>NC_140180.1:62877686-63617686 GCF_963971535.1 Notolepis coatsorum
AATAAACAAAATTGATCCACAGCTCATCCATCTCCCCGATAACCAAAAGCTGCTACACATATGCGGGGAGAAAAGTCAGTGCCCAGCACCAGCTGCAAAACATGCAGACGGCCGTCACACAACAAGAGAACAAGCCCTGTAAATATACGTATCTGGGTGGCCACATCTGCAAAACGACTACCCGATCGAATGACCACCCTGCAATTTAATATGTTTCTGTTGATTGTTTTACTTATCGCTAATATTATGGTATGTTTTACTGCTTAATAATATATATGCCACCGTTTGTATATTGGACCTGACCTGGCAACAAGTATGTTGATATTTCATGCCAATAAAGCCTACCCGAATTGAACTGAATTGAATAGAGAGAGAGAGAGAGAGAGAGAGAGAGAGAGAGAGAGAGAGAAAGAGAGAGAGAGAGAGAGAGAGCTATCTCTCTTGGCCGAACGCCCAGAATGAGCTATCTTTAGCAGTTTTTGTTTTGAAAACTTGAGTCTTATCTACAGAGGACAGAAAGGCACAGTTATGTGACTATGTGGAGAGTGTCGTGTAAAGAAATCAGGAAAAAGGGAGATGGAGAGAAAAATTGACCAGAGGTCGAAAAACATGCAATTTAAAATCGATTAGTGGCCGCTACTGTTAAAAAAGGAGTCGCCCCAGTGTAACACACCTCACCGTGTTCGTTTTAGCCGTCCTTCCCAGACCTCGTCAACACAGTCCGCTCAACTTCTCCCTCCCGCAAAAACTCTGACGGATATTTATATAACAAGCTCAACGCTTACCTTTTTTTGTCGACAACCGTCAGAATTTCTACGGGAGAGGTCCGGAGCTGGCCGTGTGAGGGGGCCCGGCAGGGCGGTCTACAGGTCAAGGGTCACCAAATGTTGTGGAAAGGTTGTTTGACACAGCAGGAGACGATATTTCCAATTGTAACAAATAGGTAATTTATTTAAGAAAAGAAGTTCGTTAACAGCAAGAGCTATGGGTCAAAGATGATCGCCACAGCTTGAACAAAAACACTCTGTCCTGGAACCCTTTGCCTGTCCCTAAAATCCCCTCTCAGTCCTGCCCCCATGACAGATATGATGACGTGTCACATCATGTCAGATCTGACATGACGTACATTAAGATGATACGTAGATTTAACATTGGAGAGAGAGAGAACATGAGGAGAGATAAGCAAGATATGATATCCACACACGATATGATGTAAAACATTAAGAACATGAAGAGAGAGTGAGATATGTGTGTTTGTGTGTGTGTGTGTGTATGTGTGTGTGTGTCTGTGTGTGTGTGCCGGTGTGTATGTCTGTGCGACTGTGTGTGTCTGTGTGTGTGTGCTGTGTCTGTGTGTGTGCTGTGTATGTGTGTAAGAGAGAAAAGACACAAGATTAGAACACAGATATGATGTACTGAAATGTCCATCCACTATCTTGAGGCTGTTTTAAGAACATCAGCCAGACTGTCGCCCTAGTGTCTTTGAGCCCTGCTAGTTGACCTATATTAAACTAGTCAAGACTAACCCCTTTCCTACCTCCACCCTCGTATACACATTTTCCCCAACAACGCACTTCTTCAACCATTATCTGAATTAAAAAAAGAAAAAAAGAAAAAAAAATCTAACCCTAACTAACCATACTGTCATGCACTTGTCCTAATAAACTAACCTACACTGTAGCACTCAACACTTTGATGAACATTGTTACTCAGCTGATAGAGTTGTGCCCTTCCTGATGGCTTGTCGTACAGAACTTGTAAGTCGCTTTGGATAAAAGCGTCAGCTAAATGACTAAATGTAAATGTAAATACAAGAAGGCATGAGACGTGATAATGTTACCCAGATATTTGGTATAGAGGGAGAAGAGGAGGGGTGCAAGGACCGAGCCCTGGGGGACACCCGTCCACAGGGAGTGGGCGGCCGACAGGGTCCCTCTCCATGACACTTGGTAGGAGAGGTCGCTGAGGTATGACAGGTCAGCCATGTCAGCGCAGAGCCAGCCACTCCCATTCCTGCGAGGGACGCAAGGAGGATCTGATGGTTGACTGTGTCGGGGTGGGGGTAACTGTACATTGGATTATCGACGAAACCTTACTTGGTCCAAGAAGAGGGTCTCATATATTACTGGGTTAGGACATTTACTGTACATTGGAGGGGGTTGGGTTAGGACATTTACAGGGGCCAGTTTCTAATTGCAGTCTCCCGTAGGTGCTCCTTGAGAGTGGTTTTAAAAGTGAGTAGTGATTCACATTCCTTTACAGCTTTGGGTAGGGCGTTCCACATTGATGTGGCATAATTGCGAAACGTGTTTAGTCCCTTGTTTGAGCCGAATCTGGGTTTAACATGATTTGTGGAGCTCAAGTTCAAGTTTCAAGTTTCTTTAATAGTTGTCATACAGAAGTACAGAATACTTTCATACAAAATGCTTCTTACTGTTACGCTCCAGAGACTGTGCTAGACAAGATAGTATCAAATAACATAGTATAGCATGTAATTTAGAAGTAGAAAATGAGGTCACAGTGTTCAGTATAGACATATGTACAATGTTCGATGCAGAATAGACGTAACTGAGTTACCATATAATATACAATACTATGCAGTGTACTAATGTACAGTACTATATAGTGCAAAGCAGAAATGGGATGAGGTACAATTTAGGTACAATTTACAGTAAGGTGTACGAGTTGTAGTGCAATCCTTCATCAATAAATATAAAGTGTGGGGAGTGGGTGCTACAGTGTGTTTGTTTAAAGTGAGTGTGTGCTATAAAGTGTGTGGAGTGGGTGCTACAGTGTGTTTGTTTAAAGTGAGTGTGTGCGTGTGGATGTGTGTGCTATGTGCGTTTGATGGTTGGTGTTGTGGTCGTGGTATTCACTGACCTTTGGGAAGTATTTTGACATGTACATGGGTACCTTGGTCGCGTAGTGTATCTTGTAGACCAGACCCATTGCAAGTTGCTGTACTCTGTCGTCTACTCTAAGCCATCCTAGGTTGTCAAAGTGGGCAGGGGTGATCAAAGCCCTTTTAGCTTGGCCCTCAGAGCCCACCACTTCTAAATATTATATATATTTTTTAAAGTGACATATAAAAACGCCACTGTGCGTGCGTGCACGTGTATGTGTGTGGGGGGGCCTCCACAAGAATCTGGCCCAGGGGCCTCTGAAGTCTTAATCTGGCCTTGGCTGTACTCTGTCGTCTACTCTAAGCCACCGGTGTGGTTCCACTCTACCACTGTACTACAGCAGGGAGAGAATGTGGCCAGAAACAGGAACGGTGTGGTTCCACTCTACCACTGTACTACAGCAGGGAGAGAGAATGTGGCCAGAAACAGGAACGGTGTGGTTCCACTCTACCACTGTACTACAGCAGGGAGAGAGAATGTGGCCAGAAACAGGAACGGTGTGGTTCCACTCTACCACTGTACTACAGCAGGGAGAGAATGTGGCCAGAAACAGGAACGGTGTGGTTCCACTCTACCACTGTACTACAGCTGGGAGAAATAACGTGTTGGGGAAACAGTCGTGTGGTGGACTGGGTCAAAAGGTCCATCACCGTTTCTTTTGTCCCAGTCTGTTCCTGAACACAGGTGACTGGTTAATGAGGATCTAAATTATAACATTAGCCTTTCCAGTCCAGACAGTGAAAGCCAATACAGGGAAACGTTTGCGTCAGTGGTTAGCTGTGCAGCAGATGAGTGTCAAAACAAATTCCTCTGATCCACCCATTCATCTGCTTTCTCTCTAATCCATCAGTGTTGGCTACAATGTAGAATAACCATAAAATATCAAGCGATGAGTCAGATCAATAATGGTGACTATTGTTACTGTCTGTCTGTTATATGGCTGATTTGTCACCTGGCATGGAAAATGCTTTAGGTCAGCAATATTACAAATATTTAAAAATGTAATTCATAAAACAATATTTGAATTCATATTTAAATCAGTATTGGGCCAAAGTTAGACAGAACACAGTCAACAACCAACAACAACTGTTGTTTTTTGGGATATATCAGTTTGAGGTGAAAACATGACCACAATAGACTTTTAACTTTAGGACCAAACTAAACTGGACTGTAATGTAGTGTAATGTAATGTAATGTATTCAGAACAGACACTCTCGCTTGTTCTTGTGTCCATATGTACAGTATGTTTTTCAGTCATCACCCATGCAGCGCCACACCCCTCCCCTGTGTTTTCATCATTGTCAGCAATATTTGGGCAAAAGGAATGTTTATCCCCTAATAAAAGGCTTAAACAATAGGGGGGCTCGGCCAAAACTATTTGGTCAGGCACACAGCCATCCAAACATCAGCTTCACTCATAGCAGGGTCACATTATTTCAAGTCCTCCTCTATATGACAAAGCCACACTAGTGACCAGCATCACAACTGCCAGAGGACCTTGAGTGAGACACGTCAAAGACAAGGAGAAATCACCATTCTGTTCTGTTATTAATACAGCGTTCTTCACAAACCTCTCTTTAGTATGATTGGGAAGACTATTTTACTAATGTGTCTGGCAGTTTTCTTCTCTGCAGGTAAGCTCCCACTACCTTTCATGTGGACATTTGCACAGTATCAATTACTGCATATGGTCTATTGTACTTTTATTCTACTTTAGTCAGGCTGTAGAAAGAACACTATGAGCTGAATGTAGTGTGTGGCGATTGTGCCTTTCTAACTGAACTCAATCTATTGTGCCTTTAAACTCAACTGTCAATCTATTGCAACTTTATAACTGAACTCAATCTATTGTGCCTTTCTAACTGAACTGTCAATCTATTGTGCCTTTATAACTTAACTGTCACTCTATTGTAACTTTATAACTATACTGTCAGTCTATTGTGCCTATATAACTAAACTGTCAATCTAGTGTGCCATTATAACTGAACTGTCAGTCTATCGTGCCTTTATAACTGAAATGTCAATCTTGCAGATGCAGAGGACAAATCCAGGCTCTACAGGAGGGTAAGAGACAAAACACATAACTAGTGTAACCATCAATATTGAAAACACTTAGAACATTATGTACTCAAAAGTATTAAATCCATTTAATCTCCAATACTTTGTAAAAGGGTGAAAGAGACATCCCATTGTAAATTAAAATGTGTCAAAGAAGATTATTGAATCTCACTCTCTATTAATCAATGAGAGGCTATGGGAATTATCCTATTCAATTATACAGTATAGCTGAAAGGAAATAATGTCACACACACAGTAACTCAGTTTGGATTTTGTATTGAACTAAAAAAAAAAAGAAAAAAAAACTTCACTCTGGATTCAATATTAAATGATATCAAAACAAAACAAAAGACCCAGTTTTTTTTGTTTGTCTTTACTAATGCAAGCTTGCAACTAATCGTTGCGCATTTCGTTGGAGCTCATTGACGACGAATAATGGTAATCCTTGGGAAATAGGGAAACGAGGTCTACCAGTCTGTAGATCAATCACAGCTGTCAAGGCGTCTCAGAGTCACTTGTAGCTCGACAGCTAATAGCACATCTTCCGATGATACTGTACACTGTCCTGAGCGACTCCTCCCGTCCATGGTCTCCACTCCTCTCTGGCAGGCTAGTTGGCAATGTCATTCCTCACTGGCTGCAGCTTAGCTAGCCTCATTTAGCTAACTAACGACCAACTATAGTTTCACAGTGCAGCAGTAATTAGTCCCCATTCACACACATCCAAGTGTGTAGATTGACAACAGTTGACAGTCCACAATGAAAATAGCTCTATTACTCTATAAACATTGAGGGCGGGATCCACAAAGGGTTTGCGTGGCTTTTTCCAACGCAAAGCCGATGCAAATAGCTCTGAAACTCAGCTATCCACAGAGGACGCGCAACGGGTGAAATGAGATGGTAACTGCGTTCCATCAGCATTGCGTCCGGTGAAATTAGCGCGTATTTAAATGAGGTAATATGGGCGGACCATGTCCCCTTTCTATGCAAATGAGCTTCGTCCAAAGCCGCTCCCAATCCACAAAGCCCAGCGCAAATTTAAATTCGGTATAAAGATTCTGCACTATGGACAGGTGTGCTCCAAAGTTTTTATAATTTATAATTTATTTGTCCATGTTATTCAGCAGTAGGCTATTATGAGCAAACAAAATTTGTTAGATTGGACATTTTGATTAATTATTTCAAGTGGAGAATTGAGAAATTCGGCACTACTGATATATGAAGTTATTTCAGGACACTGCATTGAATAACATGACAAATTAGTATGAGTGAACAAAGCAATGAGTGCTTGAGAGGTTAGTCACCTTACTAAAAATGCTTCAGATATTTGCATGAATATAACAATTAGATTGGACATTTGATTATGTATGTCATCATGCACAAGCACAATACAACGAAATAAATAAAGACACCCATTATTATTTATCCCAAATTAATATTCTGACAGCCGGTCTGCAGGCAGTCAGCCCGTGCACGTCGCTATAGATTAACAGTCGTCTATTATAATCACATTTAACATTTTAAGCATTTTATGAGCAAACACAATTCGTTAGATTGGACATTTGAAAACGGTCTCGAATGGCCAAAACGTGTCTGGAGATTATAGCCTGCTAACGTTACCACGTAAACTTTTTTTCACCAGTTAACCTGATAGGCGTGTTGATCAGCAGTAATGCAACGTCATGATTGTCGATTGATGGGAGTATAGATAAATAGACAGCAAAGGATGCAATGTGTCATGAAAATACAAATTAACACTTTGGACACCAGAAACGATATGCGTGATGTGTTGTTAAAAGCGCAACGCTCTAAAGTATAGGAATACGTGGCAGTGTTTGCATTCTATATTATAGCTATGGATACAATACTGTATATATATGGCCCATTTGACATCACCTATCTATCGTTCAATGTGAGAAAAAGAAATAATTTTTTCATCCATACATTCCCGTTTTATACCGTGGTGAATGACTATAGTTTTAGAATAATCCTGTCTAATCCCAGAAAACGACGCTATGCAGCAATACGTGCAATTCACTAAAAACGTTGTCATTTCTCGCCTGTACATGCTACTATTTTGAAATCACATCTATATTATCGGTATTATGTTTCATCATGAATGCATGAAAGGGGGTCATTTTTTTATGCTTTGATCGTCACCAACGGCACACGTTGTGGAGTAACGTTACACACATATATTGTGATCGAAGTGAAATCATGGTTGGATCACAGCAGGATTGATACCATATAGGCCTTACCTTCAAGGATGTACCCCAAAAAGAATATTCCAATTATCTGATCGTGAGTCCCAGTATTGGTGTCCATCGTGTCGCCAACATAATCCGCCACACATCATGGACAGGGAGCAATTCACGCTTCTCAATACGATTGGGACAACCGGTCCCCTTGCCCGACCAACAGAAATCCGACCGGAGACCTCTGATCGACCCACAGGCCAAGATATCATGTTTCAAAGGGTGCTCGATACTGCCACCTGGGTGGATGGGGCCGGTATTGCACATTGGCATTCTCAAAATGATTCCCCATGTTAACCCAGATGTCCGTGTGCCTGTAATGAATGGAAATATCAAATAAAATAAATAACGATGAAAACCCGACTATACTCGGGTCTGGCGCTGAACGTTCGGCGAGTTAACCCGACTATCATCGGGTATGGTGTCCAAAGTGTTAAGGAAGCTCTATACATTACGAAGTAAACGAAATAAAATACGAAATGATAAAAAAATAAAAATAAAAAATACGAAATGAACAGAATACTAATGGTGAAAAATACTGTTATGTCTATGCCTCATTTCTGGTTTATTCTTCCCCTTCCTGATATCTGCCAACAGCGCTGTCAGGTGCAGACTGCTCCGTGAGCCAACTGCGCTGGAGCAGATCAGGAGCAAACTGCACACATAATGGGCAGGTCTGCGCTGGTATCTCATCCGCGCAATGTCCTTAGTGGATAGCTCGCAAAGACGGAGCAGTTAAGGACCAATGCAATTAGCACCGCGCAATCCCTTCTTAGTGGATCCCACCCCGAATTGTGATTTTTATGTTTTTTTATCCACTTTTTCTCCTTATTTTTCTTTGAATTTGAAGTTTCTAATTGTGTTTTTAAGACTTCCACTCATTACTCTTTCTCCCCCTGCTCGCGCTACAGCAATTTTTCTCCCTCGTTAATTCTCCCGCCTCCCTCACTTCCTGTTCCTGTGATGAAGTTCAAATGGAAACATATTTACAGTTTGGTGCACTGTAGTCTTGACAATCTTAAAAAGTCATATGGAACCCATTTATTTTTATTTGCACTCAGAAATTTGAAATTGAATCCATCAAATTGGTAATTGGATAATCCAACAACAATAATTTTTTTAATTGTGTTTTTATCACCATGCTTTTTCTTTTGTAGCCCTCCTGCAGTGATATGAGTGTTACCCAGCCCTGTCCTCTTAATTACTCCCCAGTATGTGGGAGTGACATAGTGACCTACCCCAACGAGTGTGCGCTGTGTGTCCACAGACTGTGAGTATAGCTCTGCTTGCACTTTCTTTTTTATAACATTATAACTGTGATAACATAATAGCTCAACATGCCCATAAATCAATACCCACATAATATTATAACCGTGATAACATAACAGCTCAACATGTCCATATATCAACACCCACATTATAACCTGCTTCATGAAGATACATAACATAACATTTTAATCTGATTATAAGGGCTTCTAATGGCTAATTCACTGCTATAACTTTATATTGCTTTTCTGCTTTCAGTAAAGTATGTTTCAGCAACATACCTGGGTACTGGTTAGAGATACAAAAGTGTTGGCAAATCCCAATTGTCTCAATTGTTGTTTGTAATTTCTCTGTAGGGAGACAAACGTGGACATTTTGATAGTGAAAGATGGAAACTGCTGAGGGAAGGGACGGCTCTCCCATGTGAAGTGACATCATCACATGTCTCTTTGATTATAGATGTTAGAATATAGCATTATTTGTGGAACATACATACACACAAATGCAAATGTATGCATACACACACACACACACACATACATGCATGCACCTTTACTCACTCAGTCAGTCATATTGCAGACAACATAGCCATATATGTTCATGATTCAAAACCATTTATTTTATAATTATAATGACTTGTTTTATATCTTAATGTCTCTGTAAAGAACAATATTGAGAATCCTGTTTGCTTCTGTGAAATATGTTTTGCATTAAAGATCTGGAGGCTTACTTTCGTGTTCTGTGTAGTTGATCAACTATTGTCAAATTAGCATATTACAATAGAGGCTAGGTTTGTAAATAATAAAATGAATTATTAAGGAGAGTTGGGAAAATCACACTCAAAGCCTTTACAGGAATATACCCGAGCCTGTATTCACAAAGCTTCCTAGCACTAAAACCTTAACCTAGTGGATACATTTCTGACGTTATCTCACAATTTCTCCTTAAATGTTGTTCTATATGTGAACATTTTCTGTATGATGCCTTCTTGGCCAGGGCCCACTTGAAAAAGAGGTGGAAATATTAATGTGATTACCCTGGTTAACCTCTTAACACTTTCAGCGCCACGCTTAATCCCCATCTGTGCTGCCTGTGGCCACGCTAAAAAATATGGTCATTTTCATGGTGTTTCACAATGTTTGCAGAGCTATATCTATATTCTATATTATAGCTATGGCTCATTTGACAGTCACTATCTCTCGTCCAACATGTAAAAAAGAGTAAATTTTTTCATGTATACGTTCACGTGCTATCCCGTGGTGAATATTGTATAGTTTCAGAGTGATCCGGGCTAATTCCTGGAAGCTGAGTTATGGAGCGTTATGTGCGCCTGGACACGATACAAAGGTATATAATAGGTATTACGTTTCATCATGAAGGCATCAAAGGAGAGGGGGGGTCGTTTTGTGATGCTCTGATCGTCAGCAATGGCATACGTTTTGGAGTATGTGACATATGATCGTTGCGATCGATGTGAAATCATTGTAGGATCAAAGTAGGATTGAAGTCATATAGTCCTTACCTTTGCTAGGAGGTATTCCAAAATTAATATTCCAATTGTCTGATCGCGATATCCAGTATTGATGTCCATCGGGTCCCTGACATGAAATGGGACTAACTATGCATCAAGTGTGCTGGACACGTTCCAAGTGGCTCGAATGAAGCATTTCACTTTCCCGGGTCCCATTCTCCGCCCGGACCATATAAAATGTAACACACAGTGTGAAATAAGGTTTCAAATGGTAGGCGATACTGCCACCTAGCAGGATTCTGCCGGCATTGCAATCTCGAGGTCTCAGAATGAGTCCCAATGATACACCGAGGTCTGTGAGACTGTATAGAATATTAAAATCGAATAAAAGAAAAAACGATGAAAACCCGAGATTTCTCGCGTTTTGGCGCTCAACCACTGGCGAGATAACCCGAGAAATGTCGGGTCTGGCGCTGAAAATGTTAAGCCAGAGCGGTCCGGTACCGGTACAAGATTGATATCACGCCATAAATCCATCTCTACAGAATGTATGAATTAATGTTGCGTTTATATTTTCAAATGTAGCCAAGAGTAAAGACCCTAACCCTGTCAAACCAGCAGTCAAAGTGTATATTCAAGATTCAAGAGTTTTAATTGTCACGGCATACAGGTATACAATGAAATGCGGCTGGTCTTGCCCGCGACGATGTGCAATACAGTGGTACAACATATAATAGAATCCAATAAAATACAGTGGTACAACATATTAATAGAATCCAATAAAACAGTGCAATAAACAGGTACATGGTGTGCCATCTCGGTATCTGTACATTAGTATTTACAGAGCATATAGGACATGCTAGTTAGCTTTAGTAGTGCAATACACTGTTCCTGATGTTATACTATTTTAAGTGGCCTTTCCTCTGGCCATAAGTGTGCGTGTGTGCGGCATGAGTGTTAAAGTGGCTGCTAGTGTGTGAGCGTGCTCAGCGTGCGTGTCGTGTATGTACTTGTGTGTGGATAGTTCAGTTTCTGTGTCTCTCGATGTTCATTGTTCAAGGCTCTGATGGCCTGGGGGAAGAAGCTTAGCCTAAGCCTCTCCGTCTTAGTCTCTAGAATTCGCAGGCGTCTGCCTGACCTCAGCAGCTGGAACAGGCTGTTATTGGGGTGGTGGGGGTCTTTCATTATCCTGCAGGCTCTGGATTTGCACCTCTTGTTGTATAGAGCCTGCAGGGGAGGTAGCGCAATACCCGTGGTACGCTCGGCTGAGCGCACCACACTCTGTAGGGCCTTCTTGTCCTGTGCCGTGCTGTTCCCATACCAGGCAGTGATGTTTCCGGTCAAGATGCTCTCTACAGCTCCTGAGTAGAAGGACTGAAGTATCTTCCCCGATACTCTGAACTTCCTTAACTGTCTCAGGTGGTAGAGGCGCTGCTTCGCTTTCTTTACTACTGTGCCTATGTGTGTTGACCATGTCAGGTCCTCTGAGATGTGGACCCCCAGGTACTTGAAGCTGCTCACCCTGTCCACGGTAGCCCCGTTAATCCTCAGTGGTGTGTGTGTCTCCCGCTGTCCTCTCCTATAATCCACGATCAGCTCCTTGGTTTTACCAATGTTCAGGAGCAGGCTGTTGTCCTGGCACCAACGTTCCAGTACCTCAACCTCCTCCCGGTAGGCCTTCTCGTCGTTGTCCGAGATCAGCCCCACCACCACCGTGTCGTCGGCGAACTTCACAATGGAGTTGGAGCTGAACTTGGCCACACAGTCGTGTGTGTAGAGTGAGTACAGCAGGGGGCTTAGAACACAGCCCTGGGGGGACCCGATGCTCAGGGTGATGGTGTTGGAGGTCTGACCCCCCACCCTGACCGCCTGGGGTCTTTCACTCAGAAAGTCCAGTACCCAGGCGCTCAGGGCGGAGCTCAGGCCTAGCTCGATCAGCTTGTCCACCAGTCTGGTGGGGACTATGGTGTTGAACGCTGAGCTGTAGTCAATGAACAACAGTCTCACATAGCCCCCCTTCTGACGGTCAAGGTGGGAGAGAGTGCTGTGCAGTACCTGGGAGACAGCGTCATCAGTGGACCTGTTTGTCCTGTATGCAAATTGCATAGGGTCCATATCGCTGGGGAGAGAGGCACAAATGTGGTCCTTGACCAGCCTCTCGAAACATTTCATGACCACAGAGGTGAGTGCCACCGGTCTGTAATCATTTGGACATGTTGGGGAGGGTTTCTTCGGTACAGGGATGATGGTAGACATCTTGAAGCAGGCAGGGACTACTGACTCCGCCAGGGATTGATTAAATATGGCGGTGAACACCGGGGCAAGCTGGTTTGCACAGGACTTAAGTATGCGTCCTGTTATACCATCTGGGCCTGCAGCCTTCCTGGTGTTCACCTGCATAAATGCTCTTCTCACACTGTGTTCCGACAACGAGAGAGCGCCCCCGCCCCCCCGCGGTTGCCCCCCCCCCTCCACAACAGCCGGTGCGCCAGTGACGTCACTAGCCAGAGGGCTAGCGGCGACACTGTCTACACCGAACCGAGCGTAGATGTGACTCGGCATGGTCTAAGCCGACTTGTCACGGCCTTTTACATTCCTCAGAAATCGCGAAAATTTCTCGCATTTCAGAAATAGGTCAAAATACAAATATTGCATTTTTGACTGCTTTGAAATGTCCTTTCTCTGTTCCCTTATTTGCAAAACTTAATACAACTTGTAAATGAGTTAATTATTGTTAGATTGTCCGACAGTATGTGTTCCCGAAGCTTGGGAAAAGACTACAATTTGCAGGGAGCGGAGCCTCTGAAGGGTGTGGTCTGGTGTGTGCGAGCGCCTGTTCACAGCTCATTCATTACACGGTACTTGAGAGGTGCTAAAGCAGACACAGAGCTCTGCTTTCATCATAGCGCAGAGAACGAAAACGTTCGAAAAAAGCATGCATAGTGTAACATTAAGTTACACTTCTATCTTAACGTTAGCAAGCTAAGCATGCGCATAGCGCGACCTGTGTAACGTTAAGTAACTTGTGTTCCGCAGGGAAAGACCGTTCATCACTACATACAACTTGGTTTAATCCAAACGTCCATTCAGAAACATTGTATTATGAAATAATTCTGTGATGTCTGACTATCTCCCTATGCATTGGTGCAAGTTCAGCTGACAGTGCATTTATAAGTCCACGACATAAGTTCATGAGATGCTCTGTTCTCTTGTTTATCATAAAGTTATTTATTTATTTTTTCATCTCTTGTTGTGTTGGTCCTTTCTGTCGCCCGACATTAAACAGCATTAAACCGGCAACGCTATGGACAACACAGCATTAGCGTTTGTTTTATTATAAAACCAGAGACAAGCACCTCTCTCTATATAATTTACGCAAGTCTATTCTGGTGGCCCGTTCTGTCGCCCGGCCGACATTAAACAGCAGTCTGTTATAATTAAATCACATTTAACATGTTAAGAATTTTATGAGCGAACAAATTTTGTTAGATTGGATTTAATGCTACCTAATGTCATATAAATTAATTTAATCGACTACAGTTGAGGGGGGGGGGGTGGCTTTTTTGTTATTGGCTGGCCCACAGTTTTCACTGACAGCAACACTACAGGTAGCCCCTTTCGTGTGATGCACGCCAACAAGGTTTGGGCAGAGTGAATCCACAGTCACTTGCTCCTCAATAGGAAACCACTATTTTATTTTAACTCTGAAGAACTGGTCCGGCGCGAAACGTTCGTTATACAAGTATTGCAGAGACATTTCAAAGGTACTCACAGTTGCACGAGGGTCTTGGACAGAGAACGGCAATGGTTTGAAAGCTTGGCGTTGCTAATAAACATTTTAAATATTTTTTATAAACTGGTCAACACTGCTCAAAACGGCTTTAGCTGCCCGATGCCTGAAATAAAGCTGTGTTGACCAGTGTTGACCAGTTTATAAAACATATTTAAAATGTTTATTAGCAACGCCAAGCTTTCAAACCATTGCCGCTCTCTGTCCAAGACCCTCGTGCAACTGTGAGTACCTTTGAAATTTCTCTGCGATACTTGTATAACGAACGTTTCGCGTCGGACCAGTTCTTCAGAGTTAAAATAGGGTGGTTTCCTATTGAGGAGCAAGGGACTGTGGATTCACTCGGCCAAACCTTGTTGGCGTGCATCACAGTCACGAAAGGGGCTACGCTACAGGTGAACTTGTGCCAGAGGCTGTGTGCGAGGAGAGTGATGCACCGCTTGAGAACGTTGAGAGCGGATTTGCAGACGAAGTCGAAGAAATAATGAGCTTTGTTGGAGTTGATGACACAAACCATGAAAAAGAGATGGACAAGATTGTACGATTCACTTGTAAATGCAGCCAAAGTGATAAAGAAAATTACAAGTTTGTTCACCGCTTTCGTGTATCACGAAATTGGACCGTGATGAAATCTATCAAAAACTATACGAGATAGCTGCATTAACAGAAACTTGATTAATATCTTGACTATTTTGAGATGCTTGCTATCCTAGGTAAAACTAACAATTACCAACAGCTCAACTCTTCCATAAAGTCCACGACATAAGTTCATGAGATGCTCGGTTCTCTTGTTTATCAAGTTTTTTCTTTAAACAATATTCTTATTGGGTTTTACAGTACACAAGTCAGGTTTTCATTGCCATAAATTATTTTTAGTTCCTTTTCTCCACAAGTGTACACAAGTATACCCACATACCCCCCTCCCACTACATAAGGTTAATTGCTCTAGAGAGGAGGGGTGACATGGATTACAATGAATTCTGGGTAGTTGTAGTTGTCTTACATTGTAAGCTAATTGCCCCCTTCTCTCTCTAAGGCCCTTTATCTCTGAATACGTATTGTCATATCACCATGATTCATAGGACATAGCTTGAAAAGTATCCCCCCAAAATGTTCAAGTGATGGCTTATTTTGAAGGTATGAATCTGTACTTTCATATCATGTAATTTTTTTTAATATGTCTCTAAAGGACCCAAGGTCTATACCTGGTCACATATTTTATCACAAGTGTTATTAGTGAAATATGAGTTTATAGAAAACTCAGCTCATTGAGTCGTAAAAAGGCGCTTATTGACGCAAGGGCATGGCCCAACCTAACTTGAGTGTAGTCTTTAGAGAGAAGAGACACAGGGCTTTAAAAAATATGTTTAAACTACACTTCCCAGCTCACACCAGCCCCCGTCAATCATCTGACTTCTAGCGTGACTTTTTTCTCTCTCTTATTTTTCGGGATCATATCCCACAAAACTGAACGTTATTGCCATAAAACTCTAGCAACGTCTAGCAAAAAACGGTGTGTCAATCTGATGAAAAATGGCAGAGAAATTTACATTATAAAAAAGTAACTGTACTTACAGTAGATTTCATTCACATCAAGCCTGGTGATACTAAATCCAGATTGAACTCTGCCATTAAAAAGGGGGGGTTTGGCCCGATCCATAGATGTGTGACTTGGCCATGTCATTTATAGGCCTGATATTCTATATTCTATAATCATATTTCAAATTGCATGTGTCCGGATGGCAGAATTCAGTACTGTATCTACAAAAGAAGGCGGCCCGGTGGTGTAGTGGTTAACACTGTCGCCTCACAGCTAGAAGGTCCTGGGTTCGATTTCCGCTTGGCGACCAGGTTACCGTGTTGTCAGTTACACAGGTGGGGTATCTCCTGGACCTTTCCGTGTGGAGTTTGCATGCTCACAAGGGTTTCCCCTCCCGATAAGATAAACCCAATGGAAAAACATGCACAACAGATCGCTAACGCTGTCGCATCCCTGACGAAGACGGTGAGGAGCACTTGGATTGGTCCCCGGGCGCGGCGCATGCTGCAGGGGGACGGGATGGGAAGTGCAGAGAATATTTCATCAGCGACTCAGTGCATGTGTGTGTGTATCTGATGACAAATAAAGCCTTATTAAAACCTCCTGTTAATCATCTGCCCTTTATTCATTTGCTTAGATATTTTGTACATGTGATCTCAAGAAGGTGCTGAATGAGCCCAGGTAATTTTTCATGTCTGGTCAATTTTAGCATGGTGTTATTCACCGTCAAAGATGGAAAACTAAATTATATTCTCCTTTGGTTCATTACAATTTACTCAAGCCTAGTAACATACACAATATTTCTGACACTGAGAATACATTCCCTGAGATCCATAGATGACCCTAGATACCAAGAACATGCAAATGGACCTTGTAGAAGTGAAGCAATCTTCCATTTACTTAGGTATGTATTTTTAGGCAAATTTTCTGAAAATATGGTTAGGGCTTAAGATGATACAAATATTGTCATATTTTTTATCATTATAATTATTTAACTCTGCAGATGTCTGAAGTGACGGCAATCCCCAATGACTTGTCCCAGAGAAAGCCGTTCCAAACTCGGGTGTACGCCAATACATTGAGACAGTCGTATTTATTATAATTATAATTATTTAATTCCACAGATGTCTGTAGAGCCAATCGCACAGTTGTTCAGTATTGACATTACTAAATGAGATGTCATGCTAATATGTCATGAATGAATGAATGAAAACTTTATTTAACAGATTGCAGAATGGGTACAATACAGTACGGCTCAATACACACAATTGTTAAGGGGATGCAGACCAGAGAAAGACGTTTGTCTTGTTTATATCAGGGTCCCCCATTTTCAATTCATAGTGACATTTATGACATACACAACATACATGACATCATGACATTTACGGCATAGGGACATACATGACATACAGGTATATAGTAGTTACATTTGTGACATATATACGATATGCAAATATACAGTACTGTTACCCATAGATCCTTATAGAGAGTATATACATATGATGTCGAGGAGACTGTACATTAGGAGGGGGTGGGTGGGTGGGAGAGAAATATACATACGGTGGGGAGAGAATATATACATACGGTGGGGAGGAGACTGTACATTAGGAGGGGGTGGGTGGGTGGGAGAGAAATATACATACGGTGGGGAGAGAATATATACATACGGTGGGGAGGAGACTGTCTATTAGGAGGGGGTGGGGGGGTTTGGACATTTACGGTGGCCAGTTTCGAATTGCAGCCTCCCGTAGGTGCTCTTTAAGAGCGGTTTTGAATGTGGGTAGGGATTCGTATTCCTTTACAGCTTTGGGTAGGGCGTTCCACATTGATGTGGCATAATTGCAAAACGTGTTTAGTCCCTTGTTTGAGCCGAATCTGGGTTTAACATGATTTGTTGAGCTTCCTCTGGTGTTGTGGTCGTGGTATTCACTGACCTTTGGGAAGTATTTTGACATGTACATGGGTACTGTGGTATAATATGTCCTCATGTAAATATGTTCCCCTTACCTGTGCCCCCCCCCCTCTCTGTGGAATCACCCCCCTCCCCTGTGTCCCCAAACCTGTACCCCCTCCCCCCCATCTGACCTATCAAATGGGACCACACACCCCCCTTGTTGAACTATAAAGGGCTCCTCCCGACCACAATCAAGGCTTCTTACCTGGGTAATTTCAGCTGACCACCTGGGGGGAAACCCTCAGCCATTCTCTCTATGTAATTCTATCTGTTTGGTTAATAAACCTTGTTATTATCCAAGCCTCGGTTGACTGAGACATTCTTCATCAGGATATCTACAAATATCCCACAATTGGCGTCTACGAACTTGTGACGGACTTTTTGCGTCCTCCCGGCGTGCTGTATCGTTTCAACAATACAGAGAAAAGTGAGTATAATAGACTGGTCGACCAAAAATGTATGGAAAGGAATTGAAACCTTCCCGCTTTTCTCTGTGCCAGGTGAATATTACAGAATGTTGTCAAATATTGAGATCATGGCTGAGTAAGAATAATGTGCATTAATATATCTGATCTGTATTGAGAATCGTTACCAGGGCGCGCGTGCACCTGGGTCCTTATCAGGCGGTTCTGAAAGGATGGGTTATATGTGCTAGTCCCAAAAGTTTAGGCACAAAGGTTGAAGTGCTATTCCAGGTCGAGTCGGAGCCGACCAAAAGCTAAGGCACACAGTACAGGTTGTTGGATTGCTACCCCTAGTCTAGCTGATGCAGACTAAAAATATAGGCAACAAAAGAAGATACGTGAGCTTATTATGATGTGATATCCTTGAAAACGCTACTCTGTTAAAAACGTTCTGTGATTCCTTTGCAAAGAGGCGGGAAGTAGGACCGAGAAGCTGATGGAATCATAATTAGAAATTACCAGAGTAGCGTCATAATATTCATTGTTTCAACCTCAAACTAAGCTCACAATCTCTTCCATTCCTGAAAACGATGTATTTTGGATTAAATTAACCAATTGATCAATACAGATAGCGGGAAGATGATCACGCGATGTCCTAGTTAGTACATGATTACGCGATGTCCCGGGAGTATGTAAATGTACATTAAACGGGACATCAGTCGCGGAAAGTACATTAAACAGGACGTTAGTCGCGGGTTAAGAGGCCGAGAGTATGATTAAAAGGTATATATAATCTAATATATCGCTGGTAAATTTCGAAGTCAGGTTCGGTCGTTATGATTTTAATAACGATGTGTAGTTAAATCAAGGGATAAATGCCTTGTCGCAACAGATGTTGGCCGACTAAACGTACAGCGATCCAATACAATCAGATATACACACACGTTAACTTATATGTATTATTGTTTGTTTGTCTGTTTAAGTCTCGTTTGTATGTGCACAAGTATTATAGGACCCGTCGCGTTGCTTTATTGAGCCAAGAACCGGCTGCGGATAGCGCGACGAGCATTGAGAGACGAGTTACCGTTATACAAAGAATAACATTGAAGTGCAGTTCACGGGGACAAACTAGGATAGTAATTTCCGGAACCGGCCCACGGGAACAACCATTTGGGGAAGTATAGTTTTATCGTTTCAGTTTGTTTACGTTTCACATATGCACAGGCGCGTTCATTCGGTAACAAAACGCTGGTATAGGAATTCCAGGCTATTGAGAGCTCGTGGAAAAATACTGTATGAATTGCAAAGCGTTATTTCCGAGGCGAATGAGAACACACGAACGTCGCATGGAGCAATGACGTGACGCTATGCGCGCCGTTAAGTTATTATTTTATATTAAACTATCCATAAGCAAACGTAAAGTGTAATGTGCCCAAGGCCAAGGGTGCGTGAAATCCACGTGTAGTATATGTTTTATTTGTATATGTATGTGCGTGCTGCTATTGGAAAATGTTGAGTTGCGGTGGCGAGATGCGGGTTGCTGACGACACGTAACGGATCCAACGTCAACACAACAGCTGTCCCCGGTGAGTATGAAAATCATAAATATAGATGCATTGATTGATTGAAAACTTTATTAACAGATTGCAGAATGGGTACAATACAGCACAGCTCAATACACAATTGTTAAGGGGATGCAGACCAGAGAGAGACTTTAGTCTTGTTTACATCAGGGTCCCCCATTTTCAATTTATCAGGACATATTATGACATACATGACATACAGATAGTCAGTACTGCTACATCTGTACATTTATGACATACCAGATTTGCAAATTCAGTACTGGTTGTGATAAAAAAGGAGTCAAGAAAAGGGAGTCATTTGACGTAGAAACTGTACATACACAACTATCATCTCAGTTACAGTAAATTACAACTATCTCAGATCACTTGAGTGTTTATGTGCTTTAATTTACACATTATAAGTCACATAAAGCTAATTACAATGTCTGTTTCAGAATTATAATACATCTGTGGGCGTACCGGTCATACTGACCATGGGAGCTAAACAAACACTTCCGGTTCCCAGTATATGGCAGTACAGGAATTGTAGTCCACATAAAACAGCGTTAGATTAGACTTTATAAGCTTTCAATGTTGAAAACTTGAAACACAAACAACATAGATTATGTTTAAAAGTAAGATGTTTAGGTTATATTCACTTGAGTTAATGTGTTTATCTAAAGAACCAATGAAAGATAACTAGCCCTTTCCATTGTAAGACATTTTAAACATGATTCAAAATGTGTGGTTCCACATTCATATGATGCTTGTGTACATATGCGATATGATTGATAAATGATAACACTATCATTACATCCTAGGACGGGATGGATGAGAAATAGCTGATGTTTTGTTAAGCTCACAGACAATCAAGGAGAACCCACTCAGATGGTCTTAGAAAAGAGTGGAAAATTAACATGTGTTTGTATTTACAGACAACCAAGAGATCTGGCTCTGGGTCAAGATGCAGAATGGGTGTAAACACATTGTATCACAAAAGTTGAAACTCCAGTGATTTGCATCTGAACACAGACAAGACACAAAGTGAGACCAGCTACAATCATTTAAATTGAGACCCCAAAGTAATCTACATTTGAACACTCAAACCAGCTGAGGACGATGTGGAGTGAAAGACAATGCAAATAGCCAGTCTGACCACACCTATAGAGACTCAACTTAGTATCTCCACTTAGTATAGTAGGAAGTATCGCTTTAGATGCAGATTTACACTTGGGAGACAAAGCAATGCAAATGCCTACACTCGTGACCCCAGACTTGATGAACTCACCTGGCGGTGGATGGCAACAGAGAACCACTTAATTAACATGAATTAGTTACAGATGATGAATTTGCAGTTATGAAAATCTACCTAACTCCCATACTAACAATAACTAACCAGTCGTTTTCATCATCTCTTTTCAAGAGGCACATGAATTAGAGAAGTGCCCGAGATGAAAGATTAATGATGAAAACAACTTTACTTACAATCCCCTCCTCCTATTCTCTGTTTATAACCAATAACATGCATGACTATTCCTTAGACTATTCTTTTAACAACTAATACATTTCCATGACTGCAAAATTATCAACCACCAAAATTGAAACACAATTATCTAAATGTACAAGATATCAACAACATTGATCATTTAGCTGACACTTTTATCCAAAGCGACTCACAGGTTCTGTACGACAGGACATCAGGCAGGGCACACCTCTATCAGCTGAGTAACAATGGTCATCAAAGTGTTGAGTGCTACAGTGTAGGTTAGTTTATTAGGACAAATGCATGACAGTAAGGTTAGTTAGGGTTAGATGACAAAACAAATGATTGTTTTTCATGCAAAATTAACTGGCTACCTAGATTTTATGTTTTTTCCCCATGCTATGCTATGATGAGCCACACTGAGATGTGAAGAACAACCGAGAAGTCATGGCGAGGTAAGTATCTTGAAGAAGCACACCATCGTACGCATCCTGAGGTAAGATCAACTTCAATTTAACACCACAGACTATTTTATCTGATTCAAGACTTTGGCCATTCATTTACTAATTTTATTTAAAGCCTAATGATAAGATTGTAGTGAATGTGACCTTCTTGACACAAGGAATCACTGCTAATGCAATTGGCTTGCATTTCCTATTTTCAATTAAGTGATTTTATTTACAATAAATTGAATTAACCCTAAATGATTTTCCTCTTTAGCAGAAAGGCGTTGAATCATTTATGTGAGGAGTTTTCTAAGGCAGTGTTTATCACCCTCAGATCACGAATTGGTGAGAGGACAGGACGAGTGAGACGACGCGTGACCTGAACCACGAACGACAGCAGGACCAGACAGAGAGGAACACAACCCAGTGACCTGAGCGACCCACGACAGCATAGAACCACCAGGGACGCCGCCAAGGAGCTGCGGACACAACCAGAGGCGACGACAACAACCGTGGGAGAACCATCCAACCCAGCCCACAGACATCCCCAAGAAAGTGGAGCAGGGGACCACGAAGGAGACTGACCAAGGAGACACTGACGAAGAGGAGATCAACCTTTTGACGGCCTCCACCCCGGCACTGCAGACCACGACAGACCAAACCCATCACCTGCAAACGGGAACTGAAGTCCCCGACCATCAAGGTGGATTCCCATGACAAGATTGTCATCCGTGTGAGAAAGAGCGTCCTACTGACTAGCCACTACACCGGCGGGCCCTCGCCCTCCATCAAGTGGTACCGCAATGACGAGGAGAGGACAGCGAAACCAGCACAACACATTCAAAAACGCCCTGACCACCATGTCTCTGAGCCTGATGGGGGCCAAGCGTGAGCACAGTGGCAGACATGTGGTGGTGATGGAGAGCAGTGCAGACAAGTGACCCTTGACAGGGAATGGACGGCGACCAGTGAATATTCCCGACTGCATCGTCAAGAAGAGACACATAGCAAATGAGACCTGTGGACCAAGAGACTTCTGAATACACATTGTCCAAAATTGTTATGTATTTATTAACTTTTTACTGTCTTACTGCCACACGACAGGCTCACAGAAACATCAACTGAATGTACGATACGTTCAACACACAGCAGGTCACCACAGAAGGACACATCCCTGGCAGAGAACAGATGGTCAACAGCGACGCAGCAACTGTCAGATTCACAAACAAGAGATGTTTCACAAAGTTCATATGTATCAAGAAAATTATGAACTAAGAATATGATGAAATACAACCAATAAGATTGCAATAACCAATTTATAATAACAATAAGGAATGATCACAGAGTCACATTGAAAATTATATTGTTAACAAGACAGAACCAGTTGGTTTATTCCAAGTCACCAAGTTTGTTTTGACCATTGATAGTATGCACCACAGAACAATGCATAACGATTATCATAATCACCTTTTATATTAACCACTAGGTTAACGGTTTTCAATTTTATTTTGACACATTAGCCACTAAGGTAATGTCTATTGTAAATATTACTATGTTTGTATATGTACAACCATGACATAACCATGACATTAGCTCCCCTGAGTCACGACATGAACGACTGAAGGTATGCCAAGATATTTGCACAGCGATAGCTTCTAATGATTATGTTAATTGTTGTTTGATATCAGAGTTGAGGACCACTCATTGATATAGGTATTTTGAGCGATTAATAAAAGAAAAGGGTGATATCTATTCCCACATCTCTGATATCAAAATAACACAGACCGCAATCCAGTCGATCATGTCATGAATCATGTATATAAATAATACTAGTTTAAATTATTAGGCCAACCAACAGAACACATTGGCCAACATTTTCATTATTTTAATTATTTTCTATTTTTTTCATTATCTGATAACCGATGGATTACATCGGTCCCCACTTTTACCTGTTCCAAACAATCCTGGTATATTATACATTAATCTCACCCACATTATAAGAAAGAAAAGTGAGTATTGTGGTATAATATGTCCTCATGTAAATATGTTCCCCTTACCTGTGCCCCCCCCCCCTCTCCGTGGAATCACCCCCCTCCCCTGTGTCCCCAAACCTGTACCCCCTCCCCCCCATCTGACCTATCAAATGGGACCACACACCCCCCTTGTTGAACTATAAAGGGCTCCTCCCGACCACAATCAAGGCTTCTTACCTGGGTAATTTCAGCTGACCACCTGGGGGGAAACCCTCAGCCATTCTCTCTATGTAATTCTATCTGTTTGGTTAATAAACCTTGTTATTATCCAAGCCTCGGTTGACTGAGACATTCTTCATCAGGATATCTACAAATATCCCACAGTACCTTAGTCATATAGTGTATCTTGTCATGTGCCACTTGCAATGGGCCTAGTCTACAAGATACACTACACCACTAAGGTACCCATGTACATGTCAAAATACTTCCCAAAGGTCAGTGAATAACACAACCACAACACCAGAGGGAGTTCCACAAATCATGTTCAACCCAGATTCGGCTCAAACAAGGGACTAAACACGTTTCGCAATTATGCCACATCAATATGGAACACCCTACCCACAGCCGTAAAAGAAGGCGGCCGGGCAGTGCAGCGGACTAAGCGTCTGTCTACCACCACAGAGACAGTGGGATCGAATCCAGCTGTGGTGCTTCCGGATTGGCCGACCGTCCACTCCATACTAACACAATTGGCAGTGTTAGAGGGTGGGAAACCCGGCGAGGGTGGGTCCCGGTTGTTGTAAACAGCGACTCCTACAGTTTGGTCTGGGCGCCTGCACAGCAAGGGAAGGATCTAAGAGAGGTAGTGTGACCTTCCACACGTTACACTCTCCCAGTGAGAGTCCGAGGTGAAAAGAAGCGGTGGGCTGGGTACACATGTGTCGGAGGAAGCATGTGATAGTCTCCGCCCTCCCGGACCGACGGTAGGGGATAGAGTGTGCAACGACCAGGAAGGGGATTGGGAATTGGCATAACGACAACATGCGTCGCGTTGTTTGGAGGGCTATAGATATTCTATATTATAGTTATGGAGACAATACTATGGCTCATTTGACATTAACTATCCATCGTTCAACATGTGAAATAGAATACATTTGTTCATGTTTATGTTCGTGTGTTATACCGTGGTGAATATTGTATAGTTTCAGAGTGATCCTGGCTAACTCCTGAGAACGGCGCTATGGAGCAATATGTGCATTTTCGCCTGGACACGCTACTATTTCCAATTCAAAGGTATATAATAGGTATTATGTTTCATCATGAATGCATCAAAGGGGGGGGGGGTAGTTTTTTGATGCTTTGATTGTCAGCAACGGCATACGTTTTGGAGTATGTTACATATGATCTTTGCGATCGATGTGAAATCATGGTTGGATCAAAGTAGGATTGATGTGATATAGTCCTTTGATGTGATATATGTCTGATCGCGATTTCCAGTATTGGTGTCCATCGGGTCCCCGACATAATCCGGCACAACACATGCATCGAGGCTCCATGGACGCGGTTCAATGTGATCGGGGAACCGCTAGACTTTCCTGTACCAAAATTCTGTGCCCGGAGGAAATGAGATGTAACACCCAGTGTGAAAAAAGATTTTCAAAGGGTGGGCGATACTGCCACCTAGCAGGATGCGGCCAGTATTGCACTCTAGCGATCTCAGAATGATTTCCTACTGTAACACAGAGGTCTGTGAACCTGTAATGAATAAAAGAAACGATGAAAACCCGACTGTATTTGGGCATGGCGCTCAACCGTTGGCGAGATAACCCGACTATCATCGGGTCTGGCGCTGAAAGTGTTGAACAGTACTATATATTAGTATATCTTGTATGTCATAAATGTCTGGATGTAACAGTACTGTTTATCTGTATGTCATAAATGTTACAATTAATTGAAAATGGGGGACCCTGATGACAAGACAAAAGTCTTTCTCTGGTCTGCATCCCCTTAACTCATTCTGCGCCATCGCTTAATGTGCCAGAGGGCGCTAGTACACCATCGCTTTAATCAATGGCGAGATTTGCAAGTGCTTAAAATTAGGTATGTCCGATATTATCGGCCTACCGATATTGGCATAAAAATGTGATATCGGAAAATATCGGTATCGGTTTAAAAAAAAATACGATTTTTTTTTAAACATTTATTTAACCTTTATTTACCCAGGCAAGCAAGTAAGAACAAATTATTATTGTATTTATTGTCAAAGTATGCATAATGTTGTGTTAATTACACGACAAGAGATATGTAATGTTAATTACCTGAAATTATTCCGTTTTTTGGGGGGGGGAAACCCTGCATATATCGGTATCGGTTGATATCGGTTGGTATCAGTATCGGAAATTAAGAGTTGGACAATATCGGTATATCGGTAAAAAAGCCAATATCGAACATCCCTACTTAAAATATATCTTATATTATAGCTATGGGTCTAATACACCCGTCGATTGTCAGTGAGTTGCTTCCAGTCAACATGTACAAAACGGATTGTTTTTTCATCCGTACATTTCCATTTTATACCGTTTTGAATATGAGTATAGTTTTGGTGATTCTTAGTAATCCCAGAAAAAGACGCGATAATAGCCCTTTAGTGGAATACACGTTGTAATTTTTCACCTGATTATCGAATCTTCCTGAAATCAACGCAAGATTATCATTATTATCCTTCCTCATACAAGAATGAAATGGCCCTCGTAGCACGGGGCTCCCCCGCCACCTCCTCCCACTCAACGGTAAACAGCCACACACACACACAGCGTCGATCGCGGTAGAAAGAAATATCAGATCAACGCAAGATTTTATATATAGTGTTCTTACCTTGTCTCTGATGTAATGCAAAAGAAATAATCCAATTATCTGATCGCCATCCCAAATACTGCTCGTGGAGGTCCGTCCCACATTACCAAGCGTTACACATGAACGGGCGGGCGGGGTTAGTGTACCATGCAATCGTTGTAAAGGCCTGCCTCGTCTGAGTATTTAAACCCCGCCCGCACGGCTCAGATCGGCCCTGAAAAGCAACTACACCATTTCTAATAGAGTGCAATACCTGCTGGAAGGCGTAGGCGGCGGTATTTGCCCTTTTGCAAGCCCTATAGCCAATGATAACATCAGGCTGGATGGATGAAAATGAATGGATATAGCTAATAAAAGAAATAACGATTAAAACCAGAGTTTTCTCGTGATTGGAGTTGAATGAGTTAACAATTGTGTGTATTGAGCCGTACTGTATTGTACACATTCTGCAATCTGTTAATAAAGTTTTCAATCAATCAATGTTCTACAGTAGGTCTTACTACTATAATACCTAATAAAACAAGTCATTAGAATAATAGAAGCCTACTTTTCTGGAACGATTCATTTTGCACGTATACAGTACGTGTGTGTGTGTGCTGTGCGCTGAGGCTGCCTCACTAAGCCGTTTCTCCATGCATTTATTTTGTTTAGCAATAGGAATACATCAAACCAACAATAAATTATATCATAGAGAAGACAGTATATGGCATATTAATACAGTATATTCCACTATAGAGTAGCTATATCCGTGGTGATCGGTTCTTATTTATTTAGTTTGCAGTGTGTGTGTAATGCTCACGATGCCTCATTGAGACAGGACTATAAACTATAAAGGACTATAAATGCAAAACGTAATTATTAATGATACAAAAACTGTTCTATTAATTATCATAATAATTATTTAATTCCACGGATGTCTGTAGTATCGGCAATCCCCAATGACTTGTCCCAGAGAAAGCTGAGTTCGTAAATCCTACAAAGAATTTACAATATACAAAGCCATTCGAGAATGCCGAATAAGTATGTAAATCGAGTTACAAAGGAATTCCTTGGTAACTTTTACGTATGTCCGTTGGAGAATGAGGACCAATGTATCTTTCCACGGGAAAAAGGAAAGAAGATGAGGAACACAGGCAGTTTAACTCATTGGGCGCCAAAAAGGAGTATACCCGTGTTTCGTCGCAAACGATTGAACGCCAAAAACGAGTTTTCTCGTTTTTAGATCCTTTGATCTTTTTCCTTTGATCCCCATTCTAAACACTCGCTCAGAGCTGCCTGTGTCTCCCTGGCACAGCTGCCTATGTTGGAATTGCAATGACGATTGAATCCCGCCAGGTAGCCGTATCGTCTACCTTTTGAACTGGGGATATCAGTTGTCTTCCAGTACTGAGTTAGCTCTGGCTGCTTCCCCCTCAAAGTGGATCAGGACATAGCAATCGGTCGGAGATTTGATGCCTCAAACCTATTGTTTCCCGTATGATAGCCATGCCCAATATACACGAGTAAATGCGATCGCGATGGGACGACTGGGATTTATTAATTTTGGAGTACCTTCTGACTGAGGTAAGGTCTATTTTAGGTAACCTGCTGGTATTTTTTTTTAACCTAAAACATGCTTTTATACCGATCAGTGTCGTATTTTACCGGCCCTAAAACATGCTTTTGGTAACGATTGCAGTTTCGAGGTAAAACGACCCCCCCCTTGATGATTTTGTGAAGACACATATATGGTATATACCTTTGATTTGGAAATATTTGGAGTTTCAGGGGAGCAACCCAAAAGATTTGGGCATAATGCATATAACACGTCATCTAGGAAAAAAAATTATTTTGGAAAGGGGCGATGTTTAGCATGGAATAGCGCACAAACTAAAATATGTAGAAATTAACTGGTTAGTCAGTGTTGGACTATAAACAATGCCTGTCAAATGAGCCATACTATTGTCTCCATAGCTATAATACAGAACACACGATGGGTCCGCAAACATCGCTAAAATGGTCAATAACGCTGGCGCCATTGAGTAGAGATGGGAAAACAGCGTGGCGGTCAATGAGTTAAAGAGAGATGGACATCACAGTATTTTTTCGCGGAGTTCAATGGAAATGCTACGTGCCTGATATGCAATAAGGAAAAAGTTGCTGTTGAATATAATCTCAAGCGTCATTACACATGGAGAACAGTATGAGAAGTATGACGGAGATGAGGAAAAAACTAGTCACACAGCTACAGAGATCACTAACGTCACAGCAAAGTATTTTTAGAAAAGCCAAGGATGCTGATGCTGCAGTTGAAGCAAGTAATGTGGTGAGTGAACCCCTTAACTCATTCAGCGCCAGGGGTCGCTGTTTACCTTACCATTGAAATAAGGCTGTCCCCGAAGCCTGTTTTTGGGATTCGAACTTCGTCAGGGTTTTTCGAACAAACTTTTTTTTATATATATAATTTTTTTTTATTATATATCCTCAAACTAAATCCTCAATTTGAATAAAGTGATTAATCTGATTAAATTAGTATTTTCTTTTTATTAAATCAACTTTCCAGCCCCAGACCCAGCCCAGGGAGAATCCCCAGCCCAACTAAATCAATTAAATCAACTTTCTTTAATGAATATAACTCATCAGTTTCTTTTAATACTATAATATTAGTGTAGCCTAATCTTTATCTGCAACTATGAAGAAAACCCCCATTGGTTTAAACAGAATTAATAGAAAAATTCGAATGTTGATTTAGAATTCGAATGCCAACGTAACAAACGAAGGTTCGAACGTTCAAACGTTTGGGCTCAGCCCTACGTTGAAATGCCATCGTCTTTTAACATGGGGATACGTGGCTGTGTTTGCAGGCCTAAAGCTATATTATATATTATAGCTATGGATCTAATAATATAGTCGATTGTCATTGAGTTTCTTCCGGTCAAGATGGAAAAAATAGATAATTTTCCCATCCATACATTTCCGTTTTATACAGTTGTGAATATGAGTGTAGTTTCAGTAATGTTTCGTAATGGCCGGCAACGTATATTCTAGTAAAAACTTTATCGTTTCTTCCCTGGATTAGCTACTGTTCTCAAATCAAATTTAGATTATCGGTATTATGTTTCATCATGGATGCATGAAAGGGGGAGGGGGAGGGGGCGCCCCTCCGTGCTTTGATCGCTACCAACGGAACACGCCACACACACGCTCCCGATCGCATGAAGGAATTTTTGGATCAATGCAATATTGATACCATTTAGCCCTTAGCTTGACCAGGATCTGTCCCGAAAAGAATATTCCGATTATCTGATCGCCATTCCAAGTACTGATCACGATTGTGTTTCCAACGTAATCCAGCAATGAACATGAACCGCGACTGCTTGATTCTCGTCGATGCATGTGTTATAACTGCTTGCTCTGCCCGAGTAGTTAGACCCCCCCCGCTGGCCGCAGATCGGCCCAGACACCAAGCCACATCGTTTCAAATGGAGTGCAATAGCAGCCGCAAGGCGGCAGGTGGCGGTATTGGACTTTTGCGATCTCAGACCCATCCCCAGTGATAACACACAGCTGCCTGCATGTTTATGAATTGAAATAAATAACGAATAAAAGAAATAACTATCCAATAACGAGTATACTTGTTGTTGGCAGTATTCGATTGGCGGGCTATAACGAGTATACTCGTCGTTGGCAATTAAAGAGTTAATACAGACTGTATTGATCTATTTATGATGTGAAATAAATCCCGACCAGATTTCTTAAAAACCTGTCTGGTTCATCTGCGTATTTAGACCACTTTTACTGGGGCACGTGCCCCAGTATTGATCAGTTGTGCCCCAGTAAAAATGTCCCCAGAAAAATTATAATTATTTTATATATATATTATTTACTTCGCTTTGAAATATTATAATGAAATATTTTGCACTGTTGTCGCATTTATCTTGTTGAAATCCTCCAACAGGTTCTTTTTTGTAAGTCGACTGTTTTGCACACCCCTATGACAGCTAATACATGGAGAAGCATGCAGCTGCAGAGCCGCAGAGCAGCGCTCTCAGTCCCCGCCGCTTACAGGCCCACGCTCTCATGCCCCTCAGGAATTTCAGGAATTTGGGTCACGAGACCGTCACAGGCCCGCTCAGCAGCGCCACCCACCCAATGGCTGAATTGCCAATGGCTGAATTGGAGTATTCCACTGTGTGGGATTGATTGATTGATTGATTGAAAACTTTATTAACACATTGGGGACGAAGCACGGATATATCCGGCTTTCGAATCCATGCGTTGTGGACAGAATCATGGAGATATCCGTGGGAAGTTGTTATTACTTTTATTCCATTTTAATAACCTGTTCAAGGTCGCCGAGCGGCACTGCAGATCTTCCCTACTCTATAAATTCGACAATGTGCAATACCGGCCAGATCCTCTTAGGGGCGCTATCGCGCTACTGCAATGTGCCCTGTGGGCGAACGGATCAGTCTCTTTGTTTTCTTTCAATGGTGTTTTCAGTAGCATGATTCTGGATCTGCAGCCTGTAGCTTGGATTACGTTTCGAATCGCAGATTTCACCATGCAGTAAGGGGATTTATCATCAGCCAATGGACATATCGATCTACCAGATGGCGATCGATAACGGGGAAATGCTCGGGGGGATCCCACCGGCTCATGGTAAGATCTTTTTTACGTAAATTACATCCCGATCAGAGCTTGCTATGATACTCAACCAGCCGACCAGCGTATGTGGTTACTTAGACAAACACGGTTATTGATAATCAATAATACATGCTTTGGGATCGTCCGGATCATATGCAGTTTGAGTTATTTCTGTAGCATCTGTAAAACGGAAATGCCATTTGAGAGAAAACGGGTGTTCTGGGGGTGTTTTTCAATGTAGGTGATGTATAGATTGGGGGGAGATGACCACAGCTAAAAGGGGCCGGGTCAGAGAGGTCGAAATGTGCTTGGCTTAGAAGACGGTGATAGAAGAAGCGGTTCAGAGGCAGTAGCCAGCAGAATGTTTAGCAGCCAGCAGAATGTTGACATTCCTTGTAAGAACACATTGATAAACCAGGGAGGTTAGACCATGGATTCAGAAGGTGGGAGAGGGGGGGGGGGGGGCAACAGCGATATGCAAAATGATAGAGAAGGGGGAAATGCAGACACTACAAAAATTAAAGGAGAAATTTGGACTAGAAAACAGGGACCACTTCAGATATCTACAGGTTAGAGACTACTACAACAAAGAAATAAGGGGGGCCAAAGACGAAGAACAGAATGGAATAATAAAGATGATAGTATGGGCATACGAAGGGGGGCAAGGAAGAGTAATATCAGCAATATACCGGGCTATAATGAACAGCAAGGGACACACGACCGATTACATAAGGGAGAAATGGGAGAGAGAGCTAGAGATAGAAATAACAGGGAAGGAATGGGGGAACATATGCGAGGTGCAACATTCAACAACAGGATCGAGGATATGGAAAGAGTTTGGATGGAAAAACATAATCAGATTCTTTATAACCCCAGAGCTGAAGGGAAAATATGCACCAACACAAAGAGCATGCTGGAGGATGTGTGGGAAGGAGGGGGCAAATCACACGCACATATTCTGGGGATGTCAGAAGCTGAAGGGGTATTGGGAGGAGATAGGGGAGGCAATGATCAGAATATTAGGATACGGGTTACCACAAACAGGACTGGTGCTTTACTTAGGAGACCTGACACACGAGGGAATACAAGGGGGGGACAAATATTTAATAAAGATAATGTTGATAGCGGCCAGAAAAGCAATAACGAGACTGTGGTACAAGGAAGACCCACCGACAATAGCACAATGGGTAGGAATAGTGGAAGAGATACAGGATATGGAGAGGATAACACACATGCTGAGGTTACAGGAAGAGAAATTTGGAGAAAGATGGGGAAAGTGGGAGGATTACAAGGGGAACGAAAACAACATCACAGAGGAAGAACCAAATACACCACAAGAGGGCGAAGGGTAAAGGAGGAAAGAGGTTCAAAGAGGGTCTCTGAACCCATGTCACACACTTAATGTTTTCTAATTTTATTTTTGTTTAAGGTATGACAACTGTTTTATGTTTTTTATTTGCTTAAGTCAGTATTTTTTATTTTTCGTCTTTTGGGTATTACATTTTTTCTTTATTATTTATGTCTGTTTAATAGTGTTGTTGATGTTATTGTATATGTCGTGTTGTTTGTCTATAAATGTTTAATAAAAATTAAAATTAAAAAAAATTAAAATTAAAAAAAGAACACATTGATAAGAGCGGGTGTGGGCCCAGAGGCAGAGCGCGATGGAGGTTTTGACAGTGAATGAAACGTTTTGAAATGTGCGTAAAGGTTAAACGCGGTTGTCATGACAGCGCGTCGCATGACAACCAGAAGAGGGGCGGGGCTATCGTTGCTATGACGAAGATCTATAAGTCGAACAGTGTTTCCGGGTGGCCTTTTCCTTAATGATAAGCAAGCAGTGCAAGAATGCGGAAGCATTCTACCGTAGTGGCGTGCGGTAATGCGCCTTTCATTTTCCGCCGCCCAGCGCCCGTGCGTGCACCGGCGGCGGCGTGCTCGCTCAGGTGCGTGCGTGCGCCGGCGTGCTCGCGCGAGGTGCCCGCGCATGCGCATGAGATCCCGCCTTGGTTCGACACGAGCGGAGCTCAATATATATAAGTCACCGCCCCTTATTCAGTATCTAGAAATAGCTCAATTGGCAAGACTACATGGCTGTGGATCCTATGGCTCGTTTGCTGGCGAGTTCGAATCCCATCGAATATTTTTTTTTAACATGATTTTTTTTTTAACGTGTATTCTTTCGCCGGTTAAGGTTAGGCATGGTTAAGGTTAAGGTTAAGGTTAGGCATTGTTTCGGAGTTGGTTAAGGTTAGAACGGTTAAGTTTAGGCGCTGTTAAGGAGCTGGTTAAGGTTAGAGTTTGTCAAAGAGAATGGCAATATAATTTCTATGGTTAAGGTTAGGCATGGTTAAGGTTAAGGTTAGGCATTGTTTCGGAGTTGGTTAAGGTTAGAACGGTTAAGTTTAGGCGCTGTTAAGGAGCTGGTTAAGGTTAGAGTTTGTCAAAGAGAATGGCAATAGACAGCCTATTTCCGCGCGACAGCTCCCAAAGCGGGCCTGAAAAGAAAGGCGCTTTACCGTAGTGGCGTGCGGTGACGAATGCTTCCGCATTTTTGCACTGCTTGCTTATCATTAAGGTAGACGCTTCCGGGTGTGAGGCAGACCAAAGAAACAAATCCCACAGGAGGGAAGAGACCAAGAGACTCTCTCCTCTCATAGAGAGGGGGGGGGGGGGGGAAGGATGCCACATCATCATTAGCTTCGGCTAACGTGAGGAGGGTTAGGCCAGGCCAAGACCAGGCCTGACCACCAGTGGACTGAATAGCAAAAGGACAATAGACTGAACACACCGAAAGATCATTAGAATAGACTCTTCAAGGACAATACAATCTGTTAACATCTGAGCTGAGGTTTCTGTTTATATCAATAAACAACGCTTTTCCTCATAAGGTATTACGCTGTGTCGAAGTGTCGAATTCTTACGGAGGTGGAGAATTATTATGGTTTGCGGATCGTACTAACTAGGGCTGGGCGATAAAATGATAACGATAACTATCGCGATAAATTATTTCCTCGAAATAAACATGAAACGTGGTCGCAAAGTTTCGATATATCGATTTTCCAAGCTTGGATATGAGCACACGCACTAACAACCAATCAGTGAAGGAGATGGCCGATAGCGGAAGGAGACCCGGAAGGAGGCGCGGAGGTAGGACTCAGTAAACAAGGCTGGCTATGGCTAATTAGCTTGCACGGCGCTATTTTACAGTTTACCTGCCGAGTTAGTGTGTGTTTTGAATTCTGAGGGTAACTGTTATAGTAGTGTGGGGTATACGGTGGACGTCGTTGCAATGAATTGGGCGGAACAGAGTATTTTAGGGTCATTTTTAGTACATTATCATGAGATACTCCGCTCGGAAACAAGGCTGGCTATGGCTAATTAGCTTGCACGGCGCTATTTTACAGGTTACCTGCCGAGTTGGTGTGTGTTTTGAATTCTGAGGGTAACTGTTATAGTAGTGTGGGGTATACGGTGGACGTCGTTGCAATGAATTGGGCGGAACAGAGTATTTTAGGGTAATTTTTGAGTCATGAGATACTCCGCTTGAGATACTCCGCTTGCTTTGGCTAACTGCTAACGTGCGCGGACTGATGACGACATCAACTCGACTCTCGAGACATTCACAGCACCAAAACAAGTCAGCCCGCGTATCGGCGCCGGGCATAATAAGTTAATTAAACTTGACAGACATTATATCGACGATAATTATCGATATCGAGTAGGGCGGCTACGTGGCGTAGTGGGCAAGGCGCTCGCCACGAATGACGGAGACGCTGGGCTTGCCTGTTCGAGCCCAGCGGTCCACATTGCTTTCAGTTTAGCTGGTCGTTCATACTAATACACATTGGCCGTATTAGGGGGTGGGAAACTGATGGGTGGGGATCGGGCGTTGTGGACAGCGACTCCTACAGGTCGGTTGGTGCACCTGCGCAGTAGAATCAGGAAGTGTCGGGGGCAGCGTGAGCCTCCCACGCGTTACTCCTCGCCACTGAGAGATCGAGCTGCGCAGGTGAAAAGATGCGACTGCTGTTACCTCAAGTACCGGAGGGGACTTGTGCTATGTATGACTTAGTCCACATTGCAGCCGGCTTGTGGGAGGCAAGAAACAGCGTTCGTGACAGGGGAGGGTTGAATTGGATAATACGAAATTGGGATGGGAGAAAAATATAGAAAAATGGGAGAAAAAAGTGGATAAAAAAAAATTATCGATATCGAGTTATATGAAAATAATTTTATAATTTTATCGCTATAACGTTTTTGGTCATATCGCCCAGCCCTAGTACTAACAGGGAGAGATAAGGATTATATTCAGCCAGTATCTGAGACGTCAGGACCATTAAAATTACACAACGCAGAGGAATTGGATGGAGAGAGGATAACACAAGAAGACGTGATACTGGCCAGATTGATCAGGATCTAACACATTGGATATAACGTTAGCAGCTATTAGCTCTATAACTAGCCTTCCAGAAAATATACTAGCCCAAATCCGCTATAAAGCTTATATTCACGGCGCTGTAAAATGAGAACCTATTGATGCATTTTTTTTCTCTTTAAGCCATTTTGAAGGGACGGTTTATGCACTCAATTGACAATGAGAATGGACAGATAGCAATACTATAAAGTATAGATTTAGCTGTACAAAAAGCCACACGTTTGTTTACTAAATCTGGCCCTCAACCATTATATTAGACGGGCCCCACTGGCCGCGAAAGTGTTAACAGATTGCAGAATGGGTACAGTACAGTACAGCTCAATAGATACACACAATTGTTAAGGGGATGCAGACCAGAGAAAGACCTCAATGCAGTACCGTTACATTTGTGACATACAGTAAATATATACAAAGGGGAGGGAACTGTACATTTATGATGAATTGAAAATGGGGGACCCAGATGTAAACAAGACGGAAGTCTTTCTCTGGTCTGCATCCCCTTAACAATTTTGTGTATTGAGCTGTACTGTACCCACATAGTACTACATGGTACTACATGGCACTACATGGTACTACAGGGTACTACATGGTATACATGGCACTACAGGGTACTACAGGGTACTACATGGTACTACATGGTACTACAGGGTACTACATGGCACTACAGGGTACAACAGGATACTATAGGGTACTACAGGGTACTACATGGTACTACATGGCACTACATGGCACTACAGGGTACTGCATGGCACTACAGGGTACCACATAGTACCACAGGGTACTACATGGCACTACAGGGTACTACAGGGTCCCTGTAGTGCCATGTAGTACCCTGTAGTGCCATGTAGTACCATGTAGTACCCTGTAGTGCCATGTAGTACCCTGTAGTACCCTGTAGTGCCATGTAGTACCCTGTGGTACCCTGTAGTGCCATGTAGTACCCTGTAGTGCCATGTAGTACCATGTAGTACCCTGTAGTGCCATGTATACCATGTAGGACCCTGTAGTACCCTGTAGTACCATGTAGTACCCTGTAGTACCCTGTGGTACCATGTCGTACCCTGTAGTGCCATATAGTACCCTGTAGTGCCATGTATACCATGTACCATGTAGGACCCTGTAGTACCCTGTGGTACCCTGTAGTGCCATGTAGTACCCTGTAGTGCCATGTAGTACCATGTAGTACCCTGTAGTGCCATGTATACCATGTACCATGTAGGACCCTGTAGTACCATGTAGTACCCTGTAGTACCATGTAGTACCCTGTAGTGCCATGTAGTACCATGTAGTGCCCTGTAGTATCCTGTAGTGCCATGTAGTGCCATGTAGTGCCATGTAGTACCCTGTAGTGCCATGTAGTACCCTGTAGTGCCATGTAGTACCATGTAGTACCCTGTAGTGCCATGTAGTACCCTGTAGTGGCATGTAGGACCATGTAGTACCCTGTAGTGCCATGTAGTACCCTGTAGTACCATGTAGTACCCTGTAGTGCCATGTAGTACCCTGTAGTACCATGTAGTGCCCTGTAGTATCCTGTAGTGCCATGTAGTACCATGTAGTGCCCTGTAGTATCCTGTAGTGCCATGTAGTGCCATGTACTGATGAATTGAAAATGGGGGACCCTGATGTAAACAAGACGAAAGTCTTTCTCTGGTCTGCATCCCCTTAACAATTGTGTGTATTGAGCTGTACTGTATTGTACCCATTCTGCAATCTGTTAATAAAGTTTTCAATCAATCAATCAATCAGTACTAGTACCATGTAGTGCCATGTAGTACCATGTAGTACCCTGTAGTACCATGTAGTGCCATGTAGTACCATGTAGTACCATGTGGGTACAGTACAGTACAGCTCAATACACAATTGTTAAGGGGATGCAGACCAGAGAAAGACTTCCATCTTGTTTACATCAGGGTCCCCCATTTTCAATTCATCATAAATGTACAGTTCCCTCCCCCTTGTATATATTTACTGTATGTCACAAATGTAACAGTACTGCATTGAGGTCTTTCTCTGGTCTGCATCCCCTTAACAATTGTGTGTATTGAGCTGTACTGTACCCATTCTGCAATCTGTTAATAAAGTTTTCAATCAATCAACCAATCAATCCCGCACAGTGCAATACTCCAATTCAGCCATTGGCAATTCAGCCATTGGGTGGGTGGCGCTGCTGAGCGGGCCTGTGACGGTCTCGTGACCCAAATTCCTGAAATTCCTGAGGGGCCTGACAGAGTGGGGACTGAGAGTGTTGGGCTGCCGTTCTGCAGCTGCATACTATTGAATACATGGTACATACCATGGTGCTCAGCTGTCAGCAGTCAGCTGGCCTCCCGCGCCCTCGCGCAGTTCACAGGTAATCACACAGTGCCGCAGTTGCATTCTGTATGATGGCAACCCCGCCAGCTAAGAAAGTTAAAGCAAAGGAAATTCGGTCATTCCAGCCCTCGTGGACAGACGACTATGGGTTTGTGTGTCAGAAGGACCGTGCTGTGTGTAGTTTTGTTTAGAAAATGTAGTTTGCCGAACGTCAGGTGTGAAACGCCATTTTGAGACGAAGCATCAAAAAAGTTTCAAAGATAAGGCAGAATCGATTAAACGTGCCGTGGCCAGGTATGGAAAGCAAGCCAGCACCCTCAAAGTGTTCACGACTGCTAAAAACCACGCAACTGAAGCAAGCTATCGCATTGCTCATTGCATAGCGAAATGTGGAAAGCCATTCACTGATGGCGAGTATATCAAGGAGGCTTTTCTCTGTAGCTCAGATGTTTTGTTTGAAGGCTTGCCAAACAAAGAGACAATCAAATCAAGGATAAAAGATATCCCCATGTCAGCTCGAAGTGTCGAGCGGAGCGACGCATCAACGAAATGTCCGAAAATATCAGAGAACAGCAAACAGCCGGATTAAAAGATGCTCCGGTGTGCAGCTTAAAGGGACCAACTACAGCCCCCAGATAACAGAACTCAGTAAAGAAAAACAGGGCCAGGGATCTCACTGACAGCGAGGTAGGCAGTTCTAAAGTCCTTCTAATGGAAAAGTTATTACATATCCCGGTTTTATTACATTTGCTCGTGTTATTACATTTTAACCTCTTGAGCCCTAGCCCTATTTTCTGAAAATCTGCCTAAAAATACATAGCTAAGTACATGGAAGATTGCTCCACTTCTACAAGGACCATTAGCATGTTCTTGGTATCTAGGGACATCTATGGATCTCAGGGAATGTATTCCCAGTATATTGTGTTTGTTACTAGGCTTGAGTAAATTGTAATGAACCAAAGGAGAATATCAATTATATATATATTTTTTTTTAAATACATTTATTTGTTCTTTGATGGTGAATAACACCATGCTAAAAATGACCAGACATGAAAAACTGCCACTGAGATCATTCAGCGCCTTCTTGAGATCCTGTGTACACAAAAATCTAAGCAAATGAATAAAGGGAAGATGATTAAACGGAAGGTTTTGTAGATACAGTACTGAATTCTGCCATCTGGACACATGCAATTTGAAATATGATTATAGAATATAGAATATCAGGCCTATAAATTACCTAGTCCCAACTCCACTCCCATCTCCAGTACAACAACCTCTATGAACCCCTTCAGTCTGGTTTCCGTCCAACGCACAGCACCAAAACCGCCCTGGTCAAAGTTATAAACTATCTCAGTCCTAGGCCCCCTGCTCTTCATCGGCTATATACTCCCCCTTGGTCACATCATCCGTAAATTCAACCTCGACTTCCACTGCTACGCCGACGACACTCAAAATCCTCCCATAACACACCCATCACATCGAGTCCTGCCAGAGACCGAGAGAGAGAGAGAGAGAGAGACCTGAATGGCCCGCAGTGCAATACTCCAATTCAGCCATTGGGTGGGTGGCGCTGCTGAGCGGCCCTGAGAGCGCCGGTCCGTGTGAATATTTTCCCTAACGGAGTTCCACTTCCGCGTTCGGTTTGCGCAATCTGATTGGCCACTGACGTTTCTGGTCATGTGACATCTGCGCCAATCGTGTGACACCTGTTTCTATCACTGGTTAAGCTTAGGCACTCTTTCGAAGTTGGTTAAGGTTAGTTTGTCGAGCAGGGCGATAGACCACCAGCCCTGATTACAAACTCTAACCTTAAAGGAAAACTCCAACATTTTGGGAAATTCGCTTATTTAACATCTTCCCTGGAGTTAGACAAGAAGATACATACCTTTTTTGTCTCTGTGCATACATTAGGCTTAGGGAACAGCCGCTCTGTTAGCGTAGCTTAGCTTCATCCCTGGAAGTGGGTCAGACTTGTACCCTGACGTTCCCTACAGTGCCCTACAGTCACGAAATACACTCCAAATACAACTCCAAAACGTTCCTGTAAACATGTTGTGACCTGTGTATTTACCACATGGAGAAATAAAAAAATAATTGAATTGGACAATTATGTTATTTTATTTTATTTTGTATTATCTTTTTCCCCCTCCTTTTTCCTCCGATTTTTCTCCCATCCCAATGTTAGTCGTTATGCCAATTCCCAATCCCCTTCCTGGTCGCTGCGCACTTACCCCCCACAGTCGGTCTGGGAGAGTGGAGGCTATCACGTGCTTCCTCCAACACACGTCTAGCCAATCAACCGCTTCTTTTTCACCTGGCAGCGCGGACTCTCACTGAGAGGGTGTAACGTGTGGAAGATCCTATCCGCGCTGAGCAGGCGCCCCGACCGAACTGTAGGAGTCGCTGTTTACAACGACCCAGACCCACCCCGCCAGCTTTCCCACCCTCTAATAGAGCCAATTGTATTAGTGTGAACGGCCAGCCAAGCTGGTGACAACGACGGAGCTGTGAGCTGGATTCGAACAGGCGAATCCAGACAATTATGTTTTCTAAGCAAATATACTCAGAATTTTTTTTTGCCTAACCACTCCTCTCTGGGCGCAGTCAGTGATTTCAACGTGAAGCCGTGTTTGTTGACATTCTCATTCATTCAAAGGATCCGAACCGATTGAAGTTTATGGATACCGTGACTTAAAATCCTCTTACCTTGACGATTAAAAGCCTCCCCAATTTAGAAAACAGTATTCCAATGGCTGGTCTTGATAGGCTGCTAGCTAACAGAGCTAACCAACAAACACAGAACCGGGCGGACACTAAAGCAAATAACGAGAGCAATGACTTCCTTTCTGGGGGGTTTCAAAATAAAAGAGCGACGTCTATAGCAGCAGAATACGTTTATTTTGTACATTATCTAACGTTAACACGAACCTAAACTAACGTTTTGGAGTTGTATTTGGAGTGTATTTCGTGACTGTAGGGCACTGTAGGGAACGTCAGGGTACAAGTCTGACCCACTTCCAGGGATGAAGCTAAGCTACGCTAACGGAGCGGCTGTTCCCTAAGCCTAATGCATGCACAGAGACAAAAAAGGTATGTATCTTCTTGTCCAACTCCAGGGAAGATGTTAAATAAGCTAATTTCCCAAAATGTTGGAGTTTTCCTTTAACCAACTTCGAAAGAGTCGCCTAAGCTTAACCAGTGATAAACTAGGCGTTAGGTAGTTTGCAGGCTGTTAGAGGCGGAAATAGGCGCAGAAACAGGCGTCACGCGATTGGTGCAGATGTCACATGACCAGAAACGTCAGTGGCCAATCAGATCGCGCAAACCGAACACGGACGTGCAACTCAGTTAGGGAAAATATTCACGCCGCCGGTCCGGCTGAGAGCGCCGCTCTGCCGCGGCCGTCAGAGTGCGGTCCTGAGAGCGCCGCTCTGCAGCTGGATACTATTGCTTTTTCCCCTCCCCTACCTTCTCTCCTGCCCCTCGGTCTCCCCTACTGGCTTCTGTATTTGTTGTTTGTTCCTCGTGGTTTCTGTTCTTGTGTACTCATATTATTGTTATGTTTCCCTGTGGTTCTATCTTTCTTTGTTCTTGCCTATTGTCAGCGACTTTAGGTCCTTGAAAAGCACTATACAAAATAAATGTAATATTATTATTAGTCTTTGAATACTCATGTTCCTTTAAATATGTGCAACCGAATACAGAAGCCATGTTTTCTGTATTTTCTCCCCATTTTTCATTATCATGTTGTAGTTTTCCTTTGTAAATCTACGAGGATTTCTCCGAGTTCAGGAGGGAAACAATATATTTGACCAGTATTGGTCCCCTCGATACCACATCGCATTGTTGGGTATGGCCTATGACACTTGGCCATAGTGCAGGGTCTTCTGAGGTCAAACCTTTAGTGGTGGTGGTGATACTTCCGCTTGTAGAGGTGGGTGACACTTCATATTAATGATGGACAGGTGTCATGGTCTCACTGAAGGTGGATGTTGACGGACAGGGTTCCTGTAGGTTTCAACAGGTTACATTTAAGACCACTTTCAATAGAATGTAATACTTATTTCATGGCCATACCAGCAAAAAATAAGGAAGGAAAATTACTAAGTAGTACAGGTATTCCGGTGCTCGCTGCCGGAATCCATATTTGTGCGTGCGCAAAGCGCATGTGCCGCCGGATTCCATATTAGCGCACGCTGCCGGAGAAATAACTTAAAACTACATTAGAATTGTTCGAGATAGGTTATGTTCATGGAGTAATATGCGTGTGAATTTGCTAGGATGTTTTTGGTGTGTCCGCTGACATTAGAAGTGCTCTGGAGGCCCAGGTAGCTGCATATTTGTACACTGCAAAAAATGTAATCTTATCAAGTGGAAATATCTTGAATTATCTTATTCCACTGGCAGATAATTTAGTTTATTTCAAGTTTCTTTCTTGATTTGTCAATTTAATCTTGTTTTCTTAAAACAAGATTAAATTGACCAAAATCAGGGGGAAATACTTGGCAGCCATGCAGAGAAATCACCCATGGAGTTTCAGACAGTGGTTGTGGGATACATTCCAGAACAAAATTAAGATGCTGCGGCTGATTGGACTATGATATTCAGAGATAGGATTTTTTTAAATGATTATTATATTCATCATAAATGATTATTTTGTATTTTTTTTTTATATAAAATATAAGGAATAAACTAAAACCAAATACACAAGACCATGATCCATCACAAGTAGAAAGCATTGCATTCATCATCATAGCCTAAAATGACCAGAACAGCTAGCTAAGTTAATATATGCTCAAGTCACCAACAGTGTTTGAGCTTTTGGAAAGAAAATAAATAGCAAAGTGGATATTTTTGACAAAATGAAGCAATGAGACGCTAGCAGATTGCATGTTAGTGTGAAAAACATGATAATTGAGTGTTCATATCCTTTGCAGTTAGGTAGCTAGGTTAACTAACAGAATAACGTAAAAGAAAGCTAGATACATATAGTTTTAAAGTATCTCACCCACAATGGAAATAAGCTCAGAGCTTTTTTGTGTCTATCCTTGGCAGTATTCCAGACTGTGCTTCTGTCACGTTATTTATATATTGTCAAAATAAAGTCAAGTCAACCCAACCTTTAACACATTCCCCGCCATAGGTTATATCCATCAATATAGCCAGTCTGCCAGCACTATAACCCTATGGAGATGTTTACCTTCTTTGCAGGGCCATAACTTTTTAAATTGTATTGCTATATTGACATTACTATGGCCCATTCAACATCGATTATCCATCGTTCAGGATGTGGGAACGTTATATTTCATTTCATTCATACATTGTTGTTAATACCTTCAAGAATATAAGTATGTTTTAATCTTTTTTGCTGTAATTCCAAAAACAGTAGTTATAGGCCCTGAAGCATAATAGATTGATTGGCGTTTCTTTCCCATACACGCTATATTTAAAAAATTAAAATGGATATGATCGGTATACATTATGCTTCATCATGCGTGGAGGAAAGGGGGGGGGGGGGGGGGGGGTCGTTTATAATTCCTTGATCGTCAGTAACGGCTTTATTTACTATGGGTTGATATATTGATCAGACTGTTTGCAGTGAAATTAATAAACAATCGGGTTGAAAATAACGTTACTGCGCTCTTACCGTGCGCCGATGAGACTGGAGGAGAAAGATCCCAATTATTCGACGCCGATCTCCTAGATCAATTTCCGGTTTGTATGGCGCAATAAACGGCAAAATCATATACCGTACTTTTCGGACTATAAGCCGCGGCTTTTTTCCCCATTTTTCGACTCTGCGGCTTATATAACGGTGCGGCTTATATGTGGACCAAACCCGAAAATGTAAAAATCTTGCTTTTTTTACTGCATTGAAATGTTATTTATCTGTTCTCTTATTTGCTCAACTTAATACAAATTGTAAATGAGTTAATTCTTGTTATTTGTCCGACAGTATTGTGTCCCAATGCTGGTGGAAAGACTACAAACGAGAAGCTGGGTGTGGTCTGTGCGGGTGCACTTAGCGAGGTGTTAACACACAAGAATAGCGTATAACATATTACCAATAACATATGGTAATTAAACATTAAAACACCTGCGGCTTATAGTCCAGTGCGGCTTATATATGTACACATCATTCAATTTAGCTGCTGCGGCTTATAGTGCGAAAAGTACGGTAGATTATTGCGTTATGGCAGCGATCCATATGCACACCAGTGTTTGTCTGTAGTCCCGTAGCGAGATGTGACTGCCGGAGGAATTTCCTTGACGCACCGATGACACTATCCGGTTTTGAGTGTGTAACTCGCCCGACCATCCACCAGGCGGCGGTATTGAGGCGTTGTAGTCCCATTTAGGGTCCCGCTGCAGCACCGGGGGTTGGGTGGATGAATTATGAATGCCATGGCGAAAAAATGAAATATTGATCTCAAAAAGGCTGTACAGCAATGTTGGCGGTCAACACATGGCGGGCAATAACGCTGTACAGCGTTTTTGGCAATGGATGTGTTAAGGCTATACCATTACTAAACAACAGCATTCGGTTATTTGCTTAATCAGTTGCTTTTCTGCTCTACTTACCACTGTCTCTTTATTTTTTCCTCCTTGTCTTTTTTTCTTGTTTACATGTCGGTCCTGATGCTGGCTCAAAGTTTCAGTTTAACTTTTTTTTCAAACAAGAGTGGCATGGGGACTCTGGGACTTCCTACTGTCATTTCATTGCATATCATCCATTGATTGATTAAGACAGAAGGGGTTACAGTTGCTGCTGTTGAGTACATTCTTGTCAGCCCTCGGGGGGGCCCCTACTGCCAGCTCGCCTGTTCAGATGCTTCGCCTCTGGCTTTCGCAAGTGAGTGGCCAAATTTGTGTTAGACAATCAGTCAGATTACCACAAGAAGCTTGGCCTGAGCATGGAGATCGGCCCCATCTTCAGCTGGGCTGACAACTACGATTTGTACATCACAAGCACAAATGGGATGAAGACCACCCACACCATGGTCACATTCTCACCAATTGTTTATGACACTAATGTTTTAGCTGTATTAAAGTGATATTTTGGCATTTTAGCACTTTTTATCTTATACCTAATCCAAATCATAGTCAAGTTCCACATTTTTAAATATGTAGAATGTGTTTTTCTCAAACATCTAGTGTAAATATTAAAGTATCAACATGGTGTATATATATATATAAATTATGATGCATTTTATCATGTTATTGGTAGATTAGGACTCTGCCATAAAAGGTCAATATCTGCAGATGAAACGGTAGGATACATAGGCAAGTCAATCACAAGGACACTACTATTCAGTATGCACCATTCTATAAACTAGAGACTGATATATGCAATAAGAGCGTGTACAAAATCACTCAGGATGAGACGTTTCAAATCACGTTTGTCTTTTTTTTTTTTTGAATACATTTTTCAGTAAAATCTACTTCAATACACTTTTGATAGTACAAGAAAAATAGCATGTTATACTTCGAATGTGGAGTAGAGTACACTATTTAAGTTCAATCTCCTCGACAGACATCCTTCCTTTCACTCCCTTTGTCGTGAGCAGTAAAAAAAAAAAAAAAAAAAAGAAAAGAAAAGAAAAAAATGGCATGAAAACAAGTGAGAGAGAAAGAAAGAGAGAGGGCGCTAATGGTAGAAACCAAGAGCTTTCGACAAAACAATATAAAGATAGGAAACTCGAGAGGAAATAAAAACAAAGCAACGGGTTGACAAACCTGTGGTACAAACCCACTGAGTATCAAAAACTTTTCCAGATCACTTTCTTTTTCTTACAACAAAATCTGGCCAGGTTTCTTTTTTATTATTATTATTTATTTATATATATATATATATATATATATATATATATATATATATATATATATATATATATATATATATATAATTTTTCCCCCTTCCTTTTTCTATATTTATTTTGATGATAAAAAAAAGAATTGTAACAATCTAAGGCCGCTCATCTCGTTTTGGATTCCATCAAGCAAGTGTGTGTGTAAAGAGTCCCTTTTAACCTCTTCTTTCTTTGGGACTTTCACCCAAAAAAAAAAAAAAAATAATAATAATGTCAGCGCTGTTCCAGATTGAAAGCTTGCTCCTCATTGGACTTTAGGTCAAAAGGTCAGGGGGTTCCAGACTTGACCAATTAAAGAGTGAAGCGCTCTCCCCCCCCCCCCCCGCCCCCCCTTCTCTGATCTGGGAACGTACAGAGAGGTCACTGCAATTACCCAGCAGTGTCCAGAGTCACTTCCTCTCCTCCTCCCGAGCCCCCAGTGTCGCTGACCTCTCAGGATGTGGGGGTGTCCGGCTCTCTCGTGGCGAAGGTGGACGATGACGGACTGGACGTGGAGGGCTGAGAGTCATCTGTGCTGAGCACTGGGTGTTGGGGTTTGGGGGGGGAGGCTGGCTCCACTGTTGCTGGCTGTGGGGGCGGACTGGTGGTGGCGGATGTGGAGGGTGAGGGACGGGGGTCTGAAGCGGGGGCAACCAGGGGCCGGGTGGCTGTTTGGACCAGGGTGACTGCAAGTGTTGGAGCCGGGGATGGGGGTGGGGGTGTAGGGCTGGGTTTGCTCATGCTCACCTGGGCAGTGAGCTGGGGTAAGGGCTTGGCCAGGATCAACTGGGGCGCCGGCCTGACTACCGTTAACTGGATTGTGGTGGTAGTGGGCTTAGCAGCAGCTTGTGCTATCTGTGTGGCTATGGGTTTAGCCTGGATCAGCTGGGTCAGCTGGCCTGACGCGTTAGCCTGCATTAGCGAGGCCAGCTGGTTCGCCGGGATGGTGATGATGGTGATCTTTTCGCCCACCTTGGAGCCGGAAGACATCATGGCGGGTAGTGCCTGGATGACCAGCTTACCAGGGGTACTGGTGTTGCCCATAGTTACGGGGGCTCCAGTGGTGGTGGTGAAGATGGGGGAGGAGTTTATCGTAACCTGACCCAGTGAGTTGGTCATGACCATGGGCATGGCACGGATGGTCCTGGAAAAGAAACGAGAGACATTGCAACATTCTATAAATCACATAGGTGGGTAATTACCATGAAACTGAGCCATAGTGGGATTGTCTCTGAACAGTTTAAAATCATATCAAGTTAATTAAAGTTCATATTTTAACTTAAATTATATGAATGTCTGAATTATTGCAAAGAACAATGACATACAATGACTGAATGAATGAGTATGTTGAACCGTGTAGTCTAGGCCCAAGTTGTTTAATTTACAAGATGTCTGAAGATCAGATTAGGGGCAATTTGCCGTTCACATGGCTGTACATTGGGAATGGGTTTGGAATCTGACCTGGTGCCAGCATTGGTGGGAATGACAGTGATGTAGCTCTGCTGAGCAGAACTGGGTGCTGCGGGGTCGGCGGTCAGGTGGATAACCTGTTGGTCAGAGGGCATCGCTCCCTCACTGTCCTCCCCCTCCCCCTCCTCCCCCTCCTCGTCGTCGATCACCCGGATGTTCTTCGGCATGTCTTTGAACTGGTAGGCCAGCCGCTGGCCCTCTACCTTGGCCAGGATGCCCCGCTGGTAATAATACCTACAGACAAGACAGAACCAGGTGAGCCCCGCTGGTAGTAATACCTGCAGACAAGACAGAACCAGGTGAGCCCCGCTGGTAGTAATACCTGCAGACAAGACAGAACCAGGTGAGCCCCGCTGGTAGTAATACCTACAGACAAGACAGAACCAGGTGAGCTGGTTGTAATACCTGGACAGACGAGACAGAACCAACTGGTAGTAATACCTACAGACAAGACAGACAGAACCAGGTGAGCCCCGCTGGTAGTAATACCTAGACAGACAAGACGGACAGAACCAGGTGAGCGGTGGAGGATGCCCTGCTGGTAGTCATACCTAGACAGACAAGACAGACAGAACCAGGTGGCGTGTAGCTTTATGCCAAGCAAGCAGTGCAAAAATTTACCGTAGTGGCATGCAGTAATGCGCCTTTCATTTTCCGCCGCCCAGCGCCCAGGTCGCGCGGAAATAGGCTGTCTATTGCCATTCTCTTTGACAAACTCTAACCTTAACCAGCTCCTTAACAACGCCTAAACTTAACCGTTCTAACCTTAACCAACTCCGAAACCATGCCTAACCTTAACCATAGAAATTATATTGCCATTCTCTTTGACAAACTCTAACCTTAACCAGCTCCTTAACAGCGCCTAAACTTAACCGTTCTAACCTTAACCAACTCCGAAACAATGCCTAACCTTAACCTTAACCGGCGAAATAATACACGTTAAAAAAAAATCACGTTAAAAAATATTTTCGATGGGATTCGAACTCGCCAGCAAACAAGCCATAGGATCCACAGCCATGTGTCCTTGCCAATTGAGCTATTGGTAGATACTGAATAAGGGGCGGTGACTTATATATATTGAGCTCCGCTCAAGGCGGGATCTCATGCGCATGCGCGGGCACCTCGCGCGAGCACGCCGGCGCACGCACGCACCTGAGCGAGCACGCCGCCGCCGGTGCACGCACGGTAGCATTTGTCTGAAAAGAAGGGCGCTTTACCGCACTAGCGTGCGGTGACGAATGCGGAAGCATTTTTGCACTGCTTGCTTGGCATTAACGTACAGGCAACCAGGTGAGCGGTGGAGGATGCCCCGCTGGTAGTAATACCTAGACAGACAAGACCGACAGAACCAGGTGAGCGGTGGAGGATGCCCTGCTGGTAGTCATACCTAGACAGACAAGACAGACAGAACCAGGTGAGTGGTGGAGGATGCCCCGCTGGTAGTGATACCTAGACAGACAAGACAGAACCAGGTGAGCGGTGGAGGATGCCCCGCTGGTAGTAATACCTAGACAGACAAGACCGACAGAACCAGGTGAGCGGTGGAGCTGGTAGTAATACCTAGACAGACAAGACAGAACCAGGTGAGCGGTGGAGTATACGGTAACAGAAAGGTTGCTGGTTCAATCCCACACAGATAGAGAATAGAATAGTCTTTATTGTCATTATACTGCGTACAACGAGATTAAGAACTAAAACTTAAGGTGCTACACAATAAATCACACAAGTACAGTTATCAAAATAACAACATTTTACAGTAACACAGCACGAAAAAGTTGCCATCTGTCAGGATATCAATATGTATAGGTATGAATCTATTGCACTTAAATACTCAAATGCACAGTAGTGGGGGAAGAGTTAGAAGAGGGTGATATGGATCAGTGCATCTTAGAGTTCAGGGTGGTTATGGCTCAGGGGAAAAACTGTCCTTAAGTCTTCGTTTGTTCTGGCTCTGATGCACCTGTAATGCCTGCCAGATGGCAACAGGTCGAACAGGTGGAAGCCAGGGTGTGAGCTGTCCTTTAACACTTTGAGTGCTGACGACGCGAATTGTCGTATTTTTTTTTTATTAGCGTTCTGAATTCATATTTCATCAACCGAGTCTCCCGTTGGTACAGCAGCCCCTCTAGGAGCTCCGATGGGAAAATACCGCCCCCTATCGTCTATCCCTGTGTAACTGCAGGCCATTCGATTACACTGGTGGATCTGTGGGGGGGGGGGGCGGGGGGGAGCCTACTGGCTCCACTATGCTGGCAAGGGATCTGATGAAGAGGGAAGTGATCGCGAGATGGAAAGCAGCCTGGAATATATATTTACAGCAGCCCATAATCAATCAATAAACGCAATCGATATTTGGAATGGCGATCAATGAATGAAAAGTTTATTTTTGAACATGTAATTCTCCATTTCCTCCAAACAAATCACGGTATCTTCTTCCATCAAACCAAAATTAACAAAAAAAGAAAAAGGAATTATAAACAAAAGGTCAAGGAGCAATGTGTTTGGTTAGCAGACATGTCCAAAAAAAAGAGTAGAGGGAGGCTAAGCTTATTGATCCCTACCCCCTTACATTTATATTTGTTCTTCCATTCATTTTACTAGATATAACATAATTTAGTATATTACAATATAGAATATACTTTTACTTATTAAAAAAAAAAAAAAAAAAAAAAAAACTTGATTCACTTGACAGCAGTGAATATAGTACAGCACTACATAACACAATATAGCATAACTTTGTTTATCCTCATTACTCATTTCTGTATTTCTCTAATGAGTATCTTTTTAGCTGCTTTTTAAATTGTGCCACATGTTTACTCAGTTTGATGTATTCAGGTAAATTATTCCACAACTTCACTCCACACACCAATATGCACATGCTTTTCAGCGTGGTGTGTACCATTGGTTGTTTAAGATTCCCTCTCCCTCTTAAGTTATATTCTCCTTCCCTGTCTCTGAACCATTTTTGAATGTTGCCTGGGATTAGTTTGTAGTTTGGAATCAGGAATTGGAATAATCTTTTTGGAGAACATCTGATCTAAGGTAAGGAGTCTATGTTACCAGTTTTAGGATAATCAAAGCTGTTTTCACTGAGAAAACAGCGTGTCCTGTATGTGTATATGTGTGTGTGTGTGTGTGCTGTTGAGGAAATAAGAGAATAGATTTCTCAGCTCGCTTCTATAGCGTGCATAAGTAGGGATGCACGATATTGATTTTTTGACACCGATACCGATAACTTTATGCTCCTCAAGCCGATAACCGATATTTATTGTATTATAATATTTTTTTTAACTGTATATATATATATATATATATATATATATATATATTTTATCAATTTTTTTTTATTTTTTTTTAGTATTTATAAGCTCCGACGTCATCGGTACTGCTATCGGTACTCGAGAAATTATGGAGTTTTTTTTTGAGGAATTTAAACGTCGCAAACTAATCTTGTTGGCCGTTGTCTATATCTCTCCTGCCTCTGTGTCTCTGTTAAAAAGCAACACGCGAGCGGGCTGCCTGCTCTCTCCTCTCTTCCCCTCCCACACACACACACACTCACTCACACACACACACACACACACACACTCACTCACACGGGTGCTGCGCTGCCGAGTGAGTACAGACAGCTCTGCTCTCATAATGGCGGACAGAACGAAATGTTCAAAAGTCTGGGTCTATTTTACTAAAGTCGATGCTGACAACGCTCGTTGCCACAAGTGCAACAAGACATTTGCCAGTAATGTATAAGCGCTGGTACTTGTCAATGTGGCTGGCGGGGAGATAACGTTAGCTCCGAGTAGAGTAATGGCTGACAATCCGGAGGTAAATAAACGAACGAGAGCTTCTGATTGGTGGTAAGAAGAAGAGGTGGGTGCAAGCCGTGGGACGTAATTGGCAGATCGACTGTCTGTCTCCGAATGTAACGTGACTACGTCACAGCCAAGAAAGGGAGCGCTGGATTTGTGAAAAACTGCCTGTTCCTAAACCACACGCTATCAGTTTTATCACAGTACTGGCAAAACGGGAGGAGGCTATAAGAAAAACAAGCACCCTTCATCCAAATCCACCCACACCGGATTTCTTTTAACCAAAAAATTTATTATATGTTATCGGAGTTATCAATAAGGTTATCGAGTTTATCGGGATGACGTCATAATTGCTGATATCGGCCCGATATCGTGCATCCCTATGCATAAGTACACATATATTATCGATAATCTAGCGTTTATTTGAAAACAATTCATAAATAGACAAATGACAACGGTCTAGTGTATTCGAGAATATTCCAATAAATGCCGTTTATGACGGAATCTTTCTATTTTCCTGAAATTTTCGAGAGAACGATAGCTTTTCAAAATGCTATAAAAAGGATATGAACAGATTAAAAAACAATCCGTTTCGACAATGTTGACTGCAAACAAGTCATTGATAAGCGACGGGCAGATTAGACACATAGCCATAATTTAAAACATAGATTATGCATTTTTAACGGCATCATTGAAGTGGGTGGCGGCATTCAAGGGGGTAAAAAGGAGAACACGGCCGGCACTGAAAGTGTTAATATGTGTTTTGCTGTTGAAGCAGCGGGAGTTGTGAATGTCCTTCAGGGATGGGGAGAGGGCAGCCGATGATCTTTTGTGCTGTATTTATTACCCTCTGAAGCCCCTTCCTGTCCGCTTCAGTGCAACTAGCGTACGACACTGTTATGCAGTACATCAGCAGGCTCTCAAAAGCATAGCGGTAAATGGTCACCAGCAGCTTCTCCTCCAGACTTTCCCTCCTCAGCACCCTCAGGAAGTGTAGTTGCTGCTGTGTTTTTTTTTTTTTTTTTTTTATCTACTTTTTCTCCCCATTTTTCTATTTTCTTCTCCCTTCCCCAATGATGCTGCTGTGCTTTCTTGATGACCGCAGTTGTGTTTGCAGTCCAAGAGAGGTCAGCAGATATGAGGGTACAGAGGAACTTGAAGGTGTTGACACTTGCGGCTGAGTGGCGCAGTGGGCAAGGCGCTCGCCACTAACGCAGGAGATGCTGGGTTCGAGCCCAGCTCTCGGCGCTGCTTCCGGCTTGGCTGGTCGTTCATACTAACACAATTGGCAGTGTTAGGGGTGGGAAAGCCGGTGGGTGGGGATCGGACATTGTGGACAGCGACTCCTACAGGTCGGTTGGTGCGCCTGTACAGCAGAATCAGGAAGCAACGGGGGCAGCGTGAGCCTCCCACGCGTTACTCCTCGCCACTGAGAGATCGCGCTGTACAGGTGAAAAGGTGCGACAGCTGCCTCCTCGTGTACCGGAGGGGACACGTGATGCAAGGCTTGGTCCACATTGCAGCCGACCAGTGGGAGGCATGGTCTAACAACGTTCGAGACAGGGGAGGGTAGAATTGGATAATACGAAATTGGGATGAGAGAAAAATAGAAAATGGGGAGAAAAAGTAGATGTGGGCTGGACTGCCGGGTGTAGAGAGAGTACAGAAGTGGGCTCAGCACACAGCCCTGGGGAGAGCCGGTGCCGAGTGTACAGGTGGAGGAGAGGTGGGGGCCAAGTTTCACAGTATGGGGCCAGTTGGTCAGAAAGTCCAAGAGCAGGCGATTGTGGGGAGGCCTAAATCTGACAGTTTAATAACCAGAATGTCTAGAAAATGTCTAAAATTACTTTACTAGTGGGTTAAAGTTACTGTGATCATAAATCACTAAAGATACAGATGTCAAACCGGCCGAGGATGTAACGTTATCTGTTCACCGCGCCCCAGTAGTCGCCAGAGCACTCCAGAGCCAGAATATTTCACTGAAATGTTCAGCAATAACGACACAGACAGCGAGATTACAGAGTCAGACCCAGATGAGCAGGAATGGATGCCAAGTCGAGAAGCAGGTAAGAATACCCATTGTGGTTTTGTGAATAGAACAATATATGTATCAACATATGAGGCATTGGCCCTTGACCTGGACATTTATTTGTGTCGAGCAACAAGCACGAACTGCGCATGCTGCACACAAAATACACTATATCTCTCTTCCTAGAAAATTATGGCCACTCTTTATCCTGGGATTGCGCAGGAACGGATGTACACGGTTTGTACCCTGTTGAGAGTATAAATATGCCTTTCAAATGAGCCATAGTATGTCTCCATAGCTATAATATAGAATGTACGATGGCTCGGGCGGCTAAGTGGGCGCAGTGGGCAAGGCGCTCGCCACTAACGCAGGAGATGCTGGGTTCGAGCCCAGCTCTCTGCGTTGCTACCAGCTTGGCTGGTCGTTCATACTAACACAATTGGCAGTGTTAGGGGTGGGAAAGCCGGTGGGTGGGGATTGGACCGGAGGGGACACGTGATGCAAGGCTTGGTCCTCACTGCAGCCGACCAGTGGGAGGCATAGTCTAGCAATGTTCGAGACAGGGGAGGGGAGAATTGAAGGGAGAATTGGCAAGGCGAAATTGGGATGGGAGAAAAATTGAAAAATGAGAAAAAGTGGATAAAAAAAAGAATGTACGATGGCTCATCGTTAAAACTGTCTGAAACACTGACACCAGGGAGTAGAGATGGGAAAAGAGCGTGGCAGTCAATGAGTTAAAGACAGTAGAGTATAGACCTTCTGGTGATATATCACATTCACTCTCCAAGTGATTGAGATTGATTTTAAAACCGCATATACATGGGCTGTCCAAATGTTCTTCAGTGCAAGGATTAAATTCACAATATAATTTTTTTCCAAAAATCCAGTATAAACATGGGTTGGTTCTCCTCACCTGAGTGCACGGCCCATGGTCTCGTAGTTCATGTCGGGCTTGTTCTTGTGTTTGCCCCACAGCTTGGACACAGCCTTGGAGTCCACCAGCTTGAAGATGCCCTTCTCTCTCTGCATCCACTTTATGTACCGAGGACATGTGTTCTTGTCCTGCAGCAGCTCCAGCAGGAACTCCCACAGGTACGTGGTGTTGCCTAGACAGGGTGAAATAATTTCTTTTTTTTAAACATGTAATATTTAGTAATCTTTTTTTGTTGTCGTTATGCTTTCATCTAAAAGTACAGCGGTCTGATACGATATGTGACCAGGCACGGATAATAGGGTCTTGTTGAGCAGTCTTAAATTTTTTTAACAATATATTAAAAGGGGAACTATCTTATAAATGGCCTTTTCCAGGGGTTTGCATTGTTTTCTAGCAATGTGGGGTTGTACCAACACTGTCTAGGTCTCAAATTCTATTTTTGGCAGATTCCTCCCCCAATGAACCAAGCCATTCTGATTTGACTCGCTCGCTGACGTGAATAGGCACTGATCTGCCACCGCACGCCCACAATCAACTGTGATACGTTTATATGAGCAGCGAGTGGAAATAATGCAGAAGCGGTTATTTAGCAGAGACCTTCAGCTGTTCACACACACACACACACATTCGTGAATCAACCAGAGAACTATATAAAACAGGTGGGAAGGTAATGGGACTGGGAGGAGGCTCTCTCTCTCTCTCTCTCTCTCTCTCGCTCATTCTCTCTCTCTCTCTCTCTCGTATCAGCACTCGCTTGTATCACCGTCAACCTGTTGCAAAATATTATAGCGCACGCTCCCACGCGTATTACGATCCATGCAATAATATTCACAGGGGTATATATTGTAATTTGAAACAAATTACCAATGCATTGTCCCGTGGGATTATGCCCCCCCGCGGCGAAATTAATTAGTCCCTCTCTATCTCTCCCCCCAAAGTTATCTGCCAGTGCAGACTGTGGATGACTGTCACTCAAAGCGCATTGTGAGTATGGGCGGAGCCCAGCCAAAAACAGCTTGGAATCTGGAAGTGCAGAAAATGCTGCTCTACAGTACTTGATTAGAAATACAAAACAATGAATTTTTTGGAGAAAAAAATAAGTACAGATGTGTTCCATAGAACTACAGAACTACAAATACCCACTGGCCTTTGCCATCTAACCCCTGCCCCACCTAACACCTTTTCCAGGTGAGAGGCATTCACATTCACATTCACTGGTAGGGGGTAGGTGCGCGAAGGTTACCATAGCTCAGTGTATGTACGCTCTGTGTTCGGGAGACTCGGGTGCATAAAAACCTGATTCGAATTATGTCTCCACAACCACAGCCCGAACTGCAAGTGAAATTACACGAAGGGGAGCATTATGGCAGGAGACTTAGGTCACTTTCACATATAGTTTTGGTGGACTCTGTGCAGTTCTGGGGGTGAAGTTGCAACATTGTTGCATTCTTCATTTGGTTCGCCTGCGTTCACACAGATATCTGTGAGGCGGACCGAGACCTTCTGAACAATGTCACGCGGTCGAAAAGGGCGCTTGTCTATTGGACAGTGGAAATGTGTGTGTGGCTGCAAGCCTGTGTGCGCGCGTGTGTGTGTGTGTGTGTGTCTGTGTGTGGACTGCGGAGCCCTCCAGATCAGCGGAGCCGAGTTTTGACATGGCATTGATCCATTGTTCTATTGAAGCACATTACCACCATCCTCTCGCTAAACAACTTGTACACCTCGTTGTTTTTGCGAGTGCCCACATTCCCCACAAGCAGCTGTTTTATTTGGTCTTCAGCCCCCCAAGTCTGTCCACAAGACATGTTTACACAGTGTGCTTGTTTTGCAGTGAATGCGCACCACGGTAATATTAATAATAATAACAGCTGTGTTTTTTTTCTTCCTTGTTATACCCCAAGATGCACAGTAGATAGATAGATAGATAGATGCAGTGTGCTTGTTTTGCAGTGAATGCGCGCCGCGGTAATATTAATAATAATAACAGCTGTGTTTTTTTTCTTCCTTGTTCTACCCCAAGATGCACAGTGATAGATAGATAGATGCAGTGTGCTTGTTTTGCAGTGAATGCGCGCCGCGGTAATAATATACCCAAGATGGTTTATCAGGTGACTTCCTACGTTTGGTTCGATGAAGCCGAACCGAGACCGACGTTTTCAGGCGGACCAGAGTTCGACTGTTTGGTCCGCGAACCGAGTTCGACGTGCATTCACACAGACCCGAAAAACCGGACTATCGAATTCTGGTCCGAAAGTCCGGACCAAACAGCCCCTATGTGAAAGCGACCTAAACGAAAAAGAGAGGCGCGGGCAGAAGTGGCAATTTTTCTAAGTAAAATAACCGAAAGACGTATTTTCCTTTTAAACAACTTCATTCTTTCTTTGCGGCCCGGTACCAAATGATCCACGGCCAGGTACCTGTGCGCGACACGATGGTTGGGGACCTCTGCTATAGAGCCTTCTCTTTATACTCCGTTATGCACAAGCTTACAGACTTGCGGAGCACGTACTGGAGTAGATTATTCTATGCGACTGCCAGCCAGCGACGGCGAAATACACTTTCAATTGTGACGGAGAAAATATCATCTCCCGATTCAGATACAATTGAACACAAACGGTTCCAAAGATATTAATGTTTCTCTGCATATTTTCACAACGCCAACAAAGTACTGGGCCTGTTGTCTCGGAATTTTGGTGAGTCTCCTCTCCGACACCTGAGACAGAAAGTACTTAGCCACTCCCCTCAGACACAACTGTAGTTTTTTCACACAGTGAGGAAAATAATACTGTCGGACAATCTAACAATAATTAACACATTTACAAGTTGTATTAAGTTTAGCAAATAAGGAGACATATAGAGAACATTTCAAAGCACTCAAAATTGCCAATATCTCCATTTCGGGCTATTTCTGAATTGCACAACATTTTGGGGTTTTCTGAGGAATCATGAGCTCCTTAACCTCTTAAGCCTGAGCGGTCCGGTACCGGACCAATAAGACATCACGCCATAAATCCATCTCCACAGAATGTATGAATTAATGTTGAGGTTCTTTTTTTCAAATGTCGAGTAAAGAGTAAAGACCCTAACCCTGTCAAAACAGCAGTCAGAGTGTATATTTTCAGCATTACGTTTGTTTACCAATGGTTTTAAGTGTTATAACTTAAGTGAAATATGAGTTATAGAAATCTCAGGGCATAGTCGAAAATGGCGAGGATGGCGCAACCTAACTTGAGTGTAGTCTTTTAAGAGAAGAGACCCAAAACAAAACTACACTTCCCAGCTCACACCAGCCTGTCAATCATCAAGACTTTTTTTTATTTTTTCCACCCTCTTTATTTTTGGGATCATATCTCACGGCGGGAACAAACCTGAACGTTAGCCATAAATTAGAACGCATTTAGTTTCTCTACCCTTCTGTGAACGTCTAGCAAAAAAACGGCGTTGCAATCTGATGAAATGGCGGAGAAATTTACATTATAAAAAAAGTAACTGTACTTACAGTAGATTCCATTACGTTTTTGCTGCACGCCTGGTGATACTAAATCCAGATTGAACTCTGCATTGGAATGGGGAGATTTGGCCCGATCCATAGATGTGCGACTTGGCCATAATAAGGTGATTTATAGGCCTGATATTCTCTATAATCATATTTTAAATAGCGTGTCCAGAATGATGGCAGAATTCAGTACTGTATCTACAAAACCTTCTGTTTAATCATCTTCCCTTTATTAATTTGCTTAGATTTTTTTGTACACTTGATCTCAAGAAGGTGCTGAATTTTTCATGTCTGGTACATTTTAGCATGGTGTTATTCACAGTCAAAGATGGAAAAAATAAAATAAGTAAAAAGAAAATGTATATTCTCCTTTGGTTCATTACAATTTACTCAAGCCTAGTAATAGACACTTCCATTTACTTAGGTATGTATTTTTAGGTGGATTTTCAGAAAATAGGGCTATGGCTTAACACATTGACGGCCACAGGGATTAGACGGGCCCCACTCTATACGGCCAGCATATCATAATAAGGTTTCATTGTGCGTGAGGCTGTTTGTAGAGCTAAATCTATACTTTAGATTATTGCTATCTGTCCATTCTCATTGTCAATTGACACTATAAACAGTCCCTTCAATATGTCTTAAACAAATAATTTTTTCATCAATACGTTCCCATTTTATAGTGTCTTGAATATGAACGTTATAGCAGAATGTTCTGGGATATTTCTTGGAACGCGAGATACAGGGCGCTAAGCTAATAACGTTAAATCGAATGGCGTTTCGGCCATTCGAGATAAAAATCAAAATGCATTTGATCTGTATCATGGTCCACCATGAATGCATGAAAGGGGGGGGGGGGGCGGGGGACGTCGTTTCTGATTATTGATTACCAATAACGGCATTAGCCTCAGTGGGGAGTGTTTTGGCTATCAAAACAAGGCCCGATTGGGCTGTAATTGACGTCAAATAGCTCTTACCTGTGGCCGGTTGGACTGCAAAAAGGATTTCCCAGTTATCGATCGCCATCTGGTAGATCCATATGTCCATTGGCTGATGCTATAATCCTTTACTGCATACTGAATTCAGCGTCCCAAAAACTATTTCAGGCGATCGGCTACACGCATAGCTATAAGCTAACAGAAAAATCCATTCATAAAAAAATAAAAAATAAACACCGGCCTGTAACAGGGAACACTGCATTATCGAGACAGCGCCCCTATGAGGATATGGCGGGTAATGCAATTTTCCGAATTCCACAAGTAGGGTAAATCTGCAGTGCTGCTCGGTGACATTGAGTAGGATATTAAAATGGAATAAAAGCCAAAACAACCTTGCCATGGACATATCCGTGGTTGGATCCGAAACACAGACATGTCCGTGGTTGGCCCCGAATGTGTTAAGAGGTTAACAACAAGGCAGCCTAGACTGTGCCAGGTCACATATGTGGAAACCAACGTAATACCAAGATGATCGTAAAGATTTCTTCAATATACAGTATATACATTCTAAATGGGCCTGAGTTTATTTCTTGTGGCAGTTTGCTAAGATCAATAGCTGACGGGCAATAGACTTGGGACCAAGCTGTTCCCTAGCAATGCCAATTAAAAAAGGTCTATAGCACAAGTATCTGCTCACATATGAGCAGCATTAAATAATCCAAATGATTTTCACCACAATGAACTGCATAGTGATGTAAAATGTGGCATACAATTACAACTAAAAAAACGTTCAAATGATATTGCAATATTTCAGATATAATTTGGAGAAATCTGTGTTAATATGTGCAACAGAATTGTGTATTATGCTACATCATTATTTCATCATGATATGATGGTAGCAAGTATGGCTGCCTCCATGTTTGAAGCCATTAATGACAGCTGTCCCAGTTCGACCACTTCAACCTTTCCTTTTGAGTGAGCAAAATGTGTCTGCAATGTATGTGATATCAGGGTTGTCCGAGGTCTGAACGGCCACTCCCCCTTGATCGATTTGAAGCACCTCATATTACGATATGCTTAAACATGAAGGTGGTCAGAATTGAGTGTTGGTGAGAATTCAGAGTGTTTAGGGTTTAGTGTTTAGGGGCAAACTGGGATGGGCCCATGGTGTTTAGTCTCTTTGGTACTAGTGCTGCACCTTTGCCCTCTCTTGGCCTCTTCTTGATCCCCAGGTCAAAGGAGCCATTGGATGCAGGCTGGTGGGTCTTGGGCTTGCGTCCACCTGCACTCAAACACACATGAACAGACACACAGACAGACACACACGCACTTTTAGACCATTTTATTGAAAAAAAAGTTATCAATTCGGAGTCATTCTCCTAAATATTCCTGACTGGAGGGCAGTTTGACAGGTTAATGTGTGCTGTAGCCTGGGTGTTGCATCTTTAACATGTGCTGTAGCCTGGGTGTTGCATCTTTAACATGTGCTGTAGCCTGGGTGTTGCATCTTTAACATGTGCTGTAGCCTGGGTGTTGCATCTTTAACATGTGCTGTAGCCTGGGTGTTGCATCTTTAACGTGTGCTGTAGCCTGGGTGTTGCATCTTTAACATGTGCTGTAGCCTGGGTGTTGCATCGTTAACGTGTGCTGTAGCCTGGGTGTTGCATCTTTAACATGTGCTGTAGCGTGGGTGTTGCATCTTTAACATGTGCTGTAGCCTGGGTGTTGCATCTTTAACATGTGCTGTAGCGTGGGTGTTGCATCTTTAACATGTGCTGTAGCCTGGGTGTTGCATCTTTAACATGTGCTGTAGCCTGGGTGTTGCATCTTTAACATGTGCTGTAGCCTGGGTGTTGCATCTTTAACATGTGCTGTAGCCTGGGTGTTGCATCTTTAACATGTGCTGTAGCCTGGGTGTTGCATCTTTAACATGTGCTGTAGCCTGGGTGTTGCATCTTTAACATGTGCTGTAGCCTGGGTGTTGCATCTTTAACATGTGCTGTAGCCTGGGTGTTGCATCGTTAACGTGTGCTGTAGCCTGGGTGTTGCATCTTTACCGTGTGCTGTAGCCTGGGTGGTGCATCTTTAACATGTGCTGTAGCCTGGGTGTTGCATCTTTAACATGTGCTGTAGCCTGGGTGTTGCATCTTTAACATGTGCTGTAGCCTGGGTGTTGCATCTTTAACATGTGCTGTAGCCTGGGTGTTGCATCTTTAACATGTGCTGTAGCCTGGGTGTTGCATCGTTAACGTGTGCTGTAGCCTGGGTGTTGCATCTTTACCGTGTGCTGTAGCCTGGGTGGTGCATCTTTAACATGTGCTGTAGCCTGGGTGGTGCATCTTTAACATGTGCTGTAGCCTGGGTGTTGTATCTTTACCGTGTGCTGTAGCCTGGGTGGTGCATCTTTAACATGTGCTGTAGCCTGGGTGTTGCATCGTTAACGTGTGCTGTAGCCTGGGTGTTGCATCTTTAACATGTGCTGTAGCCTGGGTGTTGCATCTTTAACATGTGCTGTAGCCTGGGTGGTGCATCTTTAACATGTGCTGTAGCCTGGGTGGTGCATCTTTAACATGTGCTGTAGCCTGGGTGGTGCATCTTTAACATGTGCTGTAGCCTGGGTGGTGCATCTTGATTTGATTTGATTTGAAGTCTTTATTTCGAACATGCAATGAATACAACAAACAATAACAAAAAAGAAAAAACAACTCAATCTGCATGTTCGAAAAGGAGTAGGAAGAAGTATACACTTATTTAATCCTACCCCTTTTCCACTACTCAAATGAGTGTACTATTTTAAACATAAAAAAGAAAAGAAAAGAAAAGAAAAAAAATATATATATATATATATGCAAAACAAAAACAAAAACTATATATGTATAAAATAAAATAAAATAGAAACAAAATAAAAATGTAAACACCTGTGAATATCAAGTCCCTTCTTCATCCCTGTACCTTGTGAACATAATTTCCTTATACATCAGTTTGAATTGTCTCATGTTTGGACATTGCTTTAACACCACATTAAGACTGTTCCACAGTTTCACTCCACATATTGAGATGCAGTGTTTTCTCATGTTAGTCATCTTTAACATGTGCTGTAGCCTGGGTGGTGCATCTTTAACATGTGCTGTAGCCTGGGTGTTGCATCTTTAACATGTGCTGTAGCCTGGGTGTTGCATCCTTAACTCATTCCCCACCAACAACGTTTATATACGTTATTGGGCGCCATCCTTTGAACGCCAACCACGTGTATATATATATATATATATATACACACGTTATTTGATAGTTTTCCCTTTTTTTTCCGATATTCTTTTTTTTTTTTAATTTTTTTTATTATTGCAAAACAAAACTCATTAAAAGTCAGTACTCAACACACAATGTATAATGAAACTTTCAGTAAAGGTGGTTAAAATATATGCAAGTACAGAAACAGGATAAAACAAAAATAGTCAATAATAACATTTTAACCGTATACCGTGTATATCCAGCGAAGTTACAATTATATAAATGTTAGTATATAATATACCCCGAATACCTATTTTCTAAAACCCTACACACATATGCTCCAGCTCAAATCCCCCCCTCCCGGACCCCCTCTTGGATAGTACCTCCATTATCCCTCACTCCTAACCAGACATCACCATTATAGGCTAGCTTTTATTCTCTCCACCACTTCTAACCACATTAACATTTTGGATTCATTGAGCCCTAGAATTCTTGCTGTTGATATTTCTTGATATATCACATCAAGATATGTAAGAAACCACACTTTCCGGCACATTTTTTCCGGTTGAAACCAACGTGATGCAATCAGTTTTTTAGCTACTGTGATACCCGATAAAACCAATCTTTTTAGTTGTGGGTTCACTGCAAACTCAAAAACATCATTCAATAGCAATACCGCGGGGTGTACAGGTATATTCCAAAATACGAGTATTGATAATTGTTGGGACACATCTTCCCAGAATGCCTTAACTGGTGGGCAGTCCCAATACATGTGCATAAATGTTCCTTCGTCCCCATTTGTACATTGGGAGCATTTGGAGTTTTGTATAAGCCCCATTTTGCACAGCCTTATAGGAGTCAAGTATGTCCTGTGAATATAGTTCAGATTGATTTGTTGATGATCCGGGTTCCTTGATGTAAGTCGGACATTTGCCCAGGCTCCTTGCCAATCAAAGTCATTTTCCAGGTCTGGTATATCCCTCCTCCAGACATTGTCTAGTTGAAGGGTTTCGTACGAGGACGTTAGTAATTGTGAATAAAAACCTGATACAAAACCTCCCAATGTATTTCTGTCATAGAAAAATTTGTGGTATCTGTGGTGTTCAATTGGTATGTGTAATGGAACACCGTGAGATCTCATACAAAGTTTTAACTGTATGTAAAAAAGCCATGTGGACTCGGTGAGGTTAAACTTTATGCATATTTCGACATAACTACAGAGGCCCTTGTTATTAAAAATATCCCCTAATGAGTGTATGCCTCTTTCTTCCCATACAGGGAATCTTATAGGTCGTTTTCCCATTAAGAGAGCATTGTTATTGAATATGGGAGTGTGATTATGCCATACTTGATTGTTAGGAAATTTCCTTTGAGTTTCCCGCCATGTCCTGATTGCATGGGTTATTATTGGGCCAAATTCTCGCTCACAATGCTTGATTGAAAGTTTAGTGTATGCTATGTCTTTCAATCTCTGTGGGGCTACTATGTTTTCTTCTAATTTTCTCCAAGATACCAAAGCCTCGGGGTCAAACCATATCTTCTTCAATGGTCTTAATGTGAAGGCATTAAAATATTGTAAAAAATCTGGGACTGCCATGCCACCGTCTGCTTTACTTCTCTGTGCGGTGGATCTTTTTATGCGAGGTGGTTTGTTATTCCAAATAAATTTGTATGTGGAGGTTTGTAATCTTTTCCAGTAGCCCTCTGGAGGAGGTAACGGAAGCATTGAGCTGAAGAAATTGATTCTTGGTAATACATCCATCTTAACTATTGATACCCTTGCCTGTACTGAGTTTTTAAGTTTTGCCCACCTGTCCAGGTCGTCCTTGATTTTGTTCTGTATTTTTGTGTAATTGTGCTTCACCGTTTGTCTTATGGTGGGGAATATTTCCACTCCCAAGCATCTGAAATGTTTTACCATCGGTATCGCACCTGGGAGGGTTATATCTTTTTTTGCAGGGGTGTTAAGTGGAAGGAAAGCCGACTTCGGCCAATTTATCTTAAATCCCGATAAATCACCAAAGTTCTCAATCAACTTGAGCAGATGAGGCAATGTGGTGTTGGGGTTTTGCATGAACAATATTACGTCGTCCGCATATAAACTAATTTTTTGTTGTGTGCCCTTGATTACGATTGGTTCTATGGATTGGGATTGTCTTATATATTGTGCTAAAGGCTCTAATGATAAATTGAATAGTCCGGGACTAAGAGGGCAACCCTGTCTGGCAGAGCGTGATACCGGAAAGATTTTGGAGATGATTGTGCCTGTTGTAATCATGGCCGATGGGTCCTTGTATAGTACTTTAATCATATCAATGAAACCTTTTCCTAACCCCATCCTTTCCAATACTGCCCATAGAAACGACCATTCCAACCTGTCAAATGCTTTCATAGCATCCAGGGATAGTATCGCCTTAGGTGTGATGTCCTCTTTGTCTGTATCTAGTACGTGCAGTATTCGCCTTATGTTATCATTGATCAGGCGACCTTTTATGAAGCCTGTTTGGTCCGTATGAACTAAAGACGTCATATGCTTTTGCAATCTGATGGCTAATATCTTAGAGTACAGTTTGACATCGGTTCCGAGGAGGCTTAAAGGACGGTAACTACCGCATTCAGTGGGGTCTTTGTCTTTTTTGTGAAGAACTGAAATGAGTGCGGTATTTTGGTGTTCGATGAAGCTTCCCTCTTTGACTGAGTATAAGATCATATTTAGTAATAAGGGTCCAAATATGTCCCAGCAAGAAATGTACATTTCTGATGGGATACCGTCAATTCCCGGAGCTTTGCCGTTTTTCATTCCGGATATGGCCTTCTTGAGTTCTTCTAATGTGATCGGTACTTCTAACTGTTTAGCGTCTTCATCTGTAAGTTTAGGGAGAGTAATTTGATTAAGATATGTGTCTAATTTGTCTTGATCAAAGGTCGTTTCTGAGTTATATAAATCGGAGTAGAATTCTTTGAATGTATCGTTTATTATTTTGGGTTCTGTTACTAGAGCTTGTTGTTTCCTAATGGCAGTTATATCTGCAAATTTTGCATTAATTCTTAGTCGCATGGCTAATAGGTGACTAGGTTTAGAACCTTGGAAGTACTGCTGTTGTCTAGTGCTGCGTATTTGCAATTCCGATTTTTGTCTGTACATTGCTTTGATCTCGGTCTTTAGAATGTTAACTTGGTTATCTAGTCTAGTAGAGTTGTTGTATTTTAAAGAATTAAAAAGCGTTGAGTAAAGCGTTTCCATTTCAGACAGTTTTGTGTTTTGATTTTTGCGCAATATGGAGGTAAATCTATCCGAGAAATCCTTGATCATACTCTTTACCGACATCCATAATATTCTGGGATCTTGCACCGAGTTAGCATTAACTTGTAGGAATACTGTGAGAGCTTCTTTAATTTGTGTAATGAATTCCTTGTTGTTAAGCAGCATCGAATTAAAACGCCATCTTGGGGCCCGGGTAGATAATGTACCAAATGTTGCTTTCAGGATTAAGTAGCAGTGATCTGATAGCGCATTGGGTGTCATTTCCACTTCGTATTTATCAAATATTCTCGGGGATGCAAAGACGTAATCAATTCTGGATAGTGTGTTGTGTCTCGCCGAACGACAGGAGTACTTGCGGGTCATGGGGTTAAGTGAACGCCATAAATCAGTTACTCCTGTTGATTTCGACCAATCTTTTAATGCTTTAGATGAATTCTTTTGTTCGCTGGAGAAGGAAAGGTAAGTTTTGTCCATCCTTGGGTTCCAAATGGCATTAAAATCCGCACCTATTATGTATGAGTACTCGGGATGGTTTAACATTTCTCCTGTTAGTGAAGTGAAGAAACCCACTTCGTACAAATTCGGGGCATATACCGCTGCCAATGCAATTTTCCTGTTATTGTGTATAATCCTAGCTATAGTTATGCGCCCCTCAGCATCCGACCATACCCCTTTCAATTCGATATTTAATTTGCGTCTGACGACTATGGCTACCCCTCTAGTTCTCGTAGCAAAAGAAGAGTGACCAATATTATGGTATATGTTATCCGCTAACGTATTTATGTCTCCCTCTAAAATGTGCGTTTCGCTTAATAGTGCCACGTCCACATGTTCTTTTTTCATCAGTGTAAGCACGCTTTTGCGCTTGTGTTGTTTGTTTATCCCACCGGTGTTCCATACCATTATATTCAAACTAGCCATAGTCTATGCATGTTTTCGTGTAGTTTTTGGTAATGTTTCTGGAGTATGAAGCTACAATAGATGCACATCCAATTAATGAGGTCCCGTTGAGAGCTGAGCTTAAAAACATATATATATACAAATAAAAATCCCCTATTTTCCCCTCTCCCAGAAAGTCGAACATGCCTGTGTTCCAAGAACACATCCTCCGCGATTGACTTTCTCCCATGGTCCACCGGATTGCCCAACCTGAGCATTGTAATCCTAATTTTCCTATGCTCATTGCCATAGGATCTAACATTTCCATTCTATTGCAATAGAATGTCGCTTTTGGTCTTGCACCTTCCCTTACTGTAATGAAGTATTGTGATAAATAACCTAAAGATAAAAATAAAAAATAAAATAAAAAGAGAATAAACCTTTATCGACATATTCCTTTGAACCCTCCACCAACGTGTGAGGGAAAAAAAAAAGGAAAAGATTGTAGATCAGTATTGACACTTAATGTGAAGAACATTGGATAAGAATAATGTAAGTTACAATATATTTAAAAAATATATAGTAATATTGACACCTTAATGTGAAGAACATTGGAAAAGAACAATGTAAGTTAAATTATATTTAAAAAATATAGGGTGATGAGAAGAAAAAATTTAATAAAATAAAAATCAATGGAAAGATATAGATAAGGAATAAGAGATAAATAATTATCAACGTGGAGAAGCCACTAGAACCGATTTAACTGATTAGATAAGATAGAAAAGCAGCGCCTTTTAGCGCTTCAATGTGCCTTTAATGGAGTGATTACTTAAATTGTTAGAATAACCTTGCTGTGCCCATACGTCTATGTGTGGATAATTTTAAAGTATTATTAAGGGCTGATTGCACTTCATTTAATTTATATATGCTATGTGTATGCACACCGAATGTTATTGTTAGAGTTGTATGCTTCGTTGTCATGGTGCCTTATATTCTAGAAGGTTGTAGAATATACTAGTGCCTAGACTATTTTACTTCGTTGTCATGGTGCCTTATATTCTAGAAGGTTGTAGAATATACTAGTGCCTAGACTATTTTACATTCCAGAATGATCTAAGAGACCCAGGGCATTTGAGCGATAAACCCAGAATATTCCAGATAGATCTTTTTGCATTGATATTTATTTGTCCCCTCAGAGACCAGAGACTGAAATTATAATGTATTATGAATCGTATTATACACAGTAAACATTGTTATAGACGACTTGCATATCGTTTGCTACTTTGATGAACACAGCAATGTTATTCCAACACTGGTGGAATGACCTCATTGATGAACACAATAAAGTCATTCCTACACTGGTATATATTTAGAGAGAGGCTTAACTGATTCCGGCATTTCCGTCATGCTTTGGGTTATTTGCTGCATTTTGAATCAGGAAATCCTCAGCATCAAAGGGTGTAAATGGACCTGACCTGCGGCCGTTATTGTCCAAGAATGATAACAGCGCCGGATATGCTAGCCTTGGCTTGTGGCCGGCTGTGTACAGCTTTTGCATCACAACTTTGTATGGTTGACGTCGGATGATGGCCTCTCTGCTCAAATCTTCGTAGATAAATATTGGTTTATCACCATACTTCAGCTTCCCACGTTGGTTGCGAGCATATTTGATGATTTCATCCCTTGTTGTAGTTTTCCGCAGAGTGACAATGATGACTCTCGGCCCGTTGATATTTTGCCCCTGGGAACCAATTCTGTAAACTTGTTCCACTTCTGGCACTTTGTTTGGATCGGAGTTATTCAAAATCGTTGATAACTCGTTTGGAAAGTTGATGTCATCGCAGTTCACTGATTCATCAAGCCCCACAATGCGGATGTTATTCCGCCTGTGGTAACGATGGGTTTCTAGTTGCCTCTCCATCACTTCGTTTTTAAGCAATTTTATTTCCCTCCGGTATTCATCTTTAACTTTTTCCATCTCTTCTCCCATCACTGTCATGATACCTTCGTTCGCCTTGACTGCTTTTGTGTTTTCTGTCACCGAAATCTCCACTGTCGTGATTCGCTCTGACTGTGCATCGAACGCTTTCTTGACTTCTTCTAATTTCTCATCGATGTGATCGAATTTAGCCTCGATGCGATCGAATTTAGCCTCGACGTTTGCCTCGAGCGCCTTGATGTGTGTAATCTGCAGGTTAGACTGTTCTACCATCTGTTCTTTCATCAGGTTAGACTGTTCTACCATCTGTTCTTTCATCAGGTTAGACTGTTCTACCATCTGTTCTTTCATCTGGTTAGACTGTTCTAACTGTTCTTTCATCATGTTAGACTGTTCTACCATCAGGTTAGACAATGTGTTGAAATCGGGTGGATTTCTGCTTACTTCAGTTGACGGCAAATGGTAGATAGATGCAGTGACGTTGGAATCCATAAATCTGGCTGCTCTCCCTCTCACGGAGCTTGAATCTGTACCTTCTTTTATGTTGGTCTCTATTGACTCTCTTTCGGGGACCGTAATCGATGATCCCGGTACGTTGTCCTCTTCCTTCTCCTCCTCGGAGCTTGTCGCCGTCGGCTCAGAACCAGCGACGGTTCGGACGCGTCTATCTCGTTTTTTTACGTCCTGCGCCGTTGAAGTTGCCGTAGTTATTTTCTCTGCCTTCTTTCCACCTTTAACCATATTGTCTTTTGATATGGTTAGTAGAGGGTCTTAACAATACATACGATGTGGTCTATTCTCTTTCTTTACTGTCCAAATAATGTTTTTAAACGAAATTAGCGTTAGTGGGAGCGGAGCAATTGCAAAATGCGTGTGCTACATGTTGTAGCGTAACCGGAAGTCTTTTTCCGATATTCTTATTAATTATTCATCCGGGGACTTCGGTGTTACCATAGGGAATGAGTCTGAGATCGCCAAAGTGCAATACCGGCCGCATCCAGCTAGACGGCGGTATCGAGCACCCTTTGATACCTTGTATCTTGGTCTGCGCAACGGTCAAATGTCATCCGGCGCACTTTTCTTTGTCGGGCAAATGGAGCGGTTATAACGATCGGATTGAGAAGCGCCAAATGCTCCCAATGCACGATGTGTGGTGGATTATGTTGGCGACACGATCGACACCAAGCCTGGGTGTTGCATCTTTAATGTGTGCTGTAGCCTGGGCATTGCATCTTTAACGTGTGCTGTAGCCTGGGTGTTGCATCTTTGGTGTCTTTCTAGATCTGAGCAAAGCTTTTGATGCTGTCAACCACAACATTCTCATCTCTAAACTCAATAGATATGGTGTTCAGGATATTGCCCTCAAGTGGTTTACTAACTACTTAGACAACAGAGAGCAGTTTGTGTCATCCAATGGATGCTCATCTGTCAAATCAAGGATCCTCTTCGGGATTCTGGGCCCTTTATTATTTTTAATTTACATCATTTACAGCTTTTTATTTCCTTACCTTAACTACTGTAATAGTCTGGGCTGCATCATATCCATCATATCTCAACAAATTAGTCATAATCCAGAAGAGGTTCCTCAGGATGATTTCCCACTCTACCAGATATGAACCATCTGCACCTCTGTTCCGCAAATATTCTCTACTATCAATTGACAAACTTAATACCGTTCAAACATGCTCATTCATATTCAAGTTCATTAACAATAGGCAAGATCTTCCTGATACCTTCCATAGTTTCATCTTTTCATCAGAATTTCACTCATATCCAACAAACCATAGCAATAAACTCCACTTACCTTTCTGTCGGACAACTAGCCATCAATTCAACATTAGCTTTAGAGGTCCTAAACTCTGGAACATCATTGAGGTCAACAACCTCCTTATCCATATTCAAAAAACAATTAAAATCGAATTTAATTTCATCATAAATCACTGTCACATTAAGTTACTCCTGTGTCATCAGTGTTACATCTACTGTTAGTATGACTGCTTGTTTCCTTTTCCTCATTATATACCGTTAATATGTTATTCTCCCCTTTCTTTGCCCTCTTGTACTAAAAAAAATAATAATAATAATAATTGTTCTTGTTACCGACTCATGTAAATTTTCCATGTTTTCGCTATAGTGTCTGCCTTATGTCTCTGATCCTGTTTTGTAGTTTATTTTGTAGACCATGTTTGTACTTTTCGCACTATAAGCCGCACCCGACTATAAGCCGCAGCAGCTAAATTGAATGATGTGTACATATATAAGCCGCACTGGACTATAAGCCGCATGTGTTTTAATGTTTAATTACCATATGTAAGGAGTGGAGCCTGCGGCTGAATTTGACTCAACGTGGGAAACCTCACCCGGCCCGGACACGGAAAGGATTGACAGATTGATTGCTCTTTCTTGATTCTGTGAGTGGTGGTGCCGTTCTTATATTGAGCTTTAAGTTCCCACCTCTACAGAGCATGACTCCCATTGGGACACAATACTGTCGGACAAATAACATTAACTCATTTACAAGTTGTATTAAGTTTAGCAAATAAGGGAACAGATAAATAACATTTCAATGCAGTAAAAAAAGCAATATTTCGATTTTCGGGTTTTGTCCACATATAAGCCGCTCCGTTATATAAGCCGCAGGGTCGAAAAATGGGGAAAAAAGCCGCGGCTTATAGTCCGAAAAGTACGGTACATGTAATTTGTTCATATTGTTTATGGACAATGAGATGGGAGTGGAACTTTGTACAAGCCCTTTGGGCTTCGTTCCCTCCTAGCACTTTTTCTTTTTTTTTTAAATAATGTGCTAAATAAATAAACGAAAACTAAACTAACGTGTGCTGTAGCCTGGGTGTTGCATCTTTAACTCAATCTGCGCTGTCAACCGTTGCTCGACAACCGTTGAACGCAAATCACGTATACGTTATTTGGTCAGTTTTTCGATTTTAATATTCTATTCAGTGTCACGGACCTCTATGTTAGCGTTAAAAGGCATACTGGGACCCCAAGGGTGCAGTACCGGCCAGATACTGCTAGGTGGCAGTATCGAGAGTGCAGTAAACCCTGTTCCAGACTGTGTGTTACATCTAAATCGCTCCGGGCGGAGAATTTTGGTCCAGGCAAGCCTAGCGGTTCACCCGATCACATTGAAATGTGTCCAGGACACTCGATGCATGTGTTGTGCCGGATTATGTCGGGGACCAGATGGACATCAATAATACTGGAAAATGCAATCAGACAATTGGAATATTCTTTTTGGAATAACCTTGATCAAAGGTAAGGACTATCTGACGTCAATTCCACCTTGATCTTACAATGATTTCATATCGATCCAGCTGATCAGCGTGTGTGCGGTGTTCAAAACGAATGCCATTACTGGCGATCAAAGCATCAAAAAACTACCCCCCCCCTTTCATGATGAAACATAATACCTATTATATACATTTGATTTGGAAATAGTAGCGTGTCCAGTAAGGCTGTCCCCGAACCCTGTTTTTAGGGTTCGAACGTTCGCCAGGGTTTTTTGAACGGACGTTCGAACGTTCGTTTTTTTTATTAATTAATTTTATTATTATAGATTTTACGGGGGCGGCATTGCATAGTCTATCGGTGAAAAAAAAAATTTACATTGGTGGCTGTTCATGTAAACATGTAAACAAAGCACTCAGAAGAAAATAAAGGGAAAAGACAGCAGTCAAACATAATATCATATAACGCACTCACTTTTTGTTGGGTATGCCATACGCGCCAGCCACTTCACCCAGGCGTTGCGCGATGTTTACTCCAGAATGTTTTATCTCCAGTTCTTTTGTTTCCAAGACATATCCCAGTAGTTCCCACTCGTTGGAAATAAAATGACAGGTGACTGCCATGTACGCCTCCATCGCCACCGACGTCCAAGCGTCTGTTGTGAATGCCACAGCTGTGGCATAGTCAATGTAAAAGGAGACTTTCTCCCGCACGGCCCGTACTTCAGAGTTAGGTTGTTGGAAACGGTGGATCTTTTGGGCATGGTGTGATGGGCATGGTGCTTAAGCACTGCGGTGTTGTGTGTAACCCGCTCTAGCGTCCCCACCTCCCCGGTCGCGTGTGCACCAAACGTTCCACCCAAAAACGGAATTTCAGTCCAGATTAGGCCAAATTCTGCAATATTCCATGTTTTGCAGTTGATTCCATTTTTATTGGTTAATTCCGCGATTCCGTCCGCGATTCCGTGAACGCGGATTTCATATGGCTCTAAATAACTCCTTCTTTCTCTTCTCGCTCATTGGTTTGGTATCAAATTGCAGTAGTGTCTGCGTGGTTGAGGAGGTGGGCCCGCCGTCCAGATCCAGTTTATGTGCCACCGTGGAATGCCAAGTGCTTGTCGCACATTTGACACACAGCCTTTGCCTTATCCTCCGTTAATTTAAAGTGTTTCCACACAGGTGACGTCTTCCCACTTCTTGCAGCTGCCATGATTGAATAATTGAGCGGGCGCCGCGGGAACGTTCGAACGTTCGGGCTCAGCCTTAGTGTCCAGTGATGAAACGCCAATGCTTTTAACAGAATTCACATAGCGCACTATAACTCAGCTTTTCAGGAATTAGCCCGGATCACTCTGAAATTATACAATATTCACCACGGGATAATGCGTGAACGTATACATGAAGAAATTCATAATTTTTTGCAAGTTCGACCGAGAATACTGACTGTCAAATTACCATAGTATTGTCTCCATAGCTATAATATAGAATATAGATATAGCTCTACAAACAAGGTGACGCACACCTATCCTTAAAGCTTGGCCCAGTTAGAACGGGATAAGGGTAATGGCTGGGAGTGAATGAGTTAACGTGTGCTGTAGCCTGGGTGTTTACATTTAGTCATTTAGCTGACGCTTTTATCCAAAGCGACTTACAAGTTCTGTACGACAAGTCATCAGGCAGGGCACAACTCTATCAGCTGAGTAACAATGTTCATCAAAGTGTTGAGTGCTACAGTGTAGGTTAGTTTATTAGGACAAGTGCATGACAGTAAGGTTAGTTAGGGTTAGATATCTATTATTTTTTTTAACATGTGCTGTAATGTTTGTGGAAGCTCTCTGCCTCTGGTCCACTGACCTCTCTTCTTCTTGGCTGCAGGTTCGCACTCTGCAGTGATGGGGAAGGGGTCCTCCTCCTCCATGGGAGCACACTCTGTAGACACCTCCACCACCGTCTCCATCATTACATCCTCCACTGAGAGACAGACAAAGAGAGATGCCTTTTATAGAATGTTTATGGACATGTCCCCGGCATGGTTTCAGAATGCAGTTATTGTCCCCCCCACGTTTTTACCGTCCAAAGATAATACATGGATAATAAACGGACACGCGACCGCGGCGACCAGCACTAGGACCACACACGAAAAATTGCTGATTGTCTCTGAGCTGAGTCTCTGACTACCTGTCCTGAGCTATTATTATGCAAAGATGAGTAAATGGGGGTCTCATTCTTGCCCTGCACGGGCCAAGTACCCACTCGCTACAGTACTCGTCTTTGCATAATAATAGCTCGGGTCATCAGCCGAGGTGTGTGTTCAAATAAGTCATCACATACATGGTATAAACAGAGATAAGATAAGACAGTGCTATGTCCTACCTGCATGCAACAACGCAAGGATGGCACCGTCGCCCAAGAGGAGAAAGCTACTTCTTCAAAGCAAACTAAGTTTTGCTACGCTGTCACCGGCGCCTCCTAGAGCTAAACCAGCAGCAGTGACGGCCCCACCACGAAACAGGAAAGCAAGTAACAGCATTTTAGCAGATTTTCTTTTTTAATATAGGCCTAATGTATTTGTCCAGATTGACTAAGCTAGGCTATTTGCCTGTTTGTTTCTCTTGAAAATAATCGTGGTTCATAAGCAGTGTTGTGCTAGTTACTGAAAAATAGTAACTCAGTTACTTTATAGTTACTTCATTTCAAAAGTAACTCAGTTACTTTACTAGTTACTTACACCCAAAAGTAATGCGTTACTGTGAAAAGTAACTATTTAGTTACTTAAAAAAAATAAAAAGATTGCTCCCACGCCCTTACAGATACTCAAAATCGGTTGATCAACTTGACAGTTTCCATTCACATCACTGAACTCTGCTAAGCAATGTGGTCTATACAAACACAAATCTGACACAAACACAAATGTTGTCCCGAGTCCCGACGTAATAAGAAATGTGCCATGCCTAATTGTATCGCCGCTTAGGTTGAAGGAACAGCCTTGATGTCGCTGGAGTGTTTCATTATAACCGTCTTGCAACGTTGTTTAAGATATCAATCGTGCATTGCAACGTTAGAATAGTTAGTGTTGTGAAGGGCCAGATTAAACCGAATATATATATTTATTTATATATATATATTTAATTGTATTTGTATATTCTCTAATATTCCCTGATATCCCTTGTATATTCCTTGTACAATATGCATTGAATATCCATTCTAGCCTACTGAACATCCCATAATAGTCTCCATTCTACTATTGGTCGAGACCTTGGTGCCAGGCTGCCATACCCCCCAGACCCAGTTCAAACGTACCGCTCAACATGTACGAACAAGTCCTAGTTCCGCGTAGGAATCTGGCTACCGCACCACTAGTGGTACTATTTGTTCATAGTGCGTATATATACTGCGCTACTAAAGTAGGACTTTCTTTTTAGTCCAGTTTCTTACCCTCCAATAGAGTGACAGACGTAAAGCCTCCCCGCGACGCCACGTGTGGGAGTAAGGCCAAGTTCGGCCTACCATCGGTATTGAGACATCGTGTATATTAATATTTGAATAGTCATATTTGGCACTATATCGTCGAGTTGGACGTAGTCTATTAAGCTAATAATAGTCTATTCATATGTAGTGCTTCGTGCGGTGAGAATACTATCGTAGTCAGTACCCCCATCGTTTCGGGTAGAACTGGCTGCTTATCCAGGGTGGCCGACCCCATGTGAGGCTGCACCCGAGGAGCCCCAGAGCCGACGAGCGAGTGGACCTGCATACCGGATTATTCTACCGACGACAGCCCGCCTTCCCAGGCACGGATTATGCTTTGTATACAGTGATTATTCTATGGATAAAGACCAACACTACCGTGTGTTGGAAACCCCCCCCCCCCCCGGAGAGGACGACAGGTGAGGAGACGCTCTACACGACGAGGTCGCTTCACGTCTCTCCATCGTGGACCGGAGGAAGCCGGCCCACAGAGAGTCCAACTGCTTTCATCTGTGGATCGAGGATCGCTGAGGCACCGAGCCGCACAACCGTGGGTTCTCCCAGGATACCCTCGGCCAGACGGATACAGCCAGACTCTACCCCCCCCCCCTTCTCCAGTTGTCTTACAAGCGACCGGAATTCCCCCCTAGTGTATCCAGTTCTATAATCATTAAAGTATCATTGCTATTATTCCTTAAATATTCCAGGTTGTATATTTACCGCCTGCGCCACCAGAGAGTGGACGTTCTCTATTGATATACCAACGAATACTCATTTGCCATAAAAGTGCATCCTATTTCAAATCATAAATGTAATTAAGTGATTGCTCTACATACCTTTTGCTATGTATTAATTATTATTAAACGCAGACTTTCGACTTGGTACATTTGTGTTGGATCGTTTCATCTACGTGGGAGTGTTTACCATAATTATTTATGCCTAGTACTGGGTGGCCAGAGTCTAAAGTACAAGAGGTAGTGGTAGTAAGTATCATATCTAACAATACAGTCAGGGAATTGTACCCCTCAGTTACAATTGGTCCTTCGAGCCGGATGGTAATTAGTGTAATATTAATATAGTGTTATTAATATTGAAATGGCCTATGATGAACACTCCACGAAACGATCCTCCTAACCAACGCCCACGGCGCGAACGACGGCTCCCTCAGTACTTAGAGGCTTACGCTGTCAGTCAACAACCTAGTCTTCTACTAACAGTAAACGCGGTAAAACTAGAAAGTAAAAGTATGTCTAACCCCAACGCCCAGACTACCCCGACCATAGAGGCCCCTACGGGTTCTAATGTAACTGACCAAGCTCACGGTGGGGACCAGTGGGAACCAGACATGACTTCACACCCCGCCAGTACTGAAGAAGTAGTCCCCGATGAGTCCCGGGAGGAATACAACGCTACCGAGAGAGAACTCGGCACGGAAGAAGACGGGGAGAGCACCGTGGAGATAGAGCTCCAAGGCTCCGCAAGGAGTACCCCGAGGGAAGGCTCCCCTATACAACCGCCTTCTCCCAGCGAGGCAGAGAGGACCCTACAGCAGGCCTTCCTCATCAGCCTGAACGCCGCTGCTGAACGCGACCGACTGCAGATCCAGCAGCGGAGCGAAGAAGAGCATATACGTCTAGAAATAAGACGCATTCAGATGGAAGAGAATGTGGCCCGAGACCGAGCAGACAGCCAGCGAGCAGCTGCTGGTGCTCTACGGGACGCAGAGCGCGACAGACAGCAAGCGCAACTAATAGAACAGCTGATCAGACGGACAACACCCTCTCCCTCCGCCAGAGGCTCCAGGAACTCGTCTAGACACACCTCCAGGGCGGCATCCCCTAGCCGAGTAAACAACCCTGAACTTGACCAACAGACGAGGTCTATACCCCCCACAGACCACCTCCCCCCACCGGTCCAAGCGAGACCTAGCAACCGGGAAGGAGCAGCATATCCTGTGGAGAGGCTAAACCAGAGACTACAAGCACTGGATGACCTAACTGAAGACGAAGAGGAAGAGGAGGAGAACCGCGCCCGACGACAGCACAGTACTCTACCGGACCAGGAGGTCCGGTACAGCCCAGGCTATACTCCCGCGGAGCTGCGCTACAGACCCCCGACTCTATACACGGGTGAGCACGACGCACGACCCGCACCGAGGAACAGCACCTGGACAAGCGGGCCATGGTACACTGCCGGTACCAGCCCATACCAAGGAGCGGGAGGAGACTCGCCTAGGAGGCCTCTCCCCCAACGCTCGCCGATGTATCCACAGTCAGCGTCATACATTGGCACGCCTACGGTACCCGACTTCACCCAAGAGAACCGGGCCCAGTATACAGAACTCCGCATGTGTCTGGAGACCATGTTGGTGGATGTATTGGATGAACGCCATAAATACGCCATCCTACTGAAGCACCTAAAGGTACCCCGCGCACATAATATAGCGCTCGCCTACGCGACTTCCACCACCCCATACACAGCAGCGCTGGTAGCATTGGACCAGAGGTATGGGCGCATATGGGATTACGTGATCCAGGAGATCCGACACATCGACCGCTTACCCCCAGCAATAGACAATCGAGCACTGGACGACCTGTCCATCAGAGTGCAGTCCCTGGTAGGGATGTTGGGAGCGCAGAGAGAGAAGGGGAGGCATGAACTTTACGCCAACTCAAATGTGGAAAGGATCTTGGAGAAGCTGCCGCCCGCTCGACAGGAGCGTTTTAGGCGGCAGAGAGACCACCGAGACCCGAATGGCCCCGAACCGAACCTCCTCGATCTAGCAGACTTCCTGGCGAGAGAAGTCAGCAGCCTACGGCTAGATACATTCGGACGGAGCACCCCTGGCTCCAGAGAAGGAACCAGACGACTAAATGATGGAAGAAGATCGGTGACTGTGATGCACCAATCGGAGTCAGTACCGAGCAGCAGGAGCCACAGTACCCCCTCCAGAACGGAGAAGTGGAAGATAGTGTGCCCCTACTGTGAGAAAGAACACTGGCTAGCGCAATGGGACTCCTTCCCCAAGCTGAACGCGGAGGAAGCAAGTCAATGGATAAAGTCCAACAAGCGCTGTTTTCGCTGTGCGCGCTCACACATGGCAGCCGAATGCCGCTTAAAGAAAAGGTGCACCAAGTGCGATGGAGCCCATCTGGACATACTTCACGACAGTAACAGAAGGCGCCCTTCACCCGCACCATCCAGCAGCAAAGCGAGCGTCATGTACATCGATCCCGCCAGCAGCAGTGGAGCCCGAGTACTCCTAAAAGTAGTGCGTGTGACACTAAGCTACCAGAATAAAGTCCTGGACACTTACGCCGTCCTCGATGACGGGTCAGAGAAGACCCTTCTGCTCGCCTCCGCTGCGGCCCAGCTAGGGCTGCGGGGAAGCGAAACCCAAATGACAATTCGGACAATAAGACGAGATTTGAAGACGATAAAGGGCGAGAATGTCTCATTCTCTATCGCAGCAAGCGGCCAGCCTGAGCGACGGTACCAGATTACAGACGCTTTCACCAGCCAAGAAATAGGACTGTCGCGGTACACATACCCCGTCGCCAAGCTGATGGAGAAATATGCACATCTGCGCAAGTTACCGATCCCGCTCATAGACAATGCTATGCCGACCCTGTTGATAGGCTCCGACCATGCAGACCTCATTGTCCCGATAGACCGGGTTCATACCGGACCCCGAGGCTGTCCTGCAGCAGTCGAGACCCGTTTGGGATGGACTCTCCAAGGCCCGCTCGCCAAATCTCTCAACCGAAGTACAGCCACTAGATGTCTCCACTCCCGAGTCACAGAGGGAGAAACCGCACTCCTGCAACACGTAGAGCGGCTATGGACCTTGGAACAAATGCCCTTTAAGAACGGAAAGAAAGACATTCGCTCTAAAGATGACATTTACGCCATTCACCTCCTCGAGACAGGGACCAAGAGAGTCCCGGTCAACGGCGTGTTGAGATACGCCACGCCACTCCTGCGGCGAGAAGGAATGCCTACTTTCCACGCCAAGACAGATGCCACAGAACGGTACCTGCTGAACACGGAGCGGCGCTTAGCCAAGAACCCCGCCCAAGAGAGTGTATACCGCGCCGAGATTGAGAAGCTCATCACAGCGGGACACGTCACAAAGATGGACATTAAAGAGGCTGACCAGACCACTGAATCGTGGTACGTGCCTCACCACAAGGTCCATCACAACGGTAAAGACCGCATAGTATTTAACTGCAGCTACCAGATCGGATCCCAAAATCTGAATAAAGAGTTACTGCCCGGTCCCACACTCAGCCCCTCCCTACTCGGCGTTCTACTCCGCTTCCGCCAGGAAAAGGTGGCCATCAGCGGGGACATTAAAGGAATGTTCCTGCAGGTGAGATTAGTAGAGGAGGACAAGCCCCTGTTACGGTTCCTATGGAGAGAGAAGCCAGGAGATGAGCACCCAGCCATCTACCAATGGGAAGTCCTCCCCTTCGGAACGACGTGCAGCCCCTGCTGTGCTACATTTGCACTACAGAAACATGTAGCAGAGGACCCAGCAGCGGACGAAGAGGTCCGACACAGCGTAAAGAACAGCTTCTACGTAGACAACTGTCTACAAAGCCTTTCAACCCAGGAAGAAGCCGAGGCTCTCCTGATTAAACTCCGCGCCTCATTGATCAAAGGCGGCTTTGAGCTCAGGCAGTGGGCCAGCAGCGATCCGCAAGTACTGCACAGCCTCTCCTCCGAGGACAAGGCAGCCAGCAGCGAGACCTGGATGGCTACAATCCCGGGAGAAGCCCAGGAGATGACCCTGGGATTGGTGTGGCGATTCAAAACAGATTCGCTTCACTACAGACACAAGCCCCTGACTACGGAGCAGGGAAGGCCGGCGGCGGCGCCGACCACCAGACGGAGTGTGTACACAACACTCGCCCGACAATATGACCCGCTAGGATGTATTCTACCGTACACCACCAGGGCAAAAATGATTGTACGAGCATTGTGGGACAAGGACCAGGGCTGGGACGACCCCATTCCCGCACACCTTGCATCCACCTGGAGAGAGTGGGAGATGGAGCTCCACTCACTCCCAGGCGTTAATATGCGCCGAAGCTACTTCCCACCCACGGTGAGGCCAGAGACATGTAAAATGGACTTACACGTCTTCAGTGACGCCTCAGAGGTCGCATACGGATCAGTAGCCTACTTGCGGGCCCAAGAAGAGGGGGGAGAGATCTACACAGCATTTGTCCTCGCCCGCTCGAGAATAGCCCCACGCAAGCAACAATCTATCCCACGTCTAGAGCTCTGCGCAGCCCTAGCCGGAGCGCACATAGCCACGCTCATCCAACGTGAGCTCACCATACCGGTGTCTAGAACAATCCTGTGGTCAGATTCCACGACAGTACTCGCCTGGATCAAATCGGACTCATGCAAGTACAAAGTCTTCGTGGGAGTCAGAGTCACCGAGATTCAAGACTTAACCGAAGAGTTAACCGGAGAAACAGAGTGGCGCTACGTTGATACAAAACAGAACCCAGCTGACGTCATCACCCGGGGAATGCCCCTAGATGACCTCACCCGTCGCAATGTCTACAGTGACGGCCCAGCATTCCTAAAGCTCCCGGAAGGAGAGTGGCCCACGCCTATCCCGAGGGAAGCCAGTCAAGAGGAGGCTGAGAATAAGAAACCTATGTTCTGTGGATTGAGCACTGTTATCTCCGCAGACCCCAACATAGATGATTGTACTACCATAGAGAGTGCACAACAAAGGACATTCCTACTGCACTACCTACCGTCTATACAGACCCGCCAGAAGTGGGTAAAGGAGAGAGACAATTTGACAGAAGGAACAGTCGTCATGATTATTGATCAATCACTGCCCAGAGCTATGTGGCCGGCCGGCCGCGTAAGCAAAGTGATCACCGGTGCCGACGGCAAGGTCCGAGCAGCTGAAGTGCTTGTCCAGGGTCGCACTTACACCCGTCCCGTGGCGAGGCTCATAGAACTGCCCCGACTCCCAGACACAATCGATGATGACCATGACCCTATAACCCTATGACTTTGTGAAGTTGACTGACCCCTACAGCAAACCCTTATCAGGGCTGTACGTTAACTTTTTTTGCACATAGCACTGGTGCTACAGAGGTTTATAGTTTTGTAGCACAGGCCAAAATCTTGTAGCACAAGTATAAAACGTGTTATATTTGTAACAGTCACAAATGTGCCTATTGTATTTGTGTTATTTAGTTGCAGTGCCATGCTTGGCTGTCATTTAGTATATCGCCATGTGTTATTATTACTATGATACTCTCATATGCTATTTTCAATTAATATCATAAACAACATAAGGAATATTAGCATAATTTTGAGTGGACTGAAGGAATGAGTCAGCGTTAATAGTTTTAAATGCAAATAATTTATTGAAACATAGAAGTGGGGTCGGTTGGGACACACACACACACAATGGGGGACCCTGATGTAAACAAGACAAACGTCTTTCTCAGGTCTGCATCCCCTTAACAATTGTGTGTATTGAGCCGTACTGTACTGTACCCATTCTGCAATCTGTTAAATAAAGTTTTCATTCATTCATTCACACACACTGTTTCAACTCACCACACCTGCATCATATTGTAGTCTAGTCTGTCTTCAAACTTCCACTCTCGAAACTTGTTTATATTTGAATATCAACATTATCTGTCCATCCTCAGTTTACTATAATATACTCCTGTCCTGACTACTAGTGACTTCATCATCTTTCCAAACGCACGCACGCACACACACACACAGGGAAGGGGAGAGAGTGCCCCCCATTTCCCTTTCCCCAGCCCACACTGTGTCTGCTGGCTCTGCCTGTGATCAGGATTAGCTTGTTAGCTTGCTAACGTTGTAGTGATTGTAATGGTACATAAACGTTAATTTCGGGCGATGTGCGCATAAAGGAATGGCGACGGTGCAAAACATGTAGATGCATTTGACCCGTTGCGAGAAAAAAACCCACCACGGACTTATTTCGGGACGTGTAGGCACACTGCTGTGTTAACGCAGCAGTTCAGTGCGCACCAACCGAGTGAACCGACCAACGCGCTGCTCTGCTTGCAGAAGGCGCACGGATAGGGCGGATATGACTCGTCGAGTTGTCACAAGAGTTTTTTCAAAATAAGATTATCATATGCACCTGAACGTTGCTAGCTTTCGGAGCCTAGCTGGAGCTGCGCGTGGGCAGAAATGAGACCCGGCCCGCTACAGGATTTTCAAAATAAGAGTATCTATATGAACCGAATCCCTATCGCACCAGTGCTACTGAAGTAAATCCATCCATCGCACAGACCGCTGTTGCTGTAGCACGTGCGATATATATGTCGCACTGTACAGGCCTGCTTATGTGTAAATAGACAACGCGATTAATCTGTCTCTGCTTAACTGATTAGGTCTGGGACCAATCAGGGGGTGGCTGTTGTGAAGGGCCAGATTAAACCGAATATATATATTTATTTATATATATATATTTAATTGTATTTGTATATTCTCTAATATTCCCTGATATCCCTTGTATATTCCTTGTACAATATGCATTGAATATCCATTCTAGCCTACTGAACATCCCATAATAGTCTCCATTCTACTATTGGTCGAGACCTTGGTGCCAGGCTGCCATACCCCCCAGACCCAGTTCAAACGTACCGCTCAACATGTACGAACAAGTCCTAGTTCCGCGTAGGAATCTGGCTATTGCACCACTAGTGGTACTATTTGTTCATAGTGCGTATATATACTGCGCTACTAAAGTAGGACTTTCTTTTTAGTCCAGTTTCTTACCCTCCAATAGAGTGACAGACGTAAAGCCTCCCCGCGACGCCACGTGTGGGAGTAAGGCCAAGTTCGGCCTACCATCGGTATTGAGACATCGTGTATATTAATATTTGAATAGTCATATTTGGCACTATATCGTCGAGTTGGACGTAGTCTATTAAGCTAATAATAGTCTATTCATATGTAGTGCTTCGTGCGGTGAGAATACTATCGTAGTCAGTACCCCCATCGTTTCGGGTAGAACTGGCTGCTTATCCAGGGTGGCCGACCCCATGTGAGGCTGCACCCGAGGAGCCCCAGAGCCGACGAGCGAGTGGACCTGCATACCGGATTATTCTACCGACGACAGCCCGCCTTCCCAGGCACGGATTATGCTTTGTATACAGTGATTATTCTATGGATAAAGACCAACACTGCCGTGTGTTGGAAACCCCCCCCCCGGAGAGGACGACAGGTGAGGAGACGCTCTACACGACGAGGTCGCTTCACGTCTCTCCATCGTGGACCGGAGGAAGCCGGCCCACAGAGAGTCCAACTGCTTTCATCTGTGGATCGAGGATCGCTGAGGCACCGAGCTGCACAACCGTGGGTTCTCCCAGGATACCCTCGGCCAGACGGATACAGCCAGACTCTACCCCCCCCCCCCTTCTCCAGTTGTCTTACAAGCGACCGGAATTCCCCCCTAGTGTATCCAGTTCTATAATCATTAAAGTATCATTGCTATTATTCCTTAAATATTCCAGGTTGTATATTTACCGCCTGCGCCACCAGAGATTGGACGTTCTCTATTGATATACCAACGAATACTCATTTGCCATAAAAGTGCATCCTATTTCAAATCATAAATGTAATTAAGTGATTGCTCTACATACCTTTTGCTATGTATTAATTATTATTAAACGCAGACTTTCGACTTGGTACATTTGTGTTGGATCGTTTCATCTACGTGGGAGTGTTTACCATAATTATTTATGCCTAGTACTGGGTGGCCAGAGTCTAAAGTACAAGAGGTAGTGGTAGTAAGTATCATATCTAACAATACAGTCAGGGAATTGTACCCCTCAGTTACAGTTAGGATATCAATTGTGCATGAAAGGACTATATTTATATTGTTTGATTAGTATTGATGAGATTCCCTGGCAGATTCGTACAGTCAAAATCCGTTGATCAACTTGAGTTTCCATTCATTTGCATTCACATCACTGCACTCACCAAAGTCTGCGGTGGTCGAGATGTAACGTTAGTCCAGCCCCTCAAACATTTTCTTTATCTCATTTCCATGTTGTATATTCTCTCTCCAAGTAGTTGGAAAAAGTGTCCCATCCCATTTGCTGTGTGTCGCCTGGTATCATGCTAACTACTGTAGATCCCTGAAAGCGGGTGGCTTCGGATGAGTCCTGGTCGTTAACGTTAGACTCCGCTACTAGCTTCGTTGAAGCATGGGCAGTAGATATGATCTTTGAGCCAAAACACAAATTACATTTAACTAAAACGTTATTTTCTTTGTGCTCGACAAAAGAGAAATAGTGAAAATATCCATGTGAGTAGTGGCCCGGGGGCGCCGCCATGACAGTAAAGAGTAAACAAAACACGCCCACAGCACAGCGTGTCCCCGCAGCCGCAGGTGAAGTGACACACAGACAGGAGTCAGGAGGACTGCACTGGATCACTACCGCTCGCTAACAATCTACATACAAATAACGCAGTAACGAACCATTCAGTAACGGCGTTAATGGATTTCAAAAGTAATGCATTAGAGTACTAGTTACCGCCAAAAGTAACGGCGTTACTGTAACGCGTTAGTCCCAACACTGTTCATAAGACATGACAAATGCGTGTTTACAGAGTCCATCAGCAAGAAATAATCATGTTTTAATTCAATGTTATTCACTGATTAACACATTGTAAGAATACTAATAAAATCATTCAGTAATGACTATAGCTTTGCTAGTCTTGGTCTGTTATTATGCTGCTTAAATCTGCATGCTGTCTTTAACCTGAATTTGCAAACAAGATTTGCAAACAAGATACAAACTCATTGCAATCATCCCGACTAATAATGATGAATTGAAAATGGGGGACCCTGATGTAAACAAGACGAAAGTCTTTCTCTGGTCTGCATCCCCTTAACAATTGTGTGTATTGAGCTGTACTGTATTGTACCCATTCTGCAATCTGTTAAATAAAGTTTTTCATTCACAGATATTTGACAACACAGCAAAGCTGGTCACCTCACTAAACATCGATCCAATGGAAATGCCTCGTATCGGCAACCCTCCAAAACGTCTAACTGGTGAAGCTGCAGCACATGTCCCAGCAACTTCTGTGGACTTCTTCAGAGGGGAGTTCTTCAAAATACTGGATACAGCAGATCTGCAATTCCGAGAGCGGTTTAATCAAAGAAGCTTTGAAGTGCTTCAGAAGTTGGAGGGTGTGCTTATTAGGGGAGAAAGTGATGACATTGTGGACAAGTATCCAGAGATGAACAGGAGGATGCTGGATGTTCAGCTAGCCATGTTCAAATCAGATAACACCTATGCATCAAGCACAGAAGCTGCAGACATCCTGAGAGGCATGTTGCCTGAAGTCAGAGGTCTTTTTGATCAGGTGGAGGTCCTTGTGTGGCTGTTGCTGGTTGTTCCCACATCCTCTGCTGAAGCTGAGAGGAGTTTCAGCGGACTCCGGCGGTTGAGGACCTGGCTTCGCAACTCCATGAAGCAGAAAAGGTTGAACAGTGTGGCAGTTTGTCATATACATCAAGAAAGGGTTGATGCCTTTGACATGAGAACTCTGTGAATAATTCATCTCTGCCCATGATCGGAGACAACATGTCTTTGGAAGCATTGGATGAGTTTAAATGTGAAAATGTCACTTTAAATAATGGAAAAGTCACTTTAAAGGGGAACTCCACTTTTTTTGGAAATTAGCTTATTTAACATCTTCCCTGGAGTTAGACAAGAAGATGCATACCTTTTTTGTCTCTGTGCGTGCATTTTAGCTTTGGGAATAGACGCTCCGTTAGCATAGCTTAGCTTCATCACTGGAAGTGAGGCAGGACAGTAGCCTTACAGTGCCTTACAGTGTATTGCAAGGTCTGACATTGACCAAACTTGATATGCATGACCTTGGTGGGCTCTAGGTCAACTCCTGAAAAGGGGGTCAATGTCAGACTTTGCAATCAAAAGTTAGGGGGCTAATAACCCTTGCCATAATTTCAGTGCGCCCCCTAACTTTTGATTGCAAGGTCTGACATTGACCCCCTTTTCAGGAGTTGACCTAGAGCCCACCAAGGTCATGCATATCAAGTTTGGTCAATGTCAGACCTTGCAATACACTGTAAGGCACTGTAAGGCTACTGTCCTGCCTCACTTCCAGTGATGAAGCTAAGCTATGCTAACGGAGCGTCTATTCCCAAAGCTAAAATGCACGCACAGAGACAAAAAAGGTATGCATCTTCTTGTCTAACTCCAGGGAAGATGTTAAATAAGCTAATTTCCAAAAAAAAGTAGAGTTCCCCTTTAAAGGAATGAGGTATATAAAAAGTAACTTTAAGGAAAGAACAGATGTGGCTCTTGTATAATATAGTTTAGATACATTAAGTATAATAATGACAGAGTTAAAATTGTATGGTAGTCTACATAGGAACAAGTGCCCTCTCAGGTATTTTAGTATTGTATTATTGCACAATCGATGCAGGCATGACCATAAGGGTTAGAGTTTTATTAAATGTGTTTGTTATATAACTTATGTACCAGTGCATAAGAGTTTGATTTATATTAACGTTTTGTACCTGTAATTAAATTTGATTAAAAGTGATTAGTCTTCTCGGGGGGGAGGAGGATGTAAGACACGCTTCCCCACCGCTCCTGAGTGTGTGACTAAACTTATATATTATACTCCTATCAAACTGAACACATATGTTGAGTAGGTGTTTGAACAGTAATTTAAACCGAACTTGATGAACTATTGTTGATATCGGTGCTGAAATATAACTTATAATGCCGAATACTCGAAAAGGAGGCCCGCCACCAGACACCACGGAGGCCAGCGATGAAACCGGGATCCTAACTGCGGGACTACTACAAGCCATGATGGGCTCTCTTAAGACTGATATCTTTGCTAAAATCGACTCCCTTTCAAACTCTCTCAGATCGGAGATGCCGTCAGTCAAAGACGAGCTAAAGAAGTCGATTGAGGGGGAGCTCCCGTAGCTCACCGCATATCTCGGCGCTATTTCTGCATCGGGGAAAACCGTGCTCGTCACGGATCTGGGGGACACGAGTTCGATTCCCGGACCCGCCGTCATTTCTCAGAATGTCTTCCCCTGCTCTACATCCCATTTCAACCTGTTTCTGTCGGTCATGCTTGACCAGAAAAAGTGATAAACGCTAAAAAATAAAGTAAAAAAAAAAAAAAATCGATTGAGAAAGTACAAAACAAACTCGATACGCAAGGAGAGGTTATATCGGAGTTGGAACGCGGCGCCACAGATAACAGCACCCGCATTTGCGAATTGGAAACCACCGTTGGCTCCCTGGTCCTCCCACCTCTTGCAGAGACAAGTCGCATTTCTTTCCTCTCTCCCTAGGCCTTCAAGGCCGTTCCTACCGCCGCCTCTACTGCTCCATGGAGCCCGACGCTGCTATGCTCTGCTTCGTGCCGGTGGCCGGACTATACTCAAATCAACTCTAAATGGATCTAATCAGTGGATTGCATATTTTCTTCAAGAAGCAGAATAAGGCTAACCCTCTCTGCCTATTGGGACATCATAATCGGGCTACCAACTTGAAGACGGTCATTTTTGGATTATCGAAGCTTTTGGACTGCAATAAGATGATTTTGGATCCGTTTACCGCGCACAGGATCTACCAAAATGAACTGATAAGACACTTGGACACTTGGACTAATAATGCATTCAGTCATTTGGACGGAGTTGTTAAAACTCACTCCACTCAAATCAATATAGTTATATTCCACTCTATTCAAATCAAATTTAAAGTGACGTGGCTGGGATAAATTGACGGCTGCCAGTCTGTTTGCGGTGGTGAATATGCATATGTTTGTCTCAAGGCTCTGTACCATTATTACTATCTAAAATGTAATAATTGTGGAATATTACTGTAATGAGCTGTATGTGTATGATCCAAGCGTCCTATGATCCTCATAGGAGCATAACAGAAAAAAGCATTCCATGTGAAGGTATTCTGTATCTTTGCATGTCAACTAATAAAGAAACTTGAACTTGAACTGGTAACTAGGGTAGAATACCTAGACAACAGATGCGAAGATATGGAGAGCAGAATGCGGAGAAACATCCGTCTGCTAGGTGTACCAGAGGGAGCAGAGGGTCCACGACCAACGGAGTACATAGCCGGGCTGCTCCAAAAGCTACTCGGCCTGGAGGAGAAGCAGATATTGGATCGGGCTCACCGCACCCTGCGGAGCCGCCCCCGAGAAGGAGAGCCCCCACGACTGTTTGTCATCAGGGTACACTTCTTTCACGTATGCAACAATATGATGCAGCAAGCGGGGAAAAGGTCTCCCCTGCTCCTCGATCGGAAAAGGATCTCTATCTTCGCGGACTACACAACGGCAGTAGCTAAGAAGCGAGCTAGCTTTGGAGAGGTGAAACGCCTGCTGCGAACCTGCCCGGGAGTGAAGTATGGACTTGTTTATCCTGCAGTTCTGAGGATAACTCTACCGGACACCTCGACACACAGATTCGAAGACTCAGCTTTGGCAACCGACTTCACCCAAAACTATCTGAAAACGGTGACTGTGCCTAAATAACCAAAAGATCGCATAGCTGGTTGTATTGGCAGGTTAGCCGACAAGCTATCTAGTAGGCTAGCTGGCTGTGCTAGCTGTATAACTGAGCCAGTTAACCTAGAATGGACTATCGATGACACTCGGAAAACTGTTAAACTTTCACTTCTTGTCCTGGTGGGTGAGTAGGCTACGTAAACACGAACACTATATAACCTATCTTTTGTGCCATCCACAATAAGCATACAACCTTATAATTGTTTACCACCAGTAGCCTACTTAGCCGACAGGATAAATAACATGGCAGCGTTAGCCGTTTGGCTGATGCAGTTAGCCTAGCAGAAGCAACAGATAACATGAACCGTTGCTTCGGCACTATCACTTTTTTTTTTTTTCCCCCTCTCTTACCTTTGTCGGAGAGTAAACTACACAACTGACTGTTGCTGTAACGTGTCCCTCAACGTAGATAGGTGATGTAACACATATCCTCTGTTTCACCCACAGTAAACATAACATTACTTAGGCCTTTCTAAGTTATATTCTCCAACATGTTATGGCACCAAACAAGACTCTGACAGTTAATCAGTTGACTTTTGAGTATCAACAAATTAGTTAAAAAAAAAGAAAAAAAAAGAATCAAGTGAAATGTATATGTTTTTTGTTATTATATATTTTTATATATAAATTTTCACACGTTTATTTTGAAGGCTAAACAGCTCTCTAAAAGTTTACCAAAAGTTTACCATTAGTAGCTTACTATTCTATGTGGACATAAGCCATCTGTACTGTAGTGCCAATGCTTAACGGTTCACACTTGATTTATGTTTGATGTTCATGTTTGATTTCTCTTGTACCAACGGTCACACACCTCAGGTAGTATAAAGTAGAGGTAAAGGAAATATGATTCCTAATAGCGATGTGGACATATTTCGAGCTCGAAAAGGAAGCTACTTAGTAAGGGTTAAGGGTTGCCCGAGTGGTCACTTTATTATTATTATTTTTAATTTTTTTTCTTATTTCTGTATCGTTACACCATGCCATCTGAATCTTTACAACAGTCTCAGGGAGACAAAAGAACTAATGCAAAATGGCAGATACCTTAATTGAATATATTTCATGGAACTGCAGAGGCCTTCAAAAGCTTACTAAAGTAAAACAAGTTATGAACAGGATAAAACAACTAAAAGCCAAGATAGTGTTTTTACAGGAGTCACACCTACTAGCGAACGACACACCTAAAATACAACAGAGGTGGCCAGGACAGGTCTTCTCAACCTCATACTCTACCAATGCTAGAGGTGTAATGACACTAATACACAGGTCTATCCCATTCCAAATTGAAGAGGTGATAAAGGATCCTAACGGTAGATTCTTGATTATACAAGGTCGCCTTCTCTCTGAACACCTCAATTTAAATCAACGTATATGGACCAAATAATGATGACGTTAACTTTTATAATAATCTATTTCTAAAAATCTCAACACTACCAGGCAAATATATTATCGCTGGGGACTTTAACTGCACCCTCGACCCAACGGAAGATAGATCTTTCGGAGTGGATAACACCCACACAAGATGCAGGAAAACATTACACTATTTTATAAAAGAGCTGAACCTACTGGATATATGGAGGCACCTAAACTGGATATATGGAGGCACCTAAATCCAAAGAAAGAATTTTGAGAGGCGGTTAGGTGGCCGAGCGGAGATTGCGTTCGTCACCAACCCCGGAGCTGTGAGCTGGATTCGCCTGTTCGAATCCAGCTCACAGCTCCGGGGTTGTCACCAGCTTGGCTGGCCGTCTGCACTAATACAATTGGCTGTATTAGAGGGTGGGAGAAGCTGGCGGGGTGGGTCCGGGTCGTTGTAAACAGCGACTCCTACAGTTCGGTCGGGGCGCCTGCTAAGCGCGGATAGGACTTGAGGGGGATAGTGTGGTCCTCCCACACGCTACGCCCTCTCGATGAGAATCCGCGCTGCCAGGTGAAAAGAAGCGGTGATTGGCTGGACGTGTGTCGGAGGAAGCACGTGGTACGCCTCCACTCTCCCAGATGATCTGACTGTGGGGGGTAAGTGCGCAGGTTTGTATCTTTTATAATGAACCAACTGAACTTCGTATTACCACAGCTGCAAACATTTCTTCTTTCATTGATAACGGTGTATTAACAGTGTTCATAGTCAGTATCTGCTGCACACTGCAACACAGCTCTAAGACATACACTAAATCATGCTCTCTGTTTCTCCCTCTCTCTTCCACACACACACACACACACACACACACACCCCCCCCCCCCCCCCCCCTCCCCCTGTCCTGTAAGGTATTGGCTTGTGTTGCTACACGGACACATTTGTATGTTGCACCATGGTACTTCCTGGCTTACAGAGTACAGACGACTAGTAAACAAACACTCCGTCTCTTATTATATGTGAACTAAAGAGTACAAGGTTTACACAACAGCCCCCACCCCTTGTTTTATTGTATTTGTACCTGTACTACCTGCTGTCAGCTGTTTATCTCTCTGTGAGCTTGATTAGCTCCGCGGCTAACCCTGAACTAAATCAATGACTAGGTTCTAAAGCATTTCGAGTAGTTTTCACTGCACATAGAAGTAGCCAAACAGCGGGAGCATTTCGGGAGTATATAACCAAAACCCAGGCAATTTCGAGCCCTTGGCTTGCCTTAAGGAATCAAATAGTCTGCCATTAGCTACATGCTAACATGCTAACGTTATAACGGTCGGGAAAACCTGGCAGCGATAAGGGAATTTAAAGTCACAGGCACGCGATTCCAGGTGCCTGTGACTTTCTATGAAGAAATGAACTATGAAGAAACTTTACTTTTCGTCATAGCTAAATCAGACAGTCAGCCAGTCTATCAGAGTGAGTGCTCAGCCTTGGATAATTTAGGAGTGAAATGCGAATGCAAGGCTTGAAATCACTACTCGCAAGCCCGCCCCCAAATATTATTTACCAATCGCAACGGCCAATTAAAGGGGCAATTCGCGATAATCTCATCGCAGTGTACAGCCCTGAGAATATAACATTAGTGAAGATACAAACAATTTCTTGATAACCTTAACACCCGCAAAATTTCTGAAAAAATAAAGAAAACCCTGGACGAACAATTAAACATAACGGAGATATCAGAGGCCATAGGTGCATTAAAATCTGGAAAAACAGCGGGACCAGACGGCCTCTCAATTGACTTATAAACATTTGAAAGATAAATTAGTGACCCCCCTTTTTTAAATGTACCTAGAATCCTTTGCTAATGGCTATTTACCCGCATCAATGAAAGAGGCCCTGATTATTCTGCTCCCAAAACCAGGCAAAACCAATACTAAATGCGAGAACCTACCAGTTCGGTAGTATCTCCGGATATAAACTGAACGCCTCAAAATCATCACTTATGCTGCTTAATGACTGAGAGACAAACCGCTGACCAACAAGAATTCCCTTTCAAGCTCTCGAACAGTTTCACCTATTTGGGCATCAAAATAATACCACAAATAGAAAATATAGCATCAATAAATTATGAACCTATGATAGACTCCGTATTCAAATCCATAGAGAGATGGATGTTCTTCTTGCCCATCTCTGTGATAGGGAGGATAAACATACTAAAGATGTCTATACTACCAAAGTTCCTATACTTATTTCAAAACATCCCTTTGGCACCACCGGTAGGAATGTTCGGAAAGATTGCGTCTCTCATCTCAAAATGTATATGGCGTAAGAAGTGTCCTAGAGTCCGCCTATCTATGTTGTACCTTCCATTTGATGCAGGGGGGTTGACATGTCCTAACCTTCATTGGTATTACCTGGCTGCACAATTGAGAACTGTAATGTTTTATTTTTCTAAGGAAGACCTTCCACCATGGATGGAAGTGGAAGCATACCCAATGCAACTACCACTACATTTATACATGTATTCAGCTGAGCCAAAATATTTAAGAAAACATACTACACACCCCATAGTGCTTAACATGATTAATGTATGGTATGAGGTAAAGAAATTTATGAAAATAAACAACTCCATGTCGCAATTCAGCCCAATCTGGGGAAACGTCTCATTTAAACCAGGCAAACTGGATGCCGGATTCAAACTATGGACAAAAGAAGGAATAAGTAAAATATCTGACCTTTACAAAGAGGGGGTCTTGATGTCTTTTGAGGAACTATCAATAAAATACAACATCCCAAGGAAGCATTTATTTAAATACTTGCAACTGAGAAGTTTCATTTCCTCTCTGCAAAACCACTCACTGGTAATTCCTACACTTTCATCTTTAGAAAAGATTATCATCAAGAACTGCAATAGCAAAGGTCTGTTATCAATGTTCTATAACTGGCTTGTATCTGGTTCAGATGAGACGTCAATATCTAGATTGGAGGCATGGAGGCTGGACTTGGGAGAGGAGATCTCAAACGAGGACTGGAACAGAGCATGCGAGGAGGCTCAGACACAAACAGCCAACACTAGCTTAAAACTACTTCAATACAAATGGCTGATGCGGACTTACATAACCCCTGTCAAACTGAATAAATACAACAGCAACACACCAGACAGTTGCTTTAAATGTACAGAGGCTCTGGGAACTTTTATACATTGTATTTGGGAATGTGACAAAATCAAGAAGTTCTGGGGGGAGGTGGTGAATAAAATCAAAGATATCTTGTCAGTGAATATCCCATTAGACTCCAAAATGATATTGCTACACCTATATCCAGTAAATCTCAACCTGAGAACCAAACAATTTAAATTTATTGATTTTGCTATACTGCAGGCAAAAAGAACAATAGCTTTCAATTGGAAGAAAATAGACGCACCCACAATCGGTGCTTGGATTAAGAACATGGCACAATGCATGTCAATGGAGAGAATAACATATCCTCAGGAACAACATATAGGTTTACGAGGATATATGGAAACCATTTAATGACTATCTGAGAAGGGAAGATATAGGAGAGCTGCTATAGGATGAGTCCCCCCGCTCTCTCCCGTGGTCAGTCGTGACCCGGACCCCGGGGAAGAGCGGAGGCACGTCATTGAAGGTGTATAAAGATGTAATTTATTTATTTATTTTATCTTTTATTTAAATTTTTCTTCTTTTCAATTATTTTTTATTTATGTACAAGCTATTTTACTGGAGGTACCAATGAATGTACATATTATTTCTATATGACAACAGTAAAAACAGACTCAAAGATGCTAAGAGAGAGAAAATGGGAGGGGGTATGTGGGTATACTTGTATACACTTGTGGAGAAAAGGAACTAAGAATAATTGACGACAATGAAAACCTGAAATGTGTACTGTAAACCCCAATAAAAAATATCGTATAAAAAAAAAGTGATTGGTGATAGATAAATGTGATAGATACATTAAGAGCTAAAATTGTCGAGGTAGGGTGCCCCCCCCCCTATGACGTCACTGACCACGCCCCCAAATCTGTCCCCCGCGCCACTATCAACAGAGTTACGCCACCGAGTACAGTATCCAATCTAGAGTATATAATTAGGGATAAGCTAATCCTGTCACAAACTGATGATCCTTATGGATACAAACATATTTATATATATATATATAAATAAATGAAATAGAGCAGCCAATATTAAGGAATAGTTTTGATTAATTTTTATTTTTTTATTTTTTTTTATTGATCTTTTTCCCCCTCCATTTTCCTCCGATTTTCTCCCATCCCAATGTTAGTCGTATGCCAATTCCCAGTCCCTTCCTGGTCGCTGCGCACTTACCCCCCACAGTCAGATCATCTGGGAGAGTGGAGGCTACCACGTGCTTCCTCCGACACACGTCCAGCCAATCACCGCTTCTTTTCACCTGGCAGCGCGGATTCTCATCGAGAGGGCGTAGCGTGTGGGAGGATCACACTATCCCCCTCAAGTCCTATCCGCGCTTAGCAGGCGCCCCGACCGAACTGTAGGAGTCGCTGTTTACAACGACCCGGACCCACCCCGCCAGCTTCTCCCACCCTCTAATACAGCCAATTGTATTAGTGCAGACGGCCAGCCAAGCTGGTGACAACCCCGGAGCTGTGAGCTGGATTCGAACAGGCGAATCCAGCTCACAGCTCCGGGGTTGGTGACGAACGCAATCTCCGCTCGGCCACCTAACCGCCCACTAATTTTTAAATCTTAACAATTAATCACATAACCCTTTTTGAACCAACAGGCTCCCATAGTTATTTTGATTTCCTACCGGGTGGGTGGGGACATGTTTGTTTACATTCCTGAATAACATGTGCCACCGAGAGAATAGTACCATGACCAGACATCCCCAGAATGTCTTAATTTATAATACAAAGTTTATGAATGGACTTTTGGATTCAACCAAAGCGGTTATATGATTGCACAGGTTAACGATTAGATTGCAATTCAATTAATCGTGCAGCACCATTATCAATCTACAAAGTCATCGTCCAACGGCACAACCCTACCCAACACATATGGGCAGATTTAGCCAGAGCAGAGTGGTGGCAAAACATCCCATCCTAGGACAGCTGCATCACTAACTGTACATAATAATATAATAACCATCCAGTGAAGACTGAAAGGAATATGGCTTTTATTTACCCGTGTGGCGGTCATGATGGAGGCTACCCGGAGACTCCATGTGTAGAAGAGCTTCTGCTGCCTCAAAGGTCTTGTCAAAACACACCATATCATGACCAGACATCTCCACTGAGAGTGAGAGAGAACAAAAGGGAGGATGTGAATGAAGCTGGATGGGGCAGAAGATATCACATATGCAGATAAATTAATACTACAACAAACAAACAAACAAACAAAGCGCTGTAGGGCTGTCTTAAATACTTCGAAGCTTTGAAGCTTCGTTCGATGGCATGAGCTTCGAACATAAAAAAAAATCGAAGTGTAAAATAATTTTTTTTTGCCTCCAAAATGCACCTCCAAGGGAATATCCCTTGGAGTTGTACACGACGGCGACGCCACACAAAACATTAATAAGGCTATGCCTATGATGCTATGACTAATGTGTTACCAAGTTGGCTAATTTAATTGTAATCATCCGCTTTTGTAGGTGCATTGTCTTGATATAATTATAAATTAAATATAATAATTGTTTGCTTGATAGACGAAGGTTGCAACATAATTATGTAATGTCATGTCGTTGGCTGTGAGAGCACCACCACTGCACCCAGGCAGCGCAGCCGAGTGAAACCTTGTTGGCTGCGTCACAGTCACGAAAGGGGCTACTTAATTAATTAATCCAATCCACTTTATTTATAGAGCACATTTAAAAACAACAAAGTTTACCAAAGTGCTGTACAAGTCCCACAACATAAGATAAAAAAAATATATATATATATATATTATAATTAATTTTTTTTTTCTCTCTCGAAGCTTCGAATTAAAATCGAAGCTCGGCCCCGAAGCTTTGATTGCCAAAAAAAGCTTCGAAGGTCAGCCCTAAAGCGCTGTATAATAAGGTTCACTTCTTAGTCATCATTTCTAAATAAAACATTTAAAAAACACACAATAAAGGACGTACTGTCTGTTAGGCTGGTTCCAAATGCTACTTCCTTGTTTATAAAAAGGCACACTCCTCCCTTCCCTATTGAAGCTGCTCCAAAAAGGACGGCCTTAAATTAGCGCACCCATAAGCACTTGCCAGCAAAGGGCGGTCTTGATTTGACTCTTGTGTTCAAGTTGTGTCATTTGTCACATTTAATGTATATTACAGTGAAATGCTTGGTTCTGTATGAGCCCCATGAGATTGTGCTTCATACAGTAAAAAGTTAAGAATAAAGGCCAAACACTATACAAAATATACAATATACAAACTAAAGTACAAAATATACAAACTAAAGTACAAATGAATGCCTAAATGCAAAAAAAAATCAAGAATGGGGTAGGGATGTCATGCAAATCTTTTTGTAATAAATAGATATAAAATATGGTGTAGTGTTGAAAGTGAATGTTAAGGTGAGTGTTAGGCGAGTGTGTGCAATAAATGTAGATGGATGGGTTAGTGTTGCATAAAGTCATTGAGCATCCCGATGGCCTGGGGATAGAAGCTCCTTTTGAGTCTCTCTGTACTGGCCATGACACTCTGGTAGCGCTTGCCTGACGGCAGCAGTGCAAAGAGGCAGTTGTTTTGGTGGCTAGAGTCTTTGACTATTCTCTTAGCCGTGTGTAAATGTCCTGGAGAGTGGGACGCCCACCTCCGGTCGTGTGTAGAGATGTTCCGATACTAGGGATGCTCGATATTGGCTTTTTTACCGATACCGATATACCGATATTGTCCAACTCTTAATTTCCGATACCGATATCAACCGATACCGATATATGCAGGGTTTCGCCCCCCAAAAAATGGAATAATTTCAGGTAATTAACATTACATATCTCTTGTTGTGGAATTAACAACATTATGCATACTTTTGACAATAAATAAAATCTGAATTTGTTCTTCTTTTTTTTTTAAACCGATACCGATATTTTCCGATATCACATTTTAATGCCGATATCGGCCGATAATATCGGTAGGCCGATAATATCGGACATCCCTATCCGATACCATTTTTCCTTCCCGATCCGATACCTAAGCTTTGGGTATCGGCCGATACCGATACTGATCCGATACCAGTGGATACATAAAATTTAAAAAAATAAATATTATATAAAAGTATTAAAAAAAAAAAAAAAAAAAAAAATTTACAGCTACCGTTTTATATATACTGTTTTTTAGTAATAACTATAAAGTAATTGACAACTATCTCAATGAGTTCACCCACGGAATGGTTGTTGGGACATTCACTACACTGTCCTTGTGTGTGGTGACTGTGATCCATGTCAAGTCCTCTGATATGTGGACTCTGAGGTACTTGAAGTTGTTCAATCTCTCGACCGGTGCCCCATAGATGCTGAGGGGGCTGTAGTTCCTTGCCCCAGACCTCCTAAAGTCCATGATCAGTTCTTTGGTTTTGCTGACGTTCAGGGAGAGGCTGTGGGTCTTCCTGTCAGGAACTCCAAGACCCACTTGTAGAGGACGTAGTTCAAGTCCAGGTCTCTGAGCTTGACAACAAGCTTGGAGGAGACTATGGTGTTGAATGCTGAGCTGTAGTCAATAAATAGCATTCTCACATAGTTCCCCTGCCTCTTGTCCAGGTGTGATGCTGCCGTGTGCAGCACATGGGCTATGGAGTCCTCCGTGGACCTGTTGGGGCGGTATGCAAGCTTCTCAAAGCACTCAATGGCTATGGAAGTGAGAGCTACAGGGCAATAGTCATTGAGGCAAACGGGCGTGGGTACAGGGACCATAGTGAACTTTTTCAAACAGGTGGGGATGACCGACTGTTCTAGGGACAGGTTGAATATGTCAGTGAATACCGGGGCCAGTTGGTCGGCAGACTTTTAGGACTTGTCCGGGGATGCCGTCCGGTCTTGCTGCTTTCCTGATATTCACTTTCTTAAAGGTCCTCCTCACCTCATGCTCCGTTAACCTGAACACTGAGTCTGCATCGGCAGTGGCTCTACTTTCTATTGTAGTGGCCTGTAGGCTGTTGTTGGAATTTACAGCTTCAAAGTGTGCATAGAAAGTAGTGGGGTCATTTGCCAAGGAGACATCATGGTTCTGTCATGGTTCTGAGGCCTTGCCACATACCTCTGGAATCAGCCTGTACCACACCTTTGCCTCTATCACTGTTCTCTGTAGGTTGTAGCGCGCCGCCTTGTGCTTGTCGATGTTGCCCGTCACGAGCCCGACGAATCACGATGTAGGCTGAGGTGCGCAAATTCAGAGCTTTGCGGACCGATTTGTCTACCCAAGGCTTTGTCTGGGAAAACTAATTGTGGTGGAGGGGACTATTTCTTCTACCAGAGTACCAACAAAGTCTAGCACCGTTTATGTGTAATCATTGATGTCTTCTGTACTCTCTGCAATAAAGTGCAGCTTGGAGCTGGTTCTCAGAGTTCACAGACCACCGCTTAACTTCTCGCGTTTCTCGCGCTTGAGACTTTTGTTTATATTTTCGAATGAGAAAGATGGCATCGTGGTTCGATTTACGGAATAGACTAAGTGCCTGTGACTTGTACCCATCCTTGAATTGCGAGTAGTAGTGATCTAATGTACTCTCGCCTCTGGTGGGACAAGTCGCATGCTGGTAGAAATGTAGTAAAACTTTAAGATTTGCCCTGTTAAAGTCTCCAGCCACCACAATCGCAGCATCTACGTTAGCTATTTGGAGTTTATTTAGCTCATCGTGAAGCTCTGAAAGCGATGCCCCAGTGTTGACTTGAGGGTGGATGTAAACTCAGATTAGGATGACCAGCGTGAAGAATGGACGACACTTGATGGATATATACTCCAGGTTGGCCGAGCAGCGGTCCGATAGTCTCATGTTCCCTGGGTCACACCAGTTGTTGTTCACCATGAAACACACCCTTTGATTTTTCAGACTCTTCTGTTCTGTCCTTGTGGTGAACGGAGAAGGAGTCGGCGGGCTGGATAGCGTGGTCTGGTAACGTCAACCAAGTCTCAGTGAAAAAGGACGTTGCAGTCCCTCATGTCCCTCTGGAACTTGATCCTGGCCCTGATGGCATCTAGTTTGTTCTTGATGCACTGGACATTGGCCAGCGAGATGCTGGGGAGCGGTGGCCGGTGACCCCAGGAACGAGTCTGTTGCGATTGCGAACGCCTGCTTGTTTCCCCCTTTGTCTCTTCTTATGCCTGGGGGAGATGTTTTGGTTCTGCGTGAGGATCTCCGCCGGCCAGACCGAGCCGGTCAGGAGAGCAATCCAAGCGGTGCGTAAACTGTAGTCCAATGTTAATAAGTGTATGACGGTCATATATATTAAATGTTTGCTCTCTAGCTCCAACAGTGAGGCAGGGAGGGGCTGAGGCTGAGACTCTCTCCCTCTCCCCGTCTCCATCTCTATTGTTCAGCTATTTTAAGTAGACAAACGTTACACTATAATATAGTATAGGTGTGGACAGAACATTACTACAACCCAGACCAGAGCAGGCTCAGAGGTGTGGACAGAACATTACTACAACCCAGACCAGAGCAGGCTCAGAGGTGTGGACAGAACATTACTACAACCCAGACCTGAGCAGGCTCAGAGACGTAGAGGTGTCCAGACCAGAACAGGCTCAGAAGTGTAGAGGTGAAGAATGCTGACCATACACATATTTTCTTTACATGTAAAAAAATTCAAATCTACTGGTCAGATATTCTAGACATAATGGAACAGATGTTTAAGGAAGTGGGTATAGAAAAACATGATATACTCTTAGGAACACGCCCCAAAAACCTACAAAAAGAAGAACTATACTTTTTTTTATTTTGAGAGCTGCAGCACTTAAACAAATTACAAGAGCTTGGAAAAAACTTGAACCCCCGAAAGTAAACAAATGGTTAGAAACTGTAGAGGACATATATAGTATGGAAAAGGTAACCTACAAAATCAATAAGAATGAAAATATGCTGGGAAAAAGATGGGGTCTCTTTAAACTATGGAGGGGTACTAGTTGACAGACAGATCAGTCTTTAAGGAAGATTTTAAGAAACAGGAAACAGTGATGATCTACTGATCAATTGTTGGGGAACACCCCTTAGGCCTACAGCTACTGTATACCTACAATGAAAATTCAAGCCTTTTTACTTATTATTATTATTTTATTTAAATTTTTTGTTTTTTGGTTGGTTTCTTTTTTCTATTAATTTCTTATTTGTTTGCCGTTATTATTGTTGTTGTTGTTTGTTGTTTTTCTTGTGTGTGTGTGGAGACGGGTAGGGATGGATGTTGGATGTATGCCGGTCCGGGATCTATGCTGGTGCTCGCCCCTTTGTTTGTGTTTTCGTCTCCTGTTTTTTGTATGGGTGATGGGTAAAAAAATAAATAAAAAATAAAAAAGTGTCAAGATTTGGAATATGCGTATGTACATTTGTGTGGGTATGTACGTATGTAGGTATGGACAGGTGCAGTTGTGTATGTGTATGTGGGTACACTTACTATACCTAAATATAAAATGTTTTTGTTTGACACAATAAAGTATAAAAAAAAAAAAAAAAAAAAAGTGTAGAGGTGTGGACAGAACATTACTACAACCCAGACCAGAGCAAAGAGTACATCATGCAATGTACTTAATGACATTTTGAGCAGAGAACTTAAAGTTGTGCATGACTGGGTACTACCTGGATAGTTGATGATATAAACATTTAATTTCATTATCTGAAATATTCTAAAATCATTAAGTCTGCTATAAGCCATTATCCCTTTGTGTGTGTGATTATTATTTTCTCACAGTAGTGTGTGTGTATATATATGTGTGTGTGTGTGTGTTTGGCTAAAGTGGATAGAAAACACAGTACTGTGCAAAAAAAAGGCACCCAAAAGTTTTTATATAAATGGTCTTAGATGTAAATACATTTTTTATTCGTGTGTCAGTAGACTACTCTTAGTACATTTTCATTAAATTATTTTTTAAAGCATCTTCATGGTTTAATAATGCAAACATATGTTGCAGGGACTTATTATAATCATCATATTGGCGTGACTGTATGCATCAAAGGGTTAAATCAAGCATTTTTAAGTGCTTTAGACTAGAGGAAATGTCAAAATATTGCGATATATATCGTGTATCGTGATATGGCCAAAAAAGATCGCGATATCATTTAGAGGCCATATCGCCCAGCCCTACTTCCGGGCACTCGGTATAGGTTCCGGCACTCTAGCTCGTCACACTACATAGCGATCGATTGCCAATAACTCGATAAACAACATGATTTGGACGTATATACCATTATACAAGCTGGAGATGGACCGGGTAATAATATATCCCATAATGATAAAATTTCTACTCGACGATGATCGCCCAACGGCGCGCGGAGACTGGGGTGAGTTTCAGCGTGTAACGTTACCGTCTTCGATAATAACTGATATTATCAACATTTGACCCACATTAGATGATTGGTATAACGCTGCCCACGGAATTATAAACGCCCCCTCGCCCATCCGGTCAACATCAGATGACGTGTAGTAACTTCTAGAAGTACGTCTAGTTGGAATTTTTTATATCGCGCTGATTGCCATCAAACTGTATTTCATCATCAATATAATGCATTTGGGGCTATATATCACGTTCTGGAGAAAGCTGCAGAAAGAGATGAAAACATACTTATACATTAGACCATACTTTACTATGAATATGTGAATGAAAAAGTTTAACGTTGCTACACAATGAACAATACATATAGGACTTTGAATGGGCCCTAATAATGGCAATGTAGCAATAGAATTTAAAAAGTTATAGCCCTGCAAAGAAGGGGACTTTCTCCATAGACAAATAGCGCTGGCAATCTATGGTATATCATTAATTTAACCTTAGGCAACCAAAGTGTTAAAGACGCTGTAAAGCGTCCTTCGGCAACTTGAGCATGGCCGGGAATGACGCTGTAAAGCGTTTTCCGGCACCCAAAGTGTTACTACTTTGACAAATGTCAGTTCGGTCTTTGTGTGCCAAACATTATTATTTTTTACCAAATAAATGAGAAGCATGTTTAAATCAGCAATGCCTCCCCTCTCGCTCCTAGCTCTAACCGTCACTGTCAACATAATGTGCCTGATGTCAAACTGCCTCATTCTTTCAGTTTTTGCATGACTACGTCCTTGAGAATAACTGAGAAGTTGGGATTATTTTTGCCTCCAAAATGCATCTCTAAGGGAATATCCCTTGGAGTTGTACACGACGGCGACGCCGCACAAAACATTAATAAGGCTATGCCTATGCTGCTATGACTAATGTGTTACCAAGTTGGCTAATTTAATTGTAATCATCTGCTTTTGTAGGTGCATTGTCTGATATAATTATAAATTAAATATAATATAATTGTTTGCTTGATAGACGAAGGTTGCAACATAATTATGTAATGTCATGTTGTTGGCTGTGAGAGCAGCCCCACTGCACCCAGGCAGCGCAGCCGAGTGAAACCTTGTTGGCTGCATCACAGTCACGAAAGGGGCTACTTAATTAATTAATCCAATCCACTTTATTTATAGAGCACATTTAAAAACAACAAAGTTTACCAAAGTGCTGTACAAGTCCCACAACATAAGAAAAAAATAATAATAATAATATATATTCTTTTAATATTTAATATAATATTTTTGTCCCTCGAAGCTTCAAATTAAAATCGAAGCTCGGCCCCGAAGCTTCGATTGCCAAAAAAAGCTTCGAAGGTCAGCCCTAATTTTTAGGCTATATAATATATCTTATGCTGATGTATGGTATTTTTGGAGTGTTACATTTTTTTTAAATAAAAAATAACGTATATCGAACCAAACCGAAAACCGAGACACAAACCGTGAACCGTTCCACCCCTAGGAGCTATCAGTAGCTACCCAGCTAGATAACATTAGACAACGCTAGGGCTGGGCGATATGGCCTAAATATGATATCACGATATTTTCTGACCTTTCGGCAATACACTATACGCATCACAATGTTTTTCTTTTTTTCCCCAAACAATTCATTATGAGGCTTACCAAGACAGTATTTGAGTTTGCAAGCTAACATTAAAGACAAAATAAAATACCCATGCATTTAGCATTTTTATATTATATATTAGATTTAGATTATTGGATTATTAGATTATATATTGCATATATTTAGCAATGAGATATTATATGATTTAGATATGAAATATGATGAATTGAAAATGGGGGACCCTGATGTAAACAAGACTAAAGTCTTTCTCTGGTCTGCATCCTCCAGTCCACTGTTGTTGTATTGAGCTGTACTGTATTGTACCCATGCTGCAATCTGTTAATAACGTTTTAATTCATTCAGACAGCAAACAGAATCATTTTGATTGACAGTCGAGTCTGCCAATTACGTCACACCGCTTGCACCCGCCCTGCTGTTCTTAGCACCAATCGGCAAGCGCGTATTAATTTTTTACTTCCGCCATTGGAGAGCTCAATGACAACAACAATGGTAGCAGTAGTAGCTCCCCGCGGCCGACGTTTAGCTTTTAGCTACGCAGGATGACTAAACGACTGGAGGCATAATGATTTTACTGCAACGGATGTTATAATAAAAGCCTTTCCATACATCTGTCTGATTGAAAACTTTATTAACAGACCGCAGAATGGGCACAACTGAGTCAGCACAGGCTGAGATATGAACGACTAATGCTTGCTATATCTAGGTCGACCTCGGACGTTGCTATGTAAATACGCTGATGTTATTGAACATGTAACTATATAACGTTAATGCCACAAAACGAATGCCTTTGTTATCATAAGTAGTAACTTTGATGCAGTAGTGTGTGTGTGGGGCGACGCTGTTCAAAAGTTTCAACGTGTGGACCAGATTGACGCGACACAATCCTCTTGGGCAAAACATCACGATATCCACGATATGTTTAAAAAGTGTATCGCTAATGAACTGTACCCGATATTTATATAATATCGTCATATCGCCCAGCCCTACCCGGAAGTAATATGGCCGACCAGCAAAACCTCTACTGCGCTTCCTGTTAAGCGGTTGCGCCGATCGGCCACCAGATGGCGCTCCTGAACCGCCAGAGAGCTCAGTGGGTCCTGCTGGTGGATCTCAGGCCAGCGGAGGGACATTATGAATCCGATCGCAGATTTTTTTAAATATTGATATAAGGACGCTGTACAGCGTCCCCGGGCAACTTTAGCATGGCCAGCAAAGACGTGAGAAGACGTGTCCCGGCACTCAAAGTGTTAATATCAATATTTCAAAAATCTGTGATCGGATTCATATTTCCCCTCCGCTGGCCTGAGATCCACCAGGAGGACCCACTGAGCTCTCTGGAGGTTCAGGAGCGCCATCTGGTGGCCGATCGGCGCAATCGCCAAACAGGAAGTGCTGTGGAGGTTGTGCTGGTCGGCCATATTACTTCCGGGCACTCGGTTTGGCTCCCGGCACTCTGGCTCGTCACAATATATAGCGATCCATTGCCAATAACTCAATAAACAACATGATTTGGACGTATATAGTATTATACAAGCTGGAAATGGTTAATCAGGATAAACATCCCATAATCGAAAACGGTCTACACCACGCTGATCGTCCAACGGCGCGAGGAAGATCCAGTAAGATTCAGCGTTATTTTTGAACGTGTTCCATATAAACTGTTATGATGAACATATGACCCACACTAGATGAATGATATAACGCTGCCCACGGAATTATAAACGATCCCCCGCCCATCCGGTCATCATCAGATCATACGTAGATTAGAGCTGCGCGGTATTGATGTTTTCCTTACCGCACAAATTTGCAAAATATTTCCTACCGCCGCGGTTATTACCGCACACACACAAAAAAAAAGTTTGAATGCATTTTTTTTGTAGTCTACTCTTTATAGCATATAGCCTGCCTCTAGTCTAAATGTCTATCTTTAGAGGATGACTTTGCAGCATGAATATTGTTTGGGATTCGGCATGCACGCATTCGTTATTAAAAGTGAAACACGGATTCGAAGTCTCCCCTCGGTGTCGCGAGCAGGGGTGGTAGCGGCGCGCCCGCCGGTTACCCCCCCGACCCTTTCTTCTTCTTCTTATTATAACGTTACTACTTATGATTACAAAGGCATTCGATTTGTGGCATTAACGTTAGTATAGTTACACGTTCGTATTTACCGGACCATAGCAAGGCAAGCGTTACTCAATTAATATCTAAGTTCCTTTCTTTGCTCAGAGCGTGCCGAGTTGTACCCATTCTGCGGTCTGTTAATAAAGTTTTCAATCAGACAAGTGTATAGAACGAAGGGCTTTTATTATAACATTTCGTTGCAGTAAAATCATTATGCCTCGTTCCCTGAGGAGCGACGGCGTCGGTAATTTACTCCGGTCTCCGGTGTGAGCTAACGTACTATTAGCCGTGTTGTGACTGAGCTCTGATCAATGGCTCATGGCTGAGATTCAGGAAGTAAAAGCACTGCAAGATGATCCAGCATGTGACGCGTATCTCTTCTGACCAATCAGTGGTCTGCAGTGTTTCATGTGACTTTTCTGGTACCCAATAGGGTCGCTTGGAATCTCGACAGAGAAGTAGGGTATATCTGCAGAGCCGCAAGCCCAACGAGAGCGTAATAATAATAATAATATAATAAAAAACAGCGGTGATGCCGGTATTCAGCCCAACGCTGCGGTGGGCATGATGTAACAGCGATACCGCGGTAATACCGATACCGCGGCAGCTCTAACGTAGATCATTCTAGAAGTACGTCCAATTGAAATTTTTTATATCGCCCCGATTGCCATCAAACTGTATTTCATCATCAATATAATGCATTTGGGGCTATAGATCACGTTCTGGAGAAAGCTGCAGAAAGAGATGAAAACATACTTATACATTAGTCCATACTTTACTATGAATATGTGAATGAAAAAGTTTAACGTTGCTACACAATGAACAATACATATAGGACTTTGAATGGGCCCTAATAATGACAATGTAGCAATAGAATTTAAAAAGTTATAGCCATGCAAAGAAGGGGTACTTCTCCATAGACAAATAGAGCTGGCAATCTATGGTATATCATGAATTTAACCCATGGCACCAAAAGTGTTAACTTAGTGCAAACAAACAAAATAATTAAACCTTTTCTATTTTTGTGGCCACATTATAGACAAAGGCCATCAAAATAAAGTATGAATATGCTCAACCAGCACTAGACTTTATCAAAAAGGAAAAGTCACTGTTATTTAAAATAAATAAATCATGTGTACTAAATATATATTTACTTTTTAATTGCATGAAACATTATGAAGTAATCTCTTATGCCGCTTTTCACTGCATGGTACCTAATCGACTCGACTCGCTTTTGCTATTTGAGTGTCCTGGTAGCCGTATTTGAAGTGACGTCACACAAGGAAGTAAATAGTCAACAGTAACACTGCGTTGGAAGGAGAAGCCCTGATGATATACTATAAACCAACAGCCAATAAATGTGGAGTTATCTTTGAACCTCTATTGTCAAGCCTCGTCAATATATCCCCTCCTAGGGATGGGTACCGTTCACATTTGAACCGATACGGTACCGGTACCTGTGAATCGATACCGGTACCCAACAGTACCTTTTTTCTGTACTTTAGTCTCTAAAAATGTAATCTACCTACCTCAGTTGTGGAAAAAAAATCCAAACTTCAAATAACCACACTTTCGACCGTTTTCGGCTTGCCATTGCCCCGACTGCTTTGTTGTTGCATCAAGTCAAATCCTAGGTAAGCCTATATTGTGCGTGTGAACGTTGACATGAAAAGAAGTGTAAAAAAATAAATATGTCAAGATTCTTTTTTTTACGGTATCTCACATGAAACGATACTCGGTACTAGTACCGATGTGTTTCGGTAAAGTACCGTACACTAATATCCCCCCTTCCCCACTAATGGAACTAATGGAACACAGCGAAGTGACTCCACGGTTAGCTGCACGATTAATCGATTTTAAATCGAAATCGCGATTTGGAATGATGCAATTATCAAATCGCAAAAAAAAAAAGAATCGCAATTTTTCTTTTTTTACATTTGTTTAACCAGGAAGTCCCATTGAGATACAAGATCAGTTTGGGAGAGGGAGGTAAGGGGTTTTAGATTGTGTGTTGTGAAGTTTAGACTTCAGAGAGGGAGAGTAAAGTACAGAAAAAAAGGTACCGTTGGGTACCGGTATCGATTCCCAGGTAAAAAGAAAAATTGTCAGGCTCGGTGTCCCGAAAAGACCCATGCGTAGGCCAGATGCAAGCCGCATTTTACAATAAACCTCTGTGGGGCTGCTTTAAAAAAATATATATTATAATCGCAAATTTTATCGCAATCGCAATATCCGTCAGAAAAATCGCAATTAGATTTCCCAAAATCGTGCAGCCCTACCGACAGCCTGTAAAACCGCAAGAAGTATGACACTTTTATACGTTCCTTATAAAACAAGCACAAATGTGAAAATCATGAAAGTCCCTATTATTAACACATCCCACGCCGGAAACGGCTTACGACGTGTTTCAAGTTCATGCAAATTCTGCCAATCCACGGCGTACGACGTTATTGAGATCATATTTAATTTTTTCGCCATGTTATTCATAATTCCCTCACGGAGCCTCGTCTGATGCAGTGGGAGCATGCACAACTGTGCAACGCTTCAATACTTCCCCCTGGTGGATGATCGGCGAGTTGCCAAACCGGAAATGGACGAGTCGATCTCGGTGCGTCTTGGAAATGCGTCCGGCACTCGCATATTGTTGCGGGACTGTATACACACGTCCGTGTGTAGCGATCGCTGCCATAACGCAATAATCAATACGATTTGGCCGTTGTTTATAATTATACAAACCGGAAATGGATTTAGGAGATTGCCGTCAAATAAGTGGGATCTTTTTCCTCCAGTCTCATCGTCGAACGGTTAAGAGGACACTGACGTCATTTTCAGCGCGTTTGTTTATTATTATCCATGCAAACTGCTCTGCTCAATACATCACCCATACTACATAAAGCATTTACCGACGATTACAGAATTATAAACAACCCCCCCCCCCGTTCATCCGCGCATGATCAGTCATAATGTTTAGAATCATGTACAGTTGAAAATTTTAATATAGCGTGTATCGCCAACAAACGGCATTTGATAATCTATATATGCGTTTATGCCTATATCTCACGTTCTAGGAATTACTGCAGAAAACGATAAAAACATATTTATATTCTAGACGGTATTTTCGTATGAATCTATGAATGAAAAAGTAAAACGTTCCTACATCCTGAACGATAGATAATCGATGTTGAATGGGCCATAGTAATGTCAATTTAGCAATACAATTTAAAAAGTTATAGCCCTGCAAAGAAGGTGAACATCTCCCTAAGCTTACAGTGCTGGCAGAGAGTGGTATAAGATGCTCAAATTACGTGGCAGGGAATGTGTTAAGCTCCTCAAATATCATTCATAAAAAAAAAACATGTAATATTTTACAACATTGACTAACAACCAACCCCAACAGGGGATGCTGCTGAGATGGTGAGATCCGCAGTTGGTGCTGTGTGAGGCGACGACATGCAAGCGAATAAAAACGATGGGGACGGGGTTTTGAGCTAAACTAGCTTGGAGTGAAGGGATTATGCAAATCAAGGAATAAATTGCCTCTCCAAATACCAATATGCATTGCTAGCTCTTAACTTGGTAAAAGAATAATCGCCCAAAAGAATAATACTGCATGTGTAATTGCACAATAACTATACGTGCATAACAAAACAATTCATGGTGTTTGATGTAAGCGCACTGATGCCAGAGCGCATTCGGCTGAATTTTAACACAAACCTACTTGATTATCCCTTACTTAACACTCTTTAGACCTACTAGGTAAGCTTGCTGCAGTAGTCAGTGATACCGGTGTTACTCTGTGTTCAGGCATCCACCAAGTACCTTATTTGCTCACCGCCCACAGCAGTGTATGCCCCCCCCCCCCCCATGTATAGAAATAAAACCCATTTAGTACATTTTCGCATATCAGCGCCCAACTTTCATCAAATAAAAAAAGAACAGTTGTAAAATACTATGCGTGTTATCAATACTTCAGTCAGACAATATTATAAACTGAAAGAGTCTGTGCAGACAGCAGAGCTATTTTACAGGTCTGTGCAGCAGAGTAGCTCAAGTTTCACTTTCACTTAAAGTAGATTTAACTTCACGTGAAGGAGAGAAAGATGGCTCTAGAGGCGACACAACGATGGTGGAGGATCTTGGTTACTCACTCTTTTTCTCCTCATACAGAACATCACCTCATACAGAACAGCCTCACCCGTCTCCACACACACAGTACAGCCTCACCTATCTCCACACACAGTACAGCCTCACCTGTCTCCACACACAGTACAGCCTCACCTTGTCTCCACACACAGTACAGTCTCACCTGTCTCCACACACAGTACAGCACTACAGCCTCACCTGTCTCCACACACACACAGTACAGCCCCACCGGTCTCCACACACACAGTACAGCCTCACCCGTCTCCACACACAAAGTACAGCCTCACCTGTCTCCACACACAAAGTACAGCCTCACTAGTCTCTACAAACACAGTACAGCCTCACCCGTCTCCACCACACACACACACAGCCTCACCTGTCTCCACCACCTCAGTGATCACTTGCTCTTCCGCCACATCCTGCATCAGGTATGTCTCATCATCATATACCAGGACCTGGGCAGCATAACACTGCTCCACCTGGGCACAGGGCACCTCCTCCACGATCACCGCTGGGCAGTCTTCCTCCTGCAACACGACCCCCTCTTCCTCCTCCTCCTCATCTACGCCTCCCTCGATGATCACTGTCTCTATCTCCTGCTGCACCACCTCCTCCTCCTCCTCCTCCTCCTCCTCACCGGGGTGCTCTTCACTCTGCAGACGGGAGAACAAGATGAGATCAGGAGAAGACAAAAAAAGCAGGGAAATAAACAGCTGGAAAATAACTCAACGATGGAAATATAGTCCCTCTTATTAATGAACATTGAACAAACTAAAATAGTCCCTCTTATTAATGAACATATTCAAAAACAAAATATAGTTAGTCCCTCTTGATGAATGAAAAAATCCAATGAAGAAAAAAAAAGATCTAGATTCTGTCTTTCACAAAGAGATTTATTTGAGTTTTCAGTCTTATGATATTGTTTCAACTTTCTCATGACCATAATATACTTATATCAAGTATAAATCGTTAGCTTGTCAAATCCTACAGATTGAGTTCAGAGGACAATGTAGCTATTGCACATGTCAGTTTAATTAATGATGTGGCAGTTTCAGAGTTTGACTCCTATTCATCTTCACTGCTGATTGTCTTCTTAGCATGTCTAACCACTTTGGCTATGCATCGCATAACTGACTGTACTCTTGGTTGCACAGCTAGCAAGTGGAAACAGCTGTGAATCAACTGTTTTCTTCTGGTATTACGAATGGCCACTTCCACCTTATGCAAGTATTACATACAAGGAATTCTGAAGAAGCCAATTTCCATGTTGTATCAAGTTGTGTGTATAGGTGTATACACCTACCTTCACTGTCATTCATGAAAAGATATGGAAAAACTCAAGACTTGAAAGTTGCTAGGCATAGGTAATCCACTGTTATGAAAACTATAATGCAGTCACCTTTGTTACCGTTTTACTCTACTACAAGCCGTTCAAATTTGGCATCGATATAAAATCTCTTCCGAGTTAGATGCAGTAATATGGCTGGAAAGAGAATCAAAATGTCTATCTTGAACAGGGCTCTCAACAGTGCAAAGTTTTAAAATGTTAAAGGTCAATTTTGTAACGTTTTAATGAATATGGAGCCAATGTAAATAGGAGATCTAAGAAAGAAAGCAATTTAGGGGGAATGATCCAGGTTAATCCAACAAAGACAAGTAGTGACACCCATATGATCCTTTAAAGGGGAACTATCTTATAAATGGCCTTTTTCAGTGTTTAGCATTGTTTCCTGGCTATGTGGACTTATATTAATAGGATTAGGATCTATGTCTCTAATTCTCATATTGGCGCTAAGGCTGAGCCCGAACGTTCGAACGTTCGTTCGTTACCCTGGCATTCGGACTTTAATTAATGGGTTCGAACGTTCGCAAAAAAAATAGTTTTTGGGTGGAACGTTTGGTGCACACGCAACACGACCCGGGAGGTGGGGACGGTATAGCGGGTTACACACAACATAGCAGTGCTCAGAGCCGTGCGGCTCTGGCCAAAATATCCACCATTTGCAACAACCTAACTCTGAAGTACGATTTCAAACGAGTGGGAACTACTGGGATATGTCTTGGAAACAAAAGAACTGGAGATAAAACATTGTGGAGTAAACATTGCGCAACGCCTGGGTGAAGTGGCTGGAGCGGCTGGTTTGACCACACAAAAGTGAAAAATGGCTCACTTGACCGCAGTGTATAGCATACTCAACTAAAAGTGAGTGTGTTATATGATATTACCGGTATGTTTGACTGCTGTCTTTTCATTTTATTTTCTTCTGAGTGCTTTGTTTACATGAACAGCCACCACTGTAAACAACATTTTTTTTCACCGATAGACTATGCAATGCCGCCCCTAGCCCCTTACATGACTGCGATCTGCAAGCCAGGACGCAGTCACGTAAGGGGCTATGCCACCCCCCGTAAAATCGATGACAATACAATTAATTAATTAATTAATTAATTAATTAATTAAAAAAAAAACGTTCGAACATCCGTTCGAAAAACTGTGGTGAACGTTCAAACCCTAAAAACAGGGTTCGGGGACAGCCTTAATTGCCGTATTCTTCCAATTCTCCTCTCACAATATTCACCCTCACTGAACTGAGTCATCTGAAAATGTGCATATCTGTGATGTCAGAGATTTCTCAGCTGCATAATTATGTGGCAGTTGGTGTGGCAGTTGCCACCAGGCCACACAGTGGTTGGAGCCCAGCCTCAAAACGGCTTAAGATCTTGAGGTAGAAAAATGCTGTTTTTGAGTACTTGATTAGAAATACAAAACAATTAATTTTTTTGAAAAAAAAACTTACAGGTGTTCCATAGACTCACAGGAATTGTGTAAAAGTGCCCAAATAGTGAAAGAAATAGTAAAATAGTTCCCCTTTAATGGTAATCTAGATTATATAATAAAATTCAAATTGTCTAAAGATAAATCATGATGAATTGAAAATCAAATTAAATAAAATCGTGAGCCCAAGAATCAAAATCAAATTGTGAGAATAATCAAGACTCCCACCCTTACGGGCTGCAACAGCTTTACAACTATAACCAAATCATCAAGTGCTCACCATATCTGCTAAACTGCACATCTAGGATATAGGGATATGCGAAAAGGCACATTTCACTTGTCATGTGTAAATTGACAATAAAAGTACAAAATGCCATCACCAGAATTGCCTCTTAACATGTTTCGGCTTTAAAACTAGGTTCAATGGTTAAAAAGCTCAAAGTGAGCTATTGGATATGGGGAGATGCTTTCTTTCATTAGAGGAAATAGAGAAAGCCAGGGTCTATAAATTATTCAGGTCGAGTCAACATTAAAACAATAAAGTTTCCTTGACAACGATGGAGAGGTTGTGACCTTTGGACCAGACATTTTTGTTTTTGGACCAAAACAGGCACGTTGGTCCTCCTGTGGCACTCTGGTCCATATCAGCCCACGCTTGGTTTACTAGTTCCACAAATCAACCTAGGTAATTTATAGGCATTGCAGCTTGCACCAAACACACGCCTATTACCTGATGATGTTCCTCCATCACTGTGACATACTCCACCACATTCCCTCCACCATCTGACACCACAATGGAGGTCATCACTCATTCCTGTCAAAACAAAAACAACAAGAAAACACACCAGCTCAGGAAGAGTGCTAGAATATTAAAGAGTCCGCCTCGCTCTTTCTTAAAAGAAAGAGAGATTGGGTCATGTGAAAGCCCCATGGCACCCCTTTCTCCTATTGACGCTATGAAAACAGGCACAAGATAAATCTCCCCACTCTTTGGCTTAATGCCAGCAGTCAAACGGGCGTAGTTAGACCAATTCACCCTAAGAATACTGAATGAGTGTGGTAACACTGCACAATTATACTGGTTATGAATTAGGATGTAGGGCATGGACCGTATCAGCAGCATGCACACACACAAGTGTTTACTTTACTGGCTACTGGCGTCTCAGTGTGTTGCTGGGTGGGAGGCGTTAGCTCTCGTAGCTAGAAACAAGCTGTCGTTATTTACGCTCATTTAGCAAGAGCTGAACAACTTATAACTAGCTAAGTGCCCAGATGCTAGCTAGTTATCACACATTGAAAACGTTAAATTGGCGTCATCTTATTTTTTACAAGCGAAATACCCATGGTAAATTCACTAACCTTAGTGAGCCAACTGAGCTAGCAGGCTAACAACACCAGTGACAAGATAGCAAACACTTAACATGCTAGCTAACTCAGCTAATGTTATTATCTGGTATGTTAGGCTAGCTAGTAAGTTGGTCAACACAAGAGCCGTCAGATCTTAGTTGGAAAACATATATGTTGAAAGATGTGATCTATCCACGTATGCAAGTAAAAATAATATATCCCCCTTACCTTATTTTGCTTTTGCCAGCGAAATATAGCCACAGCTAGAAGGCCTAACTGATGCTAATGCTAACGTTAGCCAAGTTGACAAGGCCGACGCGCTCGCAAAAACAAGTGTTTGCAAAGCTACCCCGGCTAACTACCCGCGTTTGCAAATAACGGCAACTTCTCGAAACAGACACGGTGGGTACAAATGTAGTTACTGAACTTTAGTTTGTATTACTCTTCGTTTTCGACTACTAGCCCGTTGCTTTCCGGCGCGCCGTCTCTCTGCCAGGAGGAGAAGAGGAGATCCAGGTCAAAGCTCTTTGGAGCCCGCTAGCGGATGACGTAATGACCCCATCTAGGAGCCCCTGCCCAACTATGACCAGGGCCCTTTGATTGTAGGCTTTTACTAATCAATAACATTTGAAAACACATATAGCAAGCCACCATTTCAAGGCAAGGGCACAGTAAATAGCTAATATGGAATATTTCACTTTCCCCTTTATAAAAAGGGGTTCCCAATTTAATTTTAGGCATAGGGCCTATGACCCCACTGAGGTCGGAAAATACTTCTGTTGAGTCAAACTTTTTTTTTAATGCAGAGTGCTTAAGATTATCTAATATCGTCAAACTGCGATCTCTAGGCAAAATGCTCCTATTGGTGTTGCGCTTTATCAAAAAAAAAAGTTTTTGTCTGATGCATGGTTTGGATTTGGGCATGAAACCACCCAAACAACTGCCTCTTTGAACTGCTGCGGTCAGGCAAGCGATACCGGAGTCTCATGGCAAGCACAGAGAGACTCAGAAGGAGCTTCTATCCCCAGGCCATCAGGATGCTCAACGACAATAACACTATGTAACAAACCATCAAATACACTCACAGCACACACGCACACACATCCACACACACACACTCACTTTAAATAAACAACTCACTGTAGCACCCACTTTACCCACTTTAGACACTTTAACACACTTTATATTGATTGGTAAAGAGATTTGCACTACAACTCATACCCCATTGCACCTTACCCTAAGTTGTACCTCATCCCATTTCTGCATTGTACTGTATATTGCATTATAACTCAGTTACTAATTTTTTTCTACTCTGTATTGTATATTGTATATTGAACACTTGTTTACACTTGTTATGTACTTTTGACTTCTATTTTATACTATCTATTTTATTTTTTTATCTAGCACACTCTCAGGAGCAGAACAGAAAAAAGCATTTCATATAAAAGTATTCTGTATTTTTGTATGACAACTAATAAATAAACTTGAACTTGGCATATGGGAGGGGTTTTGATTGATTGATTGAAAACTTAATTAAAACAGATTGCAGAATGGGTTTTGATTGATTGATTGAAAACTTTATTAACAGATTGCAGAATGGGTACAATACAGTATGGCTCAATACACATAATTGTTAAGGGGATGCAGACCAGAGAAAGACTTTCCTCTTGTTTACATCAGGGTCCCCCATTTTCAATTCATCGTAACATTTATGACATACATGACATACAGATAAACAGTACTGTTACATCCAGAGATTTATGACATACAAGATATACAAATATACAGTACTGTTTGAATGAATGAATGAAAACGATAGGTTATGTATATAACCTAGTTATATGAGTACTGGCTGAGCGTCCCGCTCTTAAGCCTATCGAGATATACCTCATCTCATGTACCTATTGTACTTACACAACGAATAAACTAATACACCCACACCTGCCGGGTCCCGCCCCTACGGAGGCGTAGCCTATAAGATAGTAGGCGTGGTCCCCAATACACCCTTCCTCGCCAAAATCTCGTTCCCAGTCAAAAGATCCCTCAAGGGGACTCAGGGCCACTTAAGAGCGGGACGCTCAGCCAGTACTCATATAACTAGGTTATATACATAACCTATCATTATATTATCGTACTTGGCTTATCGTGTCCCGCTCTTAAGCCTATCGAGATATGGGGTAAGAGCGGACGCGAGGCCCGACAATTGTACCCCCTGAGGACCCGAAAGCCCACATCAAGGGATTTGGGGAGTCCTGTCACCCCATCCTCCCTAACGAAGGGGGGGCGCAGTCAACTCCACCGGAGTGCGAACAAGGAGGAACTAGAACCCCTTGAACACACAGCACAGGCGGAACCACGTGTGACTTAACACACTGTGGCCCATACCCATACACTCCTGCTACCCTACCAAGGACGGGAAGCAGGAAAGGCCACAGACCCCAGAACCGCCTGGGAGACAGAACCCCCGGTCATGTCCATGAGGTAAAACCTTACGAAGGGGCCCGGGGAGGACCATGAAGCTGCAGCACAGATGTCCTCCACCGAAGCCCCACCCAGGAGAGCGGCAGAGGCAGCCACCCCACGAGTGGAGTGCGCCCTGACGCCCCCAGGGGGATCCTGCCCAGCCAACGTGTAGCAGAGAGCAATGCCCTCGCACAACCAATGGGACAGGCGCTGTTTCGACAGTGCCTTACCCGCACGAGAACCACCGTGACAGACAAAAAGCTGGTCGATAACCCTGAAGTCCTGAGTGCGGCTGAGGTAAATTCCCAAAGCGCGGACCGGACATGACAGGTGAAGGCCCGCATCTAACTCACTAGTGTGAGGAGGCGGACGAAACGCCTGAACCACAATATCCCGGGAGCGGAAGGAACTCCGGATATTCTTAGGCATGAAGCAGGATTAGGTCGCAGAGTGGCACCGCAATCGGCCCGAAAAGACAGGCACTCTGGACGTTCCGAAAGAGCACAGAGCTCACCCACGCGTTTAGCGGAGGTGACAGCCAGCAGGAACGCGGTCTTGAAGGACAGCTGTCCCAACGGCGCCTGCTCGAGCGGCTCAAACGGGGCCAAGGACAACCGGCCGAGGACCAATTGAAGATCCCAAGTCGGAGCCAAAGAGCGTTGCACCGGCTTAACGCGTCGAGCGCCAAGCAGGAAACGCTTCACAAGAGGGTGGCTGAACAAGACAGTCCCCTCAAACCCCTTATGATAGGAGGATATAGCTGCCGCATATACCCTCACCGTCGAAGCCGACAGTCTATCAAGGAGAGACTGGAGATAACTCAGGACAGCATCCAGGGGGCAGGAGACTGGGTCCCGGCCCCCCGCCTTACACCACTCTTGGAACATACGCCATCTGCCCGCGTAAAGCGCGACAGTGGAGGGAGCATGTGCATTCCGGATGGTATCAACCACAGAAGGGTCCATCCTCTCCAGACTCACCCTCCCACCAGCCACACCAGCAGGCGTTGGCTCAACACCGGGTACTGGAACAGAGACCTGTTGTGCTGTGAGAGGGCCGTCGCCGACCAAGGAATAACCCAAGGAGGAGCGACCAGAAGCTGGATCAAGACCGGGAACCACACTGCCGTGCCCCGGTCCGGCGCGACCAGGATCACCGTCCTGCGCTCCCTCCGTATCCGCTCCAACAGCTGACCCAACAGATGTACAGGAGGAAAGGCGTACAGAAGACCGGGCGGCCATGGAAAGATCGAGAAGGCATCCACCCCCAAGGGGGGATGATCCGCTCGACTGACCGAGAACCACAAGGGCACTTGTGAGAGTGTCGGCACGCAAACAGATCTACCGAGGCCTCCCCGAACCGATCCCAGATCTGTCTGACTATGTCGGGGCGGAGTTCCCACTCGTTGTGACGAGGACCGCCCCGAGTCATCATATCCACGCCCATATTCTCTGCACCAGGAATGTGGAGCGCCCTCAGACTGCGCAGCCTGTGAGATGCCCATAGCCAAAGTTCGACCGCCACCCGATGCAGGTGGATGGAACGAGTCCCACCCTGCCTGTTGATATACGCCGCTGCTGTCACACTGTCTGTCCTGACCAAAACGTGCTCGCCTACCACCAGGTGGCCGAACCGTTTGAGGACCAGAAGGACCCCCTTCAATTCCAACACATTGATGTGCGGGGTAGATGGACCGGCATGAACCGCCGGCCAGCTGCCCCCCACTGCTTGGGTCCGACACGTCCCTCCCCAACCCTTGAGAGAGGCGTCGGTGATGACCGCGACGTGTGAGCGCCTGCTGCCCATGGGGACCCCAATGGTGAGGATACCCAGCCTCTTCCAATGGGCGAGATCTCCCCATATCGACAAAGGAACCGTCAACCGTTTCCATTTGTCCCTCACCGGATCTATTCTCATAGAGAAAAACCACCTCTGTATCCTCCTCATGAAGAGAAGGCCAAGAGGAACCACCGTGTGAGCAGATGCCATCATACCGAGCAGACGCATCACTTGCAGCGCCGTGACCGTCCCTCCCAGACGGAAACCCCCGAGCGTGCGACTGATAGACACCCGGCGCTGCTCCGAGAGGGTTACAATCATGGGCCTCGACCTCAGCGTCAAGCCCAAGTACTCCACCTGTTGACTGGGAAGAGGCGTACTCTTCTTCCAGTTCACAGCAAAATCCAGCCTGGTGAGGAATTCCACCACCAGCCTGGTATGAGACCTGGCAACCTCCTCCGAACGACTGAGGAGTAGAATGTCGTCGAGATAGAATAGAACTCGTATCCCCCGACGACGTAGAGGCTCCAGTGCAGTCGCCACGCACTTGGTGAATGTGCGGGGAGCCAGAGAATAGCCGAACGGCATCCTCTGGTACTCGTACACTACGCCCTGAAACAGGAACCGTAGGAATTTCCTGTGAGGAGGGAAAATCGGGATGTGAAAATACGCATCCTTCAGGTCTATGGAGGTGAACCAGTCTCCCCTTCTGACAGCAAGCAGAAGGAGTTTGACGGTCAACATCCTGAACGGTCTCGCTACAATCATACGATTGAACGCGGACAGATCCAGTATAGGTCTGACCCCCCCTGTTTTCTTGGGCACCAGAAAATAACGGGAGTAGACGCCTGACATCGCATCCTCTCTCGGAACCACGACGACGGCCTGCTTCGCCAACAGAGATTGGATCTCGTCGGCCAGGGCTGTCACTGCTTCTGACCCTGACAATAGGGTCGGCACCAAACCTGAGAACGGAGGGTGGGGTTGTGCGAACTGTAACACAAGCCCCTCCCTTAACGTTCTCTCTATCCACTCCTCCAAATGGCATTCTTGTCGCCATATGTGAAAATAATCCCACAGCGCACCCGCCATCAACTGACGCTGGGCCGCAAGAAATAGTAGATAGTTGGCCTGGTCCCTCCCGCTGTGCGACGCACCCAAGGGGGGACCCCGACGGAAAGGGCCGGTTTGATATGGGAGAAGCCGTCATCAAACTGGTTGACACACCTCCCCCCTTGAACATCCCTCTAGCACACGCTGAGGAGTCGTTCCGCAGCTAGACACGCAAGGCATGAGGACCCCATGGACTCCTACACGCCGAAGCCCTGCAGTGATATTGCTACCACCCAAATCATGCTCGCCTCTGCTTCGCAGACCACTGCCGCTCTCACGGGAGTGGGAGGCATCAGCGCGATACCCCGCCTGGCGAAGACGAGGCCGGGGTAACCCTTGCTGTGCATTCAACAGAAGAGGCCTCGAGTCCCCCTGCTGACCACTGTAGCTAGTGGCAGCCGTAACACCAGGCTCACCCATCACACAACGTGTGGTGCAGGCGCCACGCGACAGCACAACATTCTCATGGACAGACCCAGGCTCAGCCATCAACTGGGTGTCAGCCCCTGTTCCCATGAGAAGTGAAGAATGGGGCCGCATGCGCTTCAAAGAAGGTTTGCGGCCCGCAGCCAAAGGAGAACGATCAGAGCCCCGCTTCCGTGGGTAACAGAGAGAGGATTGAACGGGGAGCGGGCTGCTGGCGGCAAAGTGACGACGGCTTGTTTTATCCAAACCGAATTCACCCAAAATGGCTGATCCCTCGGCCGCCAAGGCTGTCGGCCTTGTGGAACCCCGTTGACTCTCCGCCCAGGGCACCACTGGCGGGGGAAACATAGCCGCCTGTCGAGGATCTCGCCACAGTCGTTGACGAGACCGTGCTCCCACCTCTGGCTGCACAGCGTGAGGCGATGTAGAACCCAGATCAACAACCGCCTGCGCCTCCACAGAATGACCAAAAAGCCTTTCCGTGGAAAAAGGAGTCGTGAGGAGAGAAAACCTATCCTCTTCCCCAAGAGGAGAGTGCTCCAACCAAACATGCCGAACAACAAACGTTGACAGCATCCTAATCCTCCCCGCAGTTATAGCTTGCGACTGAGTCAAGATCTCTATAACACCACAAACATGCAACATGTTTATAATGTCGGCTGGACCCATAGCCCTACTACCCGACGCCAATGTGGATAGGAAACTAGCCAGCTGAGCCATAACACTGGCCGCCGCTACAAACCATCCTGCAGCAGTATACCACTCATCCGTCCATACTGCCACCCTCCGAGCCGATGCGGTCTCGCATCGGCCGGGTGGGACATCGTTCATCCCCGCCTGGGCACAGGATTAAAGCTACCTGGCTATGTAGCCACGGTACACCCGGCCTGCACCCAGTTGTTAGCCCGTTTACCCGTAAAAAAGGTAAATAGGACTCAGCGAAACCCCCCACATTAGCAACCGACTGACCTTCATCAATGAAGCGGGTAAGAGGAGGGAAAAGCGGAATTGTCCCGCGGCGGGGATCATTAGAACAACGACCCATTTCAGCGTCAACATTAGCATTAGCAGTAGTAGCATTAGTAGCATTAGCGTTAGCAGCGTGCTCCAGGATTGCCAGGAAAACGTCCACTGCAGTGGAACGTTCACCAAGCCACCCCGGCCCTGGCGCCGAAACATACTCCACAGCATTACCAATACCAACATTGATGCCTAATGACACAGGGCTCACCGTTGTACAAGCCGGCCCGATAGCCAAACCATGTACGCTGCCCCTTGATCTGCTGTCGTCAGATGAGGAAACATCAACATAGGCCCGTTGTGTCGCTGAAACATGCCTCGAAGATGCCATGGGTAAGCAAACCTCCGGTAAGCTTTCAACATTACGTAATTTCTCTAATCTTTTCATAACACTAGTTACATAAAATGCATTGCATCCGCTATGCTGGGAACGAAAATAGAGGAAGGGTGTATTGGGGACCACGCCTACTATCTTATAGGCTACGCCTCCGTAGGGGCGGGACCCGGCAGGTGTGGGTGTATTAGTTTATTCGTTGTGTAAGTACAATAGGTACATGAGATGAGGTATATCTCGATAGGCTTAAGAGCGGGACGCGATAAGCCAAGTACGATAATATAACTTTATTTAACAGATTGCAGAATGGGTACAATACAGTACGGCTCAATACACACAATTGTTAAGGGGATGCAGACCAGAGACTACAAAGAGTGACACGTTCAGCCGAACGCACAATTGGAGGGGGGCTCCCCACCCTCCAGAACATTTACAACAAGCGGTGCAGGGGGAAGGCTAAGAGAATTATTAAGGACTCGAGCCACCCGAACAACTGCCTCTTTGAACTGCTGCGGTCAGGCAAGCGATACCGGAGTCTTAAGGCGAGCACAGAAAGACTCAGAAGAAGCTTCTATCCCCAGGCCATCAGGCTGCTAAACGAACAATAAACACTATGCAACAACCATAAAATGCACACAGCACACACACCCACACGCACACACTCACTTAAACAAACAACACACTGCAGCACCCACTCTCCACACTTTAGATCACACAAACACACTTTATATTTATTGATAAAGGATTTGCACTACAACTCGTACACCTACTGTAAATTGTACCTAAATTGCACCTCATCCCATTTCTGCCTTGCACTATATAGTATTGTATATTAGTACACTGCATAGTATTGTATATTATATGGTAACTCAGTTACGTCTATTCTGCATCGAACATTGTACATATGTCTATACTGAACACTGTGACCTCATTTTTTTTACTTCTAATTTACATACTATACTATGTTATTTTATTTCATACTTATCTTGTCTTGCACAGTCTCTGGAGCGTAACAGTAAGAAGCATTTTGTATAAAAGTATTCTGTACTTCTGTATGACAACTATTAAAGAAACTTGAGAACTTGAAACTTGAGAGAAAGATGTTTGTCTTGTTTACATCAAGGTCCCCAATTTTCAATTCATAGTGACATTTATGGCATAGGGACATACATGACATGCAATGCGGCACGGTGGTGTAGTGGTTAACACTGTCGCCTCACAGCAAGAAGGTCCAGGGTTCGATTCCCGCTTGGGGACCAGGTTTCCATGATGCCAGTTACCCAGGTGGGGTATCTCCCAGGCCTTTCTGTGTGGAGTTTGCATGTTCTCCCCGTGCTCGCAAGGGTTTCCCCCCCGATAAGATAAACCCAATGGAAAAACATGCACAACAACAAGATCGCTAACGCTGTGGCGTCCTTGACGAAGACGGACAGGAGCACTTGGATTGGTCCCCTGGCGCGGCTCACGTTGACGCCTGTCTGCTCCCGGCTGCCCTTGGGGGGGAAGGACGACGGGATGGGTTAATCGCAGATACGAATTGCATGCATGCATCGCATGTGTGCCAATTGATGACCTCGGAGCAGGTCCTAAATTATTATTATTATTATTATGACATACAGGTATTTAGTACTGTTACATTTGTGACATATACGATATGCAAATATACAGTACTGTTACCCATAGATCCTGACAGAGTATATACATATGATGGGGAGGGGACTGTACATTAGGAGGGGGTGGGTGGGTGGGTAGGAGAGAAATATACATACGGTGGGGAGAGAATATATACATACGGTGGGGAGGAGACTGTACATTAGGAGGGGGTGGGTGGGAGAGAAATATACATATGGTGGGGAGAGAATATATACATGCGGTGGGGAGGAGACTGTCTATTAGGAGGGGGTGGGGGGGTTTCGAATTGCAGCCTCCCGTAGGTGCTCTTTATGAGCGGTTTTGAATGTGGGTAGGGATTCACATTCCTTTACAGCTTTGGGTAGGGCGTTCCACATTGATGTGGCATAATTGCGAAACGTGTTTAGTCCCTTGTTTGAGCCGAATCTGGGTTTAACATGATTTGTTGAGCTTCCTCTGGTGTTGTGGTCATGGTATTCACTGACCTTTGGGAAGTATTTCGACATGTACATGTGTATCTTAATGGTGTAGTGTATCTTGTAGACCAGGCCTGTGACATCCTCCGGCACGACGCAAAACACAAGCAGATTTCTTGAACTGATTTTAATGAAGATGCTCCATCCAACCTCATCCAAACCGTAAAATCGGCATGAAATACAAATGCATACAAAAGATACCATTAATATTACAAGTTCATTAAAACCCATGGTCAGAACGTCACTGTACCATATACCACAATTATTATCTACAACAATCAATACCTTATTGGCTGCGTGCCAGTATATGAGAACATCGATGCGTTATGGAAGTATGTCTTCTGTCCGTTTCTTGGAAGATTATCTTGTTAAGTTGACTTGATGAATTGTTCTTTGCTTATTAGAACGCCAGGTAAGTCCATTACCATTCAAGTTCACGGTTCCAACTCAAGAGAGCGAGAGGGCGGAAACACGTCACCGGATACCAGGTGTGTTAACTCTCGTGAGATGTGGTAATTGCGCAAACAAAATAGAAAAATAGTGCACCACTAATATATATCTTATATAAACAAATAAGAAATACAGTGAAAAGCGATTGAGTGTATTATTACTATTATACAAAAATAAGCATATAAATTGTAAACATAAATAACTATATTAACCAACTGTTAACCATAGCTGCAGTTACACTCCCACCAATTACACATACCAATAAATGTGGAATGTCTTATTGCACATACTTATAGAATGTGGAATTTCTTATTGTGGATACTTCAAAGAATATGTCTCTGAGATCAATTGGATTCAACCAGGTAAGGATCTCTTTCCAGTGCAAAACAAAACAAAAACTCCTATTTTAGAGTAAAGGCAAGCAGAAAATGTGTAAATGCCAAAAATAACTTCATGTTAAATAACTCACTAGTGCTCTAGTCTGCTTCTATCAATGTAATGATCTTGTGTATTGGTCTCTCTAACTACACTGTACTGGTTGTAGCTTTCCCTTTGCTATCGTATGTGGTGTGGCTTACTAGCAGCTTCAACTTTCTGACTCTACCATCTTGTCCTGGGTAGACTTCAGTGACTCTTGCTAGTCGCCATTCGTTGCGTGGTGTCAATTCATCTTGGAGAAGGACGATGTCGTTGACTTTGGAGTTCCTTCTGGTTTTACACCACTTCTGTCTCTGTTGTAAGCTGAGAAGATATTCCTTCCTCCATCTTGTCCAAAACTCGTTGGCCAAATACTGAACTCGGCGCCACCTCTTTTGTAGGTACAAATCTTCTTTGATGAATTGTCCAGGTGGGCAGGGTGCGATCCACGGGGGGAGCTCGGTCCGCTATAGCTCCCCTAGATCAGACATCAGCTCCCCTGGGGGTCTCTAAAGCTCCCCTGGGGGTCTCTAAATTACTGAAAATAAATGCTACTTTTGCCATGCATTTCAAATTTTTCTGTATCATCACTGTCTATAATAATAAACGTATGCTATTTTGGATGTATGATTAATGATTTGCGCACTAATTCACACGTAATATGGCAACATGCATGCTATTCTTGCAATTACCATTCGGAGCGCGGCGGCGCTGCAGCCTGCTGCACGCACGCACGGTACAAATCAAACTTGACCCACTTTGTAACCTGTGGCTGTGACTTGTTGACACAGTGATCGTTTTGACAGCCTGTAAATAAGGTCACTCAGGAATGCATAATGTCTAAACGAAAACAAGTAAGCCTAACCAATTTTGGTTTCACGAAGACAGTGAAGCTGACAGAGCAGCAGGAGGCAGGCCGTGGGATCATACAGGCGACGCCGTTACAATTACACCTGCTTGGTGCTGCTCCGGTAGGGACTATTATTAGTATTACAGCGCCCGGTGACCGTGCCGTGGAAGCCCGTCCAGATGGCCGGACCTCAACAAGTGAGTTGTCTAGTATTATGTGTTCTGTAGTTACTGAAACTGATTGAATATGACAGGATTCAAGAGGTTTATTTGTCACATACATGCATACATACACAAGGCCTACAGGCTACAGGCTGCAGGCTGCGATCACAGTATCCTCCAACAGTCCGCGCGCCGTGGCTCACCCAAAGACCATGCTATGGTTCGCACACTGCAGGTGGGGGCAGAATGATTGTAGATTTCATCGTTAGAATGTGATTCGGGGTTAAAGGGTCAGGTCCGGATGGGTCATTCAGAAACTCAGCGGAGAGCGGCCTGCTATTGATTATGGACATGACCTCGTACAGGTACGTCCGGAGAGAGGTGCTGTCAAGCCTTTGTGAGGACTGGTCCAGTATGGTAGTCAATATGCTTCTTATCGTTCTTATTTGCCTCTCCCATACACCGCCCATGTGGCTTGCCGCTGGAGGATTCATGAGAAACTCACATCCCAGAGCCTTCAGTCTTTCTTCATTCATTCCTTTCATGAGTTCTGTAAATTCTCTTCTTGCGCCAACAAAATTGGTTCCTTGATTGCATCTGAGTTGGCGAACGTTTCCTCTGATCGCAATGAATGATCTGAGTGCGTTGATGAATGAATCTGTAGTCATATCGTCAATCGCTTCTATGTGAACGGATCTTGAGCATAGACAAGTGAGTATAAGTCCATATCTTTTTAGATATTTTCTTCCTTCTTTTACGCAGATTGGGCCGAAGCAATCTATCCCGGTGTAGGTGAAAGGTGGAGTTGCTTCCATCCGATCTTGAGGTAGGTCGCCCATTCTCTGTTCTTCGTGGGGTCGTCTATACATTCGGCACTTGACACATCTGTAGAGGTGCAACAAAACAGCGCTGCTGCATCCCATAATCCACCATCCATTAGCTCTGAGTGCGTTTGTGGTCATTCCACGCCCTTGGTGTTGGATCTTTTCGTGGTGGTGTTTGATGAGTAGGGATGAGATGTGGCTTTTCTGTGGAAGTATCGCCGGATGTTTTTTTTTTTTTTGTTTTTTAACTTCATTTTTTAGCGTTTATCGCTTTTTCTGGTCAAGCATGACCGACAGAAACAGGTTGAATGGGATGTAGAGTAGGGGAAGACACTCTGAGAAAATACGGCGGGTCCGGGAATCGAACTCGTGTACCCCAGATCCGTGACGAGCACGGTTGTGCCCGACGCAGAAATAGCGCCGAGGTACGCGGTGAGCTACGGGAGCTCGCCATCGCCGGATGTTTTATGTGTGGGTGTAGCTCCGCTTGGCCTAAACGCCCTCCCACCCTGAGGATCCTGTTTTCGTCCAGGAAGGGGCTTAGCCTTTGTAGCTTACGTCCTTTGGTCTTGACAAGTTCCTGCTTTTGCTTGAGTCCTTTTATCTCAGCCAGGAAGACCTCTTCTTGAGCAAGCTTAATGATAGCAAGCTCAGCTTCTTTTCTTTCTTCGATACTTGTATTTTCGTTGGTGCGTTCTTTTAGACCTTTATGTTCTTTGGCTATTCGTTTTAACCTTGCCACTGCCTTTACAGCTCTTGTCCAGTCAGAGAACTTCTTCAGGTTGTCTAGTAAAGATCTCTCTTCTTTTGTCTCAGTGTTACACACAAGAGCCTTGCGAAGTTCCGGGTCATCTTCGTTGACCTCTCCCTTCTTGCATTCTCTGAGGAGTGGACCCTTTTGCCAAAGAAACTTTGGTCCAGTGAACCAGTTTGAGGACTTAAGTTGATCTGCAGTCAAACCTTGAGAGGCGTGATCCGCGGGGTTGTCCTCAGAAGCAACATAGAACCACTGTTCAGGTTTTGTACTTGACTTAATTCTTTCGATACGGTTGGCTACAAAGGTTTGAAATCTTCTAGCATTGTTGTTTATGTAGCCAAGAACTTGGAAATCTGTCCAGAAGGACTCTTGTAGATCTTGGATTTCGAGCTCATTCCGGAGCATGTCGCTGGTTCGAACGGCAACAACTGCTGCAGCGAGTTCGAGTCTTGGTATTGTTGTAACTAGGGATGTCCCGATCCGATCACGTGATCGGGATCGGCACCGATCACGTGCTTTTCAGAGGATCTGGGATCGGGAAAAAATAATAATAAAAATCGGCAGTCAAAAAAAAAATTATATTCAACAAACATGACCATGTCCATGTCTTAAACTCATACGGAGGCCTTAGTTTTGGTTTTAAATTACATATAATATATCATAATTAATGTATTTATTGTCACACAGAGCAGAATAATTGTCCACAACAAACACATTCCCTTTAATTTACACCGTTGCAACAAACACATTCCCTTTAATTTAGACCGGCTACACGCTCACATCACAACAACAGTACAACACGTCGCTCTCGAAACACGGTTATCCACTGACTTGAGCAGCTAGACTTAATGTCAGAGGTTTGGAACTAAGCATTTTAAAATAGAAAGTCAAGCCAGTTGCAATGTTTGCAAGGAGGACATGATTCCGCGTGGAGGAAAAACTCATGAAGCAGCAGGCTGGAGGCGAAGTTTTCAGACTAACTTTTCACCTGGAGGATAACGTCAATTATTTGCTGTGACTGAGGATTATCGTCGGCGTTTCAGACCAGAATGGATCATTACGTAAGTCGAACACTGAATGTATACTAATGTGCAAACATATATTGAAACTTTTAATATTTCTCATATGAAGCAGAAGCACATTTCTCAGGGTGAATGTAATAACAAGAGCCTCCGCGCTCGCGCCCCTCGAGGGACTATCTAGTATTAGGCAACAGAGGGGCTTGTCTTGCTCCGCCAGTTTCTGACAAAAATGCGTAAAAATTAATTACTAATGTGAAAGATCGGATCGGAAACGATCGGATCGGTAGATATTTAAAATCACATGATCGGGATCGGATCGGGAGCAAAAAAAGGCGATCGGGACATCCCTAGTTGTAACTTTCGTTGGAGTAACTCTTGCCTTTCCCATTACTAGACAGCAATGGACTTCATCAGACTTGTTGATTGTTCGAAGGTAGGAACATCCGCCGTATCCTGTGATGCTTGCATCTGCAAAGTGGTGAAGTTCGTAGCCTTTGACGTCGCCGAAATCTGAAGGTACGTAGCATCTTTGTACGTGTGTCTCGGACAAGTTGGGGAGGTCTCTGAGCCATGACTCCCACTGAGGTCTTAGGGCTTATGGTAGTTCATCATCCCAGACGACTTTGTCTCTGCACATCTGCTGGAGAACTTGCTTCCTGAGGAGGACGAAGGGTGCCACAAACCCCAGGGGGTCATATATGGAGGCTACGGTAGAGAGCACACCTCGTCTTGTCAGTGGATGGGGCTTTACTTGGACTCTGAACTGGAAGGTGTCGGATGTAACACACCACTCTACTCCAAGAGCTCTTTCCACATGTAGTTCTCCTAAGTCCATGTCTTGTTCCTTAACTACAGCACATTCTTCTTCTGGGATGCTTGCCATGACGTTTTTGCTGTTAGAGACAAACTTGTGCAGTCTCAACCTCCCAGTGCTGCAGAGTTCTCTTGACTCTTTGACAAGTCTTATAGCCTTGTCTTCACATTCCACGCTTGCCAGACCATCGTCCACGTAGAAATCCCTTTGGATGAAGCGTCTGGTTTCCTTGTTGAACTGGCCTTTTCCATGCGCTGCCAGATGTTTTAGGCCGAAGTTGGCACAGCCTGGGGACGAGGCTGCCCCAAACAGGTGGACCTTCATTCTGTAGACTGATGGTGCTGTATCCATTTTGCCATTCTCCCACCATAAGAAGCGTAGATAATCTTGATCCTCTTTTCTTACTTGAAACTGGTGGAAATTCTTTCCGATGTCGCACATGACTGCGACAGAGCCCTTTCGGAAGCGGCACAGGACACCAACCAGTGCATTTGTTAGGTCAGGACCAGTGAGCAGATGGTCGTTGAGGGAAGTCTCTCGGAAGCGGGCAGAACAGTAAAATACGACGCGTATTTTTCCTGGTTTCTGCGGATGATACACCCCGTGATGAGGTATGTACCAGGCCGGGCTGTTGTCTATCTCTTCCTCAGGGACTCTTTCTGCGTCACCACGGGAGATGATATTCTCCATAAAGGTACAGTAGTCCTTGTAATAATTTCCATCTTTGTTCAGTCTTCTTTCGAGACCTTTCAGGCGGTGAATCGCGCTGATCTTGTTGTTAGGTAACTCTGGTTGTTCCTTTTTGAACGGCAGGGGCATCTCAAAGTGACCGTTTTCCTTCTGTGTGATGTTTTCTTTCAGCTTTGATAAGAACTTCAGATCATCTTGTGAGATGGGATTATCTTCCTTGAACCTTTCTGAGAAGTCGGACTCTAGGGCATTTAGTATTTCTGTAGGGGTAATTTCTTTCACTTTGAGCCGATTTACATAGTGTACTTCTGTTCGAAGGTTGATTGAAGACTCAACATCCGGTGTCACTTGTTTTACTTCTATATGATGACTCGTTCCAATGGCATCTCCGAAATCAACACAGGGACTTCCACATCCCACGATGCTCCATCCTAGGTCCGTCCGTTGTGCGTAGGGCTGGTTCGATTTGCCGGATACAACTTCCCTAGGTAGAAGCGCTTGGGAGCAGTTGTACCCGATGAGCAGGCCTACTTCGCAGTCCAACAGAGGTGCTATGTCTTTCTGAAGGTGCTCCAGGTGGGACCAGGACTTTGCTTTTTCTCTCGTTGGAATGTGAGCTCTGTTGACTGGGATGAACTCTCTTGTATAGGCTGGTGGCAGGGATATCGTCTTGCCTGTATTGTAGCCACGGACTTGTAGATTACTCACTTTTAGAGAGTTTACTGTAGAGGGTGCAGTCATCGTGGTGAGTCGTAACTTGATCTGGTCTTTGTTGGCTTTCAACGTGTCGGCGACTTCCCTTAGAATGAAGGTCGAGTCGCTCTGGGAGTCCAGCAGCGCGTACACAAGGACTTCTTCTGCTGGGCAGGTTGTTGACGAGAGCCAGACTGGGATGATTGCAGAGGTGATCGCGCCAACATTACCAACGATAGCTCTGTGAGTCGTAGCCGCTGTAGTGGGTATTTCAGGAGGCGTCGATTTAGTTTCCTCTTTATCTTGGTACTCCCTTTCTCTGACGTGTGTAGGTTTCCTGTATTCCTTGGCTCTATCCGAGTGCAGTGATGTAGGGTGTCGCTTGTGGCACACGTCGCATTCACTCCTTTTGCTACAATTCTTTGAGAGATGGCCAGGCTTAAGGCAACCGAAACACAGCCTCTTCTCTTTAACGAAGGAGGTTTTTTCTTGTTCTCCTTCTTTCATGAACCTTCTGCATTTTAGCAAGGTGTGTCCATCCCTCTTGCAGAAGACACATGTCATGACCGTCTTCTCGTTGGAGCTTGTAGCCAGTACCTTTGCTCCGACGGTCCTATTCCTTCTGTCCTTTGGGTGCTCTGCTTCGCCTTGTTTGATTGAATGCATGGAGGTAATTGGGTGACAGGCGATCCTTACTTCGTAATTCAGGAACGCGATGAACTGGCTGAAAGTTGGGAAATGGTCATTCCGATCTTCCATTTCAACAGACTTTCTACTCCACCTGGCCATCAACCAGTCTGGAAGCTTGGAGATAATCTTCCTATTCTCATTACAGTCGTTCAGGATTTCCAGGGCCTTTATGTGAATCATAGCCGCCTCACAACTGCGGAGAAAATCAACGAAACTTCTGAGCTCGAGGCTGTCTTTGTGTCCGATCTTGAGCCACTCGTTGAGCTTCTCTCTATAGGACTGTGCGATAGTGAATGGGTTTCCATATCTCTCGTTCAAAAGCTTCCACGCTGCAACATAAGCGTTCTCTGTGTCGAGTAGGAAATAGCCATCGATCGCCTTTCTTGCATCTCCATCTACATACTTGCACTATATAGTATTGTATATTAGTACACTGCACAGTATTGTATATTGTATGGTAACTACGTCTATTCTGCATCGAACATTGTACATATGTCTAAACTGAACACTGTGACCTCATTTTTTTACTTCTAATTTTACTATGTTATTTTATTTCATACTTATCTTGTCTTGCACAGTCTCTGGAGCGTAACAGTAAGAAGCATTTTGTATAAAAGTATTCTGTACTTCTGTATGACAAATATTAAAGAAACTTGAACTTGAAACTTGAGATAGTAGATCTTTTCATTTTCCTTGATGTTCTTCTGATCTATCAGAGTTTGAAATTATAGTTTCCAGTCACTGTATAATAATGGATCCCCTTTGAATACTACAGGTTCAGGAATGGGGATTCTGTTTGAACTCACTGCATCAGCTAGGATCCTGACGAGCTCTGAAGTACTTTCACCCAGGAGGGGGACTACAGTTCTTGGTGCAGAGAGCACATATGGGGAAGGAGGAGTTGTAGGAGCAGGCATTTGGTTGACTGTTCTCCTCTCACTATCCACTTCGATGCTTAGCTTCTCTTCTTCTTCTGTAGTCGCCACTTGGTTGTACACTTGGATTCTCGCTTGGGCTGCATTTAGACTTTTTATTTCCTCCAGTTGCTGTACCCTTCTTTTCCTTTCATCCAGGGTTCTTTGGAGGGCTGTATGTTCCTCTTCCAGCCGCTGTATTTCACTATGTTCTTGGTCTTGCTCTTTTGTGAGCTTGAGAACAGCTTGGCCTGCAGCGACATCGGCAGCAGCTTCTTGACGTCTTACTCAGGGGCGGATTTAGGATTGTAGGAGATCCGGGGCTTAGCCCAGATGGGCCCCCCCCCCCCCCCCCTTTTTCCTTTTTTTTCTTTTTTTTTATAATTTTTTTTTTTTTGCAGGCAAGGGGTGGTTTGGAGGGGGTCAGGCACGCCCCCCTCCACGACAGATTTCTTTTGAATTTAATCAACCTGTACGTGCAATCTCCTGCAATATAGAGCCTTCAATCTTGACCAATAAAGCTGCTCTTTTCACTATAAAACTCAGTTAACCATAACGTAGTTATGGTTAGATTTATATATTGGGGGGGGATATATCATATTTTTCATATAATCAAAAAGTGGTGGAGCATGATCATACCTTTGCTCCCCCAAGTTCAATAGTGGGAGAGCAGAGATGCTCCGAATGCTCTTATGGCCAGGTGTCTATGATTCACTGATACAAAGTAAAATAGTGCAGTGCAATAAAATAGTTAGTCAAATAGAATAAAATAATGCAATAGTGCATTGCAATAAAATAGTTATCATCGTATTTTTTCGGGAGGCCGGTAAGGAGTGCATTACAGTAGTCGAGTTGGCTTGAGATAAAGGCATGGATCTGGTTTTCAGCGTCCTTTTGATTTATAAATGGCCGTACTTTAGCTATGTTTCTAAGGTGGAAGAATTACGTTTTTGTCAACTTGTTGATTGTGATTTAAAGCTTAGGTCTGAGTCTACCATAACACCAAGACTTAACTCACTCAAATACAGTTAGCAGCTGGATAGACCACAGATGGAAATTAGCTTCTGCTAAATCTGGTGCAAACATATTTTCATGTAACAATGATTAATTGTAAAAAAAAAAAAAAAAAAAAAAAAAAATTAAATAGATTCGGGGCTTTTCAGAATACATCCGGGGCTTGAGCCCAGGTAGCCACCCCCTAGCTCCGCCCCTGTCACTCTTACTGTGAACCCATTCAAACGTACAGAGGTCTTCTTTGAGTTAGAGAAGTAAGAGTTGTTGCTTCCTGTGAATAGAGAACTGTCTTCAGGATAGTCATCTTCATCTTCAGGTGTTCCATACAGTCGGCTTGAGGCTCTTTTGAAGATGATCAGGGATGTTTGGGAGCACAGATCGACTCTCCTACGGGTTTCCTGATCTGGCGTGTCAACTTGTCGTAATTCTTCATATGCGCGGTGGACGTCAGCGGAGAAACCACGGATATCAGTAATGACTGTTTCGAGTTCCCCAGTCTTAGTTAGTGATAGTATCTCCTTGGCGTCTCTCACATTATTTTTCCATTTCTTATATACGGCTTGGAACCTTCGCTGGAGTCCTACAATTTTCTCCTCTTGCATCTCTCTGCCCTTCTACTGCTTGACCTTACTCCTAGAACCCACCTCACCCCTGCCCACTTCGACAACCTAGGATGGCTTAGAGTAGACGACAGAGTACAACAACTTGCAATGGGCCTGGTCTACAAGATACACTACACGACCAAGGTACCCATGTACATGTCAAAATACTTCCCAAAGGTCAGTGAATACCACGATCACAACACCAGAGGGAGCTCCACAAATCATGTTAAACCCAGATTCGGCTCAAATAAGGGACTAAACACGTTTCGCAATTATGCCACATCAATGTGGAACGCCCTACCCAAAGCTGTAAAGGAATGTGGATCACTACCCACTTTCAAAACCTCTCTCAAGGGACACCTACGGGAGACTGCAATTCAACACTGGCCCCTGTAAATATCCTAACCCAACCCCCTCCAATGTACAGTCATTTACCTAGTATGGTTTTGTCAATAGTTCAATGTACAATTGTGTTTGTTTGTACAGTGTCTCCTCCCCCCCCCCCCTCAATGTACAGTGTTACTTGTTTATACAGTGTGCCCCCCCCCCCCCCCCCCCCAACCACCTCCAATGTAAATTACCCAGTATGGTTGTCAATATCCCAATGTACCCAACCCCCCCCACCCAACCTCCTCCAATGTACAGTTTCTACGTCAAATGTATATACTCCCTTTTCTTGACTCCTTCTGTATCACAAACAGTACTGTATTTGCAAATCTGGTATGTCATAAATGTATAGATGTAGCAGTACTGACTATCTGTATGTCATGTATGTCATATATGTCTATATGAATTGAAAATGGGGGACCCTGATGGAAACAAGACAAACGTCTTTCTCAGGTCTGCATCCCCTTAACAATTGTATGTATTGAGCCGTACTGTATTGTACCCATTCTGCAATCTGTTAAATAAAGTTTTCATTCATTCATTCATTCATTCTCTGTCAGAGTTATGATTCTTCCACTTTTTCTTGTATTCCTTTCAGCAGTGTCGCCGTCTTTACACCTTTCGGGCTGCTCTTGGGAATCTTCTGTGTTTCTGGGTTCCTCTTCAACCTGTTCGATGATCTGTTCCTTTTGAGCTATTGTGTCATCTTCTTGTTCTAGCTCAGTAATCTCTCCTTTACGTGACATGTCGAAGACTATGTGTAAATGTCAAGTTAATATGCGAGACTAATAAGTGTATAAGCCTTACTATTATTACTTGAAGTGTGATTACTTAATTAATTGCTTAGTTATAAATGTAGACTTAATTAACCAAGCTAGTTTACTTATTTAAACTGGGCTGATTGACTTATTTTATACCAGGCTAGTTGACTTATTTAACTGGGCTGGTTGACTTATTTTATGCCAGGCTAGTTGACTTATTTAATGTAGGCTAAATTCCCCTTTACTCTATATGTATCAAATAAGGCAGTTTCCACGAGAGAGGCTACAGTGCCGATTTGACACTCAAAGCCCTTAACAAAACCAAACATATCGATAGGGCCACGTTGTTCACCCCCAGAAAGAAAGAAGATAAAACAAAGTGTCTTTTGTGTCTACTTACAGCCCTATCACGAGAGACACACGGAGTATTGTCAATAAACATTGGCATATTCTGCAGTCCGACCCTCTTATAGGGACAGCGTTTCAGCATTCGCCTAACTATTTTTATAAGAGACAAGCGAATTTATCTAATCTCCTAGTCAAAACTGATTTGCCCTTAAAGAAACCTTCTCATTTTATGTCCAATATCCCAGATGGGAATTTTCCCTGCCAATCCTGTGTACAGTGCCAGGGCATGATTAAAGATACATTTTTCGCACATTCTAAAACGGGGAAAAATATACCAGTCAAAGGACGGATTACGTGTAATTCGTCCAATCTGGTGTATTTGCTAAAATGTCCTTGCAATTTTTCTTATGTGGGCAAAACAACGAGAGCCTTTAAATCAAGAATAAGTGAACACAAATGTGCTGTGAGAAATTCAGATGTCAAGTTGTCGGTAGCTCGACATTTCTCTAAGTGTAAACATACCGCCAACGATCTCAAATATATGGGACTAGAGTTAGTACTCAGGCCAGCGCGAGGTGGAGACAGACACAAGTTGCTGTTGCAACGTGAATGTTATTATATCCACCTGTTCAATTGCATCGAACCTAGAGGAATGAATGAAGAGAACGTTTTAACCTGTTTCCTCTAACCTCCTTACACTTACTTGTTATTTCTGGTTTTATTAAAGTTGTTGTTTGTTGCTAAACTAGAGGCATGTTTCACAAGGATGCCCAATGTATAATTTGAAACTATTTAATTAAATATGTAAAGTGGCTCAATTAGCCCTAGAAATTAATGGGCATGTTATATGTTATCAAGTTTCTGGTAATTTTGTTTTGTTTTGTATTGTTTATAATATAGTGTTAGATATAGATATATCTATATATATGTATAATTTATCATTTATGATTGGACTCTATTTTGATAGGTCATTCCTTTGGTCACATTGCACAGGCACACCTGCGTTGTGATGTAATTTCCTGCCGTGTCATGTCATGTAATTACCTGCCAGGTGTATTTAACTATCACCTTGAATGTATTTCCAGTGCTAGCCATATCACTGAAGAAGGACATTGTCCGAAACATGTCTGCTATTTATTCAGGCTGCCATTAAAAAACATTGAACCTGTGAGTGCTGGTCCGGCTACCCTGCTTTTTGATATATCAAATAAGGTTGATAAATGAAATTGCACTTTTAAACCTCAAAGCTCTTATTTCAATACATGCATGAATGGGGATCTAAACTACAGAAGAATACGGTGTTTCAAAACGTTACAAATTAAACACATGGAAAAAGGGCGACACCTTGTGGTTGTGACTCACTCCTATCACCCTTCTAATACGTTTACAAAATTACCCTTTGTTAGAACACTACTTCTACAGGACTTCCGGTTGAGCGAGCTAGGAGATGGCAGCATAGGAAAACATGCTCTCGACCAATTAAGTTAAAAGTAGCCCAATACGACTCGAATCAACTAAAAGTTTTGAGACAACTGGATGCAAGATTGGGCGCCTTGAGAATGCCTAGAAAGACAAAGAACTCAACGCAGATTGAAATACGTGGGGCAGAACGAGAAGACCAGTTAGCTCACGAGGCGAGCAGGGCTATGGAGGGGAATGACCCACCGACCAGCAGTGACACGGAGGATAATGATACGCTGGACGGCGACGGAGAACAAACAGGCGGAGCGGGCCTGGACCTGATTGATTGATTGATTGAAAACTTTATTAACAGATTGCAGAATGGGTACAATACAGTACAGCTCAATACACACAATTGTTAAGGGGATGCAGACCAGAGAAAGACTTTCGTCTTGTTTACACCAGGGTCCCCCATTTTCAATTCATCAGGACATATATGACATACATGACATACAGATAGTCAGTACTGCTACATCTATACATTTATGACATACCAGATTTGCAAATACAGTACTGTTTGTGATACAGAAGGAGTCAAGAAAAGGGAGTATATACATTTGACGTAGAAACTGTACATTGGAGGAGGTTGGGTGGGGGGGGTTGGGTACACTGGGATATTGACAACCATACTGGGTAATTTACATTGGAGGTGGGTGGGGGGGGGGGGGGGGGGGGGGGCACATTGTATAAACAAGCAAAACTGTACATTGAGGGGGGGGGGGGGGGGACTCTGTACAAACAAACAAAATTGTACATTGGACTATTGACAAGACCATACTAGGTAAATGACTGTACATTGGAGGGGGTTGGGTTAGGATATTTACAGGGGCCAGTGTTGCATTGCAGTCTCCCGTAGGTGTCTCTTGAGAGAGGTTTTGAAAGTGGGTAGTGATCCACATTCCTTTACAGCTTTGGGTAGGGCGTTCCACATTGATGTGGCATAATTGCGAAACGTGTTTAGTCCCTTATTTGAGCCGAATCTGGGTTTAACATGATTTGTGGAGCTCCCTCTGGTGTTGTGATCGTGGTATTCACTGACCTTTGGGAAGTATTTTGCCATGTACATGGGTACCTTGGTCGTGTAGTGTATCTTGTAGACCAGGCCCATTGCAAGTTGCTGTACTCTGTCATCTACTCTAAGCCATCCTAGGTTGTCAAAGTGGGCAGGGGTGAGGTGGGTTCTAGGAGTAAGGTCAAGCAGTAGTCTGACCAGTTTGTTTTGAGATGTTTGTAATTTTGTTTTTAGCGCCTTTGAGGTGCTTTGGTACCATGAGGTGCAAGCATAGTCGTAGTACCCCTGAATGAGTGCTCCTGCCAGAGTCTTCAGGGTATTCTTGTTTACCAGAGAGGAGATCCGGTACAAGAATCGAGTTCGTTGGTTGACTTTTTTTATTACATTGGATGCCATTTTGTCACAGGAGAGATTAGCCTCTAGGATGGAACCCAGGTAGGTAATTTCATCTTTCCTTGTGACAATATTGTCACCCACTGTAACTGAGAAGCCGTCGGTCTTGCTGAGTTTGTTATTTGAACCGAAGAGAATGGACTCTGTTTTGCCCATGTGTAATGATAGTTTGTTATCAGCGAGCCATATGCAGATTCTGCCTAGTTCAGAGCTGAGGGTTTTTTCAACCTGTAACTTGTTCTTGTCAGAGACCAGCAGGGCTGAGTCGTCCGCAAACAGGAACAAGTTGCAGTCACAAGCTGACGACATGTCATTTGCATAAATTAGGAACAGTAGCGGTCCTAGTATGCTTCCTTGTGGAACACCACAGCTCACTGTGAGAGGGGGGGATAGGGTACCGTTTACCTCCACCATCTGTTCCCTGCCCTCAAGGTAGGATTGCATCCAGCTCACTGATAGACTATCAAAACCAATTGCTTTTAGCTTGTCAATCAGAATGGAGTGATTGACCGTGTCAAAGGCCTTTTGTAGGTCCAGCATGACCATGCCGCAGTATTTGCCTGCGTCCACCTCTTGTTTGATGTGGTCATTCAAATAGAGAAGGCATGTGTCAGTGGAGTGGGATGTTCTGAAGCCAGATTGGAATTCGTAGATTAGATTTTTTTCCGCTAGGTACTTTTCGACCTGTTCGTAGACTATTTTTTCCATGACTTTCGAGATGGAGGTGAGAATAGAAACAGGGCGGTAGTTGCCTGGGTCTAATTTGCTGCCCTTTTTGTGCAGAGGGGTCACCCTCGCAATTTTGAAGTCCTTGGGGACGTGTCCCTGTTTTATGGAGAGGTTTATTATGTGTGTGATGATTGGGGTGATGGCGGCTGCTGAGTCTCTGAGGAATTTGGAGGGGATGTTGTCATGGCCAGTGGCCTTGTTAGGTTGGAGGGCGCTCAGTTTATTGAGTACCTCATCTGTTGTTACCATTTCTAGCTTGAAGTCGTCCTTGCGGACCCCTAGGTTTTTGTAGTAAGCTACTATGTGTTCTACCCCATAAAGCCCTGAGTGGGAGGGTAGTTTGTTTACCAGTGTTGTGGCTATGTTTGTGAAGAAAATGTTTAAGTAATTGGCTACATCCAGCTTGTCTGTGATGAGCGTGTTGTCCGTTTTTATGTTTATGTTTGAGAATCTGGTTTTAAGTTTTTTACTGCATCCTAGTTGATTATTGAGTAATTTCCAAAGTTCACGTGGTTTGTTTTTGTTTTCCTCAGTTTTGTCATTGATGAAATTCTTTTTTGCAGTTTTGATCATGGAGTTTACGTCGTTTCTTAGTCTGTTTCTTTCTAGTTTGAGTTCAGTCACGTGGGCTTGGAGTTCACTGCTCGTGCTTTTAGTAAGCTTTGACTGACTTTTACGAAACTCAGAGCATTTTTTGTCTCTGGTTTTCATAGCGGCCAGTATTTCGGAGTGCATCCACGGCTCAGCGCGATTTTTTACCCTGGTGGTTCTTAGGGGGGCCATGTCGTTTAGTATTGTTGAGAATTTGGTTTTGAAACCAAGCCATGTTTCTTCAACCAGTGTACCATTGAGTTCATCTGACCAGTCCAGGCTCTCCAGTTCAAGGTTAAAGGCCTCGCTAGAGTACTAGAGTACCTCATACTGAAAGAATTGAGAGAGTTCAGGAAAGACAACAGCCAGCAGCTGAAGAGGATTCGGGAAGAAATAAAGAAAACTAACACTAGAATCGAGATGGCGGAAGAGAGAATAGACGGCTGAGACACGGATACAAGCGGCGGAGGGGGCGGTATCTGAACTGTTGTCACTCCAGATACAAATGCACGCTAAACTGACTGACTTGGAGGGTCGCTCCAGGCGTGAAAACATTAGAATCCACGGAGTTAAAGAGGGAGCAGAAGACGGAACTCCGTTAATGGTTTCCTATGTAGAAAGCCTGTTTAGAGAACACCTGGAGCTCCCGGCCACGTTCGAAATACGAGTTGAAAGAGCGCACCGCGCCATGATGCAGAAGCCGCCACCAGAAGTGTCTCCAAGGTCCATAGTAGTCAAACTGGCCAGCTACAGGATGAAAGAAGAAATACTGAAACAGGCATGGCAGAAGCGGGGATTTCAACTTTTCGGGAGAAGGGTAAACCTTGACCATGACTATGCCCCCGATGTCTTGACAAGGCGAAGGGAATACGGCGAAGCGAAATCGGTGCTGAAGGAGAAGAATATTCGTTTTCAAACTCCGTTCCCGGCCAGGCTGAGAGTTTTCTACCAGGAGGGGATGGTGCTATATGGATCAGCGGTGGATGCGACCAGCGACATGGCCAAGAGGGGGCTCCAAGTGACCGTCATCAAACAACCAGCGTCTCTGTTGGAGCAGGTCCAGCGCCTATCGTGGAGCATGAGCAAGAAAACGGGGAACAAAGAAGCTGCTGACGGGAGGGGAAACTACAAAGATAAACTCCAGGCTTTCAGGCGTTAGGACCAGGACTCAGAGTGACTGTAAGTAGAATGGAAAGTGATGGAAATTGACGTTTATCTGGTGAGCCCACCGAAGAGAGATTGAGTTTCAATATATTTTAAAAACTCCGAGCCCAGCCTAGGACATTCGGGACAGACTGTGAATAATTACTGCAAATGAGAAGAGTACTCTGTGGGCAATAACTAACGAATATACATGTGTGGTCGGGGCTGTTTCCTTAGCCTGCACATAACCTAATGGACAGCAGCATGGACTGGAAAATGCTGACAAGTGAAGGCCCTCTCCCACCAATAGGGGGGAGAGGTTATCCCTCAAAGCCCTCTTACAGTCGGGGCTCAATTAGGGTCATAAGGAAGACCCCACAAATGGAAGTCATTTTTGTTGTTAATGTTTGTATTATGATTTTGCTCATTTACGTTTTTTTGGTGGCTGCTGTTCTTTGCAGCCCCAGGGGGGTTAACTTTGATAAAGTGAGTTCACTATCGATAATTGTGTTTAATTCTATTGGACAATATGCAAGCAGTTAAAATTGTAACGTATAATGTGCACGGTTTACTCAATCCAATCAAAAGAAGCAAGATATTAACTAAATTGAAAAGAGATAAAGTGGAAGTGGCTTTTTTGCAGGAAACGCATCTTACAGACATAGAGCATGCAAAACTGAAGAGAATGGGTTTTAAATACCAGTTTTCTTCCTCATATCCGGCGGGCCACAGGAGGGGAGTGGCGATACTAATTTCCAGCAAACTTTGTTTTGAACTCACATTTGAAAAGAAAGATACGGAGGGGAGATATGTTTTGATAAGAGGAAATTTGGGCGGGACATTGATAACTTTACTAAACATTTATGCCCCACCTAACTCGAAATGGGAATTTTATAGGATTCTATTTGATTTGATAATAGCAGAGACTCAGGGGGTCCTGATTTGCGGGGGGGACTTCAACATTAGATTAAATCCTAATCTTGATACATCCAAAACACGCATAACTCAGCCAAAACTGACAAACAAGAAAATAAATACCGCAATGAAGGATATTGGGTTAATAGACGTTTGGAGAGAGTTGAATCCACAAAGGAGGGACTACACATTTTTCTCCAACCCACATTCGATGTACTCAAGGATTGATTACTTCTTTGCTTTTGGTAAAGACTTACACATGATTGGTGACTGTGAAATAGGCACTATGGACCTCTCGGATCACAGCCCTGTCTATTTAAAAATGAATCTAGTACAGGATCAGAGAAATACTCTGTGGAGATTAAATACCCTCGCCCTGAATCATATGAAGGATCAAATTGAGGTGGATATTAGAGAGTACTTGGAACAGAATGACAATGGAGAGGTTTCCCCTCCGATACTGTGGGATGCATGTAAAGCAGTTCTGCTGGGTAAAATAATTGGATACAGTGCTCATTTAAAGAGGTCTCGGCAAAAAAAAAATGACGATTTACAATCAGAATTAAAACAATTGGAACGAAACCATAAAGACACAGTAGACCGGATAATTAGAGAACAAATAAATAAGAAAAAGAATGAAATAAATGAGATTCATACAGAAGATATTCAAAGAAAGTTGATATTTACAAAACAGAAATACTATGAAGGGGGGGGCAAAAGCAAGTAAACTGTTGGCGTATAAATTGAGGCGGAGAATTCAATTCATAAAATTAAAGACCCTCTGACTAACCTTATGCAACACAAACTAAGTGATATACAAAACTGTTTCGAAAAATTTTTTAAGAAATTATATTCCCAACCCCAATTTGACAAAACAAAGATGGAGGAGTTCTTTAAGACAATTCATCTTCCAAAAATAACCAGTGAACAGAGTAATCAGCTCGCAATTGAAATATCGGAGGAAGAAATTAGTGCGGCCATAGCTCATCTCAAACCAGGTAAAGCCCCGGGACCTGACGGATTTCCTTCAGAGTGGTACAGATTAATGAAAGATTCGCTGATGCCGGTGCTGAAATCCACCTTTAATTGGGTCCTTCAGGAGAGTAAAATACCCCCCTCCTGGAGGGAAGCGGTAATCTCACTGATTCCAAAAGAGGGAAAGGATACATCTGAGTGTGGTTCATTCAGGCCGATAAGTGTTCTCAACCAAGATTATAAGCTCTTTACGCATATACTGGCAAAGCGAATAGAGGGACTTTTACCACAAATCATCAGCCTAGATCAGACAGGTTTTGTCCGCAAAAGACAAACGCAAGACAACATCAGACGGACCTTACATGTAATTAATCATATAAAAGAGCATAATCTAGAGGCAGTGTTGGTGGGGCTGGACGCCGAAAAAGCCTTTGACTGTGTGAATTGGTCATTTTTATACAGGGTTTTGGATACATTTGGCTTCCATAGCAGTTTTATTAAAACAATACAGGCTCTTTATGATAAACCAAGAGCAAGAATTAAGATAAATGGGACAGTGTCTAGTTCCTTCGGACTAGAACGCGGGACTAGGCAGGGTTGTCCAATTAGTCCCTTATTGTTTGCAATTTTTATTGAACCCCTGAGTCAGTGGATTATACAGAATACAAATATTAAAGGGATAGATATGAATGGGGGAGAACAAAAAATTTCCTTATTTGCGGACGATGTATTAGTGTATTTATCAAGCCCAGAACATTCACTTAAACAGTTATTTTTGCTTTTAGAACAATATGGGTCATTCTCAGGGTATAAATTGAATGTAACGAAAACGCAAATTCTTAGTTTTAAATATAGCCCTTCAAGAAATATAAAGACGAAATTTAAATTACAATGGGAAGCAGAATCCATGAGATATTTGGGAGTAAATATACCAAAAGATTTGTCAAATTTGTTCACCATTAACTTCCTCCCCCTGAATCAAAAGATTAAAGAAGACATAAGGAGATGGGATGCAATACCTCTTCTGAATTTTGGATCGTGAATTGAATCGGTAAAAATGAATATTTTGCCGAGATTACTCTATCTGTTCCAGGCCCTCCCTCTAGACCTACCTGACCAAAAATTTCAGGAATGGGATAAACTTATTTCAAGGTACATCTGGCAAGGGCGGAGACCTAGAATTAGATACAAGAGTCTACAACTAGCAAAGAGCAGGGGAGGGGTTGCACTTCCATGTTTGAAGGACTATTATATTGCAGCTCAATTAAGACCAATGACGTGTTGGTGTAGTCCAGAATATTTTGCCAGGTGGAAGGAGATTGAGATGGCGGTAACAGCAGAGTATCCAATTCAAGCTGCAATTGGGGATAAGGCTTTGATGAATGATTTAAGGGAGATGGGAAATCCATGGATTAGTTTACCACTTAAGTTGTGGAGTAAGGTAACAGCCCCAAAAAATTCAAAAGAAGCCATAAAAGTTTTGAGATGGTGTGCGTATGACCCAGAGTTCGTACCCAAAAGAATGGACGTACGGTTTAAAGGGTGGGAGACTCTAGGCCTAACAGCATATTGTACCTTTTTACATCAGGGGTCAATGAAGAGCTTTCAAGATCTGAAGTTGCAGCATGGTTTGAAAAATGAAGATTTCTACAGATATCTTCAGGTTCGGCACCATATTGAGCAACTACTGAAGCAAAGTAAACAAACACTTTCTGAAAATATTTTATTAAAAGTCTTCAGAGGGGCTTATGTCTCGAACTCGAACCAAAAAACCATCTCAAGACTCTATAAGGGATTACAACAGACGAAAGGTAATTCATTGTATGTAAAACAGAAGTGGGAAAGGGAGGGAAACCTAAATATAACAGAAGAGGAATGGGAGGATTTATGTGAAATACAATGGAAAACATCAAGTTCACCAGTATGGAGAGAATTTTGTTGGAAATCCCTGATTAGGTTCTTTAGTACTCCAGCTCAAGGGAGCCACCATACCAAATCTTCCAACTGCTGGAGACAGTGTGGCCTCTCAGAGGCAAATCATTACCACATATTCTGGTCATGTCCCTTGCTGATGCCTTTCTGGAGGGAGGTCCATACAATCTTTGAAAAAGTATTCCAGGGGGACATCCCATTTAAATTGGAAAGCCTATACTTCGGCGCCAGGCCATTAGAAAATGGGGATAGATATATATTTCAGATATTAAGTGCGGCCAGCAGGAAAGCCATCACTAGAAAGTGGTTAAGAACAGAAATTCCTACAGTGGATGATTGGATTGATATTATTTATGATATTTTTAAGATGGAAAGAATTACTTTTTCTTTTAGGTTGCAACAGGATAAGTTTAGGAAGAAATGGGAAAGATGGATAATGTACATTACACCGTTACGACCTTCATTTGTTTAAGGTGTATAGAAATGATCATTCGGGATAATTGTTAAGTGAAACTTGTGTAAATGGAGGAGAGTATCAGGAAGATGCACCCCAACATATTATTTGCTTATTTGTTTTCTTTATGGTAAATGCAGATGTATTGGAGAGGTACCATAACATATAATTTTGTCTTGTTGCGTTTTGTTATTTATTATTTTTTGTTATCGTTTTTGTTTGTCTAGAAAAAAAAAGTATAGGATGTTATTGACTGTATGGGTCCTCACGCACGTAATGATACTTCTGCACTGCAACTTTTAAGTTAAGTAATAATTATTAACAACTGATGCAATTTGTACAGCAGAAGGCGAAATCAAGATATTGTTTATATGGACCATGGTGAAAATCAATAAAAAGATAATTTCAAAAAAAAAAAAAAAAACACTACTTCTTACAAGTGTCCAACCATATGGCTTTTGCAAATATAATAGTGAAGAACGTGAGTTTAGAACGTTACGCAGATGCCCTCTTCCAGATGCTGTTGTTGATAAACGTTGTCTGTCTACAAGATACACTACACGACCAAGGTACCCATGTACATGTCAAAATACTTCCCAAAGGTCAGTGCATACCACGATCACAACACCAGAGGGAGCTCCACAAATCATGTAAAACCCAGATTCGGCTCAAACAAGGGACTAAACACGTTTCGCAATTATGCCACAACAATGTGGAACGCAGTGGCGGCTCTACCACTAGGGGCGCTCGGGCGCCGCCCCCCCTCAGGCCCTACCCTGGTTATATGAGAGAAGAAGAAAAATAAGTTTTTAGTTTTTTGTTTTATAGCCCTATAAATAATATAAACATGTTTAAAATTAATAATATTTACTCATTTTAAGTATGTTTGTGTTTCCAATGCACAATATAACGTTATTATATAAAAAAAAAAAAAATCGTTTTCTTGAACAGGAAGTGACTCACTTTTTTTTATTTTGTTTGTATTTCTCGGCCCGGGCTAGACGCGAAAGCGCTCTGAGTGCGCGTCACGGTTTGATCGCTGTATCCGTCACAGCCAATCAGTGCGTAACGCGTTGTGCGTTGAAATATGACTATTATGTTGGAATCCGGGCGCGATTTGAAGCGGTCTAGCCAGTAGCGTCAAGAATTTCTGTAGCCGCATTTCGCGGAGATGCTCTCTGATTGGCCGACGCCAGTATTTTTTTCCGTAGCAGAATTTCACAGAGACGATCTCTGATTGGCCGAATCCAATTTCTAATGTTCCAATTCTAGCTTATTCCTAGGTTGGTCCGTTGGTGGTAGAGATAGTTGTGTTGTTGTGAGATGCATGCAGCTGTTTGTCTTAGAGCGTGCCGTGACTGCAAGTTCTTTAGACTGTTAAGCTTAGGCACTCTTTCAAAGTTGGTTAAGGTTAGAGTTTGTCTTAGAGCATGGCGATAGAACACCAGGTAGTTTGCAGTCTGTTCGACGCGGAAATGGACAAAGGAAGGAAGTACTTGTGTTGTGTGGTGCTGCTAACAAGCTAACACTTGGCTAACAAGCTATATGGCGGATGCAGTCTGGACACAGTGGACAGTGGTCTGGAATACATCAACAGTGGATTATACACTTTATCAAGGCAAGCCCTCCTGCCCTGGACGTGTCAACTAAACAGTGAGTCTCTCTCTCTCTCTCTCGCTCCCTCTCTCTCTCTCTCTCGCTCTCTCTCTCTCTCTCTCGCTCTCTCTCTCTCTCTCTCTCTAATTTCGCCGCATGTGGGGCATAACCACTCAGACAATGAATGGTAACTTGTTTAAAATGAAGAGACATACAAATGTGTTTATTATTGAATGGATCTGACATCATCTGAGAGAGAGAGAGAGAGAGAGAGAGAGAGAGAGAGCGAGAGAGAGAGAGAGAGCTGTGCGTGTTTGTGTTGGGCTATTGTAAACGTGGTTGCATTTGACTGACTGATCATATATTGATCGATGGCAATGGTGATAATATTCGCCAATGCGTGCCTTGTACATGTTTGCAAAATGTTTGGTATAGCGCCCCTGGTGGCGAAGCATCCACGAGCCGCTAATGGTGGAACGCCCTACCCAAAGCTGTAAAGGAATGTGAATCACTACCCACCTTCAAAAACACTCTCAAAGAACACCTACGGGAGACTGCAATTCAAAACTGGCCCCTACAAATGTCCTAACCCAGTTGTACAATAAAGACCAAGCATGGCTTTGTCAGTATTCCAATGTAACAGTACCCAACCCCCCCCCCCCACCTCCAATGTACAGCCCCACCCAACCCCACCTACCCAACCTCCTCCAATGTACAGTTTCTATGTCAAATGTAGGTCAGTATTCCAATGTACAGTGTCCCCTCCCCCCCTCCAATGTACAGCCCCACCCCACCTCCCCCAATGCACAGTTTCTATGTCAAATGTATATACACTCTTTTTCTGGATTTTTTTAGTATCACAAACCGTACTGTATTTGAAAATCTGGTATGTCATAAATGTATAGATGTAGCAGTACTGTCTATCTGTATGTCGTGTGTGTCATATGATGAATTGAAAATGGAGGACCCTGATGGAAACAAGACGAAAGTCTTTCTCAGGTCTGCATCCTCTTAACAATTGTATGTATTGAGCTGTACTGTACTGTACCCATTCTGCAATCTGTTAATAAACTTTTCAATCAATCAATCAATCAGTCTTGAACACCGGCGCCATCTTGTGGTTTACACCGTGGTCCTTCCCTCGCGTTGCTTCATGAGACGAAGACCAGCGGCGCCATCTTGCTTCCACTTGACTTAGCGTAGACAGTTAAGATTTTACTGTGACATCCTCCGGCACGACGCAAAACACAAGCAGATTTCTTGAACTGATAGTGTACCGTTTACCGCCACCATCTGTTATCTGATTGCATCCAGCTCACTGATCAAAACCAATTGCTTTTAGCTTATCAATCAGAATGGAGTGATTGACAGTGTCGAATGCCTTTTGGAGGTCCAGCATGACCATGCCGCAGTATTTTCTCGCACCACCTCGTGTTTGATGTGGTCGTTCAAATAGAGAAGGCATGTGTCAGTGGAATGGGATGTTCTGAAGCCAGATTGGAATTTGTTAATTAGCCTTTTTACCGCAAGCTACTTTTCGACCTGTTGGTAGAACGAAAGGTTATCCTATAACCTAGTTATATGAATACTGGCTGAGCGTCTCGCTCTTCGCCATTATGAGATATCTCTTATCTCCTAGCACCTACTGTGCTCACGAACAAACAATTGCACTCACATGCACGTGACCAGGCCACGCCCCCGCGTCCTTCTATATGACGCCGGACATGGTCACACTCTACCTTCCTCAGAAAAAGTTTCCAACACCGAAAACCCAACCAAGGGACCTCTAATACCGCTAAGAGCGAGACGCTCAGCCAGTATTCATATAACTAGGTTATAGGATAACCTTTCGTTATATTATCATACTGGCCAATCGCGTCTCGCTCTTCGCCATTATGAGATATGGGGCAGAGCAGACAAGTGTACCCCCTGAGGGCCCATAAGCCCCAACCAGGGAGGAGGGGAGCCCCGTCCACCCGCCCGTCCTAACGAAGGGGGGGGAGGCAGTCAACTCCACCAAAGTGCGAAAAAGGGGGAACCAGAGACCCCTGAAAAACGCACAGCACAGGCGGGACCACGTGTGACAAATCACCCCGTGGCACACACCTACACACCCCTGCTAGCCCACCAATGGCGGGACGCAGGAGAGGTCCCAGACCTCAGAACCGCCTGGGAGACAGAACCCCCAGTCATGTCCACGAGGTAAAACTTAACGAAGGGACCCGGGGAGGACCAGGAGGCCACAGCACAGATGTCCTCCACCGAGGCCCCCCCTAACAGGGCAGCAGCCCGAGGGGGGACCTGTCCAGCCAATGTGCAGCAAAAGGCAACGCCCCCGCACAACCAATGTGACAGGTGCTGCTTGGACAGCGCCTCACCCGCGCAAGGGCCACCGTAACAAGCAAACAGTCGAACGGAAGCCCTGAGAGCCCGAGTCCTGAGGTAAACCCCCAGTGCACGGACAGGACACGACAGGTGAAGGCCCGCCTCCAACTCACTAGCGTGAGGAGGCGGACGAACGCCTAAACCACAATATCCCTGGAGCGAAAAGAGCTCCGGATATTCTTCGGCACGAAGACTGGATTAGGCCTCAGAGTCGCACCGCTATCGGCCGAATAGACAGGCACTCAGGCCGCACCGAGAGAGCATGCAGCTCACCCACGCGCTTAGCGGAGGTGATGGCCAAAAAGAACGCGGTCTTCAAGACAGCTGATCCAATGGCGCCTGCTCAAGAGGCTCAAACGGGGCCTCCGACAACCGGCCCAGGACCAGTTGGAGGTCCCACTCGGAGACAGAGAACGTTCCACAGGCTTGAGACGCCGAGCGCCAAGCAGGAACTTTCCACGAGAGGGTGGCTGAACAATGTTCTGCCCCCACACTCGACCATACGCCACTCCCCAGCGCAAGCCGCGGTAGAAGACGGAGCGCGAGTTAGGCTTGGGCGGTATGACGGTATACCAGGGTATTCCGAGATCCCGCCGGTATGATTCTCAATACCGTGACGTCACAGACTGCTATTACACTGACACTGAGTTGATTGTAGTGCACAGCACGCGCCAGCAGAGGGTTACGTGGCTATCGTTCTTGGACTGGGAGCTAACGTTATAGTAGTACCTGGATGGTGCGGGGTAACTGGCTACCGTTCTGGGACTGGGAGCTAACGTTATAGTAGTACCTGGATGGTGCGGGGTAACTGGCTACCGTTCTTGGACTGGGAGCTAACGTTATAGTAGTACCTGGATGGTGCGGGGTAACTGGCTACCGTTCCGGGAGCTCACGTTGATACCTGGATGGTGGGGGGTAACTAGCTACCGTCCCGGGAGCTCACGTTGATACCTGGATGGTGCTAACTAACTAGCTACCGTCCCGGGAGCTCACGTTGATACCTGGATGGTGCTAACTAACTAGCTACCGTCCCGGGAGCTCACGTTGATACCTGGATGGTGCTAACTAACTAGCTACCATCCTGGGAGCTCACGTTGATACCTGGATGGTGCTAACTAACTAGCTACCGTCCCGGGAGCTCACGTTGATACCTGGATGGTGCTAACTAACTAGCTACCGTCCCGGGAGCTCACGTTGATACCTGGATGGTGCTAACTAACTAGCTACCGTCCCGGGAGCTCACGTTGATACCTAGATGGTGCTAACTAACCAGCTACCGTCCCGGGAGCTCACGTTGATACCTGGATGGTGCTAACTAACTAGCTACCGTCCCGGGAGCTCACGTTGATACCTACTAACTGGCTACCGTTCTGTGATTTGTTTACTTCGAGGTTGAAGAAAGTGCACTTTCAGGTTGAAAGAACGGCCCTAATCTCAACGTGTTTCAATATAAGCGTTATGTATGGTGATAACGAGTATATTGTTAGCTGTCTGACAATATACGACGCTGACGTCGTGTTGTCCGTCCTGACCAAAACATGCTTGCCCACCACAAGGTGGCTGAGCCGTTTGAGGACCAGAAGGACAGCCTTCAATTCCAACACATTGAATGTAGCGCAGACCAGGCAGCATGGTCTTGCCAGCTGCCCCCTACTGCATTGGCCCAACACGTCCCCCCCATCCCATGAGGGAGGCGTCAGTGAAGACCATGACGTGTGATAGCCTGCTGCCCAAGGGGACCCCGCAGGTGAGGGCACCAGACCCTCCCCAGAAGACGAGGTCCCCCAGTACTGACATGGGAACCTTCAGCCGCTTCCACATGTCTCTCACCGGGTCCATTTCCATACTGGAAAAAACCACCTCTGTATCCTCCTCATGAAGAGGAGGCCAAGAGGGACCACAGCAGCAGGGGCATCATGGACAGCGCCGTAACCGTCCTAGGACGGAACCTCCTGAGCGCGCCAAGAACCAACCACTCGCCGCTGCTCTGAGAGGGATGCCCATATAGACCTTGAGCCCAAGTACTCCACCCGTTGACTCGGAAGAGAAGTACTCTACTTCCAGTCTACAGCAAAACCCAGGCTGGTGAGACACCACCTGCCTGGTATGAGACCTGGCAATCTACCCTGACCGGCCAAGGACCAGAACGTCGTCCAGGGTAGAATACAATTCGTAACCCCCGATGACGCAGAGGCCCCAGCGCGGTCTCCACGCACTTGGTGAAGATGCGGGGAACCAGAGAGAAGCCGAACGGCAGCCTCTGGTACCCATATGCTAAGCCCTGCAAAGGAAGCGTAGGTAAGCCCTAGGATGGAAGATCGGGATGCGAATACGCATCCTACAGGTCTATGGAGGTGAACCAGTCCCCTACCTGACAGCGTCTAACAGGTGGGAGACGGTCAACATTCTGAACCTTCCATGGGACAGGTCCAGTATGGGTCTGACACCCCCCCCCCCCCCCCCGATTTCTCGGGCACCAGAGAATACCGGGAGGAAACGCCACGCATTGCGTCCTCCTTTGGGACCACAACGATGGCTTGCTTCGCCAACAGAGATTGGATCCCGTCGGCCAGAGCTGTCACTGCTGTTGACCCTGACAATAGGGTCTGTACCAAACCGGAAAACGGAGGGTGGGGTTGTGCAAACTGCAACACAAGTCCTCGCCTCAGCGTTCTCTCCATCCACCTCGACATATGGCACTGCTGTAGCCATATGTGATGATAATCCCAAAGCGCACCCGCCACCACTTGGCGCTGGTCCGCCAGGAACCGTAGATAGGCGGCCCGGTCCCACCCGCTGTGCGTTGCCAACCCTGGACTCGCCAACCGCACGAGCAGGGCGTCTCGCAGAGCTGGGATATCGCACCCTGACACTACCAACGAGGCAATCGCATCCAAGGGGGGACCCCGACAGAAAGGGCCGGTTTGATACAGGGGAAGCTGACATCACACTGGGTGACAAAAGCTCCCCCACAGAACACCTCCCCGGCATGGATTGCTGAGGAACCGTTCTACAGCTGGACATGTAAGGCGTGAGGTCCCCACACTGCCCGATAGGGTGGGTTCCTACACACCGTAGCCCTGCAGTGATATTAGTACCACCAAAATCACGCACGCCTGCCTGACCACCGCCGGTCTTCCGGCCGTGGGAGGCACTAACATGATACCCGGCCTGGCGAGGGCGGGGCTGGGGGAACTCGCGCTGCGACCCCCTGGGCCTCGAGTTCCCCCGCTGACAACCTTCGTCGTTGACAGACACAACACCAGGCTCACCAAACACAGACGCCGAACGTGTGGCGTGGGAGCCGCTTGACAGCACAGCATTCTCGCGGACAGACCCAGGTCTAGCCAGCACCTGGGTGTCAGCCCCTGTCCCCATGAGAAGCGAAACGTGGGGCCGCTTGTGCTACACTGAAGGCACGCAGCCCGCAGCCAAAGAGAACAAATCAGAGCCTGTATCCCGCTGGTGTTGGGGGGGGGGAGTGACCGGAGAGCGAGCTAGACACAGCTAGACGGCGACGTTTTTTTAGGGCGTGCTCATCTAATGTAGCCGATCCCTCGGCCGCCAAGGCTGTCAGCCTTGTGATCACCTGTTGTCTTTGTGTCCAGGGTACCTCAGGCGGGGGAAACATGGCCGCCGGTCGGGGGCCTCGCCACAGCTGCTGGCGAGGCCGCACCCTCACATCTGGCTGCGCGGTGTGAGGCGGTGTGGGGCCTAGGTCAAATACCGCCTGTGCTCCCGCGGAAAGACCAAAAGTCCCTCTGCGGAGAGGGGATCCCTGAGGAGGAAAAAACCTTCTCTCCTCCTCCAGGGGAGACTGTTCCAACCAAGATGTTTGTGAACAAGCGTTGACAGCATCCTAGCCCTCCCTGCGGTTATAACTTGCGGCTAGGTCAAAAGCTAAATAACCTCAAAAACCTTGCGCGATGTTTTGACGTCGGCTGGCCCTAAGGCCCCACCACCCGACACCATTTTTGACAGAAAAAACAGCAATTTGAACAATGTTGCCAGTCGCTGCTAATTCTATACCGCGGCGGTATAGGCTTTAACAGCCCAAGGCGTCGGCCGGGCGGGACACCGTTCCACCATGTCAGAGGCAAAGGACTGATGCCACCTGCTTCACAAGCACGGAACACCAGTGGTGGCTGCAGACCAAAGTCTACTACTAGTGAAGCACTGCCTCACTAGTAGGCATGCAGCAACCTCCACTGTGGTGTGCACCCATGAAGTGGTAAATGAATAAATGAACGAAAACTCCACTAACACACTGCAGAATGGGCTAGCCCATACACACAATTGTTAACACTTTGAGCGCCAGAGGTTAATTCCGTATATTAGTCCCTTGAATGCCCAGCACCACTCCAATGTTAACTTAATATCGCCTATTCTATGTTTTAAATTATGGCTATGTGTCTAATCTGCCCGTCGCTTATCAAAGACTCATTTACCAGTCAACATTGTCAAGGCAGATTGTTTTTTTATCGCTTCATTTCCGTTTGATAGCATTTTGAAAATCACTCGTTTTCGCGGAAAAAACTACCCATTCTATGATAATCGCCTTTTACTGGAATATTCCAGAACGTTGTCATTTGTCTGCCTATTTATGAATCGTTTTCAAATAAACGCTAGATGATCGATAGTATATGTGTGCGCACGCACGCTCGTGCCGCGCGCTGATAATCGCTGCTCTTATTTCCTGATGGCTTTTACAGTCAAAACAGCCATATCACATATAGGGGAAATGCTTATATATCCGTGAAAACGAGTCTGATTATCCTAAAACTGATAACATAGATTATTTTACCTGACATCAGATGGTATCCAAATGGTATATTCCAATTCCTGATCACCATTCGAAAAAATCGATAATTGTATTGATCAACCGTGTATACAGTAGAACACATAATCCCCGCGGCTCAGCGGCTCCAGAATGAACTCTGGTAACCCCGGCTGCATGAGTGAGACGTAAAATGTGGAGTCAGAAATCCTTTCTCCCATTCACTTTCATTGAGTCCAATCCAAAAGGGTGATTTACCATCTGGGAGACGATAGGGGGCGCTTTTTTCACATCTGAGAGCCTGGGGTGACTGGATATCCAACGGTAAGCTCGCTTGATGCAATATGATTTCAGATCGCTAATAAAAAAAAATTATGGGCATTCAACGGTCAGGGGGTAAACCCGAGAAATCTCGGGCGTGGCATCCAAAGTGTTAAGGGGATGCAGACCAGAGAAAAACACCAATCCTGCACACAATTCATAGATTCACAAAAAGCACACCAGCCCTGAGCCTCAGCCCATCCACCCATGTAAATGGTAAACAAGCCCCCGTTAAACCCCCAACATTAGACACCGATTGACCGTCAGCATGAATGGTTAAGAGGAGGGAATACCTTTTAGTACATCCCTTGGCGGGGAACAAGGAACGGCGTCCTAGCATTGTAGCATTAGCATTAGACGCGCGCTCTAGGATAGCTGGGAAAACACCCAAAACAGTCACGACCATGTTTTCCCAAATATACTGCCCCTCGCGCCAACACATCACTCAGCTGTCTCACAGGACAACGAGCAGTATCACTCATGCTAGTATCAATGCCTGTTAGCGCAGGCCCTACCCGTGCGCGACGTAGCTCAACTGCTAACCGTCGCGCGATTTCCCTCAATCCGCTGTCACGAGATGAGGAACCCCAGGACAGGCCCGATGCGCTGTTAGGATGTGCCGAGAAGATTCCAGGGGCTGGTGAACCTCCCGCGAAAACCCAACATTGTGTAATTTCTCCCTGCGTTTCATAACAGCTAGTTCACGGAGTGCACTGCAACGTCCGTGTTGGAAACAAAAAAGAGGAAGGTAGAGTGTGACCATGTCCGGTGTCATATAGAAGGACGCGGGGGCGTGGCCTGGGCACGTGCATGTGAGTGCAATTGTTTGTTCGTGAGCACAGTAGGTGCTAGGAGATAAGAGATAGCGCTTAATGGCGAAGAGCGAGACGCGATTGGCCAGTAGTCAAGTCAAGTCAAGTCAAGAGTTTTATTTGTCACGGCATACAAGTATACAATGAAATGCGGGGGGTCTTGCCCGCAACGATTGTGCATAATACAATAATAATAATATAATAAGAATCCAATAGAACGACATTGTGCAATAATACAAGTAATCAAAGTAGGGCATATCGGTATATGTACATGAGCTTTTACAGAGCATGGTAGGACATGCTAGGTCCTGTGATAGTGCAATACACTGTTAGCTACGGATGAGGCACTGGGTCTTTATGTACACTGCTATACAATGCTATATTATTAGGGATGCTCGATATTGGCTTTTTTACCGATACCGATATTCCGATATTGTCCAACTCTTAATTTCCGATACCGATATCAACCGATACCGATATATGCAGGGTTTCCCCGTCCAAAAAACTGAATAATTTCAGGTAACTAATAATTTCACTGGATATATATATAACAAATATTGTTATTGTTTTTTTTTGTTTTTAAACCGATAACGATATTTTCCGATATCACATTTTACTGCCGATATCGGCCGATAATATCGGACATCCCTATATATTATACAATCTCAAGTTATACTATACTATTCTTAAAGTGACCTTTCCTTTTGTAAAGTGACCATAAGTGTGAGCGTGTGCAGCATGAGTGTGTGTGCTCATGTTAAAGTGGCTGCTAGTGTGTCAGCGTGTACAGTGTGTGTGTTGTGTGTGTGCTCATGTGTGCTTGTGTGTGGAGAGTTCAGTGTTCAAGGCTCTGATGGCCTGGGGGAAGAAGCTGAGCCGAAGTCTCTCTGTCCTAGTTGCTGGTGTTCGCAGGCGTTTTCCTGACCGCAGCAGCTTGAACAGGCTGTTGTTGGGGTGGTGAGTCTTTCATTATTCTGCAGGCTCTGGATTTGCACCTCTTGTTATATAGGACCTGCAGGGGTGGTAGTGCAATACCCGTGGTGCGCTCGACTGAGCGTACCACTCTCTGTAGGGCCTTCTTGTCCTGTGCCGTGCTGTTTCCATACCAGGCAGTGATGTTTCCAGTCAAGATGCTCTCTACAGCTCCGGAGTAGAAGGACTGCAGTATCTTCCCAGATACTCTGAACTTCCTTAACTGTCTCAGGTGGTAGAGGCGCTGCTTCGCCTTTTTTACTACTGAGTCTATGTGTGTTGTCCATGTCAGATCCTCTGAGATGTGGACCCCCAGGTACTTGAAGCTGCTCACCCTGTCCACGGTAGCCCCGTTTATCCTCAGTGGTGTGTGTGTCCCCTGCTGTCTTCTCCTAAAATCCACGATCAGCTCCTTGGTTTTACCAATGTTCAGGAGCAGGCTGTTGTCCTGGCACCAGCGTTCCAGAACCTCAACCTCCTCCCGGTAGGCCTTCTCGTCGTTGTCCGAGATCAGCCCCACCACCACTGTGTCATCCGCAAACTTCACTAACTTCATAACTTTCGAGATAGAGGTATAGAAACAGGGTTGTAGTTGCCTGGGTCTAATTTGCTGCCTTTTTTGTGCAGGCGGGTCACTCTGGTAATTTTGAAATCTTTGGGGGACGTGTCCCTGTTTTATGGAGAAGTTTATTATGTGGGTGATGATTGGGGTGATGGTGGCTGCTGAGTCTCTGAGTAATTTGGAGGGGATATTGTCATGGCCAGTGGCCTTGTTAGGTAGGAGGGCACTCAGTTTTTTGAACACCTCATCAGTTGTTACCATTTCGAGTTTGAAATCATCTTTGCGAACCCCTAGGTTTTTGTAGAAGGCTAGGATGTGTTCTACACCAAAATGCCCAGAGTGGGAGGGTAGTTTATTAAGCAGTGTTGTGGCTGTTTGTAAAGAAGATGTTTAAGTGAGTGTCGTCTGTCTTGATGTTGATGTTTGTAAATCTGGTTTTCAGTTTCTTACTGCAGCCTAGTTGGTTGTTGAGTAATTTCCAAAGCTCACAGGATTTGTTTTCCTCAGTTTTATCATTGAAAATAAATTTGTGTGCAGATTTTATCATTGTATTTACATAGTTTCTTAGCCTGTTTCGTTGTTGTCCGAGTTTAACCGCATGGGCTTGGAGATCACTGTTGAAGATTTTGGCAAGCTTTGACTGATTTTTATGAAGTTCAGAGCATTTTGTGTCTCTGGTTTTCATAGCTGTCAATATGTCCGGATGCATCCATGGCTCAGGGCGATTTTTAACCCTGGTGGTTCTCAGGGGGGCCATGTTGTTTAGTATTGATGAGAATTTGGTTTTGAAGCCTGTTTCTTCAACTAGTGTACCACTGAGCTCATCTGACCAGTCCAGGCTCTCCAGTCCTTGGTTAAAGGCCTCACTAGAGTAGGTTTTAAGGTCCCTAGATGTGACTGTTTTGTGACAGCCGGCCTTTTGTTTTATTTTTTTGTGGGTGTAACGGGGAAGCCTGTGGGTATGTCCACAGTCACGGAAACAGGTGTGTTGACGAGTGACTGTGGCAGTGCGGGCTGGTAAATTAAACTCACTTCCCCATAACAGGGTTAACAGACGCATAGGTATAGTAGTTAGAAGTGAATTCACTTCTTAGTGCAGCGGCCTGTGTCGTCGCCCGCGGGAGCCCCCTGTTCGACTCCCCCTCGGGACATTAACATTTAACATCAAACACAACGCAGACCCAATATGATCCGTCACACGGGTACAGAATATCATAAAATGATTGCTTAACCCGCATACTATAATCCCTTTATTGGAGATCCTGGACTTGTCCGAGGTTAGAATGAGATCAATGGTTGCTACTGCTAGCCACACCTCAGGCTCTGCCAAGAGACGTCTGAATAAATTCACTGTACAATAAGTTACTAAATTCCAACCCACACAGACAAAAACAAAAAAGCAAACAAAGCGCAATGCCAAGTGGGGCAGGTCACGGTTTGACGGCATTACAGATTATACCTTTAAACATTGATTTATTCAGCAGGGAAATACATCTGCACTGACTTTAACAGTAGCCACCCTCTTTTTCAAAATCAGACATTGATACTTAAAGGTGCTATAGATAACATTCAAGATGTCAAAACTAGAGCACCAGCATGTAATTTATCCAATCAGGTGCATTCCACATGGGAGAATGGGAAGTAGGGAGAGGATACATGCCTCCAACATGTAAACATTCACTTTGGACCCACACACTTTTTCTTTTTCAATGATAAATGAATTAAGGCGAGACAGCCTAGGTGAATAGGCAAATATAAAAAAGTTGCTAGATTTTTATTTAATATTTTGCCTCCTTAACATGTCTTATTTCAAACTAGTGGCAATACAATATTGAAAACACACAATTAGTTATTTATTTTACATTTTGTTTACTTCATTTGAGGGTGTTTGACCAAAAATTCATTTTCATGCGTTTTTCTTACACAAAAGCTAAAATGTTCCATTTCCCTAGCACCTACACACAATACTTTCCACATTTCTTCCTATCTATATCCTGCTTCTTCTTACAGAGGGGTTTGTTGATATATCATTCATAGCCTGATTTATAGTACATTTATACCAGAAAACCTGGTGAAAATGGAGTATTTCCTGATTTATGGGATGATAAAAAGACAGCCACAATCCCTTCTGTAAAAAGTTCATTGTGTTGTAATGAAACAAACATTTTAATATCTGGCATCATCCAATGTTGGCGATTGTTCCTGGCGATAGATGCAAATGAGTGCATATTTAATTAGGTAATGCCTATTTTGCTATATAAAATGTATTCTTAGTTGTTATGTACATAAACTGGGAACATTTCTTATAATTTGTAATCAGATATGCTAGATTCATTGTCACTTTGTACATATTATGGCTACATTGTGGCTTTACCCGTGTGCCTATGTCTTCATGAAATCTAAAGTTTACCTAATCATTGTTCTTGACACAAAGTGTTTATTTATAGAATAAAGAACATCACCAAAACAACTCATTTGGAATCCTTTATTTAAGAAGAAAAAAAAATGATGTGACAACCGGTCCCTTTGTCCTTTGCTATACAGTTGCAAAGGCATCCGACTCACAACCCCCCCCCCCCCCAATGTACAAAACTTGCCTGTGGGCAATAAGGACAGAACAGACATAATAATCCCACTCCTCTAAGTAGGAGTATAATTAATAATTACATTCACTTATTTCTCAGTCCCTTTTCCAATACGCCTAGCTAACAAAGCAAGAAAGTAAATAGAACATGTGAGAAGGTAAACACATCAGACCTAGAGAGATAAATAACTACATCAGAACCTATAGTGTGTGTGTATATTATAATGGAGACATTCTACAGATAAAGCTGGTTGTGATGAGAAATGGAAATTTCAGGAAAGAGATATACTGTTAACACTTGAAATGTCAGTATTTTGCATCAAAAATCGACATGATCCACATGCTGCAAGTCGTCCATCACACAATGACACAGATCTGACTCATAAACCAACAAGATTTAAAATAAAATTCTGAACATCAGCAACATTACCCCTTTCCACAGAACACACAAGTCATAACTATGTGCTATAGTTAGATTGTCTGGCAGTGGCAGCAGTGGACTCTATAGATATTTGACCAAAGGAAAAGTAAGGAGAGAAGCTGCAAAAAACAGGAAAGGAAAATAAAGACAAAAATATAAATGTGTGCCTTATGTTTCTGTGAAGAGCCGCATCATTGAACTGTAACTGCAATGATAAATGGTATGGAGTTTGAGCTTTTTTACATGCTACAGTATATCCACAGTCTTACTCTGAGAAGATTATTGGCTTAGAAATTGTAAAACTGCTACTGCATTCCTGGAGGTCAGTGAAGTGTTAGTTTAAAGGAAAACTAAAAAGAAAAAACTGAGGTAGTGAAGAAGCCAGATCATCAGGATGATCCAGAGTTCCTGTTTCGCTTTCTTAAAACGACTTCTAGCGCCTTTTGTGATACAAATCACGTTTTCACATTGAAAAGTAGCTTATTCGAGAGCTAAAACTTGATTTGCTGACTACTGTAATGAACGCTGGTAATTTCACAAAACATCCCTGTGTAGTGTAGGATTCACTTGGGAGTGGCTAGGTGGCAGTGTGTTGCATACGATTGGGTGATAATCAGGAAACACCATTGGCAGCTAAATCTTGGCGCAGTAAACGGGGACTTTAAAAAAGTAAGGAAGATGGCTCGACTGAAGTGACCCAACAGCTCAGTTCTCTTTAGGTTGGAAAACAGATGTTATCCGTAAGCAAATGATCCTTTTTCTTGAGATTAACCATTATCCAAATGCCAGGCTGATGAACATGCTCATCAGGGAGCAAGGAATATTATAAGGACTATAATCCATCAAGTACGGTGGCTGTTTGATAGACTATACTGTATGTGCGGTCGCTAAGTAACATGCACTTTGGAAGGAGGACTGTGTCATGAATAATACCAGATCATTGTTCTGTAAAGCAGGCATTTAGCTTAAGAAAACACAGACAAGACAATTCTCTGGACCAAGGTAGATGAGGAAGGAAGGGAGTAGACATGTTTGGGACTATACATTTAGGGACACATACTGTAAGTGTGCTGGGAGAGGAGGAGGAGAGGGAGGGGTTGGGGAAAGGCACATCCTTGTCTTCAAAGTACAAAGGCATCTTTCAGGAGCTCCATGGGGTTTTACTGTGATGGACAGTAGAGGGGAAAATAGGTACAAAATGTGGAATTAGAAATGTAATATTGTGAAGTGTGAACATATTAAAAAGGGGACATTTAAAAAAGTCACGTCACTACTATGTTGTGTAAACAGACATGACAGAGAGTTCATTACCTACTAGCTGAACTACTGCATTTGCATCTTAAGCAGCCGCCGCTTGCCCTGAGGAGCAAAATAGAGAAAGTCTTGTTAGGGAGCATACCATTTTGATGACACCGCAAATTAGGCCATCCCACATAACACTTGAGATAAAATTTAAGTTATAGTTTTAGGATCCCTTTAAAGCTGTACGATGTAGTTTTGAGATATAAATGATTGATCCCTGGAACACTATGAAGCTAGAAATGATCCGTTTTGGTTGTAGTGTCCTGCCCTCGCAACATATTTACAATAAAAGAAGCATCTTCTAAAAGTTAGTATGTAATCCGTTAGATTTGAGCATGAAAAATCTAAATAAAGTGTTAGAATGCAGTGGGTGCCCTCGTTAGTCTACTAGTCAAGTTACCTGGTACCTCAGATGCAGGAACTTCATCGTCGTCGTCAGGGGCTGGGATGATCCTGCCCGTCATGGGCCCTACTCCCAACACCTTGAGCTTCTTCTCCGTATTGGATGCTCCCTCCAGCACCACAACAATGTACTCCCTCTTGGGTTCCTCTGCCGGAGCCTCCATGAGGGCCGTGGGTTCAGCTGGGATCTCCACAACAGCAGGCGGCGCAGCTTCGTCTGCTACAGGGCTAGCCTCTTCTACAAGAGGGGCCACTGCTGCGACCTCAACGGGAGTCTCCAGGGCTACCTCTGCAGCGACGAGGGCTGGTTCAGGGATAGCTTCTCCTGCCATAGGCTCTGGGATGGGGGGTTCCTCAACCGGGGCCGCTTCAGCGGCCACTGAGGCGACATCTTCTGACACAGGGGCCTCAATCGGTGCAGGTTCGACAGGAGCTGCTGCTACTGGAATGGATTCTTCTACCGGGGTCTCTTCTACTGGTGTGGGATCAGCCTCTACTGGTGTAGGGGTCTCTTCTACTGGTGTGGAAGCAGCCTCTACTGGTGCAGGGGTCTCTTCTACTGGTGTGGGATCAGCCTCTACTGGTGTAGGGGTCTCTTCTACTGGTATGGGAGCAGCCTCTACTGGTGCAGGGGTCTCTTCTACTGGTGTGGGATCAGCCTCTACTGGTGCGGGGGTCTCTTCTACTGGTGTGGGATCAGCCTCTACTGGTGCAGGAGTCTCTTCTACTGGTGTGGGAGCAGCCTCTACTGGTGCAGGGGTCTCTTCTACTGGTGCAGGGGTCTCTTCTACTGGTGCAGGGGTCTCTTCTACTGGTGCGGCCTCAACTGTTGCAGCCTCAGCTGGTTCAGGTGCAGCCTCTACTGGCACGGGTGCCTCTTCCTTGACCTCTTCGACAGCAGCAGTCACCTCTTCCATGACCTCTGCCACCTCTAAAGTAGAGGCAGTTGCCAGTAGCGCTGCAACACAGAACCCATGCACCCAAAATATCACTGACTCTTGTTACAACAAGGACTCTCGACTCAAACACAACTATGATAGAATTGCAAGCAGGAATGTTAGCCATGCTTATTAACAGAGTGAAAATCCCAGTGGTGATAGTGGATTTAGTGGTAACAGAACAGCCAACTTTCTGTGAAGAGTGAATACATGCAGGAGTACTGTCTGACAAACGGAAAGGTCAGAGGTCAGTCAACGAGAGGGAAGCATTAAAGGGGAGCAATGTTAGTTATCAGGGACACAGTAGACAGTGCAACTTATTAATGTAACTAGTGCTACATTACTAATGTAACTAGTGCTACATTACTAAGTGCAAAAACATACAGAAATAAATAGACACTAGATGTGGTAGAACCATTGGTCTAATACAGATGTGTTAGAACTATTGTAGGTCTAATAGGAAAATATGGTAGAACTATTGTAGGTCTAATAAGACAGATATGGTAGAACTTTACTTTCGTAGGTCTAACTGGTGAAGGACAATTCCAATTTCCAATGTTTTGTATTTGTAAAATGCTAGGTTTGAAATAAAGTCAAATCTTGTTATGCATGATGTACATCTGCATATGTGTGTGTGTAATTTACCCCTGCCTGCATGCATCTCTTTTTGCATGACTTTTTGCTAAAACATAGCTAACAAACATTTCAGGTTCAATCAATGTTGCATTCAAATGGAACTAGTGAGTTTGTGGTCTCGACTTCAAGTGAGCTGAAGTCGTGAGGACACTGCTACTAGGCAACGCACCTTGAAGTCACTAACAATTTTCCACTTACAACATTGTGAATACAGTGTTGATATGGACTCTTCTCGTGAACACGTAAAACACCATTTGAAGGCAGCACTTCTGGAAATGTTTTCGTTAGCAAAGTTTTAGCAAAAATGCATGCATTTGTGAAGTACTGAGCTGGATAAATGAGACTTTCATTATACTGAACAAGTTGTGAGTTTGTAAACGGATGTTTTGATATAGTTATGTTTTACTGTTAAACCAAATCTCCATTAACTTCAATTAATCAACTATTTATATTGTTTTTCGCATTCTACGTTCACCGTGCAGGCATGGGAGAAGAACTAATTATCTTAACGAATTCAAGGCATCACAGGATGAGTAATTGATATACAAATGATCATTTCTGGGTGAAGTGCTCCTTTAAGATAGCACAAAGACACTGGCATCATACGACTGTTTACTGGTAAAAGGGGAGAGATTCCGTTTAAAAGTTAAAACATTTTAAGCTAACTTATATTTGATGGGAGGAAAATGCCATGTGCATACCGGTAGTTATTTTCAAAGGGGTACCATTCTTTACAGCCAGTCTAATTTATGCTAGTCATATGCATAATTAGGCCCAAACTAGGCAGTACAAATAAGTTACTTTAGCCTTTCTTATAATGTATACATAGATTTTGTTCAACCGTTTCCAAGCTTGAGGTATCCTTGCAAAAAGAAAAATTACAGAATGTGTGCGAATATTGGCCAATATATATCGATATTGCCTATTGTTATCGCCAAAAAAAATAACAGTATCAGTCGGCTTCTAGTTAAAAGAAAAAGGCTTGTGTTTGGAAGTCATAATGTAGCCTGTAAGTGCAGGTGCAGTTCATAGGGAAGTACAGTTGGGTGACGCAGGCAGATAGAGTGATGGAAAAATCCTGACAATAACATGCCCAAACCAACCATTGAGAACAGGAGAGGGATACAAGGTGCATGAAGGAAACGGAAAAGAGGTTTGTGTCTTTACAGCGTTAGATTGAGAATGAAATAAGTCATTTATAAAAACAAGATGGTTATGTTGCACTTAAAACTATATAAAAACACAAATTAACAGGCCACTTAAAATTTTTAAACGTTTTTTTTTCTTCTTTAAAAGCAAAATGGACCCATCTGCCAAATATCACAAGAAATGGACAACACCAGAATAAAGTAGGTAAAATCAAAACAACTTTAAAATGTGTGCCGTTTTGAGTTTCATGTACTGTAGAATTGACTCATTAAAATCCTGCAAAGACAAAAATGTATTTATAAAATGCAATTCAAATTACAAGTCATGCTGGATTATTTCCAAGGCCAACATATTCACAACATTGCAGTCAGAAATGTGCGCATTGATCGAGGCACGCCGACATCAAGACTACCGTTTTCTGCACCAAAATATGTAGCCGTGTTTTCAAGCAAGACCAAATCCAGACAAATTAAAAACAGACGGGAGGAAGTCTTTCCATTTTGACAATACCTTTATTTGTATGGCTCTGTTGAATTCCCTTCATCCAGTACCGACACTAGTCATTATCCAGTACTAAAAGTAATATCTAAATGTAAATGACTACACATGGTGTTGACCTGCTTGGGTAGTTGTTTTCCCTCTATACAAATTTAAATTAATACTTTAAAAGATAAAAATCACACCGCAACAGTAACACAGCTTGCACAGGATTTCAGCTCCATCTCATTTACCCAGAAAGCTAGCTAGATGCACACACAGCAAACGATTTGTTTTCTTTTACATTTACAAAGGCGTGTACCAACTCTGTGATATCTGGCAGAGAAGCTTATGGTTCGATTAAAAGATACTTTTAAAAGAAAAAATAAATAGATTCAGTGTCATCAAATCACTGGGGCGGGGGACTGAACAACATGTGATTTGATGGTTTACGAATTGCAAAACACAAAGAGTAATACAAATAATGAACATTTGAAGTGTTTTTCTGTTTTGGTCTATCCGTGTCTGATGTTTTTGTGCATGCAAATGAGGGTATATAAAAGGTGCAAAGTTTCAAAGTGACTGGTAGAAGTAGGTAAAGTCGAGTTAAAGCACCAGATAGTTTTGAGCAGAGAAATTACCTCTACAAGAGTTACAAATACTTGGATATTGTTTATAATCTTGACACAACCCCCCCCCCCCCCCCCCGCCCCCTTGCCCTTAGCTTAGAGGATGCTTCTTTGTATGGTAAAGGTGGTGGGAAGGTAGGAGCACCACAGCCACAGATCATTTCTATTATTTTCCTCTGGCAACACTATGTATTCAATACTAATCATCATACTTTATTTTTACTTTTCAGAAGTTTGTTAATTTCTCCCCAAAACTATCCAATGCAGCTTTAAAAATGCGTATTCACCACAGGAGTGAGCAGAAAAGGGATGAGAGGGTAAAGAAACAAGGTGGCTCAGAAAGGAAGATGAATAGAACTTTGGTCACATTAAAATGGTAAGTATTCAAGTTATTCAGATGAAATGGTGTATTTATATTCACAAGGAGGGTGGTGGTGGTAATAAATTATTATTAGATTCTTAATTGCAAATGAGTGTCGCATAATGATTAATGACGACATCACTGCCACTTGTCTTAACTAACTGTGGTGCTAGGAAGGGAATATCTGAGAAGATAAGCCTCTGGTGGGAAACAGTAGTATTTTAATCTCCCAGGCACATAATATTCTGTACATAAGCCGGGAAAGGGAGCGATACTGAGACACCTCCGCTGTCGAGCGCTACATGGAAAACATCAAGTCATCTACTTCTGCACATCAGAAGAATTGCTAAAATCATCTTGTGTGAAGAAAGGGGGGGAACAATAACAGAATAATCTACCGTTTTCTCGCTTTTCACACATAGAATTAACATATTATATGAATACTACAAGGCCCCCATGTCCTTCACATCCACACCAATAAATACAAGAAAAATATATCCTTTGGAAAAACACAAATAATTTGTTGTTTGGTGAGAAGGAGTAGAGGCTAAATTCAGCTAGTGGTTTGATTGATTTGTTAGTGGTTATATTGATTATAGGATTGTTTCTTCTGTTGTGATGGGGGTTCAGCCATGTGTGTGTGTATGAGCGCCTCCCTGTGGAGTGTGTGGGCAACCTCAGGCCTCAGTGGGAGGGGCCGTACCGTTGCTCTCCGCCTCAGGGGCCGCCTCCACGGCAGCCGCCTCCTCCACGGCGACGACAGTTTCGGCTACGGCCTCAGCAACTTCCTCCGCTATCGCCTCCACTTCCTGCGCTACCGCCTCCACTTCCTCCGCTATCACCTCTACTTCCTGTGCCATCGCCTCCACTTCCTGCGCAGCCTCAACGACGACCTCCGCCACCACGGTGACAACCTCAGCGACGGCCTCCACTACAGTCTCTGCGGCAGGGGCCGATTCAAGAGCCTCGGCAACGGGCTCCTCAGCAGCGGGCTCTGCCCCACTCTCTGCCACCTCTCCGTTGGCTTCCTCCACTGGAGCCTCCTCTGCTGGTAGTTCTTCAGCTGGTGCCGCCTCCTCTCCTGCCTCCTCTACTGCCTCCTCACCTGGCGCCTCCTCTACTGCCTCCTCAGCTGCTGCCTCCTCTCCTGCCTCTTCTGCCTCCTCAGCTGCTGCCTCCGCCGCCTCCTCCTCCTCCTCCTCCTCCTCTCCTCCATCACCACCTGGGGCACAGAAGAAAAGAAAATGTCAGCAAGGGAATTGGTTTGGATTTAATGACAACATACCTGGTTCCTACTTTCTGAAGATTATCCACAAACAATACTGAATAAAAAACTTTAAATATACATATTTTTTTAAGAGTCAAACTTGCTCCACGAATGGTGTGATAATGTGCACTACTCCGACAGAGAAGTTGTCAAATGCCCTGACTGCTGGGGGGGAAATATATTTATTACAACTTCAGTTTGATCATTTATATATAAAAACGCTGCAGTACATATTTTTTTTATCTCCCATCTCCAAAAGCTTAAACTTGCTAAAATCATCTGGAGTAGCAATAAGCTAAATCACCATAATCACAAACCGAATCTTCAATTATCTCACAAAACAGTTGGTCCATTTTCCAGTAGGTTTCCATCTATCCTTTGCCGTCCTGGTTGGCTGATTACTAGATACAGTCGTCCCATAGAGCAGCTCCAATCACAGCCATGCCAAAAACCACTCCACAACCTTACCACGTCTTCAGATCAAGAACATGCCGACTTCACCTGCAGGGGAGCCAAAAAAACCCAACACAGCAAAAGACCACTACAGAAACCCGATTTACTACACAGTTGCATGCACGAGGGAAAGTGAAAAACAAAGAGATAAAAATAAGGGAGGAGAGGTTAAGGGAGAGGGGGTGAGGGTAAACACTCTTTTCTTACCATCCAATTACAAGCTACCAGTTATCGGGAACTCTGCAAGTCCAACTGAGAAACAAGACACTGTGGCAGACCAGGCGGTTTGTGTTTGATCTCAGAATTTAAGGATTTATTTTTTTTGGTTACACATTTATCCAATAACAATGTTTCTTTTTTTTTTGAACTAGCCAGGAGCCAATCAACATTTTTTTATACATCCTCTTTTATGATATCATTATAATACAGGAAGTGGCTGGAGTCCAATGAAAGGGGGGAAAAACAGAAGAGAAGTGATATCCAGTGTGCATCTTTCGACTAGATGTTCTAGGTCCAATGTAAGGACTTGTTCTTAGCAGTACAGAGGAGGAGAAGAAAGAGAGGAGAAGAGGGGGAAGGGTTTCATTCTCCTGTTCGGAAGAGTCCCGTTCTATGACGTGTAGCCAACCGGTCTCAGTGGACCTTAGCTTTAGCCATATCATTACACTGAAAAGAATAAAAGATACAATTGGTTAGAAAAACGGGATGGTATAATCTTCACGCACAAGAACATTTTACAGTTTCTACACAAGGAACACGCCAACATTATGGGAAATGTGCTTACCGTCCTTCTCCAGAATCAGAGAAGAAGATAGATACCAATTTCCTCTTTGTGCGTTCAGTAGAAAGCTATCCAGCTGCAAGCTAGCCAAATTTAGCACAAATTAATGGAAGTGGATATGTACTACTAGCCTAGCTTAAAACGCAGGTGTTTTTGGCCATCAGCTAGGTGGTCCGTATCCGCTTCCATTAATGTTTTCAAGGATAGCTTTCTACTGAGCGCACAGAGGAAATTGGTATCCATCTTCTTGTCTGGAGAGGACGGTAAGTGCATTTCCCATAATGTTGGCGTGTTCCTTTAACTATAGCACCGTTAATCCAAAATGTAAACTATGCTTGTTCCTTTAAAAAGACAAGCCTTTGCTACTGGCATATGATGACAAAAGAAAGTCACCTGTTGCCTCACTTTGACCATAGATATAATCAGTATGAAGTGGACTTACAGTTAATGGTAGCAAATTTACTTTTGTTTGATTCAAATAGAGGACCTATTGTTTATAGGAACTAGAGGTAAGGGAAGACAAGAGAGGACTGAAAGTGGGAAGGAGGGACTTTGAGTGGTGGTCTTCCATTTAATTTTTTTTTAAGGGAACACCCAGTGTGAGGGAGGAGATGTGCCAAGAAGGATGTCCGTCCACCCTGTTCTGATTAACAGGGCTCTTGGACAATATGATTAAGTTAGGAGGTGGGAGGTCACACGGGAAGATGTGGGATAGGATTCTTAATTATGCATTTAAAAAATAAATTAAAAAAGTATCACCTGCTCCAGACCCACATAGTTCTAACTAACGTTACAACTTAGGGAGGAGGAAATGGTAATGTATATAAAACACCCTGAAAGAGCTCCTTGGTATGAACTCACTCCTCAGTTGAAATGCCACAACTTTGCCATTTGAATTGAATCTTTGACAAGACTGGTATTTATCAGAATCAGAATATTTGTCACATCACAATACTTTTACAGCACAGAGTGAAATAATCTTTTACTCTCTCAATCCATGGTCTCAGTTAGGTTAGGTCAAGGGTAGCAGTCATCAATGTGAGTTTAAGCTGATGATGCGCTTTAGCATGACTTGCCACTTGTATACTATGGCCAAGGGTAGGAAAGCAGCCACGATAGTGTGATAGACCATGTAGCATTGTTAATATATTGTAGAGAGCAGCAGCACTGCATAGCCTGTCCATAAAGACAACAAGTCCACCAGAGCTCACAGTATAAATCCATTATACATATAAGGGAGTTATTTTGAGGAGTCATTTTCCCCCCCTGCACCGGAAACAAAGGCTCCAATGAAAGGTTTGCTAAACAGATTACAACAGTATGTCAATGGTTGACTGTTGGTGATCTGATGGGGGAAGGTACGCATGCTTAAATGTTTTACCCGTCGCAGAGTGAAACATCAAGTCCTTTTGTTTATGGAAAACATTAAAGGGGACAACCGGAAGGAACTGTACATTGTTGGACTTCCTTCCTGACACTGAACAGAGCTCTTCTAACCTTGTTATAACACCAACGAGCAAGACAACCCCTCAACCGCCTTTTAATCAGAACAGGGAAGGGGGGGCATCCAAATATGGGCCAGGAAATGTGATTGGGTTGTGTGCTACAGTGACTACAGAACGGCCAATGGGGATTCAGGAGCCATGAAAATGAGTGGCCTCATCAAAAACATGCTTGGAGACAAATTACTGTATGCCCTTCAGTAAGGACTGGTTTCAAAAGTAGAATCTGTAATGTCATAAAACAGCAACCTCTAGGCAAAAGAGCCCCGCTTAGTACTACACTTTGTGAACATTTTCTTTTTTAGGTATGTGTGGGCTGGGATTTAGCAACTAATACTGTGAATATTTCCAGACCTCTCTTGGCAGAGCCTGAGGTGTGGCCAACAATAGCAGCCTTTCCCTATATCCCCTCAACTCCAACCTACATGTCAGACAAAAACAAAACATGTAAACAAAGTAAAATACCAAGCGGGCCCCTTTACCTAGGGGTCGCGGTTTGACAGATTCTACCTTTAAAACAATGAAGCAACTCTCCATAGCGTTAAGAAAACACATTTTGGTAGGGCTGTACCAAATGCTTCGATCATAATGTTGACATTCGAATTCTAAATCAACATTCAAATGTTTAATTAAAAAAAAAAATTGTCTATGCAATCTGTTTAAACCAATGGGGGTTTTCTTCACAGTTGCAGTTAAAGATTAGGCTACACACACTAATATTATACTATAAGACGTCACCATCACTTTCATACCAACCGTGCCCTTATTGGATTATTTAAGTTGACAAAACTGATAGTTATATTCATTAAAGAAAGTTGATTTAATAAAAGAAAAAGACTAATTTAATCAGATTAATCACTTTATTCAAATTGAGGATTCAGTTAAAAAAAAAAAAAAAAAAAAAAAATTATTTTATTAGTAATTTTATTATTTTATAGACATTCGAAGCTTCGTTCGAATACTTCAATCGAAGCTTCGAATATTAAAAAATGACATTCGGTACAGCCCTACATTTTGGCGCTCTGTTGCTGGCTGTCAAGAATTCTGGGAAATGCAGTTGTGGGTTAACCCTTTCACTGCCACACTACAGAAGGTTAACCCTTTACTATCACACTACAGACTGGTAACCGTCGGTAGTGTGATAGTAAAGGGTTAACCTTCTGTCGTGTGGCAGTGAAAGGGTTAACCTGCTGTTGTGCGGGAGTGAAAGGGTTAACCTTCTGTGTATTGTCGCAGTGAAAGGGTTAACCGCTTGGTAGTGCTGCAGTGAAAGGGTTAAGAGCGGTGAAAGATCCTAGTGAGGTGAGTGCAATTAAAGACAGAACTGTGATTAGTGAGTTTTCATTGCAACTAGTGTGAGAATCACTATAGTGAGCATCAAGTCCATGCAAACATAAGCCCAAGTAAGGATGTTTTGGTCGTTATTCAGGAAGCCATTCATTCTCAGGCAGTGGTTTTAAGTAAAGTTTGAAGTTATTCTCACCCTCTTCTTCATCGTCCTTGCCTGTAAAACAGACACAGAACAATCAGTGTCACCATGTAACCTCTGCATCACTGGCATGCATACAACTAAGGTTTAGTATGCAATAACCATGTATGGAAAATAAGGTATGCGATTATTATGGTATAGTGGTTGAGGGGTAGAATCTGTAATACCTTTGTTTAAATTTTTTGTTTTAGTCTGATGTGAGTTTTTAGATTAGTTGGAGTTGGGTGGGGATGGGCTATTGCTGGAAGAGAGGTCTGGAAAAATTCACAGTATACATGGTGTGTATATATACACACACACACATTATAGCCATATAATAACTTATTATAATGTGAATTTCTCCAAATCTCTCTTGGCCTGAGGTGTAACCAGCAATAGCCCACCCCCTATCCCCACTCAACTCCAACTAATTCAAAAAGGTAATACCAAGCAGGGCACTTTTGCCTAGAAGTCGCCGACGACATTACAGATTCTACCTTTAAATACATAAATATGCATGTGGCTACTGCAATACACGTCAACATCATCATCACCAATGGCGATCGTGAGAGACAGCAATTAAAATATTGTAAAAAGATAACTTATTATCCCAGAGAGATAATTGCATTGATGCAATATTGAAACGTTGATTTAATAATAATAAATAACAACTTTATTTGTATAGCACTTTTCATACAGAGGTTGCCATTCAAAGTGCTTCACAACAGTAAAAAATAGAGGCATAAGCGAGCATAAAAAAGATAGACGGGTAGCAAGTAGGGATGTCCGATATTATCGGCCGATATCGGCATTAAAATGTGATATCGGAAAATATCGTTATCGGTTTTCAAAAAATATATAGGCCTATATAGGTATATAATATATATATATATATATATATTTTTTTTTTACATTTCTATAACCTTTATTTACCCAGGCAAGCAAGTAAGAACAAATTCAGATTTTTTTTAATCCACTTCTTCTCTTATTTTCTCCCATTCCAATTTCGTATCATCCAATTCAACCCTCCCCTATCACGAACGCCGTTTCTTGCCTCCCACAAGCCGGCTGCAATGTGGACTAAGTCATACATAGCACAAGTCCCCTCCGGTACTTGAGGTAACAGCAGTCGCATCTTTTCACCTGCGCAGCTCGATCTCTCAGTGATGAGGAGTAACGCGTGGGAGGCTCACGCTGCTCCCGACACTTCCTGATTCTACTGCGCAGGCGCACCAACCGACCTGTAGGAGTCGCTGTCCACAACACCCGATCCCCACCCATCAGTTTCCCACCCCCTAATACGGCCAATGTGTATTAGTATGAACGACCAGCTAAACTGAAAGCAATGTGGAGCGCTGGGCTCGAACAGGCAAGCCCAGCGTCTCAGTCATTCGTGGCGAGCGCCTTGCCCACTACGCCACGTAGCCGCCCAAATTCAGATTTTATTTATTGTCAAAAGTATGCATAATGTGTTAATTCCACAACAAGAGATATGTAATGTTAATTACCTGAAATTATTCAATTTTTGGGGGGGGGGGAAACCCTGCATATATCGGTATCGGTTGATATCGGTATCGGAAATTAAGAGTTGGACAATATCGGTATATCGGTAAAAAAGCCAATATCGAGCATCCCTAGTAGCAAGCCAGGTATAGTAAATCACAGTGTTTCACATTAGGATCTAGCATCCCGATAGGCTCTCTGTTTACAGTTTCATTCAGTAATACAAATAATTAAAATAGTTTAAAATGATTCAGTTTATAAATAGTCTAAAAATTATAAAAAAAAGAACAGACATACAACAGGGTATTTAGCATACAACAGAGCAGTGCATCAGTAAGAAGTAAAAAGTGTGATAAGATAGTTCTCTTAAAATTACAGTGCATATAAAATTAGCATAGAACAGACACATGAATTTGATAGGCAGTGTATAAAAGTAAGCAGGGTAAGAATAGTGCAGGTAAGTACAATTTGTGTCAGGATATCCCTGATGTTTCATTGAAATGCCTGAGCAAAGAGATAGGTTTTAAGCTGTCTTTTGAAGATGTCTAGCGAGTTGGCTTCCCTGATGTTATGGGGTAGTTAGTTTGTTCCACAGTTTTGGGGCATAGTTGATAAAGGCTGCATTACCGATCCTCTTGACTGTTTCTGGGAGCCTCTAGTAGTCCAGCAGCTGATTATCGCAGTGTTCTTGCTGGTGTGTAATTTATTAAGAGTGTTGGCGATGTAGCTAGGTCCCTGTCCATTTAGAGCTTTGTATGTAAGGAGAAGGACCTTAAAGTCAATTCTAAATGTTACAGGAAGCCAGTGTAAAGCAGCTAAGACTGGACTAATGTGCTCTCTCCTTTTGGTTCTAGTTAGCAGTCGGGCTGCAGAGTTTTGGATTAGCTGAAGCCTCTGTGGTTTTCTTAGGGAGACCTGTGAAAAGTGCATTACAGTAGTCTAACCGGCTAGATATGAATGCATGAATTAGATTCTCAGCATCATTCTGATTAATAAATGGTCGTACTTTTGCTATATTTCTGAGATGGAAGAACGATGTTTTCGTCACTTTGCTAATATGAGAATTGAAGTTCAGTTCTGAATCTATGATAACCCCGAGACTAGTGACCTCAGATTTTATCCAAGGGGCTAGTCCTCCCAGGTTCTTTATTAGTGATTCTTTTTTAGTTTTGGGGCCGATAATTAGAATTTCAGTTTTGTTCTCGTTTAGTTTCAGGAAGTTATTACTCATCCATTTATTTATTGCCAGTAAGCAGTCTGTAATGGAGCTAATCGCTGTATCATTTGGTTCAGCAGATATGTACAGTTGTGTATCATCCGCATAGCTATGGAAATCTACATTATGTTCTCTGATGATATCACCCAGCGGTAACATGTAAAGGGAGAAGAGTAAAGGACCTAAGAAACTCCCTTGTGCAACTCCATAGTTGTTGTCGTATATATCAGACATGTGATCTCCTAGTTTAACATAGAATTTTCTCCCTCTGATGTATGTTTTAAACCAGCCTAGCACATGATTTAAGAAGCGTTCTGTTCATGAATAAACTGTTTCCATTGTGTGGCATTCCGTTTACATGCATTAACAGTCAGGAGGCCAGTGTTCACAGTGGCCATGTGCTGCCAATAATATCAGCTAGTCTATGTTTATTGCGGGTGAATGATTGCTTAACCAAAGCTTCTGTCAAAATAAACCCCCCACTCCTGAGTGGACAAAAAAAAGCCCCTATAATTAGTGCTCACATCTAATCTCACCTCAGCACTGGCCTGTCTTGTGGTTACTCTGTCCCAGTTGGAGCTTCTGCCAGAGAGTAAATAAATAACCTACAGATCCTAGATCCTGACATAATAGCTGATTATCCCTTTCACTGCCACACGACGTTAACCCTTTACTATCACACAACCGACGGTCACCCTCTGTGTATTGTCGCAGTGAAAGAGTTAACCGTTTTGGTAGTGCGGCAGTGAAAGGGTTAAGAAGGACCAGAGGGGGTTGGTGTTTACAGGCCGTAACAGGAAGTGATTTGACCGTGTGTATCGGCTAACAATTCTGCCGCATGGAAATTGAAAAGCTTTCCATTTACTGGTCAGACAACAACCGACTACTCTGGGAGTGAGTAGTGAGTACTGCTTCAATACTATAGAGTATAAAAATAAGTTGTATCACTATCATGCTGCGATACCCAAGTAGTTAATCTCATCAGCGTTAGTGAACCAATAAGCATATTTGTCCCAAGATGCAACGCTAATGAGTGGCCGTTTCTTCTGTTCAACCAATCCAACATTTAACAAAGCTTCCGATTGGCAAATCAAGCACATGCAATGCACATAACTCAAAAGTAAAAAGAGAAAGTATAATTTTGGTATTGGCACCGTTGGCATGTTTTGTATAGAGACATTTCAAACAATACCCATGAGTGAGTGAGAAACTGGGCTGTTCTTGTCCACACTCACCTGTGTGAGATAATGTTCTAATCATACTAACGGCTCCTAGATAGTCAGGTGCCAAGTGTGTGTCACTGCAAAGCCAACAAGAACCCCACGGGACATGCGTTCCAACAAGATGTCTCACTCAGGAAAGGGGAGAGAGACTCAGCAGCAGGCCACAGCTTTAGATTCATGTGTGTCATCAGTCAGTGACGTTCCCCTTGACACTGGAACTAAGCAGGAGGATAATCCATGTCTAACCAACTGTCCGACAATCCTTTGCTTGACTGTGTCACACCATAGGCAGTACAGAGTGAAATAATGAACGATGGCTGTGTTTGAGCAGTTTATATAATTTGCTAAAGAAATAATAATAAAGAAATTTGAAAATTTAATGTGTATATATATCTCAAGTCCATCATGGAGAAGTCATTAGGAACAGGGAATTTCTTTAAAGAAATTGTACTTAGGCCTTTTTTGGCATTTGTCTTCACTTTCCCTTAAACAGATTAATGGTAGCAACTAAGAGGTAGGGGGGAAAATCGATACGTAGTAGTATCGCGATACTTTGCGTGGCGATACTGTATCGATACAGGGATGCCAAGTATCGATATTTAATTATTAATAAAAAAATTAAAATAAATAAAATTAAAAAAAAAATTGTATACGGAAGTTGCATTGTTCATTTCAATACCTGTAATAGTACAGTAGTCCAACACACATGTGCATTCAGTTAAGTTGGAATATGACTGGAATACAAACAGTTCAGTTTGTCAGGTACATGCAACACAGATTACAGTGTTTACATCTGTCTGCTTGAGAAAATACCATGTTCTGTAATAAAAATTATTGAAGTGAGATGAACAGACTGAACTTTATTTTATTAGATAAAACATGTCGACCGTTTTACTTTGAGGTTAAAAAAAAATTGATAAAAAGAAATATAATAATAATTATCGCAATATTCGCGATATATCGAGTATCGCGATAGTATCGTATTGCGAGGTCTCTGGCGATTCCCACCCCTACTAAGAGGCATAGCTCGCTGTGAGCTTGGAAGCTAGAAGCACTACTGGAGCTAGCTATGCCCCATGGTTTCAACGTGGGATTCCAAATGCCATTTGAACAAAACGCTAACCACAACCTTATCCTCACCATTTATAACCTTAACTCCCACCTTAACCATACCATAATCCGTACCTCACCGTTTATAACCCTAACCTTAACCTCACTGTTTATAACCATTACCTTAACCTAAGGGTTAGAGTACCTATAACAACCATCTCTTCTCTGGGAGACATTGTGACGATTACTTGCGTTAGTTTTGAGATGGTGAGGGGGAGATGATTGTGGGTTAAAAGACTTACTCTTGGGTGGCCATGGTTTGGGCGCCCATTCTTTCTTGGGTCTGGCTTCTATTTGTGCGATGCGGTCATTGAAGCGGTGGTGATCCGATGCCGTGGTGGAGTACGCCTGTAAGAAGATCAGAAGATCGTCAAGGACTCATTATGAATGAGATTCATCGTCATGGCCAGCCTCATTATGAATGAGATTCATAGTCATGGCCAGCCTCATTATGAACGAGATTAGGATGGCTTCGAGTAGACGACAGAGTACAGCAACTTGCAATGGGCCTGGTCTACAAGATACACTACACCACTAAGATACCCATGTACATGTCGAAATACTTCCCAAAGGTCAGTGAATTCCATGACACTAGAGGGAGTTCCACAAATCATGTTCAACCCAGATGAGATTTGGCTCAAACAACGGACTAAACACGTTTCGCAATTATGCCAAAATAATGTGGAACGCCCTACCCACAGCCATAAAGGAATGTGAATCCCTAACCACCTTCAAAACCACTCTCAAAGAGCACCTACGGGTGGCTCCCATTAGAAACTGGCCCTGGTAAATGTCAAAATCCCCCCAACCCACCCAAGCCCCTCCAATGTACAGTTTCTTCCCCTTCGGATGTATATATTCTTTTATGATCTCTTTTTCTTACACAGTACCATATATTTGTATGTCATACATGCAGGGCACGAAATAAACTTTTTGACTCACCGGCCAGTGGCGGGTAGATGGGAAAATTCTACCCGCCAAGCATATTTCTTACCGGCCAAAAAAAAACGCATTTTTGTGTCACATATATACATTTTTTTCAGTACATTTCAAGTAGATAAGCTATTACGTTGACGAATAGACACCTTTTAAAGAGGCCAGAGTTAAATTTGTACTCTCTCTCTGAAGTGACTTCTCGCTATCTGCAAACAGCTCCACTGTCTGTGTGTATACTTAGTAGCCTCCAGATGCAGCCAGGATTCTCCGGCGCTGCAGCTGGACCCTATTGGTATACTGTGCTTTGGTCAAATCACATTCAGCATGCCCTCAGCTCTAATACACATCAAATCAATGTTATAAGACATTGATATCAGGAGCTATCTGTAGCTACTGCTAGCCGGCTAGATAACGTTAAGACAACGCCTCGGTGAACTATTTAGTTTACTGGGACATATAGAGCTAACGTGAGCTAACGTGAGCTAACGTTGCCTACCGAGCGAACGGAGGTATCATGCACTCGACTATTGCTGGAGCATTTGTTGATATCAGCAGCTATCAGTAGCTAGCCAGCTAGATACTGTTAGACAATGCCTCATGTATTAAACTAAAAGTGAATAGTTGACTGGGTCACAGTAACGGTAGCTCACGGAGGTCCGCAGACTGCCCGAGGCAATAGGAGCCTCTGTGTTGATGCGCGCAGAAGCACGGACTGGGGCGGATATGACTCGTTGCCACAGGTTCTCAAAATAAGAGTATCATATGAACCGAACGTTGCTAACTGCCGGAGCCATCGATATTATGACTGGCGCTGCGCTTGGGGCGGAAATGAGACCCGCACAGGATTTTCAAAATAAGAGTATCGATATGAACTACACGCCAGGTGGCGGGCAGACCTCTGTGTCACTCGCCAAACAGAAAATCTGCCCGCCAATGGCGGATGGCGGGCTCCAATTTCGTGCCCTGCATACATGTCTTGATGAATTGAAAATGGAGGACCCGTATTTAAACAAGACGAAAGTCTTTCTGGTCTGCATCCTCTTAGCAGTTGAGCTGTACTGGACCCATTCTGCAATATATTAATATAGTTTTCAATCAAGGCCTTATTATGAACGAGATTCATAGTCATGACCACATTATGAACGAGATTCATAGTCATGAGCTCATTATGAATGAGATTTATCTCCATGGCCTGATTATGAATGAGATTCATCGCCATGGCCTTATTATGAATGAGATTCACATTTTTGTGTGTTCAGGAAAGGAGAAAGCTTGTCCACTAGGGATGTACCCATTTCATCATCATCACTCGAGTCGATAAGAGTACTGATCTAATCCATTGTCTTCATCACTCAATAGAGTAGTTATCTGATACACCATTAGTTTGGAGTCACTGGGGGAAATGATTGATGATACATTATTCTTCATGTGACAAAAATAGCTTTTGGTATCGGATTTTAACATTGTAGAAATTCTCAGATACTGATGCCCTGTTTATCCCTATACAATATATATGATAGTAGTACCGGTAATAGTATCTGTGCATCTCTATTGACCACCATTTAGGGCTGGGGGATATGGCCTAAATATGATATCACGATATTTTCTGACCTTTCGGTGATACACGATACACATCACGATGTTTTTCTTTTTTTCCCAAACAATTCATTATGAGGCTTACCAAGACAGTATTTGAGTTTGCAAGCTAACATTAAAGACAAAATAAAATACCCATGCATTTAGCATTTTTATATTATATATTAGATTTAGATTATTGGATTATTAGATTATATATTGCATATATTTAGCAATGAGATATTATATGATTTAGATATGAAATATGAATTGAAAATGAGGGACCCTGATGTAAACAAGACGAAAGTCTCTCTGGTCTGCATCCCCTTAACAATTGTATGTATTGAGCTGTACTGTACCCATTCTGCAATATGTTAATAAAGTTTTAAATCAATCAATAAATAGCATTTACTGTAAATTGTACCTAAATTGTACCTCATCCCATTTCTGCTTTGCACTATATAGTATTGTATATTAGTACACTGCATAGTATATTGTATATTATATGGTAACTCAGTTACATCTATTCTGCATCGAACATTGTACATATGTCTATACTGAACACTGTGACCTCATTTTTTACTTCTAATTTACATGCTCTACTATGTTATTTCATACTTATCTTGTCTAGCAGTCTCTGGAGCGTAACAGTAAGAAGCATTTTGTATAAAAGTATTCTGTACTTCTGTATGACAACTATTAAAGAAACTTGAACTTGAAACTTTAGCATTTTTATGAAACTACTGTATATTTGTATGTCTCTAAATGTGTTGATGAATTGAAAATGGAGGACCCTTATGTAAAAAAGTATTTTTCTGGTCTTCATCCTCCAGTCCACTGTTGTTGTATTGAGCTGTACGGCATTCTGCAATCTGTTAATAAAGTTCTCATTCATTCAATCATTCAGCCGGCAACAGAATAATTTTGATTGACAGTCGAGTCTGCCAATTACGTCACACCGCTTGCACCCGCCCTGCTGTTCTTAGCACCAATCTGCAATCGTTTTTTACTTTCCAGATAGTCCTCCATTGATTTTGACGAGAGCTCATCAACAACAACAACAACGGTAGCTCCCCGCGGCCGACGACTCAGATTACCAGCGCACCGCAGCATGACTAAACGAGGCATAATGATTTTACTGCAACGAATGTTATAATAAAAGCCTTTCCATACATCTGTCTGATTGAAAACTTTATTAACAGACCGCAGAATGGGCACAACTCGGCACGGGCTGAGATATGAACGAGTAATGCTTGCTATCTATGTCGTCCTCGGACGTTGCTATGTTCGGGTGAATACGCTGATGTTATTGAACGTGTAACTATATAACGTTAATGCCACAAAACGAATGCCTTTGTTAATCATAAGTAGTAACTTTGATGCAGTAGTGCGTGTGTGGGGGCGGCGTTGTTCAAAAGTTTGAACGTGCGTGTTGAAGGATTTGGGGTGCTTTTTCAATGTATGTGATGTATAGATTGGGGGGAGAGGATCACAGCTAAAACGGTGATCGAAATGTGCATGGAAGACGGTGATAGAACGGTGACCAGTGGATTGAATACACTGCCAGCGAGGGTGTTTGTTGACATTCCTTGTAAGAACATCTGAGATTAGAGTGTACTGTAGGCCCAGAGCAGGAGGGAGAGAGGTTCATCTTAATGAAAGTTTAATGGTGTTAAAGGTTATTAACGCAGTTGTCATGACAACAAGTCGCATGACAACCAGAAGGCGGGGCCGTCGTTGCAACGACGAACATCTATAAGTCGAACGGTGTTTCCGGGTGTAAGGCAGACTAGAATCTGACCAAGAGCGAGTAGGACTGAGATCACACAGAGGACACTCTCTCCTCTCATTGAGAGGGGGGGAGGGGGAGGAAGAATGCCACATCAGCATTAGCTTCGGCTACCACGAGGATGGTCTCGGCTAACGAACAGGCCTGACCGCTATTGGACTGAATAACAAAAGGACGATAGACGAACACACCGAAAGATCATTAGAATAGACTCTTCAAGGACGATACAATTTGATAACATCCGATAACATCTGATTACGAGGTTCTGTTTATAGCAATAAAACAACGCTTTTCCTCATAAGGTATTTCACGGTGTCGAAGTGTCGAATTCTTACGGAGGTGGAGAATTAGTATGGTTTATGGATTGCACTAACGGGGGAGATAAGGATCTTATCAGCCAGTGTCGGAGAGACGTCAGGACCATTAAAATGACACAACGCAGAGGAATTGGATGGAGAGCCAAAACAGATGGACGTGATACTGGCCAGTTTGATCAGGATCTTACAGTGTGGACCAGATTGACGCAACACAATCCTCTTGGGCAAAACATCACGATATCCACGATACGTTAAAGTGTATCGTTAATGAACTGTACCCGATATTTATATAATATCGTCATATCGCCCAGCCCTACCACCATTATCAACAAACCAAGGCTGAGAGGGAGCCTGTGAAGGAGAGAGATGGGACAGAATGGCCAAGCAGGGATGTGATCCCAAGCCACCATTGGCATGTCTGTCTGTACCCATATATAACAGTGTGGGTAACATTTTAAAATGTCCTAAATGACAATCTGGGTTATTTCACCATTTAAAATGTCTCCACTGTAACACATTAATTGGAGGCGGAGGCAAAGTGGCCAGCTGCAATTTGTATATCTGGCTAGATATTAGATAGGTAGGTGTGTGTGTTCACTTCTATGCCATATAACTGGTAGCAAAAGACAAATAATTTTTTTCTGAATAAATGAATAGCGGGAAACAAAATACAGGAACTTACATATGAAACTGAGGCAACGAAGGCTCCGCCCATCAGTACAGCGTAGACAATGTTCTCCCCAGACCCGCCGGGGACCGATGACATCTGCCGTCGCTGCACCACTGCAAAGGGTCAAAGGTCACCTGTTAAAAGGATTTATCCTCAAATCCATCATCAATGAGGAAGTCTGTCCCTCATCCCTTATTCCAGCTCTGGGTCTCATAAATGCACTGGAGAAGGTGTAAAAGGACTGGGCGTGTGACCACTTCTATTACAGAAAATATTTCTGTATCAAACATATTTACATTAACACTTTGGATGCCACGGACGACATGACACGCGTTATCAGCCCGCCCCCTGAATGCCCACGACGTCAAATATTGTTATTAGCAATCTGAATTCATATTTCATCAACCGAGTCTACCGTTGGGAAACCAGCCCCATCAGCTCAGATGTGAAAAAAGCGCCCCCTATCGTAGGGCTGGGCGATATGGAAAAAAATCATATCGCGATAACGATATGATAATGTTATCATATTTCTCGATATCGATAATTATCGAATTGTTATAAGTATAATTTTTTTTTTTTTTTTTTTTTTTTTTTTAACAACAGATGTATGATTCTTTTGCAGCAATTCTTTGTCATTGCCGCCATCTTTAGTGTTACATCCCCTCACACTCCAGTTCTCAGGCTGCATCTGGTTTAAAAGCGAAAGTAAACCGGCTTCTCTGCTGGCTGTGGCTGCAGGGGAGTTGAACAGTTCTGGCTCTGCTAGTTTATTTTCTATCTTTTGGCGCTTTTTTGGTGGACAAACCATTGCACATGTGCACCGTGACTCGTGACTGGAGTCTAGCTCTGCTAGCACACATAGCCTACTGTGTACAGACGGTTTCAAACTGTATTTTAAATTAGAAAGCAAACAAAATAAATGGACAAGAGAAAAATAAATCTCAATTTGGTCAGTATTGTCATTTGGACAAGCAAAGCCATTACTTTAAGTTGCAGGCAAGAAAGACAAGTCTGTCCGCGTGTAGCTTTATGCCAAGCAAGCAGTGCAAAAATTTATCGTAGTGGCATGCAGTAATGCGCCTTTCATTTTCCGCCGCCCAGCGCCCAGGTCGCGCGGAAATAGGCTGTCTATTGCCATTCTCTTTGACAAACTCTAACCTTAACCAGCTCCTTAACAACGCCTAAACTTAACCGTTCTAACCTTAACCAACTCCGAAACCATGCCTAACCTTAACCATAGAAATTATATTGCCATTCTCTTTGACAAACTCTAACCTTAACCAGCTCCTTAACAGCGCCTAAACTTAACCGTTCTAACCTTAACCAACTCCGAAACAATGCCTAACCTTAACCTTAACCTTAACCATGCCTAACCTTAACCGGCGAAATAACCTTAACCGGCGAAATAATACACGTTAAAAAAAAATCACGTTAAAAAATATTTTCGATGGGATTCGAACTCGCCAGCAAACAAGCCATAGGATCCACAGCCATGTGTCCTTGCCAATTGAGCTATTGGTAGATACTGAATAAGGGGCGGTGACTTATATATATTGAGCTCCGCTCAAGGCGGGATCTCATGCGCATGCGCGGGCACCTCGCGCACGCACGCACCTGAGCGAGCACGCCGCCGCCGGTGCACGCACGGTAGCATTTGTCTGAAAAGAAGGGCGCTTTACCGCACTAGCGTGCGGTGACGAATGCGGAAGCATTTTTGCACTGCTTGCTTGGCATTAACGTACAGGCAGTCTGTCCACTGTCTCTGGTTTTAAAACTGCCCTGTTGCAGGTCACAAAAAAATTAAAAAAATTAAATTAAATAAAAACAAAAAAAAACGATATTTCGATTTTTTTAATTTCGATATTCTATATCGATTATTAAAATATATCGCAATATTTATCGTTATCGTTATATCGCCCAGCCCTACCCTATCGTCTCCCAGATGGTAATGCACCCTTTTGGAATGGACTCAATGAAAATGGATGAGAAAAAAATAATCCGGAATCCACATTTTACTTCTCACGCATGTACCCCGAGCCGATCGGATTCATTGTGGAGCATGTAGCATTGGATCAATAAAAGGATTGATTTTTGGAATGGCGATCAGGAATAGGAATAATCTTTTTGGATACCATCTGATCTCAGGTAAGGAATCTATTTTACCAGTATTAGGATAATCAGACCTGTTTTCACGGAGATATAAGCTTTTCCCCTATATGTGATATGGCTGTGCGAGCGATCAGGAAATATATCAGATCAGATATCAGATTGCCTATATAGCGTGCATACATACACACACTATCGATAATCTAGCGTTTATTTTAAAACAATTCATAAATAGGCCGAAAAATAAGAATGTTTTGTGTATTCTACAATATTCCGTTTATTAGCTTTTCAAGATGCTATAAAACGGAAATGAACCGATAAAAAAACTATCCGCTTCGACAATGTTGACTGGAAACAAGTCATTGATAAACGACAGGCAGATTAGACACAGCCATAATTTAAGAGAGAGATTATGCGTTCACAACGCTATCATTGAAGTGGGTGCTGGCATTCAACGGGGTTTCCAATGTTAATGGCTGGCACTCAAACTGTTAAGAACAAATTCTTATATACAAAAGCAGCCTGTCCAAAAAGCAAAGGCCTTTTGTGGGAAGGGGGGGTGGGAGGCTGTAACAAAAACAAGGTTATGTACATGCATAGTAAATAAAATACAAAATGACAGTAGCAATAGTATACAAGGACAACAATAAATAAGGGAGAGAGAAGGAAAGGGAGAGGGAAAAAGAGAAAGGGAAAAAGAGAAAGTGATATATATATATCAGAATATCACAGTACTACTGTATTGTGTTTACAATCATTCGAAAGTCACGCACAAACACACAGACGAGTCACGTGAGGGGTCACAGTCATACATCAGGACATTTATCAAAATGCTAAGCACGTTAGTTGCGCTATGCAGGTTTAGCTTGCCAATGTTAAGATAGCAGGAGCCGTCTGCCAACAAATATGCTATTTCAACAAAGCATTCACAAAATGGATTACCATCCAAACGTTTTTGAAGACTCCTGTGACCAGTAAGTAGATACTACTACTTTTACTAACCATTTTTTACCGCAGCAATATGTGCATATTTACGCTACGTTAGATGCATATGTGCGCTGTGTGCCTAAAGTCAAGACTCGACAGTACTGAGCCGGAAAATGTATGCCGAACTTTGAATCCTAAAAACAGGCTTCGGGGACAGCTCTAGAATCTTGTTCATTTCCCAGTAGGTCCAGTTGTGGTGGTGTTCTTGCTGTGGCAGCTAAATTAATGTAGAGGAAAACACCGTCAGATTCTTGATGTTGCTCATGACAGTGAGGGCAACAGTGGCTCAGGAGGTAGAGTGGTTGTTTGGTAATCAGGGGCCTGTTCCTCGTACCTGGCTAACTGAAGCTACGTTTAGACGGAGAGAGTCTGAACAGAAACCGCAAAAGTCGTCTTACGGTTTCACTTTAAATTGCGGATTCACCTGCTAGCGTTTCCGTCTAAACGGGGCCTGAGTTAGCCGGATCATTTTCAGGATAACTTGACTTAAGCTAGACCTGTCGGTTCCCCGACGCGAGATTGTCTAAATCACTATGGCAACAGATCAAAAAGTTTGAACCTGGTCGAGGGCAGGGTTAAGTTCAGTTAGCTGGATAACCTGCATGGCCACGCCCTCGCAAAAAGAAATGCCAGCTCTCCTCACAGTCTAGATCCCATTATACCATTCAATCTGAATTATGTTTTTGTGCTTCGTTTTTTTTAGAGGGGGCTTTTGAAATGTAAAATAGACGTAAAATTCTGATAATAAATTATATTCAGCCTATGGATTTACTTTGTCCTAAATAATGCACGTCATAGTTATACGGATACGGCACTCGCAAGTCGCGACACACACAATGTGGTTATTTTAATATTTTTTATGAATGATTATGAAACCTATCGGGCACTTGGCTCTCATTTTTCGTTTAATATTCTCCATGGTTTATGTATTTGCTTAACGGAGCGCCCGGATTGTGTTTCATTCAAGCATACATTGAAGCGGCTATGCGTGGATTGTGATGTGAATTACGACAAATCTGAATATGTGGATTGTTGAATTGTATCACTCAATTGTGTCACTCACGTTATTGTGATATTGTAACTGGGATTAAAATGTTTGAGGAGATGCACTGTTTGATGGATTTGATGAGGTGGACGTGACTTGAGAAAGTGAATGAGCAATTGACGTTTTGATGAATGAACTTGAGAAAATGCATTTATCTGTTCAAGCACTGTTATCTGATGATGAACAAGAGGGTGATTAACATGACTGGTGTCACTGGTATAAACCAAAGGTTAATCAATTCAATGCATGTATGGATGATGTCCGAAACAGATTAAAACCTGATTAATAGTGAAACTGTATAGCCTCCAACTCCCTCTCTGAAACGTTATTTCGGGGGTCGCGCCTTGAAAACTTTGGGAACCATGTATTTATATAGTACATACCTAAGCACATACAGTACAGATATCCTCATAAGTATCTATTAGGGATGCACCGATCCAACTTTTTCAGTCGCGATACCGATACCTGGGTTTGGGTATCGGCCAATACCGATCCGTATACCCATTGTCCAAATGTTTTTCTCCAAAAAAGTTAAAAAAGAAAATGTAATCATTTTATTTTTTTTTTATTAAAATATCTTTTGTTTTTAAGAATTGTAAAGGATCACAAGTGTGTTTTTGATTTGTTATAAACAAAGACAGAAAATAAACTTCATTCAATTAATAAACTGTATGCCTCACTGTCACTGTGTGGAAGAGACTGGGATCATTATTTTGTGCAAGGCAGACTATCTATCTTGACTTAAAACATTACTTTCCTAACTTAGTGAAACTAAATGTAACAAATTAACACAGATATAAATGTACTGATTGGTTATTTCTTGTTTAATTTATTATTATCTTGTCCCCCTCTTCTAGAGGAAAACACTGCAGCCAACAAACAAGAGATATGATCGAGGAAGGCTATTTCACATCCAAGAAAACCCTGATAATCACAAGGGATATTAAAATACGTTGATTGTCCACATCAAAAACTCGAGGGGAAAATTAGTAACTCCTATGGTATTAACAATTCAGTAAGTAATAATAAGTAACATTTTCCCATGATCGAGGAAAAAAGCACAACTTTGCAATAATGTCAATCACTTTGTCTTGAGTAATCAATTAGTCTGCCATAGGGATGCACCGATTTATTGGCAGACCATCGGGAATGGGATTGGGCAATATTCACCTTGTTGACCGCCATCTGCAAATAAGATTACATCCATGTCTGTCTTAAATACTTCGAAGCTTCTTTCGATGGGCATGGGATTCGAATATGAAAATAAAATTCGAATATATTAAAAAAAAAATATATATATATATATATGTGTATTTTTTTGTGCAAAATCAACTCTGCCTCTCTTTGTTAATTACAACCAGTAATGCTGTTTGTTATTTAAGATGAGGTCGGACTCGGTACCGACAGATTTGTGTTCATTGTGCTGCTTTTATAAAGCCTCAAATGATGGCTTACAATATTTCATGAAAGCAAAGTGTTTAGTTTGTCTAAAGTGGTCTGCACACGGCGGGCGACCGACGTCCCCTGGCGATGCGATCGTCTGGCGCTCAACGACAATCGCTTGTCCCCCCACACCAGAGGCGACCGTCGCTCTGTCTAGCTGGGTGTGGTTACTTGTTTCCCCCCGGAGGGAGATATAAGAGGACGGACCGCGGCGCCGCCGGGACCGGACGTTATGTTGTCGTGAAGAGAGCGTATTAGCAGCTCTTCACTAGCACTAGCAGGTAGCTGTGTTGTGCGTTACGAGGGAATATTAACCTGTAAAACCCACATTGAGCTGGAATTAAACCACCATATACGAATACAACCTCTCCTCATTCTTCCTGACATTACTGCATGACTGATCGCTACAATACGTTTACTAGGCACCGATTGGACAAGTATTGTTATGCAGCTGAGAGAGGATGTTTTTTCACTGAAGACGCCGTGCTGTTATCAACCATAATTTCTTTGGACAATAAACCTTATAAACCACATCAGCTGCAGCCTGGACATTAAACTCCGTCAACATCCACAACTTATTTTGTTATCCGAGTACAAAAACATCTAGTACGTGCACTGTGGCGCATTGTCAATTTATTAGTTAATGACAAGCGGCCACTAAACCTTAAGTTCTCCAACTAACGTTATTTATTTAAATTGTTCCTGTTAATAATAATTAACATAAGTAGTATGGTAAAAATACGTAGGTTATTGATCAATGAATGTATTGATACATTAATGGTGTACAAATGATACACCAGTAGAAGTCATGTTATTTCCTCATTGTCCTTTCTGTGTCGCCTCAAAAAATAGGATCGAGGATTTAGCCAGGCGACAGAAATAGCTGCGTGACCGTCGCTTCAAAATCTCCTGCCGTGTGGGTGCTCTCATTCACAACAATGGAGGGGATACAATTCTGTCGGTCACCTAGCAAAAAAAGTCGGTCGCCCGGCTAAAATCGCCCGCCGTGTGCGGAGCCCTTAAGATTTAAACTTTACAGCACTGCCAAAGTTGAACAAAGTGCTGTACAAGTCCCACAACATTTATAATTTTTTTTTAATCTCGAAGCTTCGAATTAAAATCTCGGCCCGAAGCTTTGAATTCCAAAAAAAATAATTCTCAGGTCAGCCCTAATTCACAGATGGCAGTGGCCAATGTTTATCTATTGTGTCGCATCAGTTTTGCTGATGGTTATTTTGTGTTGGTTATTTGTCTGGCTAAACCTTGTGTTGGTTATTTGTCTGGCTAAACATTGTGTTGGTTGGTATGCAGATACTATATTTTCATTCAAGGATGTGTGGCGACTGAAAAATTGCTTTCCGTTTTTCTTTACCCTTAGGTGCCGAAAAAAGTCATTTGGGCAACTTTACACAATTCCTGCGAGTCTATGGAACACATCTGTAAAGTTTATTTTTTTTATTCATTGTTTTATATTTTTAATCAAGTACTCTAAAGCAACATTTTTCCACTTCAAGATTTCAAGCTGTTTTGTGCTGGGCTCCGCCCATAAGCGCTTGAGTGACAGTCACCCACAGTCTGCGACTGGCAGACAGAGATAGAAAGATTGAGGGGGATACTAATTAATTTCACCGCAGGGGGGCATAATCCCACGGGACAATGCATTGGTAACTTGTTTCAAATAACAACATATACCCCTGTGAATATTATTGCACGGATCGGAATATGGGCGTGCGAGTGGGCGCAACGATATTTTTACAGTGATATGCGAGTGCTCCCGACTGCGAAGAGAAGCTCCATTCCCACGTGCACACATTTACACTCTCCCGCACGGTCGGGAGGTTGTGTGTCCCCCTCTCTCTATCTCCCTCGTTCTCTGCCGTCTGTCGGCACCCTCCGTTTGAGGAAGTAATTCCACTCGCTCTGTTGTTGAGCAAATTGTTGATTGTGGGCGGTGACTACAACCAGTGCCTTATTCACGTCAGCAAAACAGTCAAATCAGAATGGCTTAGTTGAGTGAGGGAAGATCTCGTGAACTCGAGACTCGACTGATTAGTCAAAATGATAAGAGACACAGACCACATTGATATACCGGTAATCCCCCATTGCTAGGAAACAATGCTAAACACTGGAAAAGGCCATTTATAAGACACAGAACCTTTAAAAACATTGGTACCAGCTATTGGCCAAATTGTTATTTTAAACATGAATATCGGTCCAGAATTTCACAATCAATCGGTGAATCCCTAGTCTGCCACACAGTGTACGTGACATCATTCTTCCCACTTCAATGATTGTAAACTAAAGCTCCTCATCTCTTATAATGATCACATCATCGTTGGCATGAGTCATCGTTGGCATGAGTCACCGTGGCGTGAAGGTCCAGGGGTCGATTCCCGCTTGGGGACCAGGTTTCCGCAATGCCAGGTACCCAGGTGGGTGATCTCCCAGGCCTTTGTGTGGAGTTTGCATGTTCTCCCCGTGCTCGCAAGGGTCCCCCCCCCCCCCCCCCCCCCCCCCCCCCCGATTAGAGAAACCCAATGGAAAAACATGCACAACAACAGATCGCTAACGCCGTCGTGTCCGTGACGAAGACGGGCAGGAACACTTGGATGATCCCCGGGCGTAGCTCACGCCACAGCCCTCGTCTGCTCCCGGCTGCCCTTGGGGGGGAAGGACGACGGGATGGGTCGCAGAGGAGTATCGCATCGGCGATCATAAAAAAAAGACAATGCATGCGTGTGTTCCGGTGTGTGTGTGTGTGTTAAAAACGAACCACTGTGTGTGCCGCTAAAACATTGAGTGTCATTGCATGCCGAATAAAGACCTCTGCGACAGGTCCTGCATTATTATTATATGGTCATCATCGTTATTAAACCCCTCATATTCTCACGCACTAATCCTTCCTCTCAGTGGACACGGCTCACCTCCCTGTTATTTATACCAGCTAATCGGCTCACGTCAGCGGCAGAGGTGGAGAGGCTTGTGACTGGTGGAAGGGACAGGGGTCACTAGGTCACAGCATTATGCCATGACACCTTCCTCTGGTTAAGTGCAGCTGGTTGTGAGCGGGGTCAGGCTTGCTTGTTGTGTTGCAGTGCTGCACGGAAGGCATGTTAGGAAGCATGGGCACTCCTACACAGAGTTGGACGATGTTCCACTGTCAAAACAAACACGTTGAAACCGTTTTGCATACTGTGTGATGTAGAGGTGTAGAGAATAGCTCTACATAGGCGACAGCATGTGGAGAATGTAATCAGGGACAGTTGTCGAAGCAGTGTCATCTTCTCAAGAGGCCCACACTGGTGCTCGAGAGCCTATGTTTGTGTGTGGCAAGATACAAAATAATAAAAAAAAAAAAGGTGAAGCAGTTTATGTCATGTTTACCATCTTCACATTGCCCTCTGATCCTATGCAGTGGTCAAGCAAAACTAGAGCAAGGGAACGTCCAAGCACTACAGAGAAGGGTAGGTGCAGGTGAAGTGACAAGACTGAGGAAACCCTTTTCAAACCGATCATTCTTGTTGTGGCTCCGATGTTTAAACTATTGGAAGACTAAATCCATGCAAGCGGCAGCGATGTTCTGTTCGAAAGAGAACTACAACCACCTGCCAGCTCGTGGCGCGCGCACACGCAACTGGATATAGGAGTTTATAGCCCGCACGGCTCAGCAGTCAGTATACATCTAGCCACCGTCATACCTTCATACCACGTGACGTGAGCAACAGCAGGAACCATATTCCATGTCACTTTGGTCTAGCTAGGCCCAATGAAGGTCAGATAAAGGGTGTTTTGTATATAAACAAAAACATATAAACAAAAGAAATATATATTTTATATAACAAAGCAGCAGTCGATAGACGCGCTAGGTAAATATCGGATGCGCGTTCGGGCGATAATAATGTTACTAGTTTCAAAATGTCATCGCTGGGTCTTTGCAAAGCCTACAACAAACACCACCGGTTTGACCACAGGGCAGTATGGAGTAGAATGACTCCAATTGGAGTAGTAGTCAGAACTTAAGAGAGGGGACACAAGATAGATTCAGTGAATTATTGAGCGAATTTCCAGTTGACCTTCACGTCCCCCTATATCCCACAACAGCGGTGCCATTTTTTAATCTGGGAGATGCAGCTTCTATTGCAGCAACACAGAACCCTGTCCGGGGACAACATGTTCTATTCGATCTTGACTGGCGCACAGCGGGCCATGGCTGCTCGCCATCATTGAACAGCAACGAGGTCACCGTCGGCAAATTCCACCACAATAGATTATTCTAAGCTAAACATACAAATCAAGTCGTTGTTTGTTTGCTAATTGGTGAAACTCACCATCCCTAGGTAACCTGTAGGCTGCCTTCCGTGCCAAAAGCCCACATCTTTGCCAGGCCGCTCTGCAGTAAAACATTGCCGCGTCGCGCTATCCGAGAGCCACCACGGGAGGAATGATACAGGAGCGTTGCTTCTTCGTCTCGAGAGGCAGAGTAGTGAACGGCTGCAAGTGCACAGCGCTGCTCTGGGGCTATACTAGTGTCGCGCTGAGGAGCCGTGTCCGACCACGTGTCAATAGAAGCCCTGCCCTCCTGCTCAGAGAGGCTGCGCGTCTGATTGATTGAATTGATTGAAAACTTTATTAACAGATTGCAGAATGGGTACAATACAGTACAGCTCAATACACACAATTGTTAAGGGGATGCAGACCAGAGAAAGACTTTCGTCTTGTTTCCACCAGGGTCCCCCATTTTCAATTCATCAGGACATATATGACATACATGACATACAGATAGTCAGTACTGCTACATCTATACATTTATGACATACCAGATTTGCAAATACAGTACTGTTTGTGATACAGAAGGAGTCAAGAAAAGGGAGTATATACATTTGACGTAGAAACTGTACATTGGAGGAGGTTGGGTGGGGGGGGTTGGGTACACTGGGATATTGACAACCATACTGGGTAATTTACATTGGAGGTGGTTGGGGGGGGGGGGGGGCACACTGTATAAACAAGCAAAACTGTACATTGAGGGGGGGGAGACTCTGTACAAACAAACAAAATTGTACATTGGACTATTGACAAAACCATACTAGGTAAATGACTGTACATTGGAGGGGGTTGGGTTAGGATATTTACAGGGGCCAGTGTTGAATTGCAGTCTCCCGTAGGTGTCTCTTGAGAGAGGTTTTGAAAGTGGGTAGTGATCCACATTCCTTTACAGCTTTGGGTAGGGCGTTCCACATTGATGTGGCATAATTGCGAAACGTGTTTAGTCCCTTATTTGAGCCGAATCTGGGTTTAACATGATTTGTGGAGCTCCCTCTGGTGTTGTGATCGTGGTATTCACTGACCTTTGGGAAGTATTTTGCCATGTACATGGGTACCTTGGTCGTGTAGTGTATCTTGTAGTCTCACGTCCCACCCCCTTTCTCCTCTCACACCCACGTTTTGATTGATTGATTGAAAATTGCAGATTGCAGAATGGGTACAATACAGTACAGCTCAATACACACAATTGTTAAGGGGATGCAGACCAGAGAAAGACTTTCGTCTTGTTTACATCAGTGTAGAGGAGCCAAAGCTATATATTTAGGTTATTGTTGTATTATATGAATGTTTATATGTTTATTTTTATAACCTTACATTGAAACAGCATTAGGAATATTGATTGGATTTAGATAAAGTCATTGAACCGTCTTATTTGTCATAATAGAACATTCTAGAACATTTGGTTGGGTTGGGTACACTGGGATATTGACAACCATACTGGGTAATTTACATTGGAGGTGGTTGGGGGGGGGGGGGGGCACACTGTATAAACAAGCAAAACTGTACATTGAGGGGGGGGAGACTCTGTACAAACAAACAAAATTGTACATTGGACTATTGACAAAACCATACTAGGTAAATGACTGTACATTGGAGGGGGTTGGGTTAGGATATTTACAGGGGCCAGTGTTGAATTGCAGTCTCCCGTAGGTGTCTCTTGAGAGAGGTTTTGAAAGTGGGTAGTGATCCACATTCCTTTACAGCTTTGGGTAGGGCGTTCCACATTGATGTGGCATAATTGCGAAACGTGTTTAGTCCCTTATTTGAGCCGAATCTGGGTTTAACATGATTTGTGGAGCTCCCTCTGGTGTTGTGATCGTGGTATTCACTGACCTTTGGGAAGTATTTTGCCATGTACATGGGTACCTTGGTCGTGTAGTGTATCTTGTAGTCTCACGTCCCACCCCCTTTCTCCTCTCACACCCACGTTTTGATTGATTGATTGAAAATTGCAGATTGCAGAATGGGTACAATACAGTACAGCTCAATACACACAATTGTTAAGGGGATGCAGACCAGAGAAAGACTTTCGTCTTGTTTACATCAGTGTAGAGGAGCCAAAGCTATATATTTAGGTTATTGTTGTATTATATGAATGTTTATATGTTTATTTTTATAACCTTACATTGAAACAGCATTAGGAATATTGATTGGATTTAGATAAAGTCATTGAACCGTCTTATTTGTCATAATAGAACATTCTAGAACATTTGTGATGTCACAGTATGATGTCATAATCAAACATTCTAGAACATTTGTGATGTCACAGTATGATGTCATAACATACGGTTATCCTATAACCATAGTTATATGAGTATAGCGAGCGCTCTGCTCATAGTGGAACCCTATCCCTTTCAATCTAATTCTGAATACAATTTCTCCACATGTACACACCCATCCGCCTGGCCACACCCACATCCGCTCCTCTACATAAGCGGGGACGTGGCCATACTAACAGCTCCTTCCCAAGTCTTTCACCACCGAAGGCGAAGTAAGTAAGTAAGTCCTCAGTGAGTCACAGCAGAGCGCTCGCTATACTCATATAACTATGGTTATAGGATAACCGTATGTTATATTATCGTATAGCTTACGCTCTGCTCGTAGTGGAACACAGGAGCTGAGCACAGCGGAAGCTCGACAAATGTACCCGCTGAGGCCCCCCACAACCATCAGAACCGGGGAGGACCGAGCCCCCGGACCCCCCTAGAGGGGGACGGGAGGGAATCGGATCCAACTGTGCGAAGAGGGTTTAGCAACTCAACGCACAGATTGTGGGACTTACCTTCACACAGAAGGACCCGCGACTACACAGGCGCGCATTCCACATGCCACTAGGGAACGAACGGGAAGGGAAAAAAACCTGTTACAGCCCCTAACATCACAGGGTCAAAGGTCAAGAACCCAACCCTGTGGCAAGGCCGTAGCAGCGGAGCGCGGAGGAGGACCCAGCCCCAGGAACAGGCTGAGGGTCAGGACCCCCCGGAAAAAGGGGGCCTGGTGAGGCCAACGATGCCGTAGCATCGAGACCCCACCAGACGGTCACTAGTGACACCACCCCCCACATCGTCAGCGTATTGGACAGGGCCCAATCCAAGAGCAGGCCCTTCCCCCCTACAGAATGCCACCCTGAAGCACTCCACAGAGGCTACACCCCCACAACACTGTGGGGCCAGTCGGCGCACCAGGGAGACAACCCCCAAAGTGGTTGATCCCTCAATCCTGGCAACAGGTCAAGAGCGTAACTCGACCTGTGCCCGGAGCACTGCGGACTAGACAGGCGCCTAAGGGGTTTACTGAGAACATCACCCCGGTGGAAGGGGCGTTCGGTATGCTGTGCACCATGTCGCAGCCTCCACAAAAACCCGACCCCCTAGAGAGGCAGAGAAGGCTGACACGATTGGCAGACGTCATGAAAAGTGCGGGGACACACTCGCAGGCAGACGGGGTCAAGCCTGGCCTAACCCGAGAGTCGACTCCGCTACCAACACACCGGGGAACCAACCACCCCCCTATGTTTAGTTTAACAGGAGGCGGTTGTTCCCTTAACCCCCCCAAGAAAAAACCACGAAACCCAACTGCGCATATACACCGGCTATACAGGCAGTACAAGCGTTTCAGTTTTCAAGAAGGGATTAACCCAGGCCAACAGGTCGACAAGAACGAGTCCAGACCTGGGCCCGGCGAACCGGGACGTACACACGGATGCCAGAGGGGTACAATAGAACCACCTCGACAACCCCCTCCCAGCCCTGCTGAGCAGGGGAAAGGAGGGGTGAAAAAGAATGGAGAAGGACCAGGCTCCTTAGCACAGCGCAAGGTACAACACAATATGGACCAAGCAACTGCGAAGGATAACACGTAGTGACGTAATCAGGAACACACCTCCATAACATCAAACCCTGCGACGCCCGGGCCAACCCGGCATTTTTTCCCAGAAAAAGCAAAAAATTCCTTCAGGGTACCAGAACAGCAGATCTGCGCCCCGGCGGACAACAGGTTAACTGACCTGGTCCGGCGTGACCAGAATCAGTCCCGTGTCCTAATCACGCCACCATCCCCAGTTCTAAGAGGGGGGTAGGTACGCGTGTCGATCTAAAACATCACAGAGGGCGCCACCAAGATGGTCAGAACATAAACGCACCATGCCCGGTGGCCCACCTCATGGGCGTGAGACCCCTCCGCCAATGTTTCTACTCCGTCATCTCGCCCCAGAGATGAGCGAGAATTCGTAGAGACTAACCTAGTACACTGGCGCTCGGAAGAGATAAAATCTCCATCCCAGTTGCTCTATAAAAAACGCTGTTTCTATAATGAGCAACCAAGGCGCGCCAGCCCATGTGTGGTTCCACACTGAAGCACCCAGGGCCAGCGCTATGTACACGTCGAGACCCAAAACACATCAATGGTAATTCTAACAAGAACCCAGATAACGTTCCCTCCATGCCGCCTGGGACGAGCGGTAGGAAGCTGGCCAAAAGACACAGATATGGGCCCCATATGACGCGTCTGAGGGAAAGAAACCCTGTCAACCCTGCTCTGTATATAAAGAGAGGGGACAGGAAACCCCCAGAGAGACCTTGCACGCCAGCCACAGACGATAACTCGTTTGCGAAAACAAGTGTTTTTTTTTATTTTTTTTATCAAGGTTTTTTTATTTGAGATTTGGTTTTTACAGGTGGTCCCACATGGGCCAAAAGAAAATAAAAATAAAATAAGGCCCTCCCTCCCTCCCTCCCCCCACCCCTATACCAGACAAAATCATTCTACAATATCTTAGATCGTTTGTTAATCATTGTTTTTCCTTTTAGCTTTTAAATCACCCGACAGCAGTCACATATCCCTTGTATTCTACAGATAGAGAAGAGGAAAAGTAAGAACATAATAGAAAAAATAAACCGTAACAAGCTGAGAGACCAGGGAAGCCAGTCAGATCGCCTCTGTCACATTATCCGCTTCCATACCCTCAAAGAAAGTCAGGAAAGGATCCCAAATATTGTGGAATTTTTCGGTACAGCCTCTGATAGTATACCTGATCTTCTCCAATTTAATATGATACATGACCTGTCATCCAGTGGCCGAAGACAGGTGGTCCCGGGTCCTTCCATTTGAATAGTATCAGCCTTCTGGCCAAGAGTGAGCAGAAGGCCAACATTCTAGATTCCCACCATCTAAAGTGGATGTCCGCTGGGGCCACTCCGAACAATGCAATATATGGTGATGGCTCCACTTCCTTTCCAAATATCTTAGAGAAGGTGTCAAAGATGGTCTGCCAGTAGGTGTGCAATTTAGGGCACGTCCAGAACATGTGGAGCAGAGTGGCTGGAGCCTGTCTACAGCGGTCGCATGTCGGGATATATCTTAGAGAGCCTGTCTTTAGACCAATGCAGTCGGTGTACAATTTTAAATTGGATAACCGCATGTTTAAGGCAAATGGAAGAGGAGAAAATCCCCTGTATTATCTTGTCCCATGTGACCTCTGTGATTGGTTCACCTAAGTCAGCCTCCCATCTGCCCCTGAGGAGGTCTAAAGGTGTCGAGTTGCTTCTATTAAGTAGTTCATAAATTCTGCTTATAGCCTGTTTCTGGATCAGTTTACAGTTCAAAATTGAGTCTAAAAGGGAGGCCGGAGGGCACACTGGGTAGCAGTCCGAGTTCGAAGTTACGAAGCTCCGGAGTATCAAGTATCTATAGAAGTGTGACCTAGGGATCTTGTATTTCTGTACTAGCTGATCAAAGGAGGCAAAGTTGCCGTCTATATAGAGGTCAGACAGCGTAATCACTCCACTCCCAACCCAACTGTCAAAGGCCTTATCCATCGTTGATGGGACAAACATGTGATTTCTTGTGATCGGAGCAGCCAGTGATAGTTCCCTGAGGGAGAAGGTTCTTCTAAATTGGTTCCACTGTTATGGTTTGTAACCGACCCCAATCGCACAACACAAGACAGGTATGAGAGTAAGCCAAGAACTGGGCATTTATTGAATACAACAGGAAAGCGGCACTGTCCCTTTAAGGGAGAACACAAAATACTGGAAAACAAGAACTTGGGAAAATAGGCACTGTGCCTTTAAGGGGGAACACAAAACACTGGAAAACAAGAACTAGGGGAAAAGGGCAATGTGCCTTTAAGAGGCGAGCTGGCTAAGGGGAAGGCTAAGGGAAAGCTAAAGGACAGGGCCAGGGCGAGGGACAGGGCAGGAACAGGGGCACTGGAGAGGGGAACAGGAACAGAGGCCCGCAGGGGCGGGCTGGAGACAGGGACAGAGAAAACAGGGTTAAGGCCTTGGACAGGGCGAGGGACAGGGGCACTGGAGAGGGGAACCGGGAACAGAGGCCCGCGGGGGCGGGCTGGAGACAGGGACAGAGAAAACAGGGTTAAGGCCTTGGACAGGGCGAGGGACAGGGGCACTGGAGAGGGGAACCGGGAAGGGGCTAGCAGAGGGAAAGGGTAGCTGCCAGGGCACTGATAGCTACAGGGCCTATGCTAGCTGTACTGCTACATTAACATAGAGGCTGCGCTAGCTGCCGGAGCTAGGCTGGCAGACAGGGCTGGACCAGCATGAGAGAACAAGCTAGCTGGAAGGACAGTCCTAGCTGTGGGGAACTGACCTTGCTAGCTGAAGGGGCAGTCCTAGCAGTGGGGAAAACTGACCTTGCTAGCTGAAGGGGCAGTCCTAGCAGTGGGAGAAAACTGACCTTGCTAGCTGAAGGGGCAGTCCTAGCAGTGGGAGAAAACTGACCTTGCTAGCTGAAGGACAGTCCTAGCTGTGGGGAACTGACCTTGCTAGCTGAAGGGGCAGTCCTAGCAGTGGGGAAAACTGACCTTGCTAGCTGAAGGGGCAGTCCTAGCAGTGGGAGAAAACTGACCTTGCTAGCTGAAGGGGCAGTCCTAGCAGTGGGAGAAAACTGACCTTGCTAGCTGAAGGGGCAGTCCTAGCAGTGGGGAAACTGACCTTGCTAGCTGAAGGGGCAGTCCTAGCAGTGGGGAAAACTGACCTTGCTAGCTGAAGGGGCAGTCCTAGCAGTGGGGAAAAACTGACCTTGCTAGCTGAAGGGGCAGTCCTAGCAGTGGGAGAAAACTGACCTTGCTAGCTGAAGGGGCAGTCCTAGCAGTGGGAGAAAACTGACCTTGCTAGCTGAAGGGGCAGTCCTAGCAGTGGGGAAACTGACCTTGCTGGCTGAAGGGGCAGTCCTAGCAGTGGGGAAAACTGACCTTGCTAGCTGAAGGGGCAGTCCTAGCAGTGGGAGAAAACTGACCTTGCTAGCTGAAGGGGCAGTCCTAGCAGTGGGGAAACTGACCTTGCTAGCTGAAGGGGCAGTCCTAGCAGTGGGAGAAAACTGACCTTGCTAGCTGAAGGGGCAGTCCTAGCAGTGGGGAAAACTACACAAAAAGTGGAGGCCATGCAGAGGGACCGGGTTAGCTGCCTGGGCATGGCTAGCTACAGGGCCTATGCTAGCTGCAAGGGCTGCATTAACATAGAGGCTGTGCTAGCAGCCGGGGCTAAGCTAGCAGACTGGGGCCATGCTGGAAGTAGAGGCCTAGCAAGCTGCAGGGGAGCTAACGAGGCTAACAAGGAAGCTACAGGGGAGTCAACAGGCTAACAGGGGAGCTAACAGGGAAGCTAACAGGGGAGTCAACAGGGGAACTAACAAGGGCTAACAGGGGAGCTAACAGGGGAGACTAACAGGCTAACAGGGGAGCTAACAGGGGAGCTAACAGGGGAGTCAACAGGGGAACTAAACAAGGGCTAACAGGGGAGCTAACAGGGGAGACTAACAGGCTAACAGGGGAGCTAACAGGGAAGCTAACAGGGGAGCTAACAAAGAAGCCAACAGGGGAGACTAGGGCCAGAGCTGCTTACAGGGATGGAGTAGGAGGGCGCAGGCTAGACGTCTGGAGTGGGGCGCGTCGGCTTGGAGAACGCGCCGGTTCGGAGAGCGCGCCGGCTCGGAGAGACACATCCTCCCGTAGAGAATTAGAGAGCGATGCGCGTCTGGAGTGGAGCGTGTCTGCAGAAGGAGCGCGTCTGCTGTAGGAGCGCATCAGCGCGGAGTCTGGAGTGGTGCGCGTCTGCTTGGAGAACGCGCCGGTTCGGAGAGCGCATCTGGCGCGGGGTCTGGAGTGGTGCGCGTCTGCTTGGAGAACGCGCCGGTTCGGAGAGCGCATCTGGCGCGGGGTCTGGAGTGGTGCGCGTCTGCTTGGAGAACGCGCCGGTTCGGAGAGCGCATCTGGCGCAGGGTCTGGAGTGGTGCGCGTCTGCTTGGAGAACACGCCGGTTCAGAGAGCGCATCTGGCGCGGGGTCTGGAGTGGAACACTGGAATACCTCCCGTAGAGAATTAGAGAGTGCAGTACTGTGTCCCACTCCAGGCAAAAGGCTCGAGGCTTGCACCTCGTCTCACGCCGTAGATGAAACAGCATACAGACAGATAGGGAATCTCCCGTAGGAGCTTACAGATAGAGAATCTCCCGTAGGAGTTTGCAGAACGACCCGACGAGGACTGGGGGGGAGATCGAGCTATTTAAAGCCCACTGGGGCGCTAATTAGAACACACATCAGGTGCGAGATAGTAATTGATACTTGACTAGAAGTGTGTGTTCGGCACGGACCAATCAAACACATAATGACAGGTAGTCCAAGGGTGTGGGCTGCTGAAGAGCAGACGAGAGTAAAAGAACGCGAGGGTGGGGGCTGGAGAGGTGAGGCGACAGGGAATCAAAGGTCCAGGGAACAGGAATTAAAAGTCCAGGGAAGAGGCGAACCTCACATCCACACTTTTATCGAGTGGATGACAACTGGGTTCGAGGTAAAGCTAGATATGGGCTGTGTGAACGGGAGCTTAGCACATAACAAGGCAGATAGGGAGGTGGACCTAACCACCTCCAGTACTGTCCACCAGGGGGCTGTGTCCTCCCCCCTTACCCAGTATAATAACAATCTTATGTTTGCTGCCCAGTAGTAGTAAATAAAGTTTGAAAGCGCCATCCCACCCATTACGCGGGGTCTCTGCAGCATAGATCTTTTGATCCGGGGCAGTTTTTTGTTCCAGATAAAGGAAGATATCTGGTTGTTTATCTTGGCGAAGAATGTTTTGGTCAGAAAGACTGGAAGACTGAAATACATATAGAAATTTCGGCAATACATTCATCTTTATTGTGATGATTCTCCCACCCAGGGATAGCGACAGGGGGTCCCAACGTTCAATATCTCTCGCCAGGTTGGACAGTAAAGGTTGATAGTTAGCCATAAAAAGGTCCTTATGTTCATGCGTGATCCATATCCCAAGGTACTTGAACTTTTTAGGGCTAATTTTAAACGGGAATGCGCTCAGAGGTATCCGATCCGCCGAGGTGCCAACGGGCATCAGTTCGCTTTTTTGAATGTTGATTTTGTATCCGGATATTTTGCCGAAGTCCGCAAGTAGGGTCATCAACCGAGGAAGACTCGTTTGGGGTTGTGATATGTACAGCAACATGTCGTCCGCGTAGAGCGAGACTTTATGCTCCGAGCCCGTGCGCATGATCCCTTTGATATCGGTATTCTGCCTCAGAGCCAGTACAAGGGGCTCCATTGCGATCGCGAAAAGGAGTGGAGATAAAGGACATCCCTGTCTAGTACCCCTATGGAGTTCAAAGTAGGTGGATAGATTTTTGTTGGTGCGAACGGCAGCCATCGGAGACGTATATAGAATTTTAATCCAAGCTATGAGCTTAGGGCCAAACCCAAACCTCTCCAGAGCGTGGAAAAAATAGTCCCACTCCACCCGATCAAACGCTTTTTCCGCATCGAGGGAGAGGACCACCTCAGGTGTTCCGGGTGGAGAGGGGCTATACAGGATATTTAGGAGGCGTCTGATATTAAAGAAAGAGTACCGATTCTTGATGAAGCCTGTTTGGTCCGGCGAGATAATCGAGGGGAGAACCCCCTCTAGACGACTGGCCAGAACCTTAGCGAGAACCTTGACATCGGCGTTAAGGAGGGAAATTGGACGGAACGAGCCGCATTCCAGGGGGTTCTTGTCTCTCTTAAGGATTAAGGAGATAACCGCTTGGCGCATGGTCGGAGGAAGATAATTTGTCGAGAACGATTCGTCAAATACGGCTAGCAGCAGTGGGGACAGCTGGGTTGAGAATTGTTTGTAGAAGTCTGTAGGGTAACCGTCTGGCTCCACTGGCGGTGGCCGAGCCGTGTATTCGGGATACTCATTTTCATAACTAAGGGACCATGGTCCGAGATAACTATCGCTCCGTATTCGCATTTGGTTACAAGGGGAAGGAGTCTCTTATCCAGGAGAAAGCTGTCTATGCGCGAGAAGGTATTATGGACCGGGGGAAAAAAGGAGTATCCTCTGGATGTAGGATTACGAAACCGCCACACGTCAGCTACCCCATATGATTTAAGAAAGCGCCGGATTGCACGGGACGAGCTAGACTGGGGGGCCTTCCTGGGCGAGCTACGGTCCAGCACCGGGGAGAGTGCACAATTCATGTCGCCGCCAAGGATGAGATGGTGCGAGGTCATATCGGGTAGGCGGGAAAAAAGGCTGGTGAAGAACGTAGGGTTGTCCCAGTTTGGTGCGTAGACATTAGCCAAAATGACCGGAAATGAATGCAGTTTCCCCACCACTATAATATAGCGCCCTGCAGGATCGGCCTCTACACTTGACATAGTAAATGGCGTGTTTTTATCTATCAGAATGGCTGCTCCTCTGGCCTTTGTGTGGAAGTTGGAGTGATACATCTGTCCCACCCATCCTCCCCCCAGTCGAGCATGGTCCGCAGTTTTTAAATGCGTCTCCTGTAAAAACGCTATGTCTGCATTGAGTTGTTTTAAATGTGTAAGTACCTTCTTACGCTTTACTGGGTGGTTGAGTGATTTAACATTCCAACTCACGAAATTGACAGAGCACCCTTCCAGCCCCATGGTATCACCTGTGTCGATCATAGTAGATGAGAGAGGCCATGCATCTGGAACCTATAGAGAGCTCAGCACAACTGCAGGTTAAAAGCAAAACAGACGTCTGATCAGTTAAGCATGTTGAATGTACAAGTCCGGTAACCCCCCCCCCCCCCCTGACACCTATAAAAAACAAGGTGCCCAATATACCCTTCAGAAACTGATCCACACATAATGTGTTTATGTTGGTGGTGTTCTACCTATGGAGCCAAGCCGCTCAGGCCCCGTCGAGCCCCTTAGGTAAAAGAAAATAATAAAGAGAAATAAAATAAAAATAAGAGTAAAAATTTAATAAAAATAAAAAAAAACTTACTCAGATCTTGGTATTATATAAGGTCTTCAGCTGTCCATTGGGATACACCCAACCAGGTAGGGTAATATAGGTGGCAGCGGTGAACGGTAAGTATAACAATAATACATTAACATTAACAACCTCACATCAAGCAGGCCCTGAAATAAGGCAAAAACATCTTACTCCCGAGCAAGGGCAACCAACATCAGTGCATGTGAGCGGATCGGAGCGTGAGCGGCGCGGGGCGCGGAGCGGCCGGTTTTGACGTGAGCGAGGAGTGGGTTTTAAAATGAGTTGGCGCGACGTCCGGAGCGAGAGTTCTCCTCCGCTCCAATCCACTCCAGGCCGCTCACAGTGGTTTAACACTGTTGATGTAATATACATGCAGTACAATGCCAAAGCAACAGATGGCGATGTACAAACATGAAGGCCATTTTCAACCAATGAGAAGGGTGAACCTGTGATATCCTGTTCAGGCTTCACTCCTCCTCCTTCACTCACTCCTTTGACGCCATTGTTGTTGACGTTAGCTTACATGCTAACGTTAATGGCAGCGACCATAGCATTGTGGCTCGGCTAGCCTATCATCGCTTAATAGAGCTAGTGAATGTATATTATATGGTAACTCAGAACATTGTACATATGTCTATACCGAACACTGTGACCTCATTTTCTTCTTCTAAATTCATGCTATATTATGTTATTATGTTATTTGATACTATCTTGTCTAGCACAGTCTCTGGAGCGTAACAGTAAGAAGCATTTTGTATGAAAGTATTCTGTACTTCTGTATGACAACTATTAAAGAACTTGAGAACTTGAACTTGAATGGATAAACAACGTTATTTAACATTGCAGAATGGCTACAATTACAATGCGGCTCAATACAAACAATTGTTAAGGGGCCCAGGGGGTGTAGACTGTTGTAGTTTGAGCTAATTTACACCATGCTCCTAAAAGAAAAAGAAAAAAACTGCCGAGCGATCTGGCGCGGGGAGCGGGGAGCGCTCGATTCAAGGTGAGCGGGGAGCGAGCGGAGAGCGACTTGGGGGCGGGGTCAACATGAGCGATTAGCGGAGCGGACCAAGCTTTAAAGAGCGAAGAGCGGATTTCTCGGCCGCACCGATCCGCTCACGTCCCTTGACTAACATGCCCCGTTAAACACAAAAAATGGTGCCTGATTGGGTGATATAGAATAAAATAAATTGAATTGGAAGAGGTGTGGGAGTGTGCGTGTGTACGTGCGTCTACAAATGGGTGTGTACCTGGGCATATGCCCTTCAGTGTTCGTGCATTTGCGTGCACGTGATCCCATGTGTCTGTGTATATGGATGTATTGAACACAGCCAAGGTGTAAACGTATGGGTGTGTATGCGTGAGTGTGTGGGTCCGTGCCCCCGTGTCTGTATAATGTGTAAATGTGTTTGCGTGTCTTAATGTGTGTCTGTGCATGCGCGTAGTGCGCGCCCACGTGTGTGTAGTACGCCTAGAATCTCTAGCTCCATTAGGTATGCGGGCGCGTGCGCCATCTTAGGTGTGAGCATGTGTGTACATATTTATATGTCTGTATGTGTATACACACATTGTCCTATTGGGGCCAAAATTATACACTGTTCACATCGTCTGTACATCATAAGTATAGGGCAACATGTTTGCTGGAGGTTGGTGAGTCACTTAGCTTTGTAAATAGTGTCCAGTGGTGTCCTCTCAATGCTAGGCAGACGATGCTACACATAAATGATCACACAGTAGACATTACAGTAGCCTCTATATACATATTGTCCTGTTGTAGTTAATATGATACATTGTTCACATCGCCTGCATATCATAAGCAGCACGTACACACCGACACATCTCTCTTTCTATGTGGTCTCCCCCGCCGCTGGGTGCACAATGTTCTTTCTGACATAGCTCATTGCCTCCTCTGCATCGGTGAACTCTTTCTCTTTTCCCCTGTGCGTGATGCGAAGTCGGGCTGGAAAAAGAATGCCTTCACGGCCGCGTAATAGCTTCCTCACCTCCGTAAACGCAGCCCTGGCCTTCGCAACGCCTGTGGCATAGTCAGGGAAGATTGCAATAGACTTTCCGTTGACCTGCAATGGAGCCTCAGTGCGCGCCCGTCTCAACACCTCGACACAATCCTGGTAATAGTGGAGTTTAGCCACGATAGCACGGGGCTTCCCGTCTGGCCTCTTCGGCCCCAGTGCTCTATGCGAGCGGTCCACCAGCACTTCATGGTCCATTTGCAGCACGTCTTTCAGCAGCTTTGAGACCGATGCAGTAGAGCTTGAGCCGTCCGTCTCAGCTACTCCAGGTATCCTCACGTTACATCTCCTCATCCTTCCTTCCATATCGTCACACTTTCCCCTGAGACCAGTCATCTCCGTCTTTAGGTCGTCGACTGTGACTTGTAGCGTTGCCACCTTGTCCGACCACCTCGAGAGACCACCCTCCACGTCCTTAACCGCAACCTCCATCTTGTTCATGTCCACACGCAGTGTCGCTACACAGCTTCGCATTTCCTCCTTTATCGCTTTCAAATCGTTTCTGATAAGGTCGAACTCCTTGGAAAGTGCACCTTTCAATTCCGATTGTATTATCACTGCGATTTCGGATTTCAGCGCGAGGAGAATCTCCGTCTTTAAGGCTGTGGTATCCACGTCGGCCATCTTTGACGGTGTGGTCGGTGGTGGCCCAGAGGCGGAACCCGAGGCTTTCTCAGGCTTACTTGTAGTCGGGACGTATCCAAATTTGCGAAGGTTTGATGCCATCTGTCCGTGTAAAAAATTACCAACGGTTTGAACAAATGTACCCTGAGTAAGATTCACTAAGTTATGTAAATCCGTAAGCTTATTAAATTAAGATAAAACAACAAAAAGTAGAGGCTCGACGGGAGCGAAAACAGAAAAGCGTACTACTCCATTGCTCGCCTAGCCACGCCCCCGCGAAAATGGGTTTTTATTAGGGATGCTCGATATTGGCTTTTTTACCGATACCGATATTCCGATATTGTCCAACTCTTAATTTCGATACCGATACCGATACCGATATCAACCGATACCGATATATGCAGGGTTTCCCCCCAAAAAAACGGAATAATTTCAGGTAACTAATAATTTCACTGGATGCATTCAAAAGGCTTTCTAAATGTAAGCATTATCTGTGCAAAATATGATAATTAAAAAAGTAAAAATTAACATTACATATCTCTTGTTGTTGAATTAAACCAACATGCATACTTTTGACAATAAATAAAATAAGAATTGGTTCTTACTTGCTTGCCTGGGTAAATAAAGGTTAAATAAATGTAAAAAAAAAAAAAGAAAAAAAAAAAATTTTATTGTTTTTTTTTGTTTTTTTACCGATACCGATATTTTCCGATATCACATTTTACTGCCGATATCGGCCGATAATATCGGTCGGCCGATAATATCGGACATCCCTAGTTTTTATACAAGGCTTTAGGCTCATGTGCGAACACGTCACCCGTGTTTATGTACTACCAAGTAAAGAGAATACACAGACGTTTAAAGAGAGGGTCAAAGACCTCGGTACAAGCTACATATATGATTACTTCTGTAGGCTAACACTCCAACCTGGTTGTGGACTCGATGCCATGTTTCCCAAACGTAACAGAATACACACAACCCCCTCAGATAAAAAAGTTAAAGTTCACTCTTACTACTGCAAGAAGAACACAGTCTTCTTCATGATGAGGGAAGACAAGTCTTTCGACCGAGTGCTAGCCACAGGCCTTGCTAAGCACACATATATATAGCAACCAGAAACAATTTTCAAGAAAACTGTCCTACTCTCTAAGCAAACACACAACCCCACAGCTAGGTGAATAAACACACATTTTGTAACAAAAAACAGTCCCTCACCAGGAGGGACCTTTTATTTAATAACAAAATTATATGTTGGGGGGGAGGGGACAGGGGTAAACAGGGGAGTCACTAGCGGCGCCTGACGCGTGCAGAGCGGTGCTTGCCCCCACGGGGAGCCGGCCCGGAGGAACGGTTCTGGGGAGCCTGGTCACGTCGATCCCTACCGTTACCTCCGGGCGTGGGGCGGCTGGCTGCAGCGGACGAGGCACTCCCTCCACTCCTGGCCTTCTTCGCCGAGGGTCCATTAGCGGCGGCGGTGGTGGCGGAGGCAACGGTCGCGGTCCTCTGCCGGCGTTGCTTTTTCCGGACATCACCGGTGGCATCGGGTCGGGGGAAATGGGGTTGGAGCACAGAGCGCTCCTCCTCCATCTCTCTGCAGGCTGCCGTCATCTGCTGCATGGCTGACCCGAACAGCCCAGCATCGGAGAGGCGGGCCGTGAGCAGCGGAATCCTCTTCTGCTCCGGCACCCACGCCTGCTCCAGCCAAAGGTGGCGCTGGGATAGAGTGGCCAGGGCACGCTCCTTCCCCGCGGCTATCGCCTGCAGCTGGGTTAGGTGCAGGATGGCTCCAGCCGCCTGGGCGTGAAGATATTGTTGATGGTCATCCAATACCGACCCGCCCGCCATCATCCCCGACATGTAGCACGCTAGCTGCGCGATGTTGGAAGTCGCAGCTAGGCCCTGAGTCGCGGCGATGTACACCTGGTCACTCCAATTAGCCATCTGCCTAGCCGATTTCCCTTGGGGAACCAACTTTCGCAACGGCTCCCACACCATTTCGGGACAAAGTATGGATGCCATCGGGCTATCAAGCCGAGGCACCCCGTCCTTTAGCCCCTGGACCAAACCCGCCACCCGCGTGACTGGCACGTAGGCGGGGTTAAGGCCAATAATGCGGGAGATTACCTGTCCCTGTTTCACGTAGGCCTCCATTGATGGGAAGAATGGGCAGACAACGCCCGTCTCTCTCACAGGACGACGTTGCCAGAGATGACCTATCATGTCATCAGGAACAGGTGCAGGCAGAGGCCGCCGCGAGCTCGGGGAACAAGGCAAGCAACTCCCCTTGCGTACCTCCCTCCACGTCACTCACGTCCCTCACGTACGGGAGGCTGCCACGGGCGCCACCATCCGACGCGGCAGATAGCTGGGCATCTTGTCTCAGGGTCGGAGGTTCTAACCCAACACCGGAGTACAAGGGACCCCAAGGAGACGCAACACTCCCTGCCACTCCCCGAGGGGGAGAGTGATACGTCTCCACCGGGGCTTCGAACAAGAGAGCTCTCGCCCCCTCCATATGATCCTCAGTCTCCATCGGAAACGGAGAACTCTCGTCCGGCTCCAGCACAACGTCAAAGCCTGGCCGTTCGCCCCTGCAGCTCGCCACCTTAGACGAGAGCGAGCAGAAGCGAAGAGTCTGCGTCGCAAATCCCCGGCCACCAGAGGAGCTGTCGGCCTATTGGCCGACTGCCCACTGGCGGGGGAACCAGGGCCGGAACCAGACCATCTCACGGGAGATGGAGGCTCAACGGCCCCTCGGAGAGGCAAACTCACCACTGCCAGGACCGCGGAGCCAGAGACGCCCCACGACGCAGAGGACGCGGCAATGGAGAAGCGCTGGTGAAGGGTGACGTTGTGAGCGTCCAAACCCTCCGAAGGTGCAAACATTATGTCTTAGTTTTTCTCGTAAATTGGTGAGAGAGAGAAAAATAAGATACAATGTCCACGTAGCTCCTTTCCAACAACTATTTCGGCACTAAACTCAAGTGGTGTATACAGACACTTGTCGGTGGTGAAAATAGGGAAGGAGCTGTTAGTATGGCCACGTCCCCGCTTATGTAGAGGAGCGGATGTGGGTGTGGCCAGGCGGATGGATGTGTACATGTGGAGAAATTTTATTCAGAATTAGATTGAAAGGGATAGGGTTCCACTACGAGCAGAGCGTAAGCTATACGATAATATAACCAAACATTCTAGAACATTTGTGTATCTATATATATTCAACAATTCTCTCAGCGGAGGGCAGTAATACGCCTCGATGCGTCTACTCTGCCGGAAATTCAAATAAGAAGATAAGAAGAAGAAGAGGTCAGTGTGCATCTTGAAACAGTGCTGAGCAGTACTGAACAGATAGACTAAACAACATAGATTGAAGCCTGCATTTCTAGACCCGGGTGCCTTGCCTACCGTTTTGCTGTGGAAAGAGCCGGCAAGTTGATTTACGGCTTTCAGGTGTGGAGGAATTTTGTCATGTGTCGAGTCTGCAGTGATTTTGGAGACTGGGAAAATACAGTTTTCTTACCTTGTAGTAGTGACGTGAATATTTAGGAAAATAGCTTTAGGATCACTTCTGTAAAGAAAGACTTTGCTGTGGAAGAGAAATAAACCATTTGGATATCTTTGTTTTACACTGGAGGCTCGGAGCGGCTGTGGACATTATTTTTCTTTATCAATGAACGTACTACTCACGAGTAAGCAACTTTAACCAGTAGAGTGGAACGTCTGCCCTCATAATCAGGGTCCCCCATTTTCAATTCATCGTAATTAACATACATGACATACAGATAGACAGTACTGCTACATCTAGACATTTATGACATACCAGATCTACAAATACAGTACTGTTTGTGATACAAAAAGAGTCTAAAAAAGAGAGTATATACATTTGAGGGGGAACTTATAAACTGTACATTGGAGGAGGTTGGGTAGGTGGGGTGGATGAAACGTCATGCACGCTTCACACGGCGGCAAGGTCGAAATAAATACTTGGGCAAACTATCTATTTTTTCCTCTACGTGTTATCATTTAGGGACATTATAATTACATTTTAAATAAATATTTTCCATCCTCAGTTTGTTGCTATGCCTATGGTGATAGGTTAGGCCTAGGCTTATGGTGAAGTTCAACTATTTATGGAACTATATATTAATGCTTTTTATTGATAAAATAGGCATGTTTATATAATAGTTGTAGGCCTATACATCTGGGGTATGGTGTTCCATATGGGGGGTGGGGGTCTTCTAGGTTCTTGTAGGTGACCCCAAGAGTGAGGTGATAGGGTACCAGACTACCAGGGTGGACTGGGTTCCCCATGCAGACACAGCAAGGCTGGTAGAAATGTTGAATTACACCAGGATCCAATTAGCAACTCCTTTCCTACTGTCATGATGTATATAGCATGAGCAGCTGTCTTGTCACTTACATTGTAGCAAGCAACCCTCAACCCTCCACCCCCTCTTCCTGGAAAACTGTTCTCTATGAACCAATGGAAACAAGCCAAATGTAAGTTGACACCATATATATATAACGTGGCTTCAACTTATGTATATGTAGCACCCTGAATATTCAACTATTATTCAGAAGTGCTGACTTGCCTTTTATCTCCCCTTTGTGCACAAAGACATGTTAACCAGTTTCCCTTGATATTCTCCTGAACAATGACGCGAGTTTCTCCTTCTCTCACCGGCTGGAATATGGATTATAAACACTAAACTGAATCATATTCAATTCACCCAGTTCTTCCTGTGGGGCTAGTTGGCGGTGCCAGCAGGGGGCGGCGGTGGCAGGCGGAGCGCAAGAGGGAGGCGCCCAGGAGAAGCAAGTCAACTGAAACGGAAGTGGAGAGAACCAGCCTCTTCGACGTTGGACGCAAACCTGAATGGTCGTGTCGTTGTAGAGCCCTGTAGTGGAACACGCGGGTGAATGTAATGGACTTGAGTATATTACGGGTTATAGTAGAAATATAAGCGTAGTAGCGTGTTGAATATCCCCACGGTTGGTACTAGCCCAGACGTGGGTAATGAGTCAAACACATTTAAGTCTACAATATCTGGGTCTATTATATTTGGGTCGGCAATACCTGGTTCTATACGGTGTGGGTGTACGATATAAGTGGTTGCAAGATATTGAATTACAATTGAAGTAATAATAGAATTACCTTCCATTTGACCCATTGCTATTAAATATTTGTAGCTGAACTGATTCAATAACGATAAAGAATGTAGATGGGAGTCTTGTGTGCGTGTCAATTCCTGAGCCTAATATTAACCCTTTTGGTGCGGGTAATGTTAACACAATTAACCCTTTCCTACCCCACTTCCCCCTTTCAGCTATTAAGGTCTCTAATGTCACAGAGGGAGGGTACTGCTTGTGGGAGGAACTAAGTTACTTATTTACAATTCAGTCACTAGGTGTGGGAGGGTTAACGGAGGTATTGGGGGAAGTGAGAGCGAGTTGGGGAGTACTGCTGACCGCCCCGGAAGGGCGAGGAAGACCAGAGTACCAGACCAGGTTGGTAAATCCCGGGCCCCATCCACTCCCACTGCCAGCCTCCAGTTTGACCCTCCAGGCCCAAAGACGAGGGTGCAGTCAGACGGAGCTCTACTGTGTCTCGCTACCCAGTGACTGTGCACACCCGTTCCCACGAAGCAGGGATAATCCACCCTGCTACATATATATATATATTATATATAATATATATATATATTATACGCTCAGTGTAGAATATGAGGAACAATATTCCTTCTTAATACTGAGTTTGTGTCAATTGTCTCAAGTCTTTTAGTCATCTACACACACCCTTCCAAAATTGGTGAAGTGGGTTTAAGATCAGATGTTCCTTTATTAATCCCCTTGGGAAAATGCAGGTGTCATAGCAGCATGGGGAGGTACAGGTACAGCGAGTGACACTTTTTATAATGACATCCTGTTCTCTCTGTCACTTGTATGATGTAATATATTAAGCATTATAAAGGATTAAATATAACTATGTATTATAAGCTTGATAACAGGACGAGTAGGCCTCTGTGCTGTGTAGGAATGTGGCCTTGGTTAACAGCTCTGACCAGAGGAGCCTGCAGAGTTAACCCTTGCAGTTATGAGGCAGAGAATTATTGTACACTGTAGACTACAGGATACATGTATTATGTTTGGGCATGTCAATCAGTGTTTAAGTATATGAGTATTGAATAGTACAGGTATATATATATATCTGTATATATCTGTATATATATATATAAGCGTATACTGCTAGCGTATACTGCTAGCGGAGAAGCTCTCTGCGATGCAGCTGGAGCACGGCTTGGTGGCCTGGATCAAGGACTACCTCACTGAGAGGCCACAGTACGTCAGACTAAAGGACAGTCAGTCTGACGTACTGGTGAGCAACACCGGCGCCCCCCAGGGAACTGTGCTGTCACCCTTCCTCTTCACCCTCTACACCTCAGACTTCTGCCGCAACTCCAGCGGGTGCCACCTGCAGAAGTTCTCAGACGACTCCTCCATCGTAAGCTACATCACCGACGATGATGAGGAGGAGTACAGAGCCCTGGTGGAGAGCTTCGTGGGGTGGAGCGACAGCAACCACCTCAAACTCAACACCAGTAAGACCAAGGAGCTGGTGGTGGACTTCCGGAGGGGCAAGAAGAGACCCCCCCCGATTCCCATCTCCATCCGAGGGGTGGAGGTGGAGATGGTGGACTCATACAAGTTCCTTGGGGTACACCTGAACAATAAACTGGACTGGTCGGACAACACAGAGGCCCTCTACAGGAAGGGACAGAGCAGGCTGTTCTTCCTGAGGAGACTCAGGTCCTTCAATGTGTGCAACAAACTGCTGCAGTCTTTTTACCAGTCTGTTGTGGCCAGCATCCTCTTCTATGCTGTGGCATGCTGGGGAGGCTACATCAACTCAAGGGACACCAACAAGCTCAACAAGCTGGTGAGGAAGGCTAGCTCCGTGGTGGGAGTCGAGCTACCTAGACTTGAGGTGATGGTAGAGAGGGGGATGATAAGGAAGCTGGATGCCATCATGGAGAACCCCTACCACCCCCTCTACGACGAGCTAGTCAAGATGAGAAGCTCGTTCAGCCACAGACTCATCCCCCCCCGACACTCAACTAACCGCCTCGGACAGTCCTTCATACCAGCGGCCATCAGGCTCCACAACAGTGGGCAGCGACTAGCAGCCTCCAGGCCCCACAACAGGGGGCAGCGACAGCGACTGCTACCAGACATTGACCTGGGACTTATAGGAACCCAAGGGGGACAAAGTAGACTACCCTGGTACTTTGATTAATGTATACTCAGTAGATAGTAAATTATTATAACACTACCTCTTGCATACTGCACCTCATGTGACACTGTGAATAATGTGAATATTCCTCAGCTAGTCAGATAGTAAATTATATTGACCATATTGATCAAATTGTTTACACTGCCTGTGTTGTCTTTTACTACCTGTATACTGTGTTGTTTTACTACCTGTACCCCTCCCCCCCTCCCCCCCATGCTGCTATGATGCCTGAATTTCCCCAAGGGGATCAATAAAGGAATATCTTATCTTATCTTATCTTATAGGCTATTCATGATAGAAGGACCATGTATTATATATTACACAGGGCAATTGCTTGATTCAATACTGCTGGACTCCCTTAGGAATGTGTACGACCTTGGGGGCCTCTGCTAGCCTGCTAGAAACAGATAGGGAGTTTCCACAATATCGTACTCTGTTCCAGTAAAACTGTTACAATTACTTTTTAAGTTACAACCCAGTGGAGTAGACGGGAGCCAATGGCAAAGATACAACTAGAAGGGGAGGAGAGTTCATCTTTATGTGTTATGCGTTTATTGGCTGGTAGAATGACATCATTATGACATCACTGTATTTTGACCAATAGCAAAGAGGTCCTGAGCCCGTATATAAGGACCAACTCGCTGGATCCCAGCTCAGATTTTCAGCTTGTCAGATTTTCACTTTTTGACTTCAGACACCAGGCGTATAGGCTATGCTATACTAGAGAAGAGATGTTGTTTTGTTTTATAATTTTTTTAACTGAATTGGACATTTCCAATACAGTCTCTTTTGTAAACTTGCTTTTTTTCTAATTAAAATAACTTTGTTTAAATACTTATTGAATTCGTGGACTGCTTTCTATCCGCAATGGGCCACGATGCTGGCCGCACCCTGCTTTCATCTGAGGTGACTATGTTCCGGTAGCCTGAAATACAGATTGAATCAATAGCTGGTTAATGCTTTTCAGCTAAAGTTATATAAAGGATATATATATACATATGGCAATGTTTGTTGTTTGCGGGTTCCGGTATCTCTGTGTTCGACGGGCTCCGTCGGGTTTGTGGGAAACTGAGAATCCAGTCACTGCAGGACCGGACGATCGGTGCCACGGATCGATGGATCTGTCGAATTGATAAGGGGTACTGGGACTTGCAAAAAATTATTAAGTGTTAGTACGCTAATATTACACTATTGGCAGTAGTAAAACTTATTAAAAGTGAAGTAATACAATCAGGCTTTCAAATTAGCAGTATTACAGGCCTTTCCTCACAAATGAGGATAGTGGCGGTGATGATGGTGACGTAATATCATCAGGCTTTCAGAGAAGCAGCATTACAGGCATTTCGTAAAATGATGATAATAATGATGGTAATGATAATAATAATATTATTGTTATTATAGGCAATAAGAGTTCTCCCCGACATACATTCGGTTTATTACAAACAAAGAAGAGGTTAACAACTCTTCTATGCTTACATTTCATATCAACTGGATATAACTAAACTAGTGACTATGAAGTAAGCTTGACAGAAATAGTAATTGACCCGAGAACTTAGTGAGTTTAGCACCTCGCTGGGGGATATCGGGCGGCCAAAGGGTTCTATCTCGAGTAGGTGATCTGAGATAGATAAGAGACATCCCATCGGCTCTCATCAAATATAGAGAATAAAAATATCAGAATAGAAGGTAAAAAACAAGATAAAATATTAATGAAAAATAAATATTAATGAAAAATAATGGTGAGGGTCTGGTCAACCGGGCAGCTGAGACATACTCATATGTATACTCTACTGATAATAATAACACAATGTGTTATTAGTGAGTCTGTGCAGGGTTCCGTAGTTAAGAGTCAAACAGTTAGTTCTCAAGTTATCCAGCCATTCATTCTTAGCCGTTGCCAGGTCCGTCCGTGCCCATGGTTGTGAAGACTGATGGCTACTGGCATAAAGGACTGACCAAGGTGATTTATGGTGTTTCGTGGGGGGATGAATCTATTGCTGAACATGCTCGTCATCTTAACTAGTTCCTCATAGAGGGGATGAGTCCATGGCTGAACATGCTCCTCATCTTAGCTAGCTCCTCATAGAGGGGGTGAGAGGGGTTCTTCTCCAGGATTAGCATCCAACTTTTCTCATCCTCCTTTCCGCAACAATCTCTAGTTTGTCCAAGTAACCAGTGAAACCAATAGATGATAACTTTCACTTCACCTGTTCAGTCAATAGAAAGGTGTTCCTAATGTTTTGTAAATTAGAAGTAGCCTGCAATACAGAGCATAGTTAGACCCATTTAATCCACAATCAGCGTGTAATGCTGTCACATACCAAATAGAAGCCTACCAGATGCTCTAAAGCTTGATAACAAGAGGCAAATATTATGCAGGGCCAAGATAATAGTGACCTGTGTTCCTGTAATCTGTTTATCTTATTATGCTATGCTATTAGATCTGGTGTGAGGATTGGTCCGATTCCGCACGCTTCAAGGTACCAATTACCTTCGCGCACCTGAAGTGAGTTCTAATCAGCTCGGTGGAGCCCTTATATACTCTGGTGTTCCTAACTTTCTGTGTCGGGTCGTTTTGGATTACCACTGGCTGCTGCTTGTTTCCTCTTGTGTTGTACCTCGTCTGTTTTTCTCCAGGACGTCTATGGAAGTCGCCGCTGTTGCTTTTCTCTGCCATCCGTTGGATCTCTGCCTCATAGACCGCTTTGCGCAATTGCGCATTGGTGAGTTTTGGAACGTACTTTTTTTGGATACTCTGTTTTTCTCGCATTTTCCTGGACTCGGGACCTTTCTGTTTTTTGTGTGTTTGGGTAACACTGAAGAGGAGCCGCTTGTTGTTGTTACTGACTCAGCTAAACAATACTGGACTGCCTTTTATTCCGTTCGCTCGTCTTGTTGACATTATCTCTCTCTCTGTTTTCCCGAGTGGATCGTCAAGTAGCTGCAGAGCCGCAGAGTCAGAGGCGCAACGCCACAGTGCCGTCTCTGCTCTGAAGACGAGCTGCAGAGCCGCAGACAACTCTGCCAAGAACATTTCTCCCCTTGTGCTTTTTGTTGTTTTCGCTCATTTCTGTTTTGTAAATAAATACGCCCTGGTTTTTGGCTAACTCTGAACTACCTGTCTGTGCCGTGCTGTTGGGGTTGTTTACAAACCATAACATTACGACCCGACCATGTCGACCCCAGCCGACACAGACAGAGTTAGGGCAGCGTTGGCGGTCCAGATCGAGTTAACCAATGACCACACCCAACAGTTAGGTGCGGCTGCGGCTGCTGTGCAGGACCTCCGGGCCCAGGTCCAGCCTATTCAGGAGTCTCTTAACACTCTGGCCACCCAGCAGACAACCCAGGGTAATCAGCAGGCTGATATCCTGCACCAGCTACAGGCTCTCAGTGCAGCATTTAACATCCTGCTTTTAACCCCACCTGTGCCAGGAGTCCCAGCCAGATCACCACCCGCCGCCGCGACAGACCCCGCACCTCCCGACCTCGCACCTCGGGAGCCCCGTCTCTCCAAACCACATTCATCATGCAATGTGAGTTGGTTTTCCTTCATCAACCCAGCCGATTTACGTCAGAGGGAGCCCGAGTAGCTTACATGACTAACCTGCTCACAGGCCGAGCAGCACAGTGGGTTACTGCTTCCTGGTCTATGAGTGCTGATTTTTGTTTCTCCTACCCAGACTTCGTGGCAGAGCTCCGAAGGGTTTTCCACCACCCAGCTCGTGGCCAGGACCCAGGAGCTCGGTTGGGTACCTTCCGGCAGGGCAGTGGCAGTGTCACCGACTACGCGCTGGAGTTCAGACTGGCCGCAACCGAGAGCGGTTGGAACGATGGAACTGTTGACCGGAGTGTTGGACGTCCCGTGATGAAGGCCGGGAGGTTGCGACCCCCTCTGCGTGCCCCCCTGTCTCCGGAGGTCTCGTAGTGGTGACCGGAGTGCCGGATGTCCCGCAATGATGTCGGGGAGTTCGCGACCCTCTCTGCGCCGCCCCCTATCTCCCTGTCTCCGGCTGTCCCTGAGCAATGACCGGAGTGTTGAATGTCCTGTGACTAAGACGGGGAGGATGTGACCCTCTTTGCGCCGCCCCTGTGCCTCAAATAGATCCGCTATCAGCTCTATCTTTAATCTTTCAAAATGTTCAGTTGCTATCGCTATTAGCTCTATCTTTAATCTTTCAAAATGTTCAGTTGCTATTGCATGCACTCATCTGTGTTTCACTACACACATGAGTGCATGCTTACCAACTGTCCGTCTGCAACACTACTATCACCAACATCTAAGAAGGGAGATCCCCCCTTGAATGGCCCTTCTAAGGTTTCTCTCCTCCACACTGCCTGTGGAGCTTTTTTCCCTATTGTTAGGTTTTAGTGAGTTTTTCCCTTACCTTCGCGTGGGGTATGTCTGGGAGTGCTTGCATTCTTTCATTTATTTGCATTCATCTAAAAATGTTTGGACCTTATGGTGTTCTTGTTCTGTTCTTGACTTATTGTTATGTTTTCTTCTTGACTTGTTTAAAGAAGACCTGTACGGCCCATGGGGATATTAACGTATGTTGTCGGGCCCTATAAATAAATTTGATTTGATTGGCAAAGAATTTGCACTACAACCTATACCTCATTACACCTTACTGTAAATTGTACCTAAATTGTACCCCATCCCATTTCTGCATTGTACTGTATAGTATATAGTATATTGTATTGTAACTCAGTTACTTTTCTACTCTGCATTGTACATTATATATATTATATATGTATATATTGAACACTTTTTGTCTACGTACTTGACTTCTATTTTATACTTATTATACTTTTTATACTTATCTATTTTTATCTAGCACAATCTCTGGAGCAAAACAGAAAGAAGCATTTTATATAAAAGTATTCTGTACTTCTGTATGACAACTAATAAAGAAACTTACTTCTTCAAGGCTGCTGCTCCCATAATTGCAGCCCCAATTTCTTATCTCCCTTCAAACTGCTTGCTCCCTTGCTCTTGGAAAGCTGCTATTGTTTTACCTTTGTTTAAAGGGGGTGATCGGACTGATCCTAATTGTTATAGGCCTATTTATATCTTGCCCTGTATATCCATATATCTCATAAATAGGCAACTTACATCTTATCTTGACTCTCACAGTATTATATCCAGTATGCAATCTGGCTTCCGGTCTGGGCATGGCTGTGTGTCACTGCAACTCTTAAGGTTCTCAATTTTTATTGATCTTGCAAAAGCATTTGATACAGTTGACCACTCGATTCTTGGTAACATTGGTGTTAACCACCATTCCTTCTCCAACTATTTGTCTGGTAGAATCCACTGTGTTAAATCAGAACACCACTTGTCGCAGCCCTTATCTGTCATTGTTGTCTTTATACTGTACATAATTAACATTGTTATATTAGAAAATTCAAGTATTCATTTGTATGCAGGTGACAGTTTTGTATTCAGTTGGACCTTATCCTGATGCTGTTCTGCGCTCTCTTCAAGACAGCTTCAATAATATACAGACTGCCTTCTCTATAACCTCGTTTTGAACACATCTAAAACAAAAGTTATGTGGTTTGGAAATGGGTGTCCCTCCTGGAAATATCTCAACTACTAATGGCTCAGTTCTGGATACAGTCACCTCTTATAAATACCTGGGTATCTGGTTAGATAATACACTTTGTTTTTCTCAGCATGTTATATCTTCAATCAAAAATAAAAGCAAGACTTGGCTTCCTGTACAGGAATCGCTCCTGCTTTACTCACACTGCTATACGCTTCCTAGTCCAAATATCCATTCTCCCATTGTATGACTATGGCGATAATTTACATGCATGCAAGCAAGCGTGTCCTTGATCATCTTAATGTTTGCATCACTGAGCAATTAGGTTTGCTACAAATGCCCCCTTCAACACATCACTGCGACTTGTACACATCTGTAAATTGGCCATCTTTACACTCAACGAGAAATCCATTGGCTTGCACTCGTTTACTAAATCTTCCTTAGTCTGACCCCTCCTGATTTGATACTTGTTCAAATGGTCATCTACTCCCTATACATGGGGAACATCTAGCGAGATATGGTAAGCAGCTCTGGTGTTATAGGGCCTATAACACCAGAGCTGCTTACCATATCTCGCTCGATGTTCCCCATGTTAACACTTCCTTCGGTCAATCCTCCTTCCAATTTGCTACTCCCAGCAGTTGGAACGAGATGGTTGGTCCCCCTCACTACTTTTAAGGACTCTTATCGCAGAGTTGTTTAGTTTACACACACCTGCAACTGTCACCCAGCCTTTTAACTGTAATTTGACTGTTCTGCTTCATGTATGCCTCTTTGTGATTGTATTTGGTTATTTTTATTATTCCCCATACCTCTGTGATGCATGTACCATCTGTCTCTTTTTTTATTTTGTGATAAACTTTTTTATTTTCCATTTTTCGAACATGAAACAACACAACTCACAACACAATAATAACAATAATATATCAGTCTCTTTTCTATTTATTTATTTTTGTCCCCTTCGCGTTACCCTTCGAGGGGACCTTTTTTCCTCTCGCCAGGCCGTCCATCAAAATAAGAATTTGTTCTTAATTGACCTGCCTGGTTAAATAAAGGTTCAATTAATACAGCTGCTGCTAATTCAATGTTCCAATGCTTAATACAGCTGCTGCTAATTCAATGTTGCAATGCTCCATACAGCTCCTGCTGATACAATGCTTCATACAGCTGCTGCTGAATACTACTAAATAGAAGTTTATCACCTTCAGGATCCATACAAAAATAAAAAGTATGACTACCCTGTGTTTTAAAATCAAAATGACTGCGTTTCTGTGAAGGCAATTAAGTTACATGACACATATACAATACATAATAGAATCTTTATTACAATACAGATTCACGTGCAATGCCAGGAATTAAGGAAATCAGTGTAAATGTTTATATTGGTGGGGAAACGAGTGCATTCTTCAGATCAACAAGGCAGACCTCCCAGATGGATACAGGACATCCTGCATCGGACAAGAAATTAAAGGATACATTTATTATTTTGTTTTCACTTTCACCACTTCATTGACAAAAATACGCCCAGAAACATAGTAAATTCTATTTAGGGTAGGGCTGGAACAATTCATAAACATTTCACAATATGGCCTGGTGCAATATTAAAATCACAGGAAGCTGTAATATTTGAACTCTTGAGATGAAGAATCCTACAACTCTGAGAAATAATTTTCCAGGACTTTTCCAGGAATTCTGCACTTGCTCACAAACGGTCAAAATTGAAGAATCCAAAACCTTAATTTGTCATGTCATCAACATATTTTAGGGACACTCACCGAACTGTTGCGGATGGATTATTCCAGGCCATTCCTCACTTTGTACTCTTGGACATCTGTGCTGTGCTGCTTTAAAAGCTATGGAAGGGAGAAGGACACATGACATTCAAAATATCTCCACATTTTGTCATCCACAACCCTGTGTCTCAAATGACACAATAGTGGAGAGCTCAACACATTTTCCCTGAGCTGCATTCAAGCAGTCTGGCAGTGTTTTCAGTAGAGCTGCCCCCCCCCCCCCCCCCCTCTTAATCAATCGGTTTTAAACTGGGTTTCCACCCGTATTTTTCAGATTAGATTCCAAAACGTTCATTACTTTTCTAGAGCTGCTAAAAAAATTGTAATTTATTCATCCAACAGTTATTTTATTAATTAATCAGTGCATCTAAACAATTACCTTCCATAAAAAAAGGACAATTTAACATTTACGTTTATTTGAGTTTTATTTTCCAAATGAATGCACCGAAATTAAGCTAAAGCACTTTAGCAGGGTCTTTCTAAATCAAGCTAAAGCGTGCACTTTAACAGGGTCTTTTTAAATCTAAGCTAAGCAATTCAACAGGTTTTTATATCAAGCTAGGTCACTTTAAAACAGGGTATTTTTAGAGAATTTTTTTTACAATCTCTTTGGTTCTGAGAATGACATTCTTCATTTGTATTTCCATCAGACTAGATGCTTTGGAACATTTAACTGCCACCAATAGAATGTTTTGAAGCATCTATGCAGTTGTGCACATTAAAAGTGCGTAGTCATGGAAATGCAGAGGTGGTGAACAAACAATTCATTGTGGATTAAAAACGACTTTTGGACCGTCTGTGGAATGTTTGAGAACATTTAATTAGATAAAGTGCCCTCTGGTGAGTTTTGAAATGTCACAACTAATTGTAAGGTAACCGAACCACAACTCTGTATACAGTCCTTAACACTTTCAGTGCCCAGCAGGGGGCGCACATTTAGTGCTTGAATGCCCACCATCCACTTCAATGTTAATGTTAATATCGCCTAATCTATGTTTTAAACTATGGCTATGTGTCTTATCTGCCCGTCGCTTATCAATGACTCATTTCCAGTCAACATTGTCGAAGCAGATTGTTTTTTTATCGGTTCATTTCAGTTTTATAGCATTTTGAAAAGCCCTCGTTTTCAAGGGGGAAAAAAAGAATCCCTGATAAACGCCCTGATACTGTAATATTCTAGAACGGTCATTTTTCGGCCTATTTATTAATCATTTTCAAATAAACGCTAGATTATCGATAGTATATGTGTACGTATGCACGCTGGTGCCGCAAGATGTAAATCGATTCTCTTAGTTCCTGATCACTCGCACAGTCAAAACAGCCATATCACATATAGGGGAAAAGCTTATATCTCCGTGAAAACGGGTCTGATTATCCTAAGACTAGTAAAATAGATTCCTTACCTGAGATCAGATGGTATCCAAATGGATTATTCCAATTCCTGATCGCCATTCCAAAAATCAATCCTTTTATTGATCCACCGCTCCCCATTGCTGCACGTATCCGCTTCAAGGCCCTCGACCTAGCATACCGTGCAGCAAAGGGAACCGCTCCCGCCTACCTCCGGTCAATGGTCTCTAACTACACACCCTCAAGACCCCTACGCTCTGCATCTTCTGGCCGCCTCAGACCTACTCCTATCCAAGCTCCCGGAGGGTCATCAAAGAGAAGCCGCCTATTCTCAGTCCTTGCCCCACAATGGTGGAATGAACTACCCATCCCAGTTAGGACAGCCGAATCCCGTCCAATCTTTCGCCGTCGACTAAAGACTCACTTCTTCAACCATTATCTGAAATGATTAAAAAAAAAAAAAAAAAAAAAAAAAAAAAAAAAAAAAAAAAAAAAAAAAAAAAAAAAAAAAAAAATCTAACCCTGACTAACCTTACTGTCATGCACTTGTCCTAATAAACTAACCTACACTGTAACACGCAACACTTGATGAACATTGTTACTCAGCTGATAGAGTTGTACCCTTCTTGCTGTCTTGTCGTACAGAACTTGTAAGTCGCTTTGGATAAAAGCGTCAGCTAAATGACTAAATGTAAATGTAAATGTAAATGTATACTGTAAAACACATATTACACGCTGTGCTGAGGGTCCAAAATAAATCTGATCGGCTCCGGTTACATACGTGAGAAGTAAAATTTGGATTCCGGAGGTTTTTTTTCTCATCTATTTTCATTGAGTTCAATCCAAAAGGGTGCATTACCATCTGGGAGACGATAGGGGGCGCTTTTTTCACATCTGAGCGCCTGGGGTGGCTGATTTACCAACGTAGACTCGGTTGATGAAATATGAATTCAGATCGCTAATAAATAAAAAAAAATCATGTGATGGGCATTCAAAGTGTTAAAGCACAGAGTTTGTTTACACGGCTATGTGCTGAATGTGCTGCTTAGCTGCACCGGCTCATCGTACAGACATTGTTGATGGTGGGAGATTAGTTTAGTTTAGCTGGCCGCTTTGATCCGTTTGTTGAGTTTGCAAGGTAGCAACATGTTTATGCTGTGTCTGTTTTTACCAGTCCCCAGACGACAGCGGTGCTCCCAACAGCCAGGCCCACCCGCAACCAGTTGGGGTTTGTCGTGTCTGGCTTGGAAGCTGTGAAGGCAGATCTGGTCCCAACTGCAAAACACAAAATTTAAAAAAAATGTACTAATTCATGCAGATTCAAAACTGATAGGCACGCAGTTTGATTGATAGAAAACTTTATTAACAGATTGCAGAATGGGTACAATACAGTACTGCTGAATACACACAATTGTTAAGGGGATGCAGACCTGTAACATTTATGACATACGACATACAGATAAACAGTACTGTTACATCCAGACATTTATGACATACAAGCAGTGATGCCACAGATTACTTGTAAAAATAATCTGATTACTGATTACTGATTACTCCTTTAAAAAGTAATCTAGTTACTTTACTGATTACTTGATTATCAGAGTAACTTAGTTACTTTGAAAGTAACAAGGTTACGAAGTTGTCGTCGTCCCCCCTGCTGCTGCCACAACATAAGAATGACAACAAAAAAAATGTCTCTCTCTACCAAATCCATTCTGAGACAACGGACTCAGTGCGTACTCCGCAAGTCGCGCGTAACATGAATCTTACCAAATTACACTATAAAACAAACTGGATAGTTTATTTAACTTCATGCTGAAGCCATTCTAAAATCAGCTATAAACGTAAACATGCGTGTGTGGCTGTGTGCGTGCGTGCACGAGCGCACATCCCATCTCCAGTCTAGCTGACTGTACCCCTGGCTCTCTTATCATCAGCATTATGAGATAGTAACTAAATAGTAACACACAGCCACTTGGAAAAGTAACTGTAATCAGATTACTGGCTTGTAAAAAGTAAGTAAGTTAGATTAGTATTTACTGAAAAAGCAATCAGATTAGAGTAACTAGTTACTTAGTAACTAGTTACTGGCATCACTGCATACAAGATATACAGTACTGTTTAAGAGACAGAGTTTCTAAAAGAGAGTATATACATTTGAGGGGGAAGAAACTGTACATTGGGGGGGGGGGGGGTTTGTTCCGGGGGCAGTTTCGAATTGCAGCCTCCCATAGGTGCTCTTTGAGAGCGGTTTTGAAGGTGGGTAGGGATTCAAAAAAAATTACGCTGTGGGTAGGGCGTTCCACATTGATGTGGCATAATTGCGAAATGTGTTTAGTCCCTTGTTTGAGCCAAATCTGATTTGTCCCTCTGGTGTTGTGGTCATGGTATTCACTGACCTTTGGGAAGTACCTCGACATGTACATGGGTACCTTGGTGGTGTAGTGTATCTTGTAGACCAGGCCCATTGCAAGTTGCTCTACTCTGTGTTCTCTACTCTAAGCCATCCTAGGTTGTCAAAATGGGCATGGGTGAGGTGGGTTTTAGGAGTAAGGTCAAGCAGTAGTCTGACCAGTTTGTTTTGTGATGTTTGTAATCTTGTTTTTAGTGCATTTGAGGTGCTCTGGTACCATGAGGTGCAAGCATAGTCGTAGTACCCTTGAATGAGTGCTCCTGCTAGAGTCTTTAGGGTATTCTTGTTTACCAGAGAGGAGATCCGGTACAGGAATCTACTTCGTTGGTTGACTTTTTTATTACATTGGTTGCCATTTTGTCACAGGAAAGATTTGCCTCTAGGATGGAACCTAGGTATGTAATTTCATCTTTCCTTGTGACAATATTGGTCACCCACTGTAACAGAGAAGCCGTTTGTCTTGCTGAGTTTGTAGTTTGATCCGAAGAGAATGGACTCTGTTTTAGGTGTAATGATAGTTTGTTATCAGCGAGCCAGGTGCAGATTCTGCAGAGTTCAGAGCTGAGGGCTTTTTAAACCTGCAACTTGTTCCTGTCAGAGACCAGCAGGGCTGAGTCGTCCGAACTTGTATTTGAAGTAAACCTAGCTTTGACATAAACAATGTGTGTCCTCCATTTTTTGACTCCCGTTGCCACAAACTAAAATGTTATATTGTTATTGTAAGACAGGCAACTCATGTCAACAAGGCACAGTCACAGAGTTATAAAATCGTTCATTGTTGCCCTTTATTAAACAGCAGTTGATGTTTTGCACTGCCAATGCAGCGAATGCTATAACATAAAGCTAGCAAGGAAGTATTGTTAATTAACTAACGTGTATTATCGGGAGGAGATGTGTACTATCTTTACAAAAACAGAGGCTGGGTTAGACACTCCTCTGCAAGCTAACGCTAATTAACCAAGTAACCTAACCTAACACTGGCTAACGTTAGCATGCTAAGCTAAGGTCAGGCATCAGAAACACCACAGCCCCCAAAACGTTGCAGTTAACATTAGCCTAGCGAAACAAAACCTAAATAAGCTAAACCGTTTTTGGTATTATTCATCATTAAATACGTTACCTCTGTTGACGCGTACTGCCCGGGACAGTATTAGTAACCGGTTGAAAGTCATTTTGTCGGCTGGATTATTCGCGTGTTTACGAAACCAAGCCGCATTTCTCGGAGACGCTCTCTGATAGGCCACTGACGCGTTTGCCCAATCCGTGACGAGCTGTGTCTTTGCCCATTTCCACGTCAAACATTGATTGATTGATTGAAAAGTTTATTAACAGATTGCAGAATGGGTACAGTACAGTACATCTCAATACATACAATTGTTAAGGGGATGCAGACCAGAGAAAGACTTTCGTCTTGTTTCCACCAGGGTCCCCCATTTTCAATTCATCATAACATATATGACATACATGACATACAGATAGACAGTACTGCTACATCTATACATTTATGACATATCAGATTTGCAAATACAGTACTGTTTGTGATACAAAAGTGTCCAGAAAAGGAGTGTATATACATTTGGCGTAGAAACTGTACATTGGAGGAGGTTGGTGGGGTGGGGTTGGGTGGGTTGGGTGAGTGAATGAATGAATGAATGAAAACTTTATTTAACAGATTGCAGAATGGGTACAATACAGTACGGCTCAATACATACAATTGTTAAGGGGATGCAGACCTGAGAAAGACGTTTGTCTTGTTTCCATCAGGGTCCCCCATTTTCAATTCATATAGACATATATGACATACATGACATACAGATAGTCAGTACTGCTACATCTATACATTTATGACATACCAGATTTGCAAATACAGTACTGTTTGTGATACAGAAGGAGTCAAGAAAAGGGAGTATATACATTTGACGTAGAAACTGTACATTGGAGGTTGGGTGGGGGGGGTTGGGTACATTGGGATATTGACAACCATACTGGGTAATTTACATTGGAGGTGGTTGGGGGGGGGGGGGGGGCAGGGGGCACACTGTATAAACAAGTAACACTGTACATTGAGGGGGGGGGGGGGAGGAGACACTGTACAAACAAACACAATTGTACATTGAACTATTGACAAAACCATACTAGGTAAATGACTGTACATTGGATGGGGTTGGAATGATTGGGTTAGGATATTTACAGGGGCCAGTGTTGAATTGCAGTCTCCCGTAGGTGTCCCTTGAGAGAGGTTTTGAAAGTGGGTAGTGATCCACATTCCTTTACAGCTTTGGGTAGGGCGTTCCACATTGATGTGGCATAATTGCGAAACGTGTTTAGTCCCTTATTTGAGCCGAATCTGGGTTTGACATGATTTGTGGAGCTCCCTCTGGTGTTGTGATCGTGGTATTCACTGACCTTTGGGAAGTATTTTGACATGTACATGGGTACCTTGGTCGTGTAGTGTATCTTGTAGACCAGGCCCATTGCAAGTTGTTGTACTCTGTCGTCTACTCTAAGCCATCCTAGGTTGTCGAAGTGGGCAGGGGTGAGGTGGGTTCTAGGAGTAAGGTCAAGCAGTAGTCTGACCAGTTTGTTTTGAGATGTTTGTAATTTTGTTTTTAGCGCCTTTGAGGTGCTTTGGTACCATGAGGTGCAAGCATAGTCGTAGTACCCCTGAATGAGTGCTCCTGCCAGAGTCTTCAGGGTGTTCTTGTTTACCAGAGAGGAGATCCGGTACAAGAATCGAGTTCGTTGGTTGACTTTTTTTATTACATTGGATGCCATTTTGTCACAGGAGAGATTAGCCTCTAGGATGGACCCCAGGTAGGTAATTTCATCTTTCCTTGTGACAATATTGTCACCCACTGTAACTGAGAAGCCGTCGGTCTTGCTGAGTTTGTTATTTGAACCGAAGAGAATGGACTCTGTTTTGCCCATGTGTAATGATAGTTTGTTATCAGCGAGCCATATGCAGATTCTGCCTAGTTCCGAGCTGAGGGTTTTTTCAACCTGTAACTTGTTCTTGTCAGAGACCAGCAGGGCTGAGTCGTCCGCAAACAGGAACAAGTTGCAGTCACAAGCTGACGACATGTCATTTGCATAAATTAGGAACAGTAGCGGTCCTAGTATGCTTCCTTGTGGAACACCACAGCTCACTGTGAGGGGGGGGGATAGGGTACCGTTTACCTCCACCATCTGTTCCCTCCCCTCAAGGTAGGATTGCATCCAGTTCACTGATAGACTATCAAAACCAATTGCTTTTAGCTTGTCAATCAGAATGGAGTGATTGACCGTGTCAAAGGGGGCTGAGGGCTGTACATTGTAGGTGGGGGGGGGGGGGGGGGGGGGGGGGTTGGGTAGGGGACACACACACATTTTACACTGTACATTGGAATGTTGACAAAGCCTTACTTGGTCATTTACTGTACAACTAGGTTAGGACATTTGTAGGGGCCAGTTTCGAATTGCAGTCTCACGTAGGTGTTTTTTGAGAGTGTTTTTGAAGGTGGGTAGTGATTCACATTCCTTTACAGCTTTAGGCAGGGCGTTCCACATTGATGTGGCATAATTGCGAAACGTGTTTAGTCCCTTGTTTGAGCCGAATCTGGGTTTTACATGATTTGTGGAGCTCCCTCTGGTGTTGTGATCGTGGTATTCACTGGGTAAACAGCCTGCAAACTACCTGGCGTTCTATCGCCATGTTCTAAGACAAACTCTAACCTTAACCAACTTCGAAAGAGTGCCTACGCTTAACCATCGAAATAACTTGCCGTCACTCACGCTCTAAGACAAACTCTAACCTTAACCAACTTCTTCTTCTTCGTTTAAATTTCCGGCGGACTACGCATCTAGGCGTATTGCCGCCCTCCACATGACAGTGAGATCACTGTAAAAACAAAATTATGGCGGGTCGCGACTACAAAAGCCGCACACCGCCACCTACTGCACATAGATATATATCTATGCTACTGCACATACCCCCCCCCCACCTCCAATGTACAGCCCCCCACCCACCCACCCACCCAACCCCACCCCACCTACCCAACCTCCTCCAATGTACAGTTTCTACGTCAAATGTATATACACTCTTTTTCTGGACACTTTTTGTATCACAAACAGTACTGTATTTGCAAATCTGGTATGTCATAAATGTATAGATGTAGCAGTACTGTCTATCTGTATGTCATGTATGTCATATATGTTATGATGAATTGAAAATGGGGGACCCTGATGTAAACAAGACTAAAGTCTTTCTCTGGTCTGCATCCCCTTAACAATTGTATGTATTGAGCTGTACTGTACTGTACCCATTCTGCAATCTGTTAATAAACTTTTCAATCAATCAATCAAAACCATTCCACAATAACCTTCTTCTTCACCGGGTATAGTGGCAGATTGCGACCACAAAAGCTGCATACCGCCACCTACTGTACACTCCATTCAACCCCATAACACACAAAACAACAAACCCATCCCTAACATCACCACCCTATCCAAACCTAATCTATGAGTCCCCCCTTGCCTCCTGTGGGCTGACTCTGACCTACTCGCTCACTAACACCCCCCTTCTCTAACGCTACTTGACCAGCCACCCTGTTTAACTCCGTCAAAACATCCTCCACTGATGTGGGGACCCTGATGTAAACAAGACGAAAGTCTTTCTCTGGTCTGCATCCCCTTAACAATTGTGTGTATTGAGCTGTACTGTATTGTACCCATTCTGCAATCTGTTAATAAAGTTTTCAATCAATCAATCAATCAATCAATCAATCAATCAATCAGTCAACCCCTCCATACCCAAGTGTCCCACTCAGGGGCGGATTTAGGATTGTAGGAGATCCGGGGCTTAGCCCAGATGGGCCCCCCCCCCCTTTTTTTTTTTTTTGATATTTTTTAATTTTTTTTTTTTTTTTTTTCGTTTTTGGGCAGGCAAGGGGTGGTTTGGAGGGGGTCCGGCACAACCCCCTCCACGACAGATTTTTTTTGAATTTAATGAACCTGTACGTGCAATTTCCTGCAATATAGAGCCTTCAATCTTGACCAATAAAGCTGCTCTTTTCACTATAAAACTCAGTTGGTTAGATTTATATATTGGGGGGGGATATATCATATTTTTCATATAATCAAAAAGTGGTGGAGCAAGATCATACCTTTGCTCCCCCAAGTTCAATAGTGGGAGAGCAGAGATGCTCCGAATGCTCTTATGGCCAGGCGTCTATGATTCACTGATACAAAGTAAAATAGTGCAGTGCAATAAAATAGTTAGTCAAATAGAATAAAATAATGCAATAGTGCATTGCAATAAAATAGTTATCATCGTATTTTTTCGGGAGGCCGGTAAGGAGTGCATTACAGTAGTCGAGTTGGCTTGAGATAAAGGCATGGATCTGGTTTTCAGCGTCCTTTTGATTTATAAATGGCCGTACTTTAGCTATGTTTCTAAGGTGGAAGAATTAAGTTTTTGTCAACTTGTTGATTGTGATTTAAAGCTTAGGTCTGAGTCTACCATAACACCAAGACTTAAAGGGGAACTATCTTATAAATGGCCTTTTTGAGTGTTTAGCATTGTTTCCTAGCTATGTGAACTTATATTAATATGATCTATGTCTCAAAATTCTCATATTGGCGCATTCTTCCAATTCTCCTCTCACAATATTCACCCTCACTGAACTGAGTCGTTTGAAAATGTGCCTATATGTGATGTCATATAGTCACTGCTGCATGTTAATGTTGGGACGCTCCGCAGTGGTTTAGGTGGCACCTGCAGCCCAGGCTCAAAACAGCTCGAAATCTTGAGGTAGAAAAATGCTGTTTTTGAGGACTTGATTAGAAATACAAAACAATGAATAAAAAAAATATATATATTACAGAGGTGTTCCATAGACTCACAGGAATTGTGTAAAAGTGCCCAAATAGTGAAAGAAATAGTAAAATAGTTCCCCTTTAACTCACTCAAATACAGTTAGCAGCTGGATAGACCACAGATGGAAATTAGCTTCTGCTAAATCTGGTGCAAACATATTTTCATGTAACAATGATGAATTGTAAAAAAAAAAAAAAAAAACGTTTTTTTTTCTTTTTTTCTCTTTTTTTTAATTTTTTTTTAAATAGATTCGGGGCTTTTCAGAATACATCCGGGGCTTGAGCCCAGGTAGCCACCCCCTAGCTCCGCCCCCCACTGCTGCTAAAACTATCAACCTAGTCCTCTCTGTCCTACTACTAATCGTCGCTGTCGTATTCACTACTCCTGCCACAAAGGCCACCATACCTAACTTCTCCCTAAACACCCTCTCTTTCTTCGCCTGAACTTCCTCTACCACCCGATGCCCTATCCTAAAACCCTGCCCCCTATCTTGCTTTCCCTGATCCTCCTGCACTATCCTTACTGCCAACTGCCCTTCCCTAAACCCCTGTCCCTTGTCTTGCTGTCCCTGTCCTACCTTCCTAGCTGCCTCCGCATATGAAATTCTACCTTCCCTTCGCACCTGCTGGACCATTACCTCTAGCTTCATCGCCTCACAACCCCAATACGCTACACTATGCTTCCCACCACAACTACAACACTTCGGCTCCACTCCCAGTTACCTTAACCAACTTCGAAGAGTGGCTAAACTTAACCAGTGTAGAAACAGGCGTCGGCCAATCAGAGAGCGTCTCCGAGAAATGCGGCTTGGTTTCGTAATCACGCAGATTAATTATCTCATCCAAGGAGTGATCGACCTGAGATCGATTAGTTGCCCTTGTACTAGCCTTAATTGAGGATTTAAAGATAGTCGAAAAAACGATTGTATTGGGGGGAAAACACAGCAGTTGTGATTTTAAAAGATTTATTTTTGGGAATGAAATAGGGTGACTAAACATATACGTGAATTTAAGTCACACGTAGCCCTCTGTCAAATGCTAAAGGGCGTTACTCAGTATTAGCAGCAGATCAACTAATTTGAAGTTTCAAGTTTGCTTTTATTTGTTTGATTGAATTATTGACATTTTTATTAACAGATTGCAGAATGGGTACAATACAGTACGGCTCAATACACACAATTGTTAAGGGGATGCAGACCAGAGAAAGACTTTCATCTTGTTTACATCAGGGTCCCCCATTTTCAATGCATCATAACATTTATGACATAGATATACAGGACATAGAGATATACAGTGTACTGTTACATCCAGACATTTATGACATACAAGATATACAAATATACAGTACTGTTTATTTACACAGAGTTTCTAAAAGAGAATATATATATGTAACGGTTGGTCTGTCTGTGTGTAGGCCTGGCCAACACACGTGTCTCCTGCGTTGTGTTCTGGGCGTGATGCTTAGTGACGAGTCAGCACACATGGACAACTGTTCATCATTTATTCGTGGTCTGCAATGGAGCATGAAACGAGTAGTAGAAATGCCACAAAGAACAGCGTCACACTATGTTCTCTCAGTCACGTCTTTCACATTGGGTGCTTGTTGCAGACTCTAAACAACACTTAACACTTGTTACATACATTTGAGGGGGGATGATTGGGTGGGGGGGGGGGGGGTTGGATGGGGGTTGGACATTTACCTGGGCCAGTTTCGAATTGCAGCCTCCCCTAGGTGCTTTTTTAGATCGGTTTTGAAGGTGGGTAGGGATTCACATTCTTTTACATCTGTGGGTAGGGCGTTCCACATTGTTGTGGCATAATTGCTAAATGTGTTTAGTCCCTTGTTTGAGCCGAATCTGGGTTGAACATGATTTGTGGAACTCCCTCTGGTGTTGTGGTTGTGGTATTCACTGACCTTTGGGAAGTATTTTGACATGTACATGGGTACCTTAGTGGTGTAGTGTATCTTGTAGACCAAGCCCATTGCAAGTTGCTGTACTCTGTCGTCTACTCTAAGCCATTCTAGGTTGTCAAAGTGGGCAGGGGTGAGGTGGGTTTTAGGAGTAAGGTCAAGCAGTAGTCTGACCAGTTTGTTTTGTGATGTTTGTAATCTTGTTTTTAGTGCCTTTGAGGTGCTTTGGTACCATAAGGTGCAGGCATATAGTACCCTTGAATGAGTGCTCCTGTTGTCCTGTTGTCACGTATAAAGTAGAACTGTACATTGTATTATCGACGAAACCTTACTTGGTCCCAAGAAGAGGGTCTCGTGTATTATTGGGTTAGGACATTTACTGTACATTGGAGGGGGTTGGGTTAGGACATTTACTGTACATTGTTGGAGGGGGTTGGGTTAGGACATTTACAGGGGCCAGTTTCGAATTGCAGTCTCACGTAGGTGCTCTTTGAGAGTGGTTTTGAAAGTGGGTAGTGATTCACATTCCTTTACAGCTGTGGGTAGCTGATGGGGGGGTGCCTTTGTGGTCTGTTATCGTTCTGAGGCCCTGCCACATACTCCTGGAATCAGCCTGTTCAAATTGAAGCTCCACCTTATCCCTGTACTGCCCCTTTGCCTCTATCACTGTTATATTTCATACTGGCTTCCTGTCTTGCTCCGCTTATTGGACTATGCACGCACCTATTGCGCACGCCCACTTCCGTAGTATATAACCAGGGGTAGTGGCCATGCTCACCCTTCCTCGCTCTTTCACGCGAAAGGACAGCCCATAAGCATCTGCAGTGCTGTACAAGAGTGTTTCTAAATAAAAAAAATATACTGACCGTAAGATGGACGAGTTCCACCACCACAATAGTCCCTTTCGGGGCTACTTCACCGCCAGCGTCCCTGCTGTTGTGGGGAATCTTTGGACCGGCTCGCAGGTGTCCAGAGTAGACGTGGCGGGGGGATACGAGTGTGATGCGGCCGCGGTGAGTCCTTCTCGCGGGAGAAGGACCCATGGCCCTGGTTCCAGCAGTATCTTGGGGACGAAGCTGTTTTTTTTTATTTTTATTTTTTTTATTATTGGCCCAGACCGGCCCACCATAATCGGTCGGACACCACCCACCACCAGTACACCATCCTTGCGGTCCCCTTAAATATGTGTACCTACTGTACTATTCCCCAAACCCACTACAAAGCTGGGTAGTAAGTGCCATGGACAAGTGGACCAGTGTACTCACTCGCTCTTAGTCTTGGCTGAATCTTGTTTTGGGTGGTGATGTAAAACACCTGCATCATAGCAGGCTCAGGATGGGCAAAGTAGTCTGTAACTGAGGGGTACAATTCCCTGACTGTATTGATAAGTATGGTATCATTAAACCACTACCGCTTTATGTACTTTAACTACTGGCCACACAGTACATGATATAGATATGATGAACACTTTCCCACCATGAAACCAAGTCCACACAAATGTATCCGTCGAATCTTTAATATATAGCAAAGGGTATATACAACGTTCACGTAATGACATTTATGATTTGAATGCACTTGTAAGGCAAATGAGTATTCGTAGGCAAATCAACATTGAATGTCCAATCTCTGGTTACGCAGGAAGCAAGTATACAACCTGGTTCTTTAGGGAACTATAGCGATGGTACTTAATGATTATAGCTGGATACACTAAAGGGGGTCCCGCTGGTTGTAAGTCAGTAGGGGGGGGGGGGGGGGGTTAGGAGAGCCGCTGGCGATATCCCATCTGGCCAACGATTTCTTGGGAGAATTCAGAGTGCTGAACACGGTGCCCACAGAACCTTGGTCCACAGATGAATACAGTTGGGCCCTCTTGTAGACGGTAGCTGCCGGTCCACAACGAAGAGACGTGAGGCGACCTCACTCGGGTTAGAGCGCCGTCTCACCTGGACTCCTCTCGGGGGTAGTTCCAACACTTACCAGTGTTGGCTGTTATCCATGGCATAATCAAAGCACCCAAAGCAAGTAGATAATCCAAGCCGTGTAGGGCTCGCCGTCGTCCGGGTAAGGTAATCCAATGTGCAGGTCCACTCGTCCTTGCCCAGAACTCCTCGGATGAAAGCACCACACGTGGTCTGCCCAGCCTGGTTAAGACTCTAGATAACGCGAGGAAAACGATGGGGGTACTGCTCACTTTATAACTCTAACCGAACGATGCACCATACATAATAGACTATTATTAACTTAATAGAAATACGTCCCACTCGACGGTATAGTGCCAAACTATGACAATTCAACTATTAATCCACACGATGTCTCAATGCCATTCTGAGGCCAAGTTGACCATACTGCACCACACGTGTATCGTGGGTGAGGCTTAACGTCTTGCCACTAGGTTGGAGGGTAAAGAACTAAGGGCTAAGGGACTAAAAGAAAGTTCTACTTTACTTGCGCCATATATATATGCGCTGTGAACAAATAGTACCATTCGTATTTTGCCAGACGTATTTTGCCAGACGTATTCCTACGCGGAACCGGGCTAGTAACGACATGTTCGTCGGCACGATTGAACTTGAACCAAGGGGCTTGGCTGCTGGCGCCAAGTTCTTGTCCAATGAGAGAATGAAACTATTATGGGCTGTTAGTAGACTAAAGGGATATTCAGTGTATATGTACAAGGAATATACAAGGGATATCAAACGATATACAAATACTATTAAATATATATCCATAAATAAATATATATATTCGGTTTAATCTGATCCTTCACAACAGCCGCCCCCTAATTAGTCCCACCTAATTAGCTAAGCAGAGACAGATTAACCGCACTGTCTACCACTCAAGGTCCGCTGTAAGGGTCAGTCAACTCACAAAGTCGTGGGGTCATGGTCGTCATCGATAGTGTCTGGGAGTCTGGGCAGTTCTATTAGCCTCGCCACGGGTCGTGTGTAAGTTCGCCCTTGGACGAGCACCTCAGCTGCTCGGACCTTGCCATCGGCACCGGTGATCACTTTGCTTACGCGGCCAGCCGGCCACATAGCTCTGGGTAGTGACTGGTCGATAATCATGACGACTGTTCCTTCTGTCAAATTGTCTCTCTCTTTTACCCACTTCTGGCGGGTCTGTAGAGACGGTAGGTAGTGGAGTAGAAAGCTGTTCCAAAACTTGTCAGCTAGTACTTGACTGTACCTCCACATTCTTCGGCCGTTCGCTTCTTCAGGCCTGTACATTGTCTGGGGTAGCGCGGGGTCCAGCCGCCCCATCAAGAGTGTGTTGGGGGTGACTGGGTCGACATCTGCTATATCACTGGAGACGTAGCCGAGGGGCTTGGAGTTCAATACTCCCTCGATCTCCGTGAGGACTGTCATTAGGACTTCTTCCGCTACAGTCTGGGCCCCAAGCACGGCGTACAGGGCTGTCTTTATAGAACGTACTTCTCGTTCCCAGGTTCCACCGAAGTGGGGTGCGTTCGGGGGATTAAACTGGAAGTCAATCTGGGATGGAGCGAGGTGGGTCTTAAGTTCTGGGCCCATAGCTTGGAAGCTCTCTCTCAGCTCTCTTTCTCCGCCTTTGAAGTTTGTCCCGTGATCAGACAACAATGTAGACGGTTTTCCTTTCCGTGATGTGAATCTTCGGAAGGCCATAAGGAATGAGTCTGTGCTCATGGTTGGAAGGAGTTCGATATGTATCGCTCTGGTGGTCATGCATTTGAATACAATACCCCACCGCTTCTCGGTTCCTCTTCCTTTCTTTATATACAACGGGCCAAAACAGTCCATGCCTGTGGAGTGGAATGGCTTGTCGCCGAGTCGGAGGCGACAGGGAGGTAGGTCAGCCATCCGGGGTATGCTGGGCTGCGCGCGCCACTTTCGGCAGTCTAGACAGGTTCGCTGGAAGCGTCGCACTGCTTCTCTTCCTTGAAGTATCCAATAGCGACGTCTGATCTCCGCGAAGACTCTCTCTGCTCCTGCGTGGTGTACATCCTCGTCGTATTTCTTTATGATCAGCTCTGTGACCTTGTGTCGGCTGTTCAAGACTATCGGGTACTTAACGTCATCCGGTAGATTGGGGGCCCTCCGCAGACGACCACCCACTCTGATGAGATTATGGGCGTCGCTCTCGGGTGCCAGGTGGAGCAATCTGCTGTCTGATGGGACGGGCTTTCCTCCCTGTAGACAGTCTAGCTTGTCGGGGAACGAGTCTCTCTGGGCTCGTTGTAGTAGAAGAAGTTCTGCTTCTTCGTAGTCAGCTGCTGAAATGTCGGCAGTGGGCTGAATCTCTGGGTGGTGCCACAGAAATGTCTTTAGTTGCGCACTCTGTAGGGTGAGGCAATCAGCTATGTTGGGGTCTGTGGAGGCGACTGTGCTCAGTCCACAGAACATAGGTTTCTTGTTCTCAGCCTCCTCTTTACTCGCCTCCCGTGGGGTGGGCGTAGGCCACTCTCCTTCCGGGAGCTTGAGGAACTCTGGTCCGTCACTGTAGATGTTGTGACGGGTGAGGTCATCTAGGGACATTCCCCGGGTGATGACGTCAGCTGGGTTGTGTTTGGTGTCCACATACTGCCAGCTCGCTGCTTCTGTTAACTCTTGAATCTCTGTGACTCTGACTCCCACGAAGACCTTGTATCTGCATGAATCAGACTTGATCCATGTGAGTACTGTCGTGGAATCTGACCACAAGATTGTTCTGTGCACCGGAAGGGTGAGTTCACGTTGGATTAACGTGGCTAGATGCGCTCCTGCTAGGGCTGCGCAGAGCTCTAGACGCGGGATAGATTGTTGCTTTCGTGGGGCTATTCTTGAGCGAGCCAGGATGAAGGCGGTGTGTATCTCTCCTCCCTTCTCTTGGGCACGCAAGTAGGCCACTGATCCATAGGCTACTTCGGAGGCGTCGCTGAAGACGTGTAGATCCATCTTGCATGTCTCTGGCCTCACTGTGGGTGGGAAGTAGCTGCGGCGTATATTGACGCCTGGGAGTGAGCGGAGTTCCGTCTCCCACTCTCTCCATGTGGAGGCAAGGGGTGCGGGTATTGGGTCGTCCCAGCCCTGGTCCTTGTCCCATAGTGCTCGTACAATCATCTTTGCCCTGGTGGTGTAAGGTAGAATACATCCCAACGGGTCATATTGTCTGGCGAGTGTTCTGTACACACTCCGTCTGGTGGTCGGTATCGCCGTCGACCTTCCCTGCTCCGTGGTCAGGGGTTTGTGTCTATAGTGGAGCGAGTCTGTTTTGAAGCGCCAGACTAGTCCTAGTGTCATTTCTTGGGCTTCTCCTGGGATTGTCGCCATCCAGGTCTCGCTGCTGGCAGCCTTGTCCGCGGGGGAGAGGCTGCGCAATACGTGCAGGTCGCTGCTGGCCCACTGCCTGAGATCAAAGCCGCCTTTGATCAGAGAGGCGCGTAGTTTGAGTAGGAGAGCCTCGGCTTCTTCTTGAGTCGAAACGCTTTGCAAACAGTTGTCCACGTAGAAACTGTTCTTCACACTGTGTCGGACCTCTTCATCTGCTGCTGGGTCCTCTGCGACGTGTTTCTGTAGTGCAAATGTAGCACAGCACGGGCTGCATGTAGTTCCGAAAGGGAGGACTTCCCATTGATAGATGGCGGGGTGCTCATCTCCGATCCTCTCTCTCCATAGGAACCGCAGCAGGGGCTTGTCCTCCTCCACTAGTCTCACCTGCAGGAACATCCCTTTGATATCCCCGCTGATAGCCACCTTGTCCTGGCGGAAGCGTAGTAGCACGCCTAGTAGGGAGGGGCCGAGTGTGGGGCCGGGCAAGAGCTCTTTATTCAGATTTTGGGATCCGATCTGGTAGCTGCAGTTAAACACAATGCGATCCTTGCCGTTGTGGTGGACCTTGTGGTGCGGCACGTACCATGATTCGGTCGTCTGATCGGCCTCTTTAATGTCAATCTTTGTCACGTGTCCCGCTGTGATTAGCTTCTCAATCTCAGCGCGGTACACACTCTCTTGAGCGGGGTCTTTGGCTAGGCGCCGCTCTGTGTTCAATAGATACCGCTCCGTAGCGTCTTTCTTTGCGTGAAAGGTGGGCATTCCCTCTCGCCTCAGGAGTGGAGTTGCGTATCTCATCACTCCGCCGACTGTGACTCTCTTTGTCCCTTGCTCGAGGAGGTTTATGGCGTAAATGTCTTCTTTACAACGAATGTCTTTCTTTTCGTTCTTAAAGGGCATTGTCTCTAGTGTCCATAGCCTCTCGACATGCTGCAGGAGAGTGGTGTCTTCTTCTGTCACTCTGGAGTGGAGGCAGCTAGTGGCTGCTGTTCGGTTGAGAGATTTAGCGAGGGGGCCTTGTAGTGTCCATCCTAGGCGGGTCTCGACTGCTGCAGGACAGCCTCTGGGTCCTGTATGGACCCGGTCTATCGGGACTATGAGGTCTGCATGGTCGGAGCCTATCAGCAGGGTCGGGGTGGCGCCGTCTATGAGCGGGATAGGTAGTTGACACAGGTGCACATATTTATCCATCAGCTTGGCGATGGGGTAGGTGTACTGTGATAGTCCTATTTCTTGGCTGGTGAAAGCATTTGTAATCCTATACCGTCTCTCTGGCTGCCCGCTTGCTGCGATAGTGAAGGAGACATTCTCGCCTTTTATCGTCTTTAAATCTCTTCTTATTGTCCGAATCGTCATTTGGTTCTCGCTCCCCCGCAGTCCCAGCTGGGCCGCAGCGGACGCGAGCAGAAGGGTCTTCTCTGACCCGTCATCAAGGACGGCGTAAGTGTCCATGACTTTATCTTGGTAGCTCAATGTTACACGGACTACCTTTAAGAGCACTTGGGCGCCGCTGCTGCTGGCGGGGTCAATGTACATGACACTTGCCTTGGTGCTGCTCGATGGTGCAGGTGCAGGCTTTCTTCTGTTACTGTCGTGTAGGACATCTAGGTGGGCTCCGTCACACCGACTGCACCTCTTCTTTAGGCGGCACTCGGCTGCCATGTGACTGCGCGCACATCGGTAACAGCGCCTGTTGGACTTTATCCATTGACTCACTTCTTCTGCATTCATCTTTGTGAACAGGTCACATTGTGACAGCCAGTGTTCCTTCTCGCAGTACGGGCACACCATCTTCCACTTCTCTTTTCTCGAGGGGGTACTGTGGTTCTTACTGCTCGGTACTGATTCTGATTGGTGCATGACAGTCACCGATCTTCTTCCATCGTTTATTCTCCTGGGTCCCTCTCTGGAGCTTGGTGTGCTCCGCACGAACGTATCCAGTCGTAAGCTGCTGACTTCTCTCGCCAGGAAGTCGGCTAGATCGAGGAGGGATGGTTCGGGACCGTTAGGATCACGGTGGTCTCTCTGCCGCCTAAAGCGCTCTTGTCTGGCGGGTGGCAGCTTCTCTAAAATCCTCTCGACGTTAGAGTTGGCGTATAGCTCGTGCATACCCTTTTCTCGTTGCGCTCCCAGCATCCCTACCAGGGACTGCACTTTTATAGACAGGTCGTCTAATGAGCGATTGTCTGTTGCTGGGGGTAGGCGGTCAATATGCCTTATCTCTTGGATTACGTAATCCCATATACGTCCATATCTCTGGTCCAGCGCTGCTAGAGCCGCGGTGTAAGGGGTCGTAGAGGTGGCATAGGCTAGCGCTATATTGTGCGCTCGGGGTACTTTCAGGTGCTTCAGTAATATTGCATACTTGTGGCGTTCATCAGCGACATCCACCATCATTGTCTCTAAGCACATCCGGAGCTCCGTGTACTGTGCTCGATTCTCATGGGTGAAGTCTGGAATCGTCGGTGTGCCAATGTATGACGCCGTGGATGGCTGATACATCGGCGAGCGTTGGGGGAGAGGCCTCCTAGGCGAGTCTCCTCTTGCGCCTCTCTGTGGGCTGGTACCGGCAGGGTACCATGGCCCGCTGGTCCAGGTGCTATTCCTCTGGGCTGGTCGTGCGTCATGCTCACCCGTGAATAGAGTCGGGGGTCTGTAGCGCAGCGCCGCGGGGGTATAGCCTGGGCTGTACTGGACCTCCTGGTCCGGTGGAGTACTGTGCTGTCGTCGGGCTTGGTTCTCCTCCTCTCCCTCTTCTTCTTCTATCAGGTCCTCTAGATCCTGTAGTCGTTTATTTAGCTTCTCCGCAGTGTATGCTGCTCCTTCCTTGTAGCTGGGTCTCGCTTGGACCGGTCTGGGAAGGGGGTCTGCGGGGGGTATAGGCTTGGTCTGTTGGTCAAGTTCAGGGTCGCTTGCTCGGTTAGGGGATGCTGCCCTTGACTGTTGTCTCGACGAGTTCCTTGAACCCCTGGCGGAGGGAGAGGGTGTTGCCTTGGTGATCAGCTGCTCCATTAGCTGCGCTTGTAGTCTGTCGCGCTCGGCTTCGCGCTTGATGAAAGCGATGTCGCGCTCTGCTTCTCTTTGGGCACCGGCAGCGGCACGCTGGGTGTCTGCTCGGTCTCTTGCCATATTCTCTTCCGTCTGAAGGCGTCTCATCTCCAGGCGTATGCGCTCTTCTTCGCTCCGTTGCTGTGTCTGGAGTCGATCGCGTTCACCCTGAAGTCGATCGCGTTCACCCTGGAGTCGATCGCGTTCGGTAGAGGCTGTCAGGCTGACGAGGAACGCCTGTGATAGCATCCTCTCCGCTTCGCTGGGAGAAGACGGTTGTAGAGGTGAGCCGCTCCTGGCTGTACTCGTCGGGGAGTCCTGGAGCTCTATTTCCTCGGCGCTCTCCTCATCTTGTTCCGTGCAGAGTTCTCTCTCTGTAGGGTTGTCTTCCTCCCGGGGCTGGTCGGGGACTACTTCTTCGGTATTGGCGGGGGGTAAAGGCATGTCAGCTCCCTCCTGGTCCCCACCGTGAGCTTGGTCAGTTACATTAGAACCCACTAGGGCCTCTGTGGTCGGGGTAACCTGGTCGTTAAGGTCAGACATAATTTTACTTTCTACTTTTACCGCGTTTACCGTCTGTAGAAGGCTAGGTAGTTGACTGACAGCGTAATCCTCTAAGTACGGAGGTGGCTGTCGTCTGCGCCGCGGGCGTTCTACGTTAGGAGGACCGTTTCGTGGAGTGTTCATCATAGGCCATTTTAATATTAATAACACTATATTAATATTACACTAGTTACCCTCCGGCTCGAAGGACCAATTGTAACTGAGGGGTACAATTCCCTGACTGTATTGATAAGTATGGTATCATTAAACCACTACCGCTTTATGTACTTTAACTACTGGCCACACAGTACATGATATAGATATGATGAACACTTTCCCACCATGAAACCAAGTCCACACAAATGTATCCGTCGAATCTTTAATATATAGCAAAGGGTATATACAACGTTCACGTAATGACATTTATGATTTGAATGCACTTGTAAGGCAAATGAGTATTCGTAGGCAAATCAACATTGAATGTCCAATCTCTGGTTACGCAGGAAGCAAGTATACAACCTGGTTCTTTAGGGAACTATAGCGATGGTACTTAATGATTATAGCTGGATACACTAAAGGGGGTCCCGCTGGTTGTAAGTCAGTAGGGGGGGGGGGGGGTTAGGAGAGCCGCTGGCGATATCCCATCTGGCCAACGATTTCTTGGGAGAATTCAGAGTGCTGAACACGGTGCCCACAGAACCTTGGTCCACAGATGAATACAGTTGGGCCCTCTTGTAGACGGTAGCTGCCGGTCCACAACGAAGAGACGTGAGGCGACCTCACTCGGGTTAGAGCGCCGTCTCACCTGGACTCCTCTCGGGGGTAGTTCCAACACTTACCAGTGTTGGCTGTTATCCATGGCATAATCAAAGCACCCAAAGCAAGTAGATAATCCAAGCCGTGTAGGGCTCGCCGTCGTCCGGGTAAGGTAATCCAATGTGCAGGTCCACTCGTCCTTGCCCAGAACTCCTCGGATGAAAGCACCACACGTGGTCTGCCCAGCCTGGTTAAGACTCTAGATAACGCGAGGAAAACGATGGGGGTACTGCTCACTTTATAACTCTAACCGAACGATGCACCATACATAATAGACTATTATTAACTTAATAGAAATACGTCCCACTCGACGGTATAGTGCCAAACTATGACAATTCAACTATTAATCCACACGATGTCTCAATGCCATTCTGAGGCCAAGTTGACCATACTGCACCACACGTGTATCGTGGGTGAGGCTTAACGTCTTGCCACTAGGTTGGAGGGTAAAGAACTAAGGGCTAAGGGACTAAAAGAAAGTTCTACTTTACTTGCGCCATATATATATGCGCTGTGAACAAATAGTACCATTCGTATTTCGCCAGACGTATTCCTACGCGGAACCGGGCTAGTAACGGCATGTTCGTCGGCACGATTGAACTTGAACCAAGGGGCTTGGCTGCTGGCGCCAAGTTCTTGTCCAATGAGAGAATGAAACTATTATGGGCTGTTAGTAGACTAAAGGGATATTCAGTGTATATGTACAAGGAATATACAAGGGATATCAAACGATATACAAATACTATTAAATATATATCCATAAATAAATATATATATTCGGTTTAATCTGATCCTTCACAACATAGTCTATAGCCTGTTCATCCCTGTGAGCAAATAGTTGTTTATTCATGCAATTAATGCATGGGCTGTTCCATCTTATTTCATTTGATACTAACTACTCAGTTCATACAGATTTAAAGTATCCAAATATCAATGATGAATATTGCATAAGGTTTTACACAGTTAATAGATCACCCTTTTGTTTTATATTCATGTTCAGAGAGGAGTAATAGTTAGATCTTTGTATGTGTGATTTATATGGCAATTAAATCAATTGTGTGCTTGTTTGTTTGGGAAGTTTGACCTACAGTTTTAATGTGCCTACCACGTGAAGGTACATGCTCAATGGACAGCACAAAAACTATTGTAGGTGGAGACTAGAGCTACCACAGATAGTAATAAGTTAAGTAATCCATACCATATATATCCTAATAGTTACCTTACCACACGATGACCATACTTGGCTGAAAATAAACTTTTCTGCCTGTTGCTAATACATAAGTGGCATACATTTTTGCAGTTGAGCAAAAATTAGCAGTTGAGTAGGCTATATGTGCTGTGTTTTATGTCTTCCATCGAGGACCACCTTGGAAATAAGTGTTTTAATTAATGCTTTTATAGGTGATATCCTCAGGAATACAAATTGGTCATGATCATTTGTTTTTATGATGTGTTTGTAATTTCCAAATAAAAATCGAATCAAATAAAAAAATTACCGCCGGCCACTAGGGGGCAGCATCTCGTTAGTAGTGCTGACAAGCTTAGTTTATGGACCTAGGTCACTCACAGGGGGGCTTATGAGATGTGATTGGGCGGTGGGCCAGCTTGGGGGGGGGCTTAGTAAGAGATGTGATTATTGGGCCAGCCCAGTGTCAGCCAGTACCAAATGGGCCGCTGTCCCAGGCTAGTTGTGGGCCGGTCTATATTTTTATTTTTTATAAATCAATTATAACGGCCCAAAGGCGCGTCGGCCCACTGGGAAAATGTCCAGATTACCAGTCCAGCCCATGGCACTGCTGTTCTGTCACAAGCGTGCGCATGCTTTGAACAAGCATTCTAACTCTCATGCTTAACCGAAAGGTCTTCACCCCAACTCAAACCGTCTCACTCAGACGCAACCTGCCCTCCCTATCCCCCTCCACCCTCTCCTCTGACATACTATCCGCTCTGCCTTTGAGTGACACCTTCTCTGCTCTCCCCACAGAGATGGCAACCTCCACCCTCCTCTCAGCCCTTGCAACCTCCTTCGACAAGCTCTGTCCCCTCGTTGAGAAACCTGCCCACCGTTCCCCACCCAGTCCATGGCGGACGGATGCAGTGAGAGAACAAAGACAGGTCCTGAGAGCGGCTGAGAGGAAGTATAGAAAGTCACGCCTCACTGCTGACATCAACACATATCACAACCTCTTGTTTTTTTGTTTTGTTTTTTTCCTCCTCTTTTTCCGATTTTTCTCCCATCCCACTGTTTAGTCGTTATGCCAATTCCCAACTCCCTTCCTGGTTGTTGCGCACCCCCCCTACTGTTGGTCCGGGAGGCCGGAGACTATCACATGCTATCCTCCGACACCAGCCGGCAGCCAGCCTGGCAGCGCAGATTCTCACTGGGAGAGTGTAACGTGTGGAAGGTCACACTACCTCCCTCCAGATCCTTCCTTCGCTGAGCAGGCACCCCGACCGAACTGTAGGAGTACTTTTTTCTGTTTACAATGCCCAGGACCCACCCATCAGCTTTCCGACCCCTAACACTGCCAATTGTGTTAGTATGAACGACCAGCCAAGCTGATAGCAACGCTGGATTCGAACCCAGCGTCTCCAGCGTTGATGGCGAGCGCCTTGCCCACTACACCACCTAGCCGCCCCACAACCTCTTATTAACATTCTCCAAAACCATTACTAATGCCAAAGCTTCTTTCTTTCACCATAGGATCGAGGCCTCTGCCAAGAACCTTCGCAAACTGCATTCTACCATGTCCTCCCTCCTCACTCCCCCCCCACCCCCTCCTCCCTCATCTTTCTCTGCCGAAGACTTTGCGATCTTCTTTGAGGAAAAAGTGGAGAACATCCGCAGCTCCTTCTCCCAACCCCTACCCATTCCAAATACTGAATCGAGAACCTCATCCTTCACTCTGTCATCTTTCTCTCCCATTACAGAAGCCGAGACCCTGACACTGGTAACGTCGAACCGTCTGACTACATGCCAGCTGGACCAGCTACCCTCCCCACTCCTCCAGACCATAGCACCAGACATCCTCCCATTCCTAACTGCAAACATCAACTCCTCACTCAACTCGGGGGTGGTCCCCATCCCCACCTCCATAAAACAAGCCAGAGTCACACCGCTCATAAAAAAAACCAACCCTGAACCCCACTGTCATACTTAGGCAACTATCGTCCTGTCTCTCTTCTCTCCTTCCTTTCTAAAAAACTTGAACGTGCTGTATCCAACCAACTTACTGCTTATATCTTACAGAATGACCTCCTAGACCCTAATCAGTCTGGCTTCCGGACTGGCCACTCCACAGAAACGGCCCTCATTGCGGTCACAGAGGCACTTCACTTAGCAAAAGGCCTCTCCTCTGTCCTGATTCTCCTAGATCTATCTGCAGCCTTCGACACAGTCAACCATCAGATCCTCCTCGCGGCCCTCGCAGGAATGGGAGTGGCTGGCTCTGCGCTGACATGGCTGACATCATACCTTAATGACCGCTCCTACCAAGTGTCATGGACAAGCCTGGGCCACCAGGAGGCGCCCATAGAGGGGGGGGTCCTGTCATAATCACAGCAAGAGCGTACTTCATCCCTCCTCCTTCTCCCCTCACATTCACCACGCACTCCTCTTCATCCTCCCTTCCATCCACCACGTACTCCTCTTCATCCTCCCTTCCATCCACCACGGAAGCCTCACGCCCTTTTATGATCAGCATCCCTTCACCTCCCATCACTCAACCCAGCTGCACCTCATCCCCTGATTCAGACGCTGTCAGGCACCTCACTCCTCACAGCTGTATCCCATCCCCTGATGATGAGGACCCTACTTCAACCGGACGACACTGACCAGAAGTCGTCGTGGTGTTAGTATCATTACCTGGTACGACGCCTCAGTCCGAAGACCTGCTAGGCATCCCTGTGTGATTATTCCCTGTTCTAACTTTCCTCTCTTGTGCCCAGGACCTCTGTGCCAGCGTGTCCCTGTCTGGACCCCCTGGAGCTTACCAACGAGTTCCTGCTCCCTCTCTCAACACGGACCCGTGTCTTCCGTCCGCAGTAGCACTGGAGTGCACCTGCTCCCTTTACCCCCAATTCATATCTGTTGTACATTTCTGGATGTAATTCTTGCCTACTTGGGAATACCATTAAAACAACCTGAAACGCTCCATTCTCCTCTCCTGTGTTCAGCGATTGGGCTCTGCTTAAAACCCATTCTCACAGTCACCTCCTGTCCTCGCCCATTTCAGCCTCTCCAGCCCCACTTCACCTGCGACGCCTTCGCTGCTGCAGTTGGAGCTGTCCTGTCGCAGCTCCATGATGGCACAGAGAGGCCGATCACCTTCGCATCTCGGGCCCTGACACCCACAGAATAGCTGTACTCTGTGGGTGAACGTGAGGGTTTGGCCTGTGTGTGGGCATGCGAACGATGGCACATGTATGTCTATGGCCATCGTTTCGCCATCAGGACAGACCACCAGGCCCTCAGAACAGTGCTCTCGACGTCGGGTTCGGGTCACAAGCCACTCCGACTCCATCGCTGGGCGGAACGTCTCCGCCAGTACCATTATGACCTCATCTTCACGCCAGGCAGAGACAACGTGGTGGCAGACCTCCTTTCTCGCTCTATCTCAACCCCTTCTGTCCCGTCATACGATGAAGAACCGGCTCTCATCCAAGCACTCTATACACTATTGCAGCCAGTAGTCACGCTGGAGGAACTGAAAACTAAATCGGAAAGAGACCCACTACTATCCAAGCTGTGCATGTACATCAGAAACGGCTGGCCACCCTGCATCCCGAAGAGTTGAAGCTGTTTGCTAGGGTGAAAGATGATCTCTCCTGCTGGACAGACACATGTGTCTCGAGAGGGCTCTGCACCGTTATCCCAAACACATGTGCTGTCAATGACGCATGCAGGACACTTGGGAATTGTGAGCGGTGCCGTGAGCTGGTGTGGTGGCCAGCCATCGACCGCGATATAGAGCATCTGGTCCAGGACTGCTCAGCATGCCTCCTCAGTGGGAAAACTGGACCCCCGTCGACCCCTCCCCTACAGCCGCTCCCCTGGCCTTCTCGCCCCTGGGAACATGTGCAGCTGGACATCTGTGGGGAAATCCACGGCCGTGGTGTTCCCCACCACCAGGGATTCCTGGTGGTCGTGTATTATCTCCACTCCAAGTGGCCGGAGGTGGTTTCGTGTGGGGACAGTGACATTGCATGTCATGATCCATATACTGGATGGCCTCTTTGCACGCTGGGGGGTGCCTCGGGCCATAACGGCCCTCTGATGACGTCCGCGGAGTTCTCTGACTTTCTTGCCAGCAGGGGTGTCAAACGCAATTCAACGCAACACTACGGAAGACACTATTCCGAAGAATGGAATCCGTGCACACCTGGCCCAAGGCTGTGCATTCGAAGAGGCACTCAACCAGACCTTGCTGTACTACAGAGCAAGCCAACACTCCACCACTGGAGTGTCTCCAGCATTTCTGATGCTTGGCAGAGAATTGGAACTGCCATTGCACAAGCTCCGAGCACCAAATGGAACATTTCCCAGACCCTCCCTGACCCAAATCCGAGAGACTGTTGCTGCACGGCAGCGGGAGACGAAGGAGAATGTTGACAAGAGGCGCAGGGCAAGGCCACCGTCTCTTCAGGTCTCCGACTGGGTCAGGGCTCGATGGCCACACAGACAAAACAAGTTGGCCTCATTCTGGTCCCAGCCCAGATGCCTCCTAAGCCCGCCACATTCCTACTCAATGACGGCTCGCGGTGGCATGCTATTAGGCTGAGTAAAGTCCCAGCACCCTTCTCTGACCACACGGCCACGGCACAAGCCCTGTCACCATTCCCATACCCCATGGCCACTGATCCTAGTGCGACCCTTCGTGGTGTTGCATGCTGTGGGTCTTCCCAGCCTCCTCCTGGCCAGTTGAGGTATTACAGCCGCACCCGCCTGGCCCAGACCTCAGGTCCTAACAGTGGCTGTAGAGTGCAGGGTGCCTGTAATATAGATGGTGATGATGCCATCACAGGGCTACAGTTTCAGGATATTCTGAGTAATAATTACACTGTGTCAGGCCGCAGAGCTTGTGACCGCAGAGCCAGTTTTCTGTTAGCGGACCTAGCTCATATGGGGACCAGCATCATCTCCTCTCTGAGGCTGATGTGACGTGTGGTGTTTCCCCAGGTTCTAACCCCCCCCCGTTTCTGTCGGGGTCCCCCTTGGGTGTGGCTATCTCCATAGCGCACAGCGGGAGGGACCGGACCTCTTATCTACAGTTCTTAGCAGGTAAGCGCCAGCTAGGCGCATGACCGATTTACGACTTTTACCACATATGGTTACGCGAGTGCAATATGATGGGGTGGATAGAGAGAATGCTGAGATTGGGGCTCATGTTGCAATTCGCCCACCCTCCGTTCATAGGTTTGAACCCTGCTCTGTTGTCAGATGCCGCAGCGACGACAGTCCTGGCCGACGAGATTCAATCTCTGTTGGCGAAGCAGGTCTTTTTCACTGTCCCACTCGAAGATGTGATAAGAGGTGTCTACTCCCGATATTTTCTGATACCCAAGAAAACAGGGGGAATCAGACCCATACTGGACCTATCTCCGTTCAAACGGTTGATTGTGGTGAAACCGTTCAGAATGTTGACCGTCAAACACCTGCTGCATGCAGTCAGGGTGGGAGACTGGTTCACATCCATAGACCTGAAGGATGCGTATTTTCACATTCAGATTTTTCTTCCTCACTGGAAATTCCTGCGCTTTCTCTTTCGTGGAGTAGCGTACGAATACAAGAGGATGTCGTTCGGCTATTCTCTGGCCCCTCGCACTTTCACCACGTGCTTCATGGAGACCGCGCTAGGACCTCTATGTCGGCACGGAATAAGGATTTTATTCTACTATAGACGACATACTGGTCCTCATACTGGTGGGTGGTGGAACACCTGTCTGGTCTGGGCTTCGCTGTAAACTGGAAGAAGAGTACCCCTCTTCTCAGCCAGCAGGTGGAATATTTGGATTTACTCCTAAACTCAAGGTATATGAGGGCAACTCTCTCGGAGTGGCGCCGGGGGGATATCCTTGGTGCACTCAGGGAGTTTCATCGTCGCAGGTCGGTTACGGCGTGGTCCGTAATGCACCTGCATGGCAGGATGGCGTCTGCCCATTCCGTGGTCCCGCTTGGCCTCCTCTTTATGAGGAAAATACAGAGGTGGTTTTCCAGCATGAGAATCGATCCTGTGAGAGGCAAGTGGAGGCAAGTCTCACGTGACAGTCTTCTCCGACGCCTCCCTCACGGGGTGGGGGGGATATGTCGGGCCAACGCAGTAGGAGGCAGTCGGCCTGCTCTGTCTACCCTAGATATCAATGTATTGGTACTGAAGGCAGTGCATTTGGTCCTCAGGGAGCTTATCACTCTCGTGAGGAACAGGCACATCCTGGTCAGGACAGACAGCATGACGACGGCGGCTTATGTGAACAGACAGGGAGGGGTACGCTCCCCTCGTCTCCACCAGGTGGCAGTCGAGCTCTGGCTATGGGTATCTCGAAATCTGCACAGCCTGAGTGCTCTCCACATTTCTGTCGTGTGGCAGTGAAAGGGTTAACCTTCTGTATTGTTGCAGTGAAAGGGTTAATGTCACAAGGAGGTCCCCACCCAGACGAGTGGAGACTGGACCCAGACATAGTCAGACTGATCTGGAATCAGTTCAGGGAGGCCACCGTGGACCTGTTTGCGAGCAATCAATCCCACCAGTGCCCCCTGTGGTTCGCAGTCAGTCAGAAGGACAACCCCCCCCACCCCCCTGGGAAAGGATGCCTTCTCTGTATACCTGTGGCCACACAGAATACTGTATGCGTTTCCCTCCATCCATCTGATACATCAGTTGTTGAAGCGGGTACGTCAGGAACACAGGACTCTTATCCTGGTTACGACGGATCTTGGATCAGCCTGTTGGTTTCCCATTCTAATTCAACTCTTATTGGCTCCACCATGGCCTATCCCATGGTCTCGGGGAGCCCTCTCTCAAGCTTGGTGTTTCGGCCACCTGCCCTGGGGCAGCGTCTGATGGCCTGGCTGCTGGGAGGTTGAATTTGGAAAGGATATAGGTATTAACGCCGATGTGATTACTACCATCCGGAATGCACTCGCTCCATCCACTACCGCTGTTTACGCAGGGAAGTGGCATATTTGTCGGGCTAAGGGTCTGGACCCGGTTTCATGTCCTCTGAAATCGGTTGTGTCCTTCCTTCAGTCTATCCTGGATAGGCTCTCGGCTTCGACAGTGAAGGTGTATGCTGCGGCTATATCTTCATGTCACATAGAGGCTTTGAGAGCAAGCCACTATTTGGCCGCCCTCTTGTTTTTTTTGTATCTACTTTTTCTCCCATTTTCTATTTTTCTCCCATCCCAATTTCGTATCGTCCAATTCTACCCTCCCCTGTCTCGAACGCTGTTAGGCCATGCCTCCCACAAGCCGGCTGCAATGTGGACTAAGCCTTACATCACGTGTCCCCTCCGGTACTCAAGGAAGCAGCAGTCGCATCTTTTCACCTGCACAGCGCGATCTCTCAGCGTCGGGGGTCTGCGTTTGGAGGGCACGCCGCCCCCGTCGCTTCCTGATTCTGCTGCGCAGGCGCACCAACCGACCTGTAGGCGTCGCTGTCCACAACGTCCGATCCCCACCCATCAGCTTCCCACCCCCTAATACTACCAATTGTATTAGTATGAACGACCAGCCAAGTTGATAGCAATGCGGAGAGCTGGGCTCGAACCCAGCGTCTCCTGCATTGGTGGTGAGCGCCTTGCCCACTGCACCACCTAGCCGCCCTAATGGCCGCCGTCTTGTGATACGTTTTTGCTGGTCGCATGGCGTCTCGAGCCTATTAAACATAATTTGTCCCCAAGCTGGGACCTCCAATTAGTCTTAGTTAGACTTTTGTGTGCCCCTTTTGAACCACTCGATCATGCGCCGTTGAATCAGCTGTCATTTAAGACTGCGTTTCTCCTGGCCGTCACCTCCGCTAAACGTGTGGGTGAGCTATGCACTTTTTCGGTTCAACCAGAGTGCCTGTCTATATGGGGGATAAAAGCAGTGTTACTCTGAAGCCCAATCCAGCCTTTGTGCCAAAGAATATCCGGAGCTCTTATCGCTCCAGGGACATTATGCTAGCTCATGCAGGTGAGGTGGGAAGGAGCCTTCACCTGTTGTGTCCTATATTTGTGCATGTGCAATATGTCTTGAGTGCACATAGCACTGTTTGTTCGTCATGGTGGCCCTAACAAAGGTAAGGCGCTGTCAAAACAACGCCTGTCGCATTGGTTGTGCAAGGGCATCATTCTTGGACAGGTTCCCCCCGCAGGTATCAGAGTGAAGTCCATTCATGGTGTGGCAGCCTCTTCTGCCCTGCTTAGAGGGGTCTCGTGGAGGACATTTGCGCTGCGGCTGTGGTACTCGCCGGGTCCTTTTGTCAGGTTCTATCTGAGGGACAGGACTGAGAGCTGTCTCTCATGCGGTCCTTAGTGATGGGACCTCATCGTCATCCTGCTGTTATTGTAAATGGCTGGGATGTGTGATGTAGACTGTGGTTTTAAGCACGGTTTACTCACATTTTGTGCGTTTTAGGGACCTGCGCCCTGTTACGCACAGTGTCTGTGTTCTATCCGTATGCTCCTCGTTAGGATGAGTGTGGGGCTAGGACCCGCCTCCCCACTTTCGATGGTCTTGAAGGGACCTCAGGGGGTACATTTATCAGGGCTACACGCTTGCTCTTCGCCCATTAGTCCAATAGGCGGAGCAAGACACGAAGCCAGTATGAAATATAATGAAGGTTATTCTATAACCCTAGTTATATGATTACTGGCAAAGCGTCTTGCTTTTTCAGCCCTGATAGATGGGAGGCCGAAGGTCTCTAGAGGCTTCCGTTAATGAAATGATTGATCTGGTTTTACAGAGTATATGTTATTGTAATATGAACTACATAATATACTATAATAACACATTTCCGTTTGTTGGCAACGGTTTTTGGGTCATATCTTTATGAAAATTAATGTGTTGATAAGATAAAAACGACCTACGTTTGTGAAAAGGGGCGTTGCTGCGGAACCAATCAAAACGCGTTACAACGTCAGGTGACTTGATTTCTCCCAATGACATTCTTCAAGCCCTGGAACCAGGAAGTAAATATTGCTACTCGTCTGTTGACAAGACTGGATAGCTCTGCATTCGGTAAGCTCTCAATTCATTACTATTACTATTGAAATGCATTTTTACTTAACTTTACAGCATTATTCAAACGTGATAGGAAGTTATGAGTCATCAGCAGTTTATATGCAGTCCGTTTTGACGTCCGATTACACATTGGAAAATGTTGTAGCCAGCTCACAAAGCATTTTAACTTTCTCAGATAGCAATCTAACATTACGTTAGTGTAAATCAAACAACTCTAACCCAATACTAATAATAGTAACTTGTTTCACATTCTTGATGTGTGTTACACTATGGTAATAGCGGTCTGTGTTGTTGCCTGTGACATTAGAAATTTGACGTTGTCACAACCGTTACATATGTACAAAATATACTGTCTCATAAATATACTCTTCCAATATAACAATTAACAATAGTTTGATATTGGATGGTCCCTGTGCTGTTGTTTACTGTCTATCTGTATGTCATGTATGTAATATGTTATGATGAATTGAAAATAGGGGACTCTGATGTAAACAAGATGAAAGTCTTTCTCTGGTCTGCATCCCATTAACAATTGTGTGTATTGAGCTGTACTGTACTGTACCCATTCTGCAATCTGTTAATAACATTTTCAATCAATCAATCAATCAATCAACATTTATAACACAATAACAAGTGTGAAAATAACATGTTATTTATTTTAACAGTAACATGTATTACAAAAACATATTCCCTGTTGTCCCAAATTACTGCTCCTTAATGATGATGATTCTTTAACTTTAAGTATTGTTCAGAGACGATTTTGGCTGGCAGGAAGTACTGCTGAAAAAAAATTGGTGCTTTGATGGCAAGCTCCACATTCTCTGCCCTTTAATCACTGGAAACAGTTATTAGTTGATGTTGTAACAATGGAGCTTTCTACAGCTAGATTAAATGGTGCAAACTATCAAACAATAGATAGCTGGAACCAACAATGTGCATTGTATGCCTGTACCTGTGCCTATCTTCCAAAAAAGAAATTAAATATATGAAAAAAAGAAGAAAAAAACTCCAGTGAAAACTTAGGATACAGTGTTCTGACAGTCCAAACACAGACACATGTCTGTACATGGTAGGTTGTTTGATTTGCATGTGCATCGCCCCTTCATGCATTGTGTTTTTTTGCAGGAGCAGTATACAAGTTCCAGGATTGCGACTGGGGCTGGAGGAAGTGACATCCAGTCAATCTCGAAGAAATCTCTGGACTGCTGATCACCACATGGGAACTGTATTGAGAGGCATGAGCACAGTGAAGCAATAGTCGGGTGTCTGCTTCCTCCTGTATTGAGAACAGTGTTTGTAGTGGTAACACCTCCACCCCTGTGCCACTGCTGTTGACTCTGATGACATGGCACTCAGACCCATGTCCAAGAGGTCTCGGTCTGCTTTCAGGGCCATCTCCTTGCCTCTCACCTTGGTAACACTTGATGTTGCTGTGTCCTTGAAGGTTTTGAGTTTCATCTTTTTTACAGGAGCATGGAAGTCCACCTCATCTGTTAGGAGATAAGGAGACGTTGTTTAAAGAAATCGCCAAATGCCTTCTCACTGTACTAGTTACACATTACACACATACAAATGACAATAACACTATGTAACAACCATCAAATGCACTCACAGCACACACATCCACACGCACACACTCACTTTAAACAAACAACTCACTGCAGCACCCACTTTAGAACACCTAAACACACTTTATATTTATTGGCAAAGAATTTGCACTACAACCCATACCTCATTACACCTTACTGTAAATTGTACCTCATCCCATTTCTGCATTGTATAGTATATTGTAACGCAGTTACTTTTCTACTCTGCATTGTACATTGTATGTATATATTGAACACTTGGCTACGTACTTGACTTCTATTTTATACTTATCTATTTTTATCTAGCACAATCTCTGGAGCAAAACAGAAAGAAGCATTTTATATAAAAGTATTCTGTACTTCTGTATGACAACTAATAAAGAAACTTGAACATCAAAAAATCAACATTCTGTTCTATGCCAGGCTAGATCTGACCTTGACTCATGTTACAGGATTAATACACACTTTATACACAAATTGCATATAGCATTCTCTTTGGTAGCATTCATTCTGTGTTTATTGTGTCATACTGGGGAATAATATTAATATTATTATGTCCTATTGGGGACATAATTTTAAATTCTGAGCAATTCAATCGTTTTTTTTATAGAGGACGTCTGACATTGATTGAAAACGGTTAACAGATTGCAGAATGGGTACAATACAGTACAGCTCAATACACACAGTACACACTGATGCAGACCAGAGAGAGACTTTCGTGAGAGACCAACAAAGTGAGGTATGTAATACATTTCGAATCAAATTGTGGTCGGTTAGATCTAACGTTAATATCACGTTATCCATCTAATGGATAGCAAGCTCACCTGACGTCGGTATGGCTTGCGAAATACAATCTTATAGTAAGAAACAAAACACAAGTTGAACATAGTTTTGAACGTTTTATTACAATAGTATTTAGGTCGGACCGTCGGATAGATCTAACGTTAATATCACGTTAACCATCTAAAGCTCATCTGTGACGTCGTTATGGTTAATACAGTGCAAAATACAATCTTATATAGTAACAAAACAATACACAAATTGAACATAGTTTTGAACGTTTTATTACAATAGTATTTACTGTCTCATGTTGTGTATAATCAGCTAGCGTTCCAGTCAGATCCATTCTCCGTTGTTCTTGTTGACAATTTTGGGGTCCCGAAATCCCGTTTCTTCTTCTTCTTCTTCTTGTAAGTTTCCGGCGGACTACGCGTCTAGGCGTATTGCCGCCCTCCACAGGACAGAGGGAGCACTATAGATTTCCAGCCCTATATTCTATTATACAGCCCCGCAGCAAGCAGGAACTGCACAACAGCACTAGCTCTCTCTTGGTGGTTCTCACCCAGGCCTAGAAATGAAGGCAAAGAGAAAGAATTAACTCCCTGAGAAGAAAGAACTCTAAAGAAGGAATTTCGCTGTTCTCTGTACTTAATACAATCCCTCAGGACATGCTGCACTGACTCCACCCCCCCACATTCACATAACCCAGAAGGATGTTTCCCTACTGTCTGTACCCAACGTCTGATTAAGCCCACAGTGCCCCAACCGTAATCTACAGATTACAACTGAGTCTCTTCTAGCCCCCCCAAAAGGGGCCCCCATCCTCCTGACAGAGGGCAGGATAGAATAAAAGTGCCTCCCCTTGGTCTCCGAGTCCCACCTACACTGCCACTCCCTCAAAACCCCCTCCCTAATTTTCTCCCTCAGCTCGGCCCCCCCTAACTGTACAGACAGATCTGGGGCCATTCTACCTAATGAGCCTTTGGCTAAGCCATCCACTATTTCATTCTCTACAACTCCTGAGTGCCCTGGGACCCAGCAGAACTTTACCTCACAGCCAACCTTCTCCAGCCTAAACAATACCATCAAAATCTCCTGAATCAGGTCAGGCCGAGCCTTTGACTTGCCCTCTCTCAAGGCCACCAAAGCCGCCGCTGAGTCAGAGCACAGAAGAGCCCTCTCCGGCTTGACATCCTCCACCCACCATAATGCCCAGAGGATAGCCAGCACTTCTGTCACAAAGACTGAGCTCCCATCTGAAATCCGAAGCCCAGCCCGCAGATCCCACTGGGCCACATATACTCCAAACCCAGCCCTTCCAGAGACAGGGTCCCTGGACCCATCAGTGAAGACCCCCAGGTACACCTCCAGTTCCAGTTTTAGGAAGGATTCCACATCCGCCTGAATCCCATCCCTATCCACCTCTAAAAAGGACAGGTTGACATCCCGCTCCTGAATCAGCCAGAACGGCACCGGAGTCCAGCTCCTACAAGGAGGTGGGTCCTCCTGAACCAGCCCCAATTTACCAGCCCATTGGTTCACCTCTTCAAAGAAAGGCCTGCGCTTGACCCTACCCCCCGACTCCCATGACCCCTGAAGCAGCCGCCTAGCAGGGAAGGCCAGGCCGGAGGCGCTCAACTTCACCCAGTACTGTAGCCCTAACTTGACCCGCCTCAATGCCAAGGGCATCTCACCCATTTCGACCAGCAGGCCAGGGACCGGAGAGGACCTAAAGGCTCCACAACAGAGCCTCAGAGCCCTCGCCTGGAGAACGTCCAGCCTATGCAGAACCGTCACAGAGGCCGCTCCATAAATAAAACACCCATAATCCATATAAGATCTTAACATCGCTTGATAGATTAGGGTCAAGGACCCCCTGTCCGCCCCCCAGTCACACCCTGCCAGGCACCTCATAGTGTTAACGACCTTCTCACCCTTATCCACTAATTTGCTGACATGAGAGGACCAGGTCAACCTCTCGTCTAGCCAGACACCCAAGAATTTAAACTCCTTCACCCTAGCCAGTGGCGCCCCATAAATCCTTAGCCCCCCCTCCGGGAGCTTCCTTTTAAAACCAAAAATCATATACTTGGACTTTGGGGCCGAAAGCCTAAAGCCCCACTTCTCCCCCCAGGCTTCCACTGAGTCCAAGGCTTTTTGGACCTGCTTTATCACATACTCCACGTTCCTCCCTCTCTTCCACAAGGCCCCATCATCCGCAAACAAAGACTGCCCGAGCCCCCCCTGCACACCACTGAAAATATCATTTACCATCACATTAAAAAGAACCGGGCTAATTACGCTCCCCTGCGGGGTGCCGTTCTCCACCTCCACAGTATCCGAGCAGACGCCCCCAACCCTGACCTGAATAGTCCTCCTTCTCAAAAAATCCTGAATCCAGTTCAGCATCCTGCCCCTGACCCCCAGGTCGAACAACTTAATCAGAAGCCCTTCCTTCCATAGGGAGTCATAGGCTTTCTCTATGTCAAGGAACACCCCCACCACCACTTCCTTGTTCACAAAGGCCTTCTTGATATCCTCCTCCATGACTGCCACCGCCTCCATGGTGGACCTCCCCACCCTAAACCCATTCTGGAACTCTGACAATAGACCCTTGGTCTCTAAAAAGTACACCAACCTATTGGTCACCATCCTCTCCATAATTTTACAACACACCGACGTCAGAGCAATAGGCCGATATGATGCCGGGTCAGATCCCCTTTTCCCTGGCTTCAGCACCGGCACTATGACCGCATGCTTCCAGTCAGTCGGAAGCCTCCCCTCCTCCCATACCTTACCCATCAGAGCCAGAACCTCCAAGAGAGCCCCCTCCTCCAGATGCTGAAAAAGCTCGTAGCCCAGACCATCCTTCCCAGGGGTAGTTCTTGCTCCTGCTGCAATTGCATCCTTTAGTTCCTTTAGAGAAAAAAAGACATTAACTGGATTAACATTATCTAGACTCCACTCCAGCTTCCACTGATTGTCTGCCAGGAGCTCCCTCCTCCTCCTACCCCTCTCCTCCCCGAGACTCTCAGAACTATGAACAGCCCTGAAAGCCTCCACCAGCATACTAGCCTTCTCCAAATTGGACACCGCCTCCACCCCCCCTGCGGTCATTACCGGAATAGACCTCTTTTTAAATCTCCCTCCCATCCTATGCACCGCCGACCACAGGTCCCTCACAGGTGTTTCCGGCCCCAAAGTCCCACAGAACTTCCTCCAACTACTCCTCTTTGTGTCCTTAATAACCCTCCTAGCTATACCTCTGAGCCTTTTATAAACTATCGCATTCTCCACCGTAGGGTGCTTCCTCAACCGCCTGTAAGCAAGATTACGGTTCCTCACCGCACCATCACAATCATTATTCCACCAAGGAACTATCACTCTAGGTTTTGACCCCTGCTTCACAGGAACCGCCTTCAGAGCTGCCCTGTGAATCATATCCCCCAGGGAGGAGTTCCATGAATCTACAGAGCCGTCACTGTCTACTTCCCCACCTAACTCTACACACACCTGCTGAAACTCTTCCCAATTAGCACGGGAGAAATTGAACCTTACTCTTACCTCGTCAACCTCAATTCTCAATCTCCTGCCAAACCTACTATAGATCGGGTAGTGATCACTCCCCATTGTATATATGTCCATCACATCCCATTCCCCCACCCTAGCTAAATTAGGGGAGGAGAAAGTCAGATCGATATGACTAACAGAATTAGAGAGCATATGGAACCTGGTAGGTCTCCCATCATTAATCACAACCAGATTATTCCTATCCAGAAATTCCTCCACCACAGCTCCATTAAGATCTTTTCTCCCACTGCCCCATAAAGGGTTGTGAGCATTAAAGTCTCCCACCCATATGCACCCACCCTCACACTTCTCCATAATCCCATCCAGCCCTGCTGCTTCCAAAAGCTCGCAAGGATTATAAAAATGTACCACTTTTATAGACCCAGATTCTGTCCATACCTCCGCCACCACACACTCAAGGCTAGTTCCCACGTCCACGCCCCGATACTGAATCCCATTCCTTATAAATGTTGCACACCCCCCTCCTGATCTTCCAGGTCTATCCAGCCTCAAGCTGTCATAGAATGACAAAATCCAAACATGGCTTCAGCCAGGTTTCCTGAATACAAATTAGCTCAGGTTTATCCCTAAAAGCAGCCACAAACCTTTTAAGCTCCTGCCCATTAGCTGTTAGACTCCTAGCATTCCATTGAAGGATGTACAACATTATAACTAGTCAGAATCCCCACCCCCCACCGCCATATCAACCGAGACCTCTTTGCTCCCACGCCGCTGAGTCTGTGAAGGTCCCCTTTTTTTCCCAGCCATCAAATCATGCAGATTTTCTGGACTCAACTCCTTGACCCCAAATACTTCTCTGCTGCTTCCACCACCATCTTAATTGTGTCTGACCGAGACCCACTCACCTTTGCTCCCGCCAGTACTTCGACCACGAAGGATAGAAAGGACTCCTTGCTAAAGATCAGAGAATCTGGGGGAATAACTGGCCCGGCCGGGGGAGAACCACGCTGACAGGATCCAGCACTGTGGCCAAACCTTTGGCAATTATAGCACCGCAAGGGAGGCCTAATATATTCTCTGACCCTATAGGACATGTGGCCAATAGACACTCTCTCCGGCAGGGCACTGTCAGAAAAAATCAGCAGTACAGGGGAATCACCCCCCCCCCCCCCTCCCTGGGCTTAAATCGCACCACTTCAGTCACCTGCCCACCCCTCACATTTTCTAAAATCTCTTGGATAGAAATGCCCTCAAATACTCCAAATATCATTCCCTTTAACCCCTGAGCCTGCCTATGCATGCTTGACACCTCCACCTTTACATCCATAATCTTGACCATCTTTATGGCTAAATCAAACTGATTTTGGTCAAAGCATACCAGCTTTAGCTGACCATCTGACCTCACTGTAGCCTGGAAGCCCTTTCCTAACCTATGCTCCAATGCGGATGAGAGCCGAACCGGGTGGAGATTTTTAAAACCTCCATCCCCTGGCCCCTGGCCTCTAACTTTGACCAACACAGCTAGCTCACCCTCCCCAACCTTCCTTACTTTCCCGCTATCCCCTGGAATAGGACTGGTCGCTGGGCGCTTTCCCCCCTTGCTCCCCTGCGCTCCCCGACCCCCTCCCTCATCCTCCATACCCTCACGCACTGACCTCATAACACTTCTACAAGTTAACATACTAAATGGCAAGTCCTAAAAACACTAGGATCAAATAGCTGAAGAAGAAGAAAAACAGACAGGAATAGAAAACACAGAACAAGAAAAGTTAAGACAGAAAGACCTGGAGAGAACCACCGGCAGACAGACCAACCTCAATCCTCCTGTTAGCTTATTGACAGCTGGCGTTCAAATCGCACCAAAACACACGGGCGCAGCTTCTCTCAAAGTGCATCGACAAAGTCCGTCGATTACAGACAAGAGAGCAAACTTTCCCTCTCCAGCTTATCCGCACCAACCCAACACCCAACAGCTATATCCAAGTATAAAGATCCCGATCGGACAAATAGGACGGATTAGAAATACGAGACTACTGACTGTGATCATAGTAAACAACGCCCGACCAGAGCCATTCAAAACATCTGGCGCGCCAATTCACCACTGCCTCGACAACCAGCCTCTCCTCGCGAGACCACCGACAACTGACCACCAAAACTAGTTCAAATCAAATCCCGTTTCTGTATCCTGATTGGTTTATCAGCTAGAGGTGTCCAAAGATATGCATGAGCAAACATTTAATTTAAATGTAAGATTACGAACACCGATGACCAACAGACGGCTGGCCAACAAACGTATTTTGACTCAACATAATAACTAGATATCACACACAAAGAATTGTGTAGTCTGCCAACATGGATCAATCAAGTTCACTTTAGACAGACTCGGCGTCCCATCTATGAGGACCCCAGTCCGTTTTTCGTGTGCAATTTGGGCTCGGAAGGGTGAGCATGGCCACTACCCCTGGTTATATACTACGGAAGTGGGCGTGGCTAGGTAGATTTAAGGTGCATGAAAACTAAAAAGTTATTTCAGCGTGCGCAATAGGCGCATGCATAGTCCAATTAAATAGGGGGAGCAAGACGCTTTGCCAGTAATCATATAACTAGGGGTATAGAATAACCTTCATTCTCCGTAGGTTGTAGTGCGCCTCCAAGTGCTCGTTCATGTTGTAGGCTGAGGTGCGCGCATTCAGAGCTTTGCGGACGGATTTGTCTACCCATGGCTTTTGGTTGTTTTTTTTTACTTTATTTTTTAGCGTTTATCGCTTTTCTGGTCAAGCATGACCGACAGAAACAGGTTGAAATGGGATGTAGAGCAGGGGAAGACATTCTGAGAAATGACGGCGGGTCCGGGAATCGAACGTGTCCCCCAGATCCGTGACGAGCACGGTTTTCCCCGACGCAGAAATAGCGCCGAGATATGCGGTGAGCTACGGGAGCTCCCCCGGTTTGGTTATTTTAAAATCTATTAAAATATTTAATCTGATTAATCACATGATTGTCTATAGTTAATCGCTATTAATCGCAAATTAAGCGCATATTTTTAATCTGTTTTAAATCTACCTTAAACGGATCCTTTTCAAGTTGTAATACTCTTATCAACATGAGTCAACAAATGCTTGCTTTATGCAAAAGAAATGCATGTTTATTAATGAGAAATACTGTCAACTGCAAACTGCATTGTAATTTTTATTTTATATATAAAAAACAACAACAGATGGGCATACCAATTTACTAACTGTAACATTACATAGTAATGATTACTAACAGTAGTGAGTTGAACTTTACACTTGAACTATTCATCCCCATTTGTTTGTTGAAGCAGCCATTTAACACAAAAGGATGACCCTCATGCATTGCAAATTTGCATAAAATTCAAAACAAACAGTGATGCACAAAATAACTTAAAAGAAAATAATAATTTAAAATAATGAATAAAGTGTGCATGAAATAATAGGGGAAAGAAAAAGTTAGTAACTTGTTACATTCACCCACACAAGGGCTGAGGACTCACACCCCCGCCTCCCCCCTCTCTCTCTCTCTCTCACACACACTCTCCCAGCTCTTTCTCTCTTGCCCCTTCCTCATCTCTCACACCCCCCCCCCCTCTCTCTCACACACACACACACACACACTTTGAGTCAGAAACAAACATAGTATCAATGAGAGTATCAATAATGTCTGTGTGCCGCGGCTGCCGCCCATCGCATGTGTGTGTCGTTTGCATGCCAAATAAAGACTTCCTAAGTCCTGCATTATTATAATAATACACCTGAGTGAAGTCTAGTAAATGTTTTTTTTTAAATTATAATAGTGGAGTTAAAAGAATTTAACTTTGACAGCCTTAGTTATTTTACTTAAAATCATTAGGGACGTGAGGTAGACATGTGGATCCTATGGTCTCATGCAGTTCAAATTGATTGATTGAAAACTTTATTAACAGATTGCAGAATGGGTACAAATAATACAGTACGGCTCAATACAAACAATTGTTAAGGGGATGCAGACCGTCTTGTTTACATCAGGGTCCCCCATTTTCAATTCATCAAGACATTTATGACATACATGATGACATACAGATAGATATACAGTACTGTTTCATCAAGACATTTATGACATGCAAGATATACAAATATACAGTACTGTGTGTTCATTCACTCGGTTATCACTGTACATAATAATACTAAAACTCTGTACATACATCTGATTAGCACTATTACTCAGTTGTACTAATTTATACATGTTATGTTAACACTTTACTGTTACATTTTCACTCTGGTTAGATGCCATACTTATTTTCGTTGTACTGTACTTGTGCTGTATAATGACAATAAATTTGAATCTAATCTAATGTCGTGCGTGCTATGTTATGCATAATAAGCATTATGAATTGAAAATGGGGGACCCTGATGTAAACAAAACGAAAGTCTTTCTCTGGTCTGCATCCCCTTAACAATTGTGTATATTGGGCTGTACTGTACCCATTCTGCAATCTGTTAATTAAAGTTTTCAATCAATCAATCAATCAATCAATCAATCAATCAATCAATCAATCAATGAAATAACGGAGCAGCAATTGCATCGATAATTTCCGCACTTGTTCGGGTGTTCGCGCGCAGGCGCAGAGAGCAGCGGCTTGACCCGGAGGAGGAGAAGCAGGAATTCGGCCATTTTGCTCTGAAGGAGGCCTCGGTCTGTCACCACGTGAGGGAGAGAGAGAGAGAGAGAGAGAGAGAGAGTGTGTGTCCGGGAGCTGTGTGACTAGAAGAAGAGACCCAGGGGGGAGAGAGAGTGTGGATTCTTCAGTTTCTCTTCATATATGTGAAGCTCTAGAGGAACAGCAAGCTAACAGAATGCCCACAATCACTCTGCCGCCGAAGGAGAATGCACTCTTCAAGAGAATATTGGTAAACTGCCCGAGACAGCGCTAGATTGCTAGCTAACGCCGATCCGCTAAAGCAACCGTGGTTTCCACCAGCTAACGTTATATCGCACATAACGTTACAGCTAGCATACTAGCGTGTCGCTAGCTAATTATATCGTTTTGGAATGACAAACGCTACCGTATAGCCACCTCGTCTCCCATATAATAATAATAATGACAGGAGCAGTAGCTACTACGCCATCAAGTATACATGTACATGTGCTGTGCTCTTAAAACAATATGCATTTTCAACACAACGTGCATTCAGTGGGAAGGCTGCTCGACATAACATGACAAACCGATACGGGTTGTAATGTAAATGGCTTTAGCGGAGCTAACGTTAGCTAGCAGTTTGCAAACTCATTCTGCTGCTGCACCCCCATTTACACATTGTCAAACAAACTGTATAGCAAGTGCTCTCATGTGCACAACAGTTAATGTTATTTAGCTCCTGGCTATCAGTCCCCTGCAAACTGATGACAGAAGGCACTTGCTGGGTCTGCAAGAAAAACTATAGCAGCTCGCTAGCCGTCACTCACACTTCCCTGAATCCGTTGCAATGGCGACAGCTAATTATAGCCTAACAGTTGGCACGCTATTCGGTCTGCCCGAGTTGCAGAAGTGTCAGTTTTGCCGACTGAGTTTTTGGCGAGAGGCTAATTAATTTACTGATCTATTTCAACGTGGCTGTGCAGAGCTTCAAGTGATTGGAGTTTCAACGATAAGGTGCCCATGGGGGCCTGAGAGTGGCGTGCAAACCCCGCCCACACTGGTGGTACAAGCTGTCATTCCAGCAAAAAGTTTTGCATAAAATATCTCAATATGCGCAGTTTTGCTCTATTAGTGCACCAGTTTGCTACTTTATTTGAAACATTCACACATTAGGTGATGCCTATCTAGGCCAGTGACTTTATTATGGTATACATCCATGCAGCATCAGTAATGTACATGTCTTTTCCCATTGAGGAGTGTTTCAATGTCAAGAGGTGTGTGGCATCCATGCATGTTGGTGCAATCACGTCCCCTTCAGCGTTCACTATCACTTTATTAACATTGCTGTCCAAAAAAGTTATCAAGTCATCTTTCCTGGTTTTTGTTCCCTGGTGTTTTGAGCGTCTCCCCTCTCCTGCCAGTGAGGGATTGGCGGTGTTGTGCTGGGAGTTGGCAGGCGAACCCTCCCCCCCCCCCCCCCCCCCCTAACCTTCTAACCTCCACAGCCGGGGTCTGGGACTGTGCTGAGGCAGGCAGATCAGATAGGAATCTGTGTCCATCCGACTGCTTCTCGTCACATCTCATTACCACCTCCTCACTCATAAAAGGTTATTCTCCCTCTGTTAAAAAAAGAAGAAGAAATCGCATCTTCCTTCCATAAGTAACATTATCACACTGACTGACTCAGTGAAGGTGATTCTTGGTGTGTTACATCATGATGATTGGTATTGGGGGGGAAAGGTGGTTGAGTTTTAGTTTTCAAGCTAAGCCTCTATACAGAAATCTGTACTAAAACTAAAGCACTTAGTTTACTAGTCATAAGGCTTTGACTAAAAGATGAGTTGATTTCATCAACAACCCTTTAATGATGATGGCATTAGGCAATTTTTGAGGTTCAGTCTCTTGGCAGAAATATTTGCATTTAACCTATTTAGGACAAATGTTATTTACATGCACTTTGACGACACCGTAGTCTGAGGATTAGTATAACGGTAGACACAGACATCTAAGTGAACCAGCTTTCCTATATTATGTGTCTGTTTTTGTTGCAGAGATGTTACGAACACAAGCAATACAGAAATGGACTCAAGTTCTGCAAACAGATCCTTTCCAACCCCAAGTTTGCAGAGCATGGAGGTAATACTTGCCTGGAGCCAGGACACTCAGGGAGGTTGTACCAGCTTTAAGGATCATTCTGGTTATTATAAACCTAGATTCAAGGTTTCTGTTAGGGCTGGGCGATATGGCAAAAAATGATATCGCGATAACGATATGATAATGTTATCATATCACTCGACATCGATAATTATCGAAATTGTTATAAGTAAAAAATATATATATATATATATCTTTTTTTTAAACAACAGATGTATGTTTATTTTGCAGCAATTCTTTGTCGTTGCTGCCATCTTTAGTGTTACATCCCCTCACACTCCAGTTCTCAGGCTGCAGCTGGTTTAAAAGCTAAAGTAAACCGGCTTCTCTGCTGGCTGTGGCTCCAGGGGAGTTGAACAGTTCTGGCTCTGCTAGTTTCTTTTCTATCTTTTGGCGCTTTTTTGGTGGACAAACCACCACACATGTGCACCGTGACTCGTGACTGGAGTCTAGCTCTGCTAGCACACATAGCCTACTGTGTAGAGACGGTTTCAAACTGTATTTTTAATTAGAAAGCAAACAAAATAAATGGACAAGAGAAAAAGAAATCTCAATTTGGTCAGTATTGTCATTTGGACAAGCAAAGCCATTACTTTAAGTTGCAGGCAAGAAAGACAAGTCTGTCCACTGTCTCTGGTTTTAAAACTGCCCTGTTGCAGGTTTTTCGATATTCTTTTTTCCAATATCGATTATTAAAATATATCGCGATAGTTATCGTTATATCGCCCAGCCCTTTCTGTCATCAAACAGCAACAACATGGATTCAAAATCTTGCCAATTGGACCATTAATGAGCGAGCTGTAGAGCATCTGTGTCACTTCAAAATCTCTCATCCAAAGCAGCCTGAAATGTCTTTGACTCAAATGACTCTGAACAGACCTTTTGTTTTTGCTAACATTCTTTTTCTGTTGCACAATTTCCCCGGATTAGCCCCAACCGCAGTCAGAAGAACTGCAGCCAACTCCAGTGCCCAGAAAAACACAACTCATTCACTTGTGGTCCAATTGATGAGGTTTCAGTCAGTTGCTCAGTATGATGCTAGAATAGAAAAATATGTTCTAGGTTGATAATACAAATTATTTTATGCTTTAACCTGTTAAACCCGATCGACCCGTTACCAGGCAGAGATTTATTTCACGTTGCACAAATAGATCAATACAGTCCATATTAACACATTAACTGCCACAGAGTTTGATCATCTTATACCATTCTCTGCCAGCACTGTAAGTCTATGGAGATGTTCACCTTCTTTGCAGGGCTATAACTTTTTAAATTGTATTGCTAAATTGACATTACTATGGCCCATTCAACATCGATTATCGTTCAGAATGTAGGAACATTTTACTTTTTCATTCATACGAAAATACCGTCTAGAATATAAATATGTTATCGTTTTCTGCAGTAATTCCTAGAACGTGAGATATAGGCATAAATGCATACATACATTATCAAATGCCGTTTGTTGCCGATCCACGCTATATAAAAAATTTCAACTGTACATGGTCCTAAACGTTATGACTGATCATGCGCGGGGGAACGGGGGGGGGGGGTCGTTTATAATTCCGTGATCGTCGTTTTATGTGGTATGGGTGATATATAGATCAGAGCAGTTTGCATGGATAATAATAAACACTCACGCTGAAAGTCACGGCAGCCTCCTCTTACCGTTGGGCGATGAGACTGGAGCAAAAAGATCCCAGTTATTTGATGGGGATCGAGTCGATCCATTTCCGGTTTGTATAATACTAATACACGCCCAAATCATGTCGATTATTGAGTTATGGCAGCGATCCATATCCACGGTGTGTGGCTAGAGTCCCGCGACGATATGCGAGTGGCCAGACGTATTTAGGAGACGCACCGATATCCAACCGGCCATTTCCGGTTTGGCAACTCGCCGATCATCCACCAGGGGGCAGTATTGAAGCGTTGCAGAGTTGTGCCGAGTCCCACTGCATCAGACAAGGCTCCGTGAGTGAAATCTGAATACCATGGCGAAAATATGAAATATGATCACAATAACGTCGTACGCCGTGGATTGGCAGAATTCGCATGAACTTGAAACACGTCGTACAACGTGATTGGCGGGGAAAGTGTTAAGTGATGATGTGTTTCTTTTTCAAATGTAGCCAAGAGTAAAGACTAGTGATGCCCCGATCGCGTTTTTTGCCACTGATCACCGATCGTCTTGAGCCATATCGGCCGATACCGATCCGATATCGATTGTTTTTGGTTTTATAAAAAAAAAATATATATATATATATATCCGTTTTAATTTTTTTTTAATAAAATATATATATTATATAATTATACTTGTAGTTGTATTATCTGCGAGACATCGCCACCACGCAACAAGTCAAAATGCTCGCTATCTCCACTGTCTGTGTGTATACTCTGCTTTGATCAAATCACATTCAGCATGCCCTCAGCAGGGTATATCTGCGGCTCTGGCTCTGCAGATATACCCTACTCCCTCAGCTAGCCCTTTTTGTGACTGCGATGCAAGCCGGGGCTCGAATACGCATCGAATCAATGTTATAAGACATTGATATCAGGAGCTATCTGTAGCTACTGCTAGTCGGCTAGATAACGTTAAGACAACGCCTCAGTGAACTATTTAGTTTAATGGGACATTTCGTTTTGAACAGTGAGCTAACGTGAGCTAACGTGAGCTATCATGAGCTATCATGCACTACTAGACTATTGCTGGAGCATTTGTTGATATCAGGAGCTATCAGTAGCTAGCCGGCTAGATACCGTTAGACAATGCCTCATGTATTAAACAAAAAGTGAATAGTTGACTGTAGGCCTGCCGCGATAAGCAATAAATCGATTAATTGCCACGATAATTAAAATGAATGCAATGATTTTGACGGGCGCGATTAATTGCTATTTGCGTGTTTGTTTGAGGCGTAACCAGTGCCCCTTGTCAGTCACTGTCCGTGTTGGGAGGCGGGCCGCTGGCTTTACTACAGAGCACAGCACAGGAGCTCCGTGGGGCTAACGTTACCCCTCATTGTGTCTATTCTACTAGCATTAACGTTACTCATACAAACAATCAATAGCGAGTTATATTGATCACGCTATGTACGATAGCCATGCTAAAACGCTAGCACAACATTAGCACCTAACCTAACAACAAGCCTTAACAAGTCAGCAATCTTTTTGCGAAACTCTCCGCTCGGTGGCAAATTGTGTTGATGTCGGTTTTGTTTAATCAATAAATGAGGCAGAATACACAGTGACTGTATCCTTTGTTTATTGCACTTGTGCCTGCTGCAAACATAATGATTATGAAATCCTATGCGAGACATTAAAGATGGCGGCGTTCTGTTTTCGTTCAGACTCCCTCAGACTCCAACGAGTGACGCGTCTCTATTCTGACCAATCAGTGGTCTGCAGTGTTTCACGTGACTTTTCTGGTACCACTTCTACCAATAAGATGCATGCATCTCACTTCTACTCGCTTGGAACCACGACAGAGCAGGGACTAAAAAAGTACCTGATAATCACAACAATACTTCCGGTCCGGTCGGTGGGCTTCAAAATAAAAGTCTAAAACACCGGAAAAGACTGAGCGGTGGGCTTCAAAATAAAAGTTTTGGGAAATAAATTTCTCCAAAAAAAAATTCTCTAACCGGGTCGCAATAATATCGCTTATCGCGATATTTTCGGGGGCAATTAATCGCCCAGCAAAATGTGTTATCGTGGCAGGCCTAGTTGACTGGGTAATTTTGTTCAAACAGTAACGATAGCTAGGTAGCTAACGTTAGCTCACGGTCCCATGCACTGACTAGACTAGAGCAGACTATTGCCCGAGGCAATAGGAGCCGCCTCTGTGTTTACACGGGTGCGGGAGGGGCAGGGGAGGAGGAGGAGCGGCAGTTTGCAGCTCCGTGTGTCTGAGACAGAACTCAGCGAGTGAGATCTCCGCTAAGAATTGGATCATGTTTTTCGATTGGTTTTCACGATCGGCAAAAATAAATTCATTATCGGAATTCACCTATCTCATATTTATACTGAATATCGGCCGATACCGATCACTGGCCGATCGATCGGGGCATCCCTAGTAAAGACCCTAACCCTATCAAAACAGCAGTTAAAGTGTATATTTTCAGCACTACGTTTGTTTAGCAATGATTTTAAGTAGGGCTGCACAATTAATCGAAAAAAAATCGTGATCTCGATTTAAATTTTTTACTTTAATTTTAATTGTTTTCAAAAAAAATTTACTTTACTTTTGAAAAATTATGACAAAATAAGAATCGCGTGAGAGAATCGTGATCTCAATTCTTAGAGAGAAAAATCGTGCAGCCCTAATTTTAAGTGTTATTAGCGAAATATGAGCTTGTTAAAAATCTATGCCCATTGCACCGGAAAATGGATGATTTAGAGTTTTAGACGGTAGAACATGAAGCACTCATGAAATCGTTGTAGAGAGACAAATGAGACCCAGGGCTTTCAATGGATGTCTACATTTCATAAAACTACACTACCCAGGTTCCTCATCCCCCCTTCTGTGTCTCCTTCCCTCCTCTTTCTCTTTTCCGTCCGACAGAGACCTTGGCGATGAAGGGCTTAACCCTGAACTGTTTGGGGAAGAAGGAAGACGCCTACGAGCTGGTGAGACGAGGCCTGCGCAACGACCTTAAGAGCCATGTCTGTATCCTTCCACCGTCAGCCTATCCATGCTACTTTGTTCAATTATTTTTTTTTTTTAAACTTCATTTTTTAGCGTTTATCGTTTTTTTTTTCTGGTCAAGCATGACCGACAGATGCAGGGTGAAACGGGAGGGAGAACAGGGGAAGACATTCGGCAAATGACGGCGGGTCCGAGAATCTAACTCGGAGTCAACCAGATCCGTGACGCAGCACGGTATTCCCCGACGCTTTCGCGTCGAGGTACATGGTGAGCTACTGGAGCTCCCCTGCTCCATTCTTCTATCACTGTTCTGATAGAAAGCCATGGGTTTATTTTTCTGGATAAAACCTAATCCAGCCTTTCTGTAGACATCTTGGAGCCTAGTGCTTTTAACATCTCTGGTGGGTCTTTGGTTTATCTGTTAATTCTCCTAGATGCTTGGTGCTCAAAGTGGCTTCCACTGAGGGGCTAGTGTTTACAATAGAAATGTGCAACGCCGAAAAGTGTCCCTGTGCAACATGAAATGTAAACAAACTTCCTGCATAGTCAAACAAATACAAACAAAATATATTCAATAAAATAAATCACACAAAAAATTCTAACAAAAGAAAAGTATGAAATAATGACATACAATATTTGTGGCAGTTAAACAGCCTTATACTGTAGATGCATAAAATGCAATGCATATCCTTTCTCTAAGTTAAAGAAGGTCATCCCACGTTTTCATATAAAACACAATTGACCACTTGAACTTCCTGTCTTTTAGAAATATGTTTTTATAGTGAAAATCATTACCAAAACGTCCGGAAAAACCTCACGGGAGCATTATAGACTGTCATACAAATGTACAAATGCTATAAGGTGGCAAGAAATGCACTATAAACTATACTTTCCGGCGTTGTTTCTTGCGCTAGCTTCTGTTAGCCAGCATTAGCCTTAATTAGCGTGAGCAAGTAAACAAACCGTAAACGTTTTTACATGAAATACAGCCCAAAAACCCTGCTGCCAAACGTTTGCTTATTAAATACATTCTATAATATAAATAATACAAAAGTTTCATTACCTCTCTGTGATGACAAAGTTGTTTAAATAACAGGAGAAAAGTTGCTAAAAACAATGTATTTGGATGGGACCGGAATAACCATTTTCAACCCGGAAGACCTACCGGAAATGCCTACTTCACGTTGTGCAAGTGGAGAATAGTGAGTGAGAAATGTATCTAGTGATAAAACACAGTGCGCTATGATACACAGCATGGAGGGGTTTAAGGTGGAGGGAGAGGCATACATGTACAGAATGTCACCAGAATCAAATACAAACATAATTGTTGATTGTACAATGGTCTTCATACTGGCAGTAAAAAAAAAGCATGATTAGTTTACTTTCTATACAAGAAACCAACTGTGAAGGAAGGGTGTGCTGTTTTTTTTTTTTTTTTTATTATGAGAGCAACACTGCATGCGGCACAATCGTTATCTCGATTATCTTGTTTTCATGATCGCTGGAAGACAAAATAATTGAAACATAATCGCCCGGTGTGTCCAGTGTGTGTGTTTGTTCTCCTTAACCTCCCATCCCAGGCTGGCACGTGTATGGCCTCCTGCAGCGCTCGGATAAGAAGTATGATGAGGCCATCAAGTGCTACCGCAACGCTCTGAAGTGGGACAAGGACAACCTGCAGATCCTCAGGGACCTCTCCCTGCTGCAGATCCAGATGAGGGACCTGGAGGGTTATAGGGTGAGCGCAGGCGGGAGGGATGAGAGAGTAGAGATTAAAGGGTGGAGATGGAGGGAGGGGGGGCTTTCAAGGTAGGAAGACAGCTGGTAGACCCAGATGATATAGAGGTATACAGGATGAGGATAGACAACAGAGAGGAACAAGGGAAGAGTTACTTTGTATTGGTACCTACACTGAACTTGGACTGGAAAATGGAAGAAATCCCAATCCATACTTAACACATTTTCTTTTATTCAATGTTTTTATTCATTATTCATCCACTGACCTCGGTGTTGCCATAGGAAAGGATTTTGAGATTGCCAAAGTGCAATACCGGCTGCATCCTGCTAGATGGCAGTGTTGCCCACCCTTTGAAACCTTATATCTCACCCTGTGTTACGGTTAAATCCCTCCGGGCGCTAAATTTAGACGGAGCCGAGTAAATCGCTTCATCTGACCACTTCAAAACGCATCTGGCACACTTGATCCATAAATTGTGCCAAATTATGTCCGGGACCAGATGGACACCAATACTGGAAATCGCAATCAGACAATTGGAATATTCTTTTTGGAATACCCCTGGCCAAAGGTAAGGACTATCTGACATCAATTTCAGCTTGATCCAACAATGTTTTCATATCGATCCAGCTGATCACCGTCTGTAGTGTTCAACACGAATGCCGTTACTGGCCATCAAAGCATACAAAAACGACCTCCCCCCTTTCATGCATTCATGATGAAACATAATACCTATTATATACATTTGATTTGGAAATAGTAGCATGTCCAGGCAAGAAACGCCAACGCTTATAGTAGAATACACGTAGCGCCCTATAACTCAGCTTTTCAGGAATGATCCCGGATCACTCCTAAACTATACTTATATTCACCACGGGATAACGCGCGAACGTATGCATGAAAAAATGCAATTTTTTTGCATGTTTGACGGAAGAAAGTCATTGTCAAATGACTATAGTATTGACTCCATAGCTATAATGTAGAATATAGATATAGCTCTCCAAACATAGTGACGCCAGCGTTTCCGTTAGCCGGTAATTACCGGTATTTGACCGGCAAAATCTGTTGAAGTCCGACATATTTAATCTCTCCGGTCTTAATGTCCGGTGAAAATAATTCCCTCCAAGCACAATTTGATTATTTGAATTGTATTAAAATAGGCTAAAATTAGGCGGTTAGGTGGCCGAGCGGAGATTGCGTTCGTCACCAGCCCCGGAGCTGAGCTGGATTTGCCTGTTCGAATCCAGCTCACAGCTCCGGGGTTGTCACCAGCTTGGCTGGCCGTCTGCACTGATACAATTGGCTGTATCAGAGGGTGGGAGAAGCTGGCGGGGTGGGTCCGGGTCGTTGTAAACAGCGACTCCTACAGTTCGGTCGGGGCGCCTGCTAAGCGTGGATTGGACGTGAGGGGGATAGTGTGGTCCTCCCACACGCTACGCCCTCTCAATGAGAATCCGCGCTGCCAGGTGAAAAGAAGCGGTGATTGGCTGGACGTGTGTCGGAGGAAGCACGTGGTAGCCTCCACTCTCCCAGATGATCTGACTGTGGGGGGTAAGTGCGCAGCGACCAGGAAGGGACTGGGAATTGGCATACGACTAACATTGGGATGGGAGAAAATCGGCGGAAAAATGGAAAAAAAAAAAAAAAAAAAATAGGCTAAAATTAAATAGCCTATGCGATGAACGAAACAATCATTACATTTGTTTCATCGTTGCTTCACCAAGCAGGTATAATAATGTTGTCAGCGAGAGCTTAGTGCTGGGTTTTGCGAGTGCATGTGTAGCTGCAGAGCCGGAGCAGCAGCGGCACAGTGCAGTACTCCAATTCAGCCATTGGCAATTCAGCTGTTGGGTGGGGGGCGCTGTTGAGCGGTCCCCAGATAGAGCCAAAAAACAGCTGAATCTGCTGCTCTGCAGCGCCATACTCTTTGCAAATAAGTCGTTGCGAGGTGGAGAGAGTCATCACGCAAACCCACGATAATGTTGCCGTCTGTGCCAAATTTCTCAGTTCTTCGCTTGATATAATTAATACAAATGTCCAATATAACGGAATTCGTTAGCTCATAAAAATGTGATTATAACAGACTGCTGTTTATAAATGTTGGGCGACTGCCCACAGACAACCTATTTGATTTAAAGTCGGCAGCAGCACGGAGTCTCAGGACTTATTTTATTTGGGATATAATGATTGTATACGCAAAAGTAGCCTAGTTTTAAGTTAAAATATTATAAATCTACATGCCTTGAGGATGTCAATTATTTTTAAGCTCAATAAACTCTGACCGGAATTTCTCTCATTTGACCGGTAGATTTAAATCTACCGGACCCTGAGACCGGCAACAATTTTTTCTAACGGAAACCCTGAGTGACGCACAGTGAAAATATGTTATGGAAACGTGGCACTTTAGCCACAAGGACCAGGCTAATGGTTAGCGCCCAATGTGTTAAAATAACGTGCCAACTTTTTGGGAAATTAGCTTATTTGCCATCTACCCTGGAGTTAGAGAAGCAGATGCACACCCTTTTCTTCTCCGTGCATGCATTAGGCTTAGGGAACAGCCGCACTGTTAGCCTAGCTTAACGTCATTCACTGGAAGTAGGTGTGCCAGTGTAGCCTAGTTCCCAACAGTCACGAAATACACTCCAAATATGTGATTTCATCCCTTCAAAAACCCTGTTGCTTTTTCAAAAACAGCTTTTGAGGTGATGAAATCACTGCGCCCAGGCAGCAGTGGTTCGGCAAAAAATAGTTCTGAGTATATACCGTACTTTTCGCACTATAAGCCGCACCTGACTATAAGCCGCAGCAGCTAAATTGAATGATGTGTACATATATAAGCCGCACTGGACTATAAGCCGCAGGTGTTTTAATGTTTAATTACCATAATTATGCAATTAGCATTGGGACACAATACTGTCGGACAAATAACAAGAATTAACTCATTTACAAGTTGTATTAAGTTTAGCAAATAAGGGAACAGATAAATAACATTTCAATGCAGTCAAAAAAAGCTATATTTTGATTTTTACATTTTCGGGTTTGGTCACGTCGAGTCACATATAAGCCGCACCGTTATATAAGCCGCAGGGTCGAAAAATGGGGGAAAAAGCCGCGGCTTATAGTCCGAAAAGTACGGTATCTGCTAAAAAAAAAAAAAAATCAAATAATTTTTTTTCTCCATGTGGTAAATACACAGGTCACAACATGTTTACAGGAAAGTGTATTTCGTAACTGTTGGGAACTAGGCTACACTGGCACACCTACTTCCAGTGAATGGCGCTAAGCTAGGCTAACGGTGCGGCTGTTCCCTAAGCCTACTGCATGCACACAGAAGAAAGGGGTATGTATCTGCTTGTCTAACTCCAGGGTAGATGGCAAATAAGCGAATTTCCCAAAAAGTTGGCGTGTTCCAAAACCACATCCATGTTTTTATTCCTCTTCTCTTCCTCTCTTTCTGCAGGAGACTCGTTACCAGCTGCTGCAGCTGCGCCCGGCCCAGCGGGCCTCGTGGATTGGTTACGCCGTAGCCTATCACCTGCTGGAGGACTTTGAGATGGCCGCCAAGATCGTCGAGGAGTTCCGCAAAACACAACAGGTACGCTTTACTGCATACTGTATGAGGCAGCTTGATCGGTCTTTAGCTGCTTGTCTTAACCCTTTAATCGCCAAGGACGCCGTAACTCGTCATTGCTCGCCATGCCCGAGGAGACTGGGGTAAGTTTCAGCGTTTATTATTACCGTGTTCGATACAAACTGATCTGATGATCATATCACCCACACTACATGAATCATCTAACGTTGGCCACGGAATTATAAACGACCCCCCCCCCCCCCATCCGGTTAACATCAGATGATCAGTAGTAACTTCTAGAAGCACGTATATTTGAAATTTTTTATCTGGCGCCGATCGCTATCAAACTGTATTTGATCATCAATATAATGCATTTAGGGCTATAAATCACGTTCTGCAGAATGCTGCAGAAAATGATAAAAACATTTATACTTTAGACCGTATTTTAGTATGAATATGTGAATGAAAAAGTAGAACATTGCTACATCCTAAACGATAGATAATTGACGTTGAATGGGCCATAGTAATGTCAATTTAGCAATACAATTTAAAAAGTTATAGCCCTGCAAAGAAGGGGAACTTCTCCATAGACAAATAGAGCTGGCAGAGGATGGTATAAGGATGTACATAAGCGTGGCAGAGAAAGGGTTAACATGAAATTAACTTTTTTCCTGGGGCATTTCACTCCTCATATTACATTTTATCTCTGTATTGTCCAAGCCTTTGGTGCAATTGGTTTTCCAAGAAAGATCTCCAGTCTTCAGTCGATTAGATAATTAGTTGTAATGCTTTGTTATGTTTTAAATGCCAAGAAGGCTCTGTTCACATTACACAACACAATGATTTATTGTCTGGAGTAGGGTTGCACGGTATAGGTATAGTACCGCGGTACTAGAGTGTTTGAAATTATACTATACTGCGTTTGGGGGAAAACTGTACTTTAATTATTATTTTTTAAATTCATTTATGCATGCGAATGCCTTCCTATTGGAGCACAGCGCTGCTGTCAGTGGTGACGTTGCGCTAGTTTACCGCAAGCAACCTTCTGGAATGAAGAACAACATACTCTAGTTGGGACGGGAGCTGGCATGGCTCGTCCAGCGAGTGTTGGCATCGGTGGCATGACTGCAGTGCTGATGGGGGCTGCTGTGGCGGTTGGGTGGGGGTTGGTTGTCGTGGCCATCGGCAGTCACGGTGAGGATCTTTGTTAATTGGCGTTGGCTAGCTGGCTTTGGCTAGAGTTGTGGTTCGCTAGCTGTGTGGGCTAACGTTGGCCGAGTTTACTCTGGCAGCGTGTGCTGGCTAGCTAACGTTAATCAATAAAGATCCTCACTGCAATTAGTTAGTTATCATAACCATCGGCAGTTGCAGTGGGGATATTTTTTGATTGGCGTTGGCTGGCTGGCACATTTTGCATAGGGGGAACTCGGCTGACGTTGGCTTGTGTAGCTGGCGAGCTGTAGTTCTAGTTGGAGCTAGCTAGCTGGCGTTGATCAGTGGGGATCCTCGCTGCGATTGTCGATAGTTGTGGTGGCTGGCGTTGCATGCTGCGGTGGCTCCTGTCAGTGCTGTGGTCGTGCCGTTGATGCCAATGTTCGTTGGATGGGCTATGCTAGCTCTCGTGACTACAGTTCCTTATACGAGCATTAGAAAATGTCCACAATGCTATTCGCAAGAATAGAAAATTAATTGAAAAGCCTAATAATAAGCTATACATAGCCTAAACTGCCGTGCTGAAAGCTAGTAAACACAGCATCTCTATGGCTTAGTCACAAACGTGATTTATACAGAGACATTTGACAATTGCCCATTAATGGTTCATACATACTGTATAAAGACAACGGAAATCTATTTTATTTTTGTTAAACAGCCTACAATATGACATAACCTAGGGCTGGGCGATATGGAAAAAAATTATATCGCGATAACGATATGATAATTTTATTTTATTTCTCGATATCGATAATTATCGAATTGTTATAAGTATTATTTTTTTATTTTTTTATTTTTTTAACAACAGATGTATGTTTATTTTGCAGCAATTCTTTGTCGTTGCCGCCATCTTTAGTGTTACATCCCCTCACACTCCAGTTCTCAGGCTGCAGCTGGTTTAAAAGCTAAAGTAAACCGGCTTCTCTGCTGGCTGTGGCTCCAGAGGAGTTGAACAGTTCTGGCTCTGTTAGTTTATTTTCGATCTTTTGGCGCTTTTTTGGTGGACAAACCACCGCACATGTGCACTGTGACTCGTGACTGGAGTCTAGTTCTGCTAGCACACATAGCCTACTGTGTACAGACGGTTTCAAAATGTATTTTAAATTAGAAAGCAAACAAAATAAATGGACAAGAGAAAAATAAATCTCAATTTGGTCAGTATTGTCATTTGGACAAGCAAAGCCATTACTTTAAGTTTCAGGCAAGAAAGACAAGTCTGTCCACTGCCCTGTTGCAGGTAAAAAAAAAAAAATTATATATAAAAAAAAAAAAAAAACGATTTTTCGATTTTTTAAATTTCGATATTTGATATCGATTATTAAAATATATCGCGATATTTATCGTTATCGTTATATCGCCCAGCCCTAACATAACCTAGTTCTAGATTATGATCGGCTATAATCAGTCTCACTCATCAAAATGTTTTCTAGGTAACTTATGGTATCTCAAACTAATTAGGCCCTCTGCTATGACAAATGTATAATAATACAACTATACTTTTTCTACCCCTTGAATTTTTTGTAACTACAGAAGTCTGCTGCATTTGGCTCACAGAGTGACTCCCCCCACTCAGAAGCAACCTAACCTCCGCTTTTTTAGCAGCATATAAAGTACACAAATTAGTCCAAAGATGATAAAAGGCTCAACAGGGCAGTCGCAGAGTTCATCTGTATGGACCAAGTTCCAATATATATATATATATATATATATATATATACAGTTGAGAAAGCTGGGTTCAGAAACCTTGTACAGCAACTGTTTTGAGTGCAAAAAAAGTTCTCCAGCATTTTGAATGCCATTGCTTTTAATTAAATTTATTTATTCTTGTCATTGTTCATTGTTGTGTTTTAACACCATTTAATATGTAAATTAATCCAGCCCTGCTGAATTCATGTTTCTACTAGTTCTTAGGGCCCTTTCTCACTCACTCATTCTGTCCGTACCGCCCTCATTCCGGGTCAGAGTGCGAACCCCCCCCTCTCCCCCCTCTAGTTTGTGTACACACTGCAGTCTTGGTTCGCTTCGGGTTCTGTTTACGGTTTGCCTTTTGAGCGTTTACGCTTGCCGTAGGCGATGATGTCACGTTCGAAAATGTAAACAGGAATGTCTTAACACGACTGCGGACTCTGGATGGTGATATAAAATGAACAAATTGCCAATAAATATGAAGTTATATTTGAACCTCTGTTGTCAAGCCTTGTCAATATAACCCACCCCATTTTATCACGAATGGATGGTGTTGTAGAGTCCGCTTTTGAGCGTTTTAACGATAGCGCTAAGCTAACGGCTAAACGCTAGTTAGCTTAGCCTTTACTAGTAACATTGCTGCATCGATTATATGCATTATATTGAATGTCATTGATCTACTGGTCGACCATGGCCGACTGGTTGGGCACCACTGGTCTAATAGAAATAAATGCATTCGAACAAGAAAGTATAGTATACAGCAATGGCTAACACTAGTTAGCTAGCCTGTTCAGAAGCTAACATTATCCCATCGCTTGTGGCAATTATATTGCATGTCATTGATCTAAAGCTGTACTGTATTGTACCCATTCTGCAATCTGTTAATAAAATTTTCAATCAATTCAATCAATACTGGTCGACCACGGCCGACTGGTTGGGCACCACTGGTCTAATAGAAATAAATGCATTCGAACAATGTATAGACATAGCAATGGCAAACAAAATTGCCAGGCCTAACCGCCCCCACTAGTGCGCACCTGAGACCACCTATTTCAGCGGTCCAGGTTCAGCGCCCCCGGGGACGAATCAGCGGTGGGCGGGGACGGGGGACAGCGTTCTCACTCAGACAGACACACCCTTTTCTGATGCGAGCCGGGTCTGATTCGACACAGAGCAGTGAGTGAGAAAGGGCCCTCAGTTAATCAAGCCCTGCTAAGACCTTCACTGGGTTTTGAATGAACTGTCTCTACTAGTTTTTACGTTATTTGTGGTGATTTCATGCTGGGGTAATAATACAGGCTGTCAGCAAATAATCTTTATATCTGCCTTCGGTCGACTACTACTGAAAGTCTACTTTCCAGTGAGTGTGATTCTATGTCATCATGACATGGTGACGAGTAGGGATGGGAATCGAAAACCGGTTCCCGTTGGGAACCGGTTCCTAATTGGCCGATGCCTGGAACCGTGTGGCTCCCGTGACTTTCGATTCCCTTATCGCTGCCTACAGTTGCGCAATAATGTTAGCCGTTAGCATGTAGCCATGGCAGACTCTATTTGATTCCTTAATGGCTCGAAATTGCCTGGGTTTTGGTAATATGCTCCCGAAATGCTCCTGCTGTTTGGCTACTTCTATGTGCAGTGAAAACGACTTGAATGCTTTAGAACCTAGTCATTGATTTAGATCAGGCTGAGCTAAAATTAGCCGCGGAGCTAACGTGAGCTAACGCTATTTAATCAAGCTCACAAAGAGAGATAAACAGCTGACAGCGGATAGTACAGGTACAAATACAATAAAACAGCAGGTGGGGGCTGTTGTGTAAACCTTGTACTCTTTAGTTCACATATAATGAGAGACGGAATGTTTGTTTACAAGACTGTAAGCCAGGAAGTACAGTGGTGCAACATACAAATGTGTCCGTGTAGCAACACAAGCCAATACCTTATAGGACAGGGGCCCGGGGAGCTCTCTCTCTCTCTCTGTGTGTGTGTGTGTGTGTGTGTGTGTGTGTGTGTGTGAGAGAGAGAGTGTGTGAGTGAGAGACAGAAGTCAGAGGAATAACAACCTGTTATTCAATAGATTAAATTAGTTTAAGAATAAAAAAATAAATACATTTTAAGAGAATCTCAAATACATTATTTTATTTAAGTGTAGGCTATAGTTAATGTTTTATTTTTTACAGTTTTTGTATTTTTCTGACATGGGGGCTCAACAATAAATGACAATCAGAAATGTCAAGTTGCATGTTATTCTAACCAGCTTAGACCCCTACGCTCTGCATCTTCTGGCCGCCTCAGACCTACTCCTATCCAAGCTCCCGGAGGGTCATCAAAGAGAAGTCGCCTATTCTCAGTCCTTGCCCCACAATGGTGGAATGAACTACCCACCCCAGTTAGGACAGCCGAATCACGTCCAATCTTTCGCCGTCGACTAAAGACGCACTTCTTCAACCATTATCTGAATAAAAAAAAATATATCTAACCGTACTGTCATGCACTTGTCCTAATAAACTAACCTACACTTTAGCACTCAACACTTTGATGAACATTGTTGCTCAGCTGATAGAGTTGTGCCCTTCCTGATGGCTTGTCGTACAGAACTTGTAAGTCGCTTTGGATAAAAGCGTCAGCTAAATGACTAAATGTAGTTCTGTTGCATTTTCAATTTATTTATTTAAATTATAAATTGATCAGGTATCGATAAGGGAATCGATAAAGAATCGAATCGATAAGCAGAATCGATAATGGAATCGTATCGATAAAATCCTATCAATTCCCATCCCTAGTGACGAGGATAGTCTACTGTTATTCTAAGGTCTCTTCTCATCACTCACCCAGTTGTCTGCAATTGTTTTCTAAAAGGGATATTTCACTTTAGTAGAACTTGTCCAGTTTCAGCAGTCTTACTTCTATCTAAGGTCATCTACTAGTAAGCTAGCGACCACTGCTGTCTCTGTCGTCTGGTTTCAACACCACCATTCCTCCCAGGTGCCACGCTCCTCATTCACTTCCATTCATGTTGTCTAAATACTATACTTCTCTAGTATACACAAACTATGCAGCCGATTAATGATTGGACAGGTTCACCTCTAGTGTCCAGACATCTCCAAATGGTGTCATTAATGTTGGTTGATCACTGTGTCTCTGGTGTGTGTCCAGACGTCACCGGACAAGGTGGACTATGAGTACAGTGAGTTGCTGCTCTACCAGAACCAGGTCCTGCGGGAAGCCGGTCTGTACAAGGAGGCTCTGGAGCACCTCAACAGCTACGAGAAACAGATCTGTGACAAGCTGGCTGTGGAGGAGACACGAGGTGGGTTTTGCATAATTCAGGTTTGAAGGGAACATCCACACAAATTTAAGAGTTCCAATATGTTATTTCCATGGCCTAGCAAAGTTAATTTAACACATTTGTAAGCATCCGCTACTCTCCCAAAGCCAGAAACCAGAGATGTAAAACTCAACTTTGTGATGTAATCAGGTATAAAGTCTGGAGCAATGAATTGACAATGAATGTAGACTGATTTTGTGGACCCGCAGAATGTTTGTCTGAGCTTTTACACCCAAATTAGCTTTATTCTATAGTAGTGTTCTCAGTTTTGAATAGGGATGCACCTAAACTGTGTTTTTAGAAACATAAAATATTTTCTTATGATATATCTTAGAAATTGAATTATAAATATGTAGGCTATTACCTTATGCTTTATTATAGAGGTGCACTGTGTGTTCTCAAGCACAACAGCATCTTACAAAATTTACTATTGACCATAGTGAAAGTATTTTTCCCATCAATTGCAACCCAGCTGTCTGGTTTCTCAGGCCTGATTAGCTCTGAGAACTTCATTTTTAGCGTTAATATACCTACTTGTTTTAAGTCTGCTCACCCAGAACAGTCTTGCTCTAATATCATACACCCGACAATATTTTTCGTCGGATTAAAACAATCTGACAATGTTATCAGCGATCTTCAGCTCCTAAACGAGGTCGCTCTGACACGGGGAATTCCAACCCCTGACATTATCAAAAAGTCATTTTCATTTGTGGAATGTACTTTTGAGTAGGAATGATTGATTTCTATCAATTTGAGTTCTATGCTGAAATGTTCACACGGTCATGTTGAGACAATCGCAGCCGCGACCAGAAAATAGGATGTGGAATCATGTTTGGTTGAGTTTAACTGTCATCAGACTTTACAATGCATCACTGTGCCTCACTGCATCACTGAGCACAGGGTGATGGTACTATCTTCCTGGACTTTTACTTTTAAACCAACATAGTACAATTTTACACTTACTGTATATTTCTGTATATTTTTACTGTATATTTTATATTAGAATGTAACAAAATGTATATTCCGGACCGTATTTTATTCTTAGGCTTATTTGTATTCTTATTCATGACTTGTTTTTGTCTACCTAAATGTTTACCGTTTACTGTGAGCGATTTGTAGTGCCAAATTTCCCTCGAGATGAATAAAGTATTTCTATTTTATTCTATTCTAATATATGTTTTTATACAAGTGTGCAGTAAGGCATTTTCATTTTAGGTGTTCTGTGTCCTTTCAGATGATCTGAAGCTTATCCAAAGCAAACCCTTTAACCAGCTCATACATTTGAAACGGCAGTGGGGCTACATATGCAAATTTCTGTCTTTGTCCGTCAGTCCCATGGTAACCATGACGATATAACTGCTTGCTGATAGGCTACCTCTCTCTACCCTGTAGGAGAACTGATGCTGAAGCTGGATCGGCCTGAGGAGGCTACAGAAGTTTACAGGAAACTCCAGGAGAGGAACCCTGAGAACTGGGCCTACTACCAGGGTCTGGAGAATGCCCTCAAGCCAGGTGAACACCTTCACATTATTGACTTCCAAACAATCGAAGGATTGACCGCCTTTGTAGCCAAGGAGCGTCCGCTCCGAAAGCAATCCATGACGAGCGCTGAGAGTGGGGGAAGGTGACGCAAGAAGACGAAGAAGTCTATTGTTTTGACGTGAGCCTCTGAATTAATGGGAGCGGATGACCGCTTTGGATAATCATTAGGGATGGGTACCTTTCACATTTGAACCGATACCGGTACCTGTGAATCGATACCGGTACCCAACGGTACCTTTTTTCGGTACTTTAGTCTCAAGAAATTTAATTTACCTACCTCAGTCGTAAAAAAAGAAAATCCAAACTTCAAATAACTACAATTTCGACAGTTTTCGGCTTGTCATTGCTCTGACTGCTTTGTTGTTGAATCAAGTCAAATCCTAGGTAAGCATATATTGTGCGTGTGAACGTTGACATGAAGAAAAAAAAAAGTAAAAAAAAAAAATTTATACATTTTTTATTTTATTTTTATTTTTTTATTTTTTTTTTTGGTTTCTCACTTGATTCGATACTCGGTAGTACCGACGTGTTTCGGTTCGGTACCTCAAAAGTACCGAATTCGGTACCCATCCCTAATAATCATGCTGAATCTTTACCGGTACACACCACAAAAACATACATTTTCCATGGGATTTTTATAAACTTATGGAACCGTTATGTTTGCCAGCTCCTGCCTCTCAGCTGGAACCCAAAAACGGGCATCGGGCAACAAGTAAACAGAAATGTAAGACAAGTACACAAAACGCTTACTTCTGTGTGTTCAAACCTCTAACTCTATTTCATTAGCACTCAGAGTGATTTTTTTAAGTGAAACTTCAGAATGTTACCTTTCAAAAGAGACCAGACTCATGCATGTGCTTTAAGTATAAAGTATAAAAAATCGCAAATTACTTTGCGTATGCAATCCGTGTTATACCGTTATCGCCTGGACACGCTACTATTTCCAAATCAAATGTATATAATGGGTATTATGTTTCATCATGAATGCATGAAGGGGGGGGGGGGGGGGGGGTCGTTTTTTGATGCTTTGATCGTCACCAACGGCATACGTTCTGGAATACGTTACACATGGTTGTTGCGATCGATGTGAAATCATGGTTGAATCAAAGCAGGATTGATGTCATATAGTCCTTACCTTCAATAGGAGGTACCCCAAAAAGAATATTCCAATTGTCTGATCGTGATTTCCAGTATTGGTGTCCATCGTGTCGCCAACATAATCCACCACAACACATGCATCGGGGGCATTGGATGCGTTTCAATGCCATTGAGTGAACCGCTAGACTCGCCTGACCAAAAAAACTGCACCCGGAGTGAATTAAACGTAACACCGGGTGTGAAGAAAAGGTTTAGAAGGGTGGGCGATACGGCCGGTATTGCACTCTAGCGATCTCAGGCCCTGTTTAGACGGAAACGCTAGCAGGTGAATCCGCAAAAATATTTTTTCGGATGTGCCTTTTGTTTATACGGCAACAGCGTTTTTATGGGGTGAAACCACAAAAAAGTGAGACCACCTTCCAGGGTGGAATTCCTAGAAACGATAAACCTTCGCGCTCATCTAAACTGTCAAACCACATAAAACGATGACGAAAGGGTTGTCAAGGCTCTCGTCGCGCGTACTGCTTACATCACAGGCATGTGCCAGTAGCCTAGAAGCATAAACAAAGCATGTCTGATTCTATCCATGGCGATCACCTGAAGGCTACATTGGCAGTACTTTTAAAAACACAAGAAACTGTCCCGCGGCTATCACAACTATTAGTGACTGGACCCACTGTCTGTGAGTGACTCTGCTTTGGTCCAATCACATTCCCCCACCCACAGTCTGCGAATCAGAGGCAGAGTAGGGCGGGTCTTCACAGCACGTCATGTGACATATGCGCCAATCGTGTGACAGCGGGGCTCCGTCGTCTCGAGTCGTTACAGCCTCGTATGCACGCAGAATTCCATCCCAAAACGCTAGTCTAAACGCAAAATTAAAAGTGAGACCGCAAGACGACTTTTGCGGTTTCTGTTCAGACTCTCTCCGTCTAAACGTAGCCTCAGAGTGGTTCCCTATGGTAACCCCAAGGTCTGTGTGAAAGAAATTAAAGGGGAACTCCAACATTTTGGGAAATTAGCTTATTTAACATCTTCCCTGGAGTTAGACAAGAAGATACATACCGTTTTTTGTCTCTGTGCGTGCATTTTAGCTTTGGGAATAGACGCTCCGTTAGCATAGCTTAGCTTCATCACTGGAAGTGAGGCAGGACAGTAGCCTTACAGTGCCTTACAGTGTATTGCAAGGTCTGACATTGACCAAATTTGATATGCATGACCTTGGTGGGCTCTAGGTCAACTCCTGAAAAGGGGGTCAATGTCAGACTTTGCAATCAAAAGTTAGGGGGCTAATAACCCTTGCCATAATTTCAGTGCGCCCCCTAACTTTTGATTGCAAGGTCTGACATTGACCCCCTTTTCAGGAGTTGACCTAGAGCCCACCAAGGTCATGCATATCAAATTTGGTCAATGTCAGACCTTGCAATACACTGTAAGGCACTGTAAGGCTACTGTCCTGCCTCACTTCCAGTGATGAAGCTAAGCTATGCTAACGGAGCGTCTATTCCCAAAGCTAAAATACACGCACAGAGACAAAAAAGGTATGTATCTTCTTGTCTAACTCCAGGGAAGATGTTAAATAAGCTAATTTCCCAAAATGTTGGAGTTCCCCTTTAAGTGAACAAATGTTGCTCTTAGAGAATATTTCTTTGAAACAAGGTGAACCAACATTGCTCTTAGAGGAGGATGCTTTCTATGCTAAAGTAATTTGTGATTTATTATACTTTATACTTATAGCACATGCATGGGCCTGGTCTCTTTTTGAAAGGAAACATTCTGAACTTTCTTCCACAACAGAAGAATCACTCTTGAGTGCTAATGAAATAGAGTTAGAGGTTTGAACACACTGAAGTAAAAGTTTTGTTTACTCAGATTTCTGTTTATTTGTTGCCAGATGCCCATTTTGAGTTCCAGCTGAGAGGTAGGAGCTGGAAAACATAACGGTTCCATAGCATGAAGTCTTATCTAGTACAGGTCCAAAGTTGATAACAATCCCACGGAAAACTTGTTTTACAAAGGTTTTTGTAACGTGTGTACCGGCGTTAATTCTGTATGATTATCCAAAATGGCCGTCCGCTTCATTGCGAGTCAAAACAAAGAACTTGTTAGTCTTCTTCTGCCCCTTTGTTGTTGCAATCAGCCCTCACGTGGGACACCCCTGGCTCCAGAATTTTATTGGCTACAATGATGGTCAATAATTTTCGCCATCAGATGTGACTGGTCCGTTCAGGACCCGGCCAAACCGGACGTGGTCACTTGACCGAATGGCTTCATCTTGTAACTCGAGACTGGAAGCACGCAATAGGTTGAGTAGGGTGACTATCGAAAGGCGGCAAATTAAACTTTCCAACAATGTATTGGTTGATCGAAAAAACGCAGCCCGGAGCCGGCAGACGAGGGCAAAGTGCCATGACGTGCGTCCGAGGTTAAAGCATATTGAACATAATATCTTAATTCTACGTATTGTGTGACTTGATCGGTGGATTGAAATAAAGCATTTAAACTGTTTATCTGTCCATCTCCAGCTAGCATAGAAGAGCGTCAGAAGCTTTACGAGGAGGCGTGGGTGAAGTATCCTAAAGGCCTGGTGCCCCGGAGGCTGCCTCTCACCTTCCTCATAGGTATATACACACACACACACACACACACACACACACACACACACACACACACACACACACACACACACACACACACACATGACATAAATACCTTGATAATATAGATACCTTGGTAATATAGATACCTTGGTAATATAGATACCATGATAATATAGATACCTTGGTAATATAGATACCTTGGGTAATATTGATACCATGATAATATAGATACCTTGGGTAATATAGATGCCTTGATAATATAGATACCTTGGCCTGTCCCCGACTAAGGATTTGTATAGTCAAATTGGCCAGAATTTGCTAATCCCGAATGCAAAAAAGTATAATTATATATATATATTTTCATTCCATTTGGGCTGTAGGGGTGCTTAATGTCTGAAGGAGTCGACTGAAGGCTTCTTGTCCTCTGCGAAAGCATGCAATTGGTCCACTGATGGATACATATATATATATATTTTTTTTTATCTACTTTTTCTCCCATTTTCAATTTTTCTCCCATCCCAATTTCGTATCGTCCAATTCTACCCTCCCGTCTCGAACGCTGTTAGGCCATGCCTCCCACAAGCCGGCTGCAATGTGGACGAAGCCTTACATCACGTGTCCCCTCCGGTACTCGAGGAAGCAGCCGTCGCATCTTTTCACCTGCACAGCGCAATCTCTCAGCGTCGGGGGTCTGCGTGGGAGGGACACGCCGCCCCCGTCGCTTCCTGATTCTGCTGCGCAGGCGCACCAACCGACCTGTAGGAGTCGCTGTCCACAACGTCCAATCCCCACCCATCAGCTTCCCACCCCCTAATACTGCCAATTGTATTAGTATGAACGACCAGCCAAGCTGATAGCAATGCGGAGAGCTGGGCTCAAACCCAGCGTCTCCTGCATTAGTGGTGAGCGCCTTGCCCACTGCACCACCTAGCCGCCCATGATGGATACATCTTGATATTTGTCTAGTCACTGTGTTCATTGGACGGGTGAAATCCTCTTTCAGTGCCTCTGTGCCCGTTTTCTTAGGCAGTTAGCCTTGCTGGTATGCGTGCCATTAGCGTTAGTCACGCTTCTAGGCCTCTTTGCTTTTGGAAAGAATAACAAAAAATATATATATATTTGTGTGCATTCGACTAAGAGGTTGGCAGTCGATTACGGCTTCTTTAGAACTATTAGTCGACTATTCGACTTGTCGAGGTCAGCCCTAATACCTTGATAATATTGATACCTTGATAATATAGATACCTTGGGTAATATAGATGCCTTGATAATATAGAAACCGTAGGTAAACTTCAAAACAGACACAGTAGTTAGTGAAGCGTCTGTATTTAACCTCTTAAGCCCGGTACCTGGCCGAGATTTATTTCACGTCACAAATGGATCAATACAGTCTGTATTAAGCGATGCGTTTCTTTTTCAAATGTAGCCTAACCCTATCAAAACAGTCAAAGTGTATATTTTCAGCACTACGTTTGTTTAGCAATGATTTTAAGTAGGGATGTCCGATATTATCGGCCTACCGATATTATCGGACAATATCGGCATTAAAATGTGATATTGGAAAATATCGGTATCTGTTTTCAAATTTTTATTTTATTTTTTACATTTCTATAACCTTTATTTACCCAGGCAAGCAAGTAAGAACAAATTCTGATTTTATTTATTGTCAAAAGTATGCATAATGTTGTGTTAATTCCACAACAAGAGATATGTAATGTTAATTACCTGAAATTATTCCATTTTTGGGGGGGGGGGGGGGAACCCTGCATATATCGGTATCGGTTGATATCGGTATAGGAAATTAAGAGTTGGACAATATCGGTATATCGGTATCGTTAAAAAAGCCAATATCGAGCATCCCTAATTTTAAGTGTTATTAGCTAAATATGAGCTTATAAAAATCTGTGCATTGCATCGGAAATCGGATGATTTAGATGCGAGCACAAGAAATTGTTTTATTCCTAAGAAAGAGGAGACCCAGGGCTTTTGATGGATGTCTAAATTTCATAAAACTACACTACCCAGTTCACACCAATTCCATTTATTTTTCTTTTATGAACGAGGGCACAGTCGTGGCATCGTTTTGATGTGTTTGATGATTTATAGTCAGTTTTGTGTTATGCCACGTACATTTTGTGCATTTGTAGCATCCCATAGTGGTCAATTTGAATGAGATTTTCAGGGTATGTTTCCGGTAGTTATGTGGACATTTCGTGATGAGCCACGCCTTTTGAAGTTAATCAACTAAAAAAGATATAAACAAACCTCATACACCATTTGATAAGCTTGATCGAATAATGATCCACGGCGCATTTGGTTGTGTATGGTATTGTTTATTCTTAATCCCTGAGGGGAACACTTGAGCCTTAAAGGAAAACTCCAACATTTTGGGAAATTAGCTTACAGTCTTCTCCAGAGAGAGACAAGAAGATAGATACCAGTCTCCTCTCTGTGCGTTGAGTAGAAAGCTATCTGGCTGCATGTTAGCCTAGCTTAGCACAATGAATGGAAGCGGACATGAGTGGGTAGCCTTCGGGAGAGGTGTTAGTTGGACAATGCCTAGGCTACCCAGTCATGTCCGCTTCCATGCTAACATTGACCAGATGTGAAAAACTGAGCTCATTCGGCACCTTCTTGAGATCAAGTGTACAAAAGAAATCTAAGCAAATGAATAAAGGGCAGATGATTTACAGGTGTTTTTGTAGATACCGTATGGAATTTTGCTATCCGGACACATGCAATTTGAAATATGAATATAGAATATCAGGCCTATAAAATACCTTATTATGGCTAAGTCATACATCTATGGATCGGGCCAAATCTCCTCTTTCAAATGGCAGAATTAAATCTGGATTTAGTACCACCAGACGCACGTTACAGGGCAGCAAAGATTGTGAATGAAATCTACTAAGTACTGTTACTTTTGTATAATGTTTTTTTTGTAGACGTTCACAGAAAGGTAAATAAGCAATATCATTTCAATATTAAGCAATATCATCACTTAAAATCATTGGTAAACAAACGTAGTGCTGAAAATATACACTTTGACTGCTGTTTTGATAGGGTTATGGTCTTTACTCTTGGCTACATTTGAAAAAGAAATGCAACATTAATTAATACGGACTGTATTGATCTATTTATGACGTGAAATAAATCTCAGGCCGGTATCGGGACGATCAGTCACACTTTGATTGCCACGCAGTATGCCCATCCTTATGCCCATCCTTATGCTCAGTCTGCCAGCGCTGTAACCCTATGGAGATGTTTACCTTCTTTGCAGGGATATACATTTTTAAATATTATTGCTATATTGACATTACTATGGCCCATTCAACATCGATTATCGTTCCGGATGTGGGAACGTTATATTTTTTCATTCATACATTGTTGTGTTAATACCTTCGAGAATATAAGTGTTTTTAAGCTTTTCAGCTGTAATTCCAAAAACGCTAGTTATAGGCCCTGACGCATATGATAGATTATCGATTGGCGTTTCTTTCCTATACACGCTATATTAAAAATTCAAATGTATATGATCGGTATACATTATGCTTCATCATGCGTGAAGGAAAGGGGGCGGGGGGGTCGTTTATAATTCCTTGATCGTCAGTAACGGCTTTATTTAGTATGGGTTGATATATTGATCAGATTGATTGCAAACAAGGAAATGGACAATCGGGCTGAAAATAACGTTAGTGTCCTCTTACCGTTCGCCGATGAGACTGGAGGAAAAATATCCCAATTATTTGACGCCGATCTCCTAGATCCATTTCCGGTTTGTATGGCGCAAAAAACGCCGAAATCATATTGATTATTGCGTTTTGAAAGCAATCCAAATGCACTTGAGTGTTTGTCTGGAGCCACGTAACAAGATATGACTGCCGGAGGGATTTCCTCGATGCACCGACCGCCACTTCCGGTTTGACGTGAGTGTAACTCGCCCGACCATCCACCAGGCGGCGGTATTGAGGCGTTGCAATTTCAGACAGGGTGCCGCTGCAGTCCGGAGGGAGGCTGGATGAATTATGAATGCCATGGCGAAAAAATCAAATATTGATCCCAAAAACTATTTACGCCGTTGTTGGCGTTCAACGCATGGCGGGCAATAACGACTTACACCGTTTATGGCGCACAATGTGTTTAAATCCTGTTCTTGGCTAAGAATGAATCCCAGATAAACCATTCGCAAAAATGGCTGAATTGTCCCGGGAACTTTGTAAGTGGAGTTAAGGAGACATTTCTTAACTTTTTTGTAACTGCGTTCGAGAATGAGGTCCAATGTTTCTATGGTGACATCAAAAGGGAAATAGCTCAATTCCTCTGTTATAAATGCACATGGGTGTAAAGATTTACAGTACAAAATACTAAAGTACAAATAAGCCATTTCTAAGATGTGGATGTGTTTGGTGCGGGTCAGGGGAGAGGTTCCGTGACTGTCTGGACCGCTACCTGAGGATGAACTTCAGTAAAGGCGTTCCACCCGTCTTCACTACCCTTAAAAATCTCTACACCAACAAGGATAAGGTAAGGAGGAGTGTGTGTCTGTCTGTATCTGCAATGTCTAGTTGTTGCCATTATGCTTGAGTTAAATCGTAATCCTTGAACCTCTTCTCTTTCTCTCTCGTTTTGCAGGTGTCAATCATTGAAGAATTAGTAGTCGGCTATGAAACTTCTTTAAAAAGCTGTCGAATGTTTAGTCAAAATGGTGAGCACTGTTTACTCCTCACTTTCACTGACACGGACAGGCCTCATTTTATATGTATCATACATTACTTTACATTATTAGGGCTGCACGATTAATCGAAAACAAATTGCGATCTCGATTCATAGACCTATGCGATCTCATTTCTAAATGATGACGATTTATTTTTTTATTAAAGAAATTAAATAATAATAATTTTACTTAACTTTTTTAAATGATGACGATTCTGATTTGAGTTATTTTGTATGTTACAAGAGACTTAAGTTTAAGTCAAGCATTTTCATATTATGTTATGTTGTCCGTTTTCACTCATTGACCGCCACGCTGTTTTCCCATCTCTACTCAATGGCGCCAGCGTTATTGACCATTTTAGCGATGTTTGCGGACCCATTGTGTGTTCTGTATTATAGCTATGATAGTATGGCTCATTTGACAGGCATTGTTCATAGTCCAACACTGACAAACCAGTTCATCTCTACATACTTTAGTTTGTGCGCTATTCCATGCTAAACATCGCCCCTTTCCAAAATAATCCAGTATTTTTTCATAGATCACGAGATCACGTTATATGCATTATGCCCAAATCGTTTGGGTTGCTCGCCTGAAACCCCAAATACTTCCAAATCAAAGGTATATACCATATACATATGTGTCTTGAAACTGCGATCGTTACAAAAAGCATGTTTTAGGTCCGGTAAAATACGACACTGATCGGTACAAAAGCATGTTTTAGGTTAAAAAAATACCAGCAGGTTACCTAAAATAGACCTTACCTCAGTCAGAAGGTACTCAAATGAATAAATCCCAGTCGGCCCATGGCGATCGCAATTACTCTTGTATATTAAGGCTGAGCCCGAACCCTGTTTTTAGGGTTCGAACGTTCGCCAGGGTTTATCGAACGAACGTTCGAACGTTCGTTTTTTGTAAATTTTTTAATAAAAAGAAATTTATAATTTTTTTTTATATATATATATATATATATATATATTTTTTTTTTTTTTGTATTATAGATCCTACGGAGGGCGGCATTGCATAATCTATTGGTGAAAAAACATGTTGTTTACAGTGGTGGCTGTTCATGTAAACATGTAATTAAACAAAGCACTCAGAAGAAAATAAACAAGCTACTGAGTACTGCATAAAGTTCCTACTTATGATAAACAATAGCCCTTGCACACCGCAGTCACGTAAGGGGCTAGATAAACAAATGCATTCGTTTTGTGGCATTAACGTTAATAACGTTATATAGTTAGTGTTACACGTTCAATAACAGGTATTCACTCTTGGTCGACGGGAAGGAGAGAGACGCGCGCCTCGGCTCCTTCCACCGTCTACCTCGGAACGGGGGACGGCAGAGAGACAGAGAGACACCGGCGGGGTGCCGCCGGGCTCCCAACACGCCTGCCGCCCGTCCGCCCTCGGCCAGAGTTGTTTACAACGCAACCACCTCCCGCCATGAAGCTCGCGCTCCGTGGCCGAAAAAGGCTGGCTCCGTAGCTCCTTCCTCAGCGGGGAGCTACGGAGTCTGTTCACTCTATTGTGCTTCTCGGTCTCGCAAGCAGATAAATGTATTGCCGGAAGTAAAAAAAATTATAAACGCTTGCCGATTGGTGGTAACAGCAGAGGCGGGTGCAAGCGGTGTGACGTAATTGGCAGAATCGCCTGTCAATCAAAATGGTTCTATTGCATTGGTTGAGACAATAGTATCCAGCTACAGCCCGGCAGAGACCACACTGGTTGAGCCGAGCGCACTCGGGGGACGCGCCGCTTCACATCGCCTCAACGTCGCGCGCCTGCCTTTTTTTTTTTTAACCGAACGTTCGAACCTATTAATTAAAGTCCGAATGTCAACGTAACGAACGAACGTTTGAACGTTCGAACGTTCGGGCTCAGCCTTATTGTATATTGGGCATGACTATCATACGGGAAAGAATAGGTCTGAGGCACCAAATCTCTGACCGATTGCCATGTCCTCCGAGGCGGAAGCAGCCGGAGGTAACTCAGTACTGGAAGACAACTGATATCCCCAGTTCAAAAGGTAGGCTATACTGCCACCTGGCGGGATCCGATCGTCATTGCAATTCCAACGTAGGCAGCTGTACCAGGGAGACACAGGCAGCTCCGAGTGAGTCTTTAGAACAGGGATCAAAGGATCAAAAACTACTCTCTTTTGGCGCTCAAGCGTTGGCGACGAAACACGAGCTTACTCGTTTTTGGCGCCCAATGAGTTAACACTTTGATTGCCAGGCAGCAGGGGGTACTGTGGGCCTTCAGTGCTAGCGTTCTATTCAATGGAGAGAATGGCGTGTTTGTAGTGCTAAAAACTATATTAAATATTATAGCTATGGATCTAATAACGTTGTCGATTGTCAATGAGTTTCTTCCAGTCAACATGCAAAAAACAGATAATTTTTTCATCTGTACATTTCTGTTTTATACCATGGTGAATGAGTATAGTTTGAGTGATTCTGAGTAATCTCATGAAAAGACGCAAAAACAGCGTTTTATTGGAATTCACTTATCACGTTGCCATTCCTCGCTTGGATCAACAATCAATCTGAAATCAACGCTAGATTATCGGTATTATCTTTCATCATGCACGGATGAAAGGGGGCTTGCAGCGGGGCACCCATTCGTGCCGTGATGTGACCAACGGGACACGGCCCACACACATAAAACACAGACACGTTTCGATCGCGGGGGAAGAAATATCAGATCAACGCAAGATCGGTAATATAGAGTCCTTACCTTGTCTCTGATGTAATGCAAAAAGAATAATCCAATTATCTGATCGCCATTCCAGATATCCACAGCGATCCTGTCTCCGACGTTATCCGTTGCACATGAACGGGCGGGCGTGGTCAGTTGCGCTTGTTTTGTCGGAGTGTTTAGAACCCGCCCCCACGCCGCAGCTCGGTAGAGAAAAGAAACGACATTGTTTCAAATGGAGTGCAATAGCAGCCGCAAGGCAGTAGGCGGCGGTATTGACTGTCTGCAATCTCAGACACATTCAGTACAGCATGCACAAGCTGCCTCGATGGATTATGAATGGCAATAGAGAATAAAATAAATACCAAAACAGAAACGTAGATCTACGTTTCCGGCACTCAACGGTCGGGCCACAGAAACGTAGCACTACGTGAACGGCACAAAGTGTTAAGAAAGAGTGCAATAAATGATTTGATTGAAAAAATAAGAATCGTGTGATAGAATCGTGATCTCAATTCTTAGAGAGAAAAATCGTGATTCACATTTTAGCAAGAATCGTGCAGCCCTACCTTACATGATTACTATTTTTTTTTTATCCACTTTTTCTCCATTTTCTATATTTTCTCCCATCCCAATTTCGTATCATCCAATTCAACCCTCCCCTGTCACGAATGCTGTTTCTTGCCTCCCACAAGCCGGCTGCAATGTGGACTAAGTCATACATAGCACAAGTCCCCTCCGGTACTTGAGGTAACAGCAGTCGCATCTTTTCACCTGCGCAGCTCGATCTCTCAGTGGCGAGGAGTAACGCGTGGGAGGCTCACGCTGCCCCCGACACTTCCTGATTCTACTGCGCAGGCGCACCAACCGACCTGTAGGAGTCGCTGTCCACAACGCCCGATCCCCACCCATCAGTTTCCCACCCCCTAATACGGCCAATGTGTATTAGTACGGACGACCAGCGTCTCCAGTATTCGTGGCGAGCGCCTTGCCCACTACGCCACGTAGCCGCCCACATGATTACTATTTTTAAATGCCTGTGTGAACCTATGTGTGAATGACATCAAATATATATCTCTCGTGTGTGTGTAGATGATGGGAAGGAGGAGCCTCCCACCACCCTGCTGTGGGTTCAGTATTTCTTGGCGCAGCACTTTGACCATTTATGCCAGCAGACGCTAGCGTTGGATTATATCAACGCCGCCATCGACAGCACGCCCACCCTCATTGAGCTCTTTCTCATCAAGGCCAAGATATACAAGGTTTGTAACAGACACACACACACTAGGGATGCACCGATCCGATATTGATATTGGATATCGGCCCGGATATGACTAAAATAGCTGGATCGGGTATCAAAAAAAGAAGGAAAGAAAAATATTTTTTTTAAATAATTTTTATAATATATTAATAAATAAAATAAGAAATAACAATTCAGTACATTTATATCTGTTAATTTGTTACATGTTGTTTCACTAAGTTAGGAAAGTAATGTTTTAAGTCAAGCCTGATGTTGCCTTGCACAAAGGAATGATCCCAGTCTCTTCCACACAGTGAGGCATACAGTTTATTAATTGAACAATGGGTATTGGATCGGTACTCTGTATCGGCCGATACCCAAAGCCCAGGTATCAGTATCGGGTCCAGTTATTTGTTGATGGAATGAAAGCAGCTGCAGCTACGTGAACTCTCCTGGGCAGGTTTTCTCAGACTGTTCAGTAACAATGACCGCTCTGTTTGAAGTTGTAGCCTACTTGGTCATCTGTTTATCATCAAGCTTTTACATTTTCCCCGGTTGGTCACAAATTGCTTTGACATTTTGGCTTCATCATCTCACAAGAAACAACATGGATTGCTGGCAGACAATCTCCTCGTATTACAAGCGAGAATACCTCATACTAATATTATATACTTATATAACCACAAGTCTTCAATAATATATCACAATCGAAATTATGTCTACAATAATCACAATCGCACTTTTTCGCCAACTTGTGCAGTCCTACTTTATACACACACAAACTGCTTCTCCTCTCTTTCTGTCTCTCCATTTCAACTGTTTGTGTGTGTGTGTGTGTTGTCGAGGTTTAATAAGAACTTTGTGTGCAAAACGTAGCATGGAAGCGCGTCTTTCTTGCAAAATAAATTTCTATTTTTGCTATACATTACAGACTGGCCTTCCTTGTATCCACATCTATTTCCAGAAATTGCAATGTAATCGGAGCCAATCAGGGACTGCTTTCTAACTGCTGTCCTGTCCCCCAGTGGAATGCAGCCCCTGATTGGTTCCCACAGTTGATGATGTGGACTCCAGTGCGCTGCTGGCAAACTAGTAATCCCCCCTGTTTGCGCCCGAAGCAACAAGCAGTAAGGTTAACGTTAGTAGAATAAACACAGACATAAACGGAAATAGACTCCATAACAAGAATTAAACAAGAACAACAATATTCACTAGAGGACTTTCTCTGCATACAATTATGGACGATTTTCATTGTTCTTCCAACTGGATCTGGCAAACGTTTGTTATGCTGATTGGCTGAAGGAGTTTGTCAATCAAGGCAAGTACTCCCACCTACTCAAATGGGTCTGGGCAGCTAGACTCAGTTTCCGGTTAGTGAAGTAATGAGACAGGCTTCCCTACACAAAACGTGCAGTCAGTTTCATTTTCATCGCCGTTCATTGTAGGGATGCACCGAATGGGAAATTCTTGGCCGAAACCGATACCGAAAATAGGAAACAGTTGGCCGAAAACCGAATGCCGAAATGCCGAAAATGATAAATATAAATATATAATGTATTTTAATAAAAAAAATTTTAGCTACCTGATTATGGCAAAAGACATGATTATGGCTAAACTTAACTTAAATAATATTAATAATCACTTATGGGCCCATAAAACATTTATTCAGCACTTTGGAATGCATACATTAATTCCAGACTGACTGCTGAAAGATTGTACAATTTAAACATTTTCTCTTTGCATACAACAAAATGTGCATTAAAGTCAAGTGCATTTTCTTTTCTCTGTAGGATAACTACAACAAAGTGCATTCAGAGCAAAGCCAAGGTGCTTTAAAACTGCATAACGATCTGCATAAAGACACACACACACAGGACTGTTGTATTTACTACATTCCCTGTGACTCTTAGAGACGGGTCAAAGAGGAATGGAAGCGTTAGCTAGCTTAACGCTAACGTTAGTTCAAAAGGTTTTAACCGCGACGGGCATATAATAATGGCGAGGATATAAAGCATGTTAAAGAGTTTACATAGAAACAGCGCGACTCCCAAGAGGAGTTCGTTATCACAGGCTGCAGAACGCAGGAAGAGCTGCCAAGCTGCTCACGTTACACGTTGCACGTTTTGATTACGTCATCACAACAACACTTTAGGTTACGAATGTTACGTAACCCTGTTCTTTGACATTCGGTGATAGATTTTCGGTGCTAAAACCCTTTCGGCCGAAAGAGCCTTTTTAACCATTTTCGGCCGAAAATTTTTGGTGGCAGAATTTTCGGTGCATCCCTAGTTCATTGTAACTTTAGCATTTATTATAATTTTTTTTTATTATTATTAAACTCTCGGCCCATGTTCATCCACAACAGGAAGAATTACTCTGAGTGGTACTGTAATAGAGTTACAGAGTTTGGAACACACTGAAATAAATTTTATTATTATTATTATATTATATAAATTTTTTTTTTTTTTTTTTTTTTATACTTCCGTTTGAATTATCTTGCAAACGGATGCCTCTTACAGGTTCAGCTGAGAGGTATGACCTGGAAAATCTAGTACAGGTCCAAAGTTGATAACAATACCACCAATACAAATGAGTGTTTTACACATGTTTTTCTAATGGTATTGTTGTGGAAATTACTAAGGGAACAAAGGATGAGCCGAGTAAATTATTCTGAGTCGAGTTATATAAAAAAAAATTAACATAGATGTATTCATTGTGGCCACAGTAAAAGAAAGTGCTCAGTTCCTAATCCGAGAACCAGAGTGTACACAAGTGTCTGACCAGTAAGGCTGAGCCCGAACGTTCGAACGTTCGAACGTTCGTTCGTTACGCTGACATTCGGACTTTAATTAATAGGTTCGAACGTTCGGTGAAAAAAAAAATAAAGGATGCGCACGGGGTTGAGGTGATGTGAATGCGAGGCGCTCGGCTCAACCAGTATGGTCTGCCGGGCTGCAGCGGGATACTATTTCTCAACCAGAGCTCTATTTTGATTGACAGGCGATTCTGCCAATTACGTCACACCGCTTGCACCCGCCTCTGCTGTTACCACCAATCGGCAAGCCTCAACAGACTTACCGTAGCTACCGGGGAGCCGTAGTTAGCTCCCCGCCGAGGAAGTAATCGGTAACAAGGTTTCCGTAGGTGAACCTGCAGAAGGATCATTAATAATACCATCCTTTTTCGGCCACGGAGCGCGAGCTTCATGGCGGGAGGTGGTTGCGTTGGAAACAACAGCAGGCGCACGGTGGACAGACCCGTCCACCGTCTACCTCGGAACGGTGGTAGGGCGGACGGGCGGCAGGCGTGTTGGGAGCCCGGCCGTTCCGAGGTAGACGGTGGACGGGTCTGTTGAGCCGAGGCGTGCGCCTCTCCTCCCGGCTCCCTCCCCGTCGACCAAGAGTGAATACATGTTATTGAACGTGTAACACTAACTATATAACGTTAATGCCACAAAACTAATGCATTTGTTTATCTAGCCCCTTACGTCACTGCAAGGGCTATTGTTTATCATACTTTGATTCAGTAGCTTGTTTATTTTCTTCGGAGTGCTTTGTTTAATTACATGTTTACATGAACAGCCACCACTGTAAACAACATGTTTTTCACCAATAGACTATGCAATGCCGCCCTCCGTAGGATCTATAATAATACAATTAAAAAAAAAATGATTATTAAAAAAATGAAAAAAAAGAATTTATTAATTTTTTTTTTTAATGAAAAACAAAAAAAAAAACGAATGTTCGAACGTTTGTTCGATAAACCCTGGCGAACGTTCGAACCCTAAAAACAGGGTTCGGGCTCAGCCTTACTGACCAGGAAGTGAGACAGAGCCCTGGTCAGACGCACATTAAATACATTATTGAAATGACGTACATTAGACATCCAGATATGACAGAAACGATAACCAAAATATGAACAAGCCTAGGCGGTGTTATTGTTATGTCTTTAACTGGAGTGGGAAATAGCTTTGCTACGGCTCACACACTAGAAGAGAAAAAAGATAGGCCAAATGTGATCTTCTCCCCAACCTTGGTCTACTCCCAGGCGTTGTTAAAGAGACAGTGTCACTCTGTAGCCTAGTGTCTGGGCTGTTTAGTTGACCCATATTAAACTAGTTGAATATGTATGATAGAATATATATTTCAACACAGATCTATAATGACATGTGTTATGGAAAATATTAAAGGACAAAAGATGAGCCGTTGTATAAATCGTTCCGAGTAGAGTTATTAAAAAATAGAAAGCATAGTTTAATTATTTCTGTGGCCACAGCAGAAAGTTCAGTTTACAATCAGAGACACATGTTCACACACAAGAGTCTGACCAGCAAAGTGACCAAGAGGTCTGGTCAGAACGTACATTATACACAGAAATAGACATAACATTATACATCAGATATGATGATGAAAGTATAAACAAACTGGGTTCTCAGTAGGGGAAGTAATAACACCACCTTGCTTTGGCTGGTTAGGAAGAGAAAATATAACCTTGAAGTCCTAACAAGAGACACACACACTGTAGTAGTTATCTGAGCGTATTAACCCAGTCAAGTTGTACAATGATAGAATATGTATGATATCTCAAGTCTCAACACAGATCTACTGTATAATGACATGATAATATTTCCTACGACACATGATAATATTTGCCACAACAGTATGTATAGGCGTTTTTCCAAAATGGCCATTGGAGTCTCCTTTTGGAGCATAAAATAAAATATAAACACCATTACAAAAACATGTGGAAAAAAATCACTCCACACATCTAGCATAAAATATGTACAATATCAGAGAACTTCACGTGTTATGCGCAACATGGCATTCCTCGTAACAGTTACGGCTTGTGAAGAAGCACAAAGGCACATCACCGGAGGAGCACTTTACGGGTGTCTTGCCATGACAATACAAAGCACTTCACTAAACCCATGTAAATTACCATTGACAAGTATGAATACAATTTGTCCTCAAGTGTTGTCAGTCCAGGGGTTGGATGGTTTTGAGCGGTGTGTGGAACCATAGGCATTTGTATTGTCAACTACTGTCTGTAAAATGGAAGTACCGGTAGTAAAGAAAAGCTGGAAGAGCTGCAGGGCTGTATACGCAGCTGTGTGTATGACCCTGGGTCCTGGTGGATTGGTGGGTCTGAAGGTCGGCTGTGGTGGAATTATGTCTGGATCACAGACATCATTCCACCCCTCTTCAAGCGTGTCAGTTGACATACCTGGTACCTAATTATATGAAAATAAGTTACCGTAATTCCTCTAATAGTAACCCTGGCTTGTATTTGTTTCAACTGTAGCGGGTACCAGGCTTGTATTAGGAGGAGGCCTGTATAAGAGGGAGGCCTATATTTCAAATTTTCAAACGGATCATAATGAATAAATCAACATTTTGTGTCAGTTTGAACCCAGTAAAATGTATTGGGTTCATTTATTGAAACCAAGTACTGTATGAAATAGTAAACAGTGCAATTACAGGTGGTCACTGGTCATTTCAACGTTTTCAAAGTGAAATCAAGTAACTAGCTCAGTATGCAGCTCAGTATATTAGTAACCCGGCTTGTATTTGTTGTGTAAACCTCGTACTCTTTAGTTCACATAATAATAACGAGACGGAGAGCGTGTGTTCAGGTTTACTGTTTACTAGCCTCCCCACCAGGAAGTACTGTGCCACCTATATACCTGTCCGTGTAGCAACACGAGCCAATACCTTACATTAGGGCTGGGCGATATGACCAAAAACGTTATCGCGATAAAATTATAAAATTATTTTCATATAACTCGATATCGATAATTATCGTCGATATAATGTCTGTCAAGTTTAATTAACTTATTATGCCCGGCGCCGATACGCGGGCTGACTTGTTTTGCTGCTGTGAATGTCTCGAGAGTCGAATTGATGTCGTCATCAGTCCGTGCACGTTAGCAGAGCGGAGTATCTCAAGCGGAGTATCTCATGACTCAAAAATGACCCTAAAATACTCTGTTCCGCCCAATTCATTGCAACGACGTCCACCGTATACCCCACACTACTATAACAGTTACCCTCAGAATTCAAAACACACACTAACTCGGCAGGTAACCTGTGAAATAGCGGCGTGCAAGCTAATTAGCCATAGCCAGCCCCGTTTCCAAGCGGAGTATTTCATGACAATGTACTAAAAAATTACCCTAAAATACTCTGTTCCGCCCAATTCATTGCAACGACGTCCACCGTATACCCCACACTACTATAACAGTTACCCTCAGAATTCAAAACACACACCAACTCGGCAGGTAACCTGTGAAATAGCGGCGTGCAAGCTAATTAGCCATAGCCAGCCTTGTTTACCGAGTCCTACCTCCTTCCGGGTCTCCTTCCTCTATCGGCCATCTCCTTCACCGATTGGTTGTTAGTGCGTGTGCTCATATCCAAGCTTGGAAAATCGATATATCGAAACTTTGCGACCACGTTTCATGTTTATTTCGAGGAAATAATTTATCGCGATAGTTATCGTTATCGTTTTATCGCCCAGCCCTACCTTACATGACATCTTCCCCTTTTAGTAAGAAACATCTCCCCGTCCCTTAATAATAATAATAATAATAATAATAATAATAATAATAATAATAATAATAAATCTTACACCACAATAGGCATCCAATATTTGCATAACATTTTCAAACAACAAATCACATAATCTTTCCTCTCTCTTCCCATCTTTTTTTCTCTTTTTTTTTTTTTCAGAAACAATTCACATTCTCCGATCATCACAATACTTCATTTACTGTTTTTTTTTCTTATTTTTTTTCAAACAGTCTTTCACATATCCAATCTAACTGGAGGATGTGACACCCTGCCAGAGAAAGTCACATAGGGCACTTTGGTGTTATCAGAATGTCTGTCATGACTGCTGGTCACATGGGTGAAACCATACTCACTAGCAAAGTTCCGGAAGGGCAACCCACTGTATTGGGCCCGATTGTCCGAAACCAGGGTCTGTGGGGTCCCGTTACGGCTGAATACGTCCTTCAATGCAGCCACAACCGTCTCAGCTGAAGCTACCCTAAGATGGGCAACCTCCATGTAATGTGAGAAAAAATCCACAACCACAATATAAGTATTCTTCTCCCATAAGAACAAGTCTGTAGCGACCCGCTGCCAGGGCCTTTCTCGCACTGGTGTGGGGACTAAGGGCTCTCTGCGGTCTGCCCTGTGTTGTGAACATGTGCCACACAGTTCCGCGCTCACCGTCTCTCGCAGGGGCAAGGGACGTGGACTTGACAGGCCGTATGGGACAGCATCGGGCCCTAGCCCAATTTTGTAGGCCCCGTTTAGCTTCCCTAAGCCTGAGAATACTTTGGGGTATTGAACCTTGACATCACCTCGCTGGGCTGATACTGTGTGCAGCCGCTTTATGAGTCCAAGCGCCTCTATTGCAGGAAGGCCTAGAAGGGGCCTGGTTAGTTCTTCTACAACATAGATTAATTGTGCTGTTGTTCTCTTCCTAATGGTCAGTTCACCACTGAAGCAGCCTCTTGTATTTAACTTGTATTTTCCTGGTCCATACAGTACTTTTTTTGGTGGCTGTAGATGACCATGTTTTTCAACTGAGTGCATGCTACTTGGCACCGCTGTGACCTGGGCACCTGTATCCAGCTTGAATATGGCCTCCTGTCCATTCAACCCCTGTCCATTCTCTCCACATATGTCTTCTAACATTTCCACATCTGCCACATCCAGGAGACTGTGTATCAGTCCTGTACTGCTGTACCTTCTGCCATTCATATTTTTGTATGGCCTCTACATGTGCAGCTGCCTGCTGTTCCGTGCCTCTTAAGACGGGCTGTTGTTCCTTTATTGCTGCACTCTGCTTCACCTTAGTCATTGCCCTTTCCAGAGTCAAATCTGCATCCATTTGCAGGTTTTCTGATAGCTTGGCATCTCTTATGCCTACTACAATTCTGTCCCTTATCAAGTCTTCTCTTAGGGTTCCAAATTGACAATGTTCAGCCAGTGTGTGTACAGCAGTGATAAAGGATTCAACATTCTCACCTGGTTCTTGGTTCCGTCTGTTGAAACATGCTCTATCAAATATGACGTTCCTCTTACTGACACAATGTGCATTGAAAGCATCCGTGACATCCTTGTATTTGTTTTTCTGTTCCTCTGTGAGCGGCAAAACACTTAATATGTCTTCAGCGTCGTCTCCCGCCGCATACATGAAGGCATTTACTTGAAATTCTTCTGACTGTCTATCCAATCCAGACGCTATTCTATAACGTCCAAATCGCTTCATCCATTTTGTCCAGTCATTAATATTATTGTTGAAATCAAACCTGCCTGGCGGAGCCAGCTGTGGCAGCGACGGCAACTGGACTGCTTCGTCTCCCATCCTGTCGTCGTCTTTTACTTTCTTCTTGGCCGCTGGCTTCTTTGCTGGTTTTCTTGCTTTAACCTCAGTCTTCTTGTTGATCCTGAAAGAGCCGGAGGCTCCGGTACCCGTGACTTGGACCAAGGTTCCCTTTTTCACCAGACACTTGACGGCAGTCCTCACACGCGTCTTGTTTTTATCCACGTCGTAGCCACCGGCAGCGAGAGCTTTCTTTATGGCAGCGAGTGACACCCCGCTCCTTTTTTTAGAAGCAGATACTGCCTCGACGACCAGGTCACAGACACTGAGACCTGCTTTCTTGAGTCTGGGAGCTGCCTTCTTCTTGGCGGCCGGCGTGGCGGGAGCTGGATCGACTGCTTCCATTATCCTCTCGTTCCCTGCTGCGACACATCTTTTTTTTCTCTCGTCTCCGTATATTAAGTTATCCCACTTCTGACACCATGTTGTGTAAACCTCGTACTCTTTAGTTCACATAATAATAACGAGACGGAGAGCGTGTGTTCAGGTTTACTGTTTACTAGCCTCCCCACCAGGAAGTACTGTGCCACCTATATACCTGTCCGTGTAGCAACACGAGCCAATACCTTACATGACAGTATTAGGAGGCCGGCTTATAATTGCTTAGCTCAAGAGCGCACCCGGCCATTAATAGAGACCCGGCTTGTATTTGAGACCCGGTTACACACACAGCTTTTGTTTACAAAATAAACCTGAACTTGAAGTAGCCCCCCTCCCACCACCACCCATCCCCCCACCCCCCATCTTAGACAGACAAAGCCACACCCCCCCTTCTAGACAAACACAATATATTGTCATTTCATGTAATTATAACATAACAACACTTTTACTGAAGCACAATCTCAGGCGGCTCATACAGAACCAAGCATTTCACTGTATGAAGCATCATCTATATCATCTTGCCTTTTTTATGAAAATAAAGTGAGTTAGTTCACAGCTTTTGTTTACAAAATAAAACTGAACTTGAAGCAGCCAGAGATTGCAAGCACCTAATAGGTTGAGTAAGTTCATTGGCACAAAAACAGCGGGTCGTCGTCAAACAACGGCAAAGTGCTGCGACGTGTAAAATGTCCCACCGGTGGGACGCCAAACATTAAGAGGTGAATAAAGGGCAGATCCTGAATGGAAATATTAGGCTTGTAGAGTTCCACCGGGAGGTGTGGACGGCTGGAGTTGGGGGTTGACTCTGAGCTGCCTTGCAGGCATAGTTATCTGAATAGAAGACAGTAGAAAAGCCCACAGAGAGCCTCCAGTTTAATTCTTTTATTTTATTTATCAAAGACAAGTTAGGAGCAGGACTGTCTTCAGACCTCTTTCTGGCCGTGAGGATGTGCTTGTCACTACTCGGCTCGCTGTTCTTTTTTATATCTTCAGGGCATTTTGGCATAATTATGGCCTGTTGGTCCGTTGAGGTTTTTTTGGCATCTTATTTGCCTCCTGGAGCATTTTGTTGTCAGTATTCCTACTTAAAGTCAAGTCATCTCACTGAGCTCTCCAGGAAACCTTTGAGCAGGGAACATCTTGGTCATCATCAACATCAGCAAATTCCTTTAACCTTTGGTCAACATGTCACTTGTTAGTGAAGACTAGACTGCTTTGGTCAACATGTTGCTTGTTAGTGAAGACTAGACGGCTTCGGTCAACATGTCTTTTGTTAGTGAAGACTAGACTGCTTTGGTCAACATGTTGCTTGTTAGTGAAGACCTTCCAAGCTGTGTTGACCTTCCAATCTGTGTTCTATAATGTATTTGTTTGACCGTTTGACCGTTCACAATTTGTCAAGTAAATGACTAAATGTAAATTTAAACAAGCCTTTCCTAACTTTCATCACTCATATAATTGAAATATGTTTACAAGCATTACAAATGCAATACAAAAACTTGGAACAATGTCAAAATACATTAAAAAAAACTCAATAACTCATATCTCTCTCTCCCCCCTCCATCTCTCTCTCTCTGTGCAGCATGCAGGGAACATCAAGGAGGCAGCACGGTGGATGGACGAGGCGCAGGCCCTCGACACGGCCGACCGCTTCATCAACTCCAAGTGTGCCAAGTACATGTTGAAGGCTGGTCTGGTCAAAGAGGCTGAGGAGATGTGCTCCAAGTTCACACGGGTGAGTGAGTGAGTGAGTGTAGGAAAGAGAGTCAAATGAAACATGTCAGAAGTGCAGCACTATATTAAGTATTTAAAGACATGTGAAAGGACATGGTCTATTGGGCTTCATTTAGAGAAATACATAAACATTTGTAGGGTTTTACCCATACTGGTATCTAATATCAATCCGAATCGGAATCAACGGTGAAAAGGTGGTATTGGTGCATCCCTAAAAATAATTATGTGGAGCTTTTTAACTATATACACAATCAGATTAATTTCCTCTTAGAATTAGATTATGATGAGTCCATGGAAACAGTTGGCATGCATATATACTGTGTTTAAGCCAATTGTGGCACAGTATTTTATTCAACATTCAACCTTTTAGACATATGTGACCTGGCCCAGCAGTTGGCTCCTCATGTCAGAAAAATAACAATGAATGGAAGTGGACAGAGGTGTTAGTTGGACAATGCCTAGGCTAACCGGCCATGTCAGCTTCCATTCATTGAGCTAAGCTAGGCTAACGTGCAGCCAGATAGCTTTCTACTGAACACAGAGAGGAAATAGAAATAATGTGTGTACCGGTAAAAATTCTGCGTCATTATCCAAAATGGCCGTCCACTTCCATTCATTCAGACATGCGAGTCAAAACAAAGAGCTTGTTCTCTTCTTCTGCCCCCTTCTCCTTGCAATCAGCGCTAGTCTGGGATCGCTTTCGGAGCAGACGCTCCTTGGCTACAACGGCGGTCAATCATTTTCGCCATCAGCGGTGACTGGTCAGTTCAGGACCGCTTACAACCGGACGTGGTCACTCGTCGGAATGGCTTGTCAAATGACGCTCGCCGGATATTTCGTCTTGTAACTCGAGACCTGAAGCACGCAATAGGTTGAGTGTGATGACGATCAAAAGGCGGCAAATTCAACTTTCAAACAATGTATTTGTTGATCGGTCGGGCCGTCCGATGCTTAACTCAGTGTTTCCCCTAGGATTTTTTTCAGGGGGGGGTGGTAGGCCCCCCAAAACTACTAGTGTTGTCACGGGGCGCGCGTGTCACGGATAGGTGGTGTCAACAGTGTCGTCATAGACGTGCACAGTAAGGCGGTTGTTAGTATCGGTGTATTTCTCTACACTGAGCTGAAATGAAACGATTGCACATAAATTAGGTTTATTACAACACATAAATTAACTTATTTACAATTATATATACAGTAGTGACTACACACATATGAACTATTTACAATACAGGGAGGCACATACAACACTCATAACTATTTACAATTACAACCAGTGTCAGAGCGAGCGCACTCAAGTTGTTCGGAAATTCTGAGGGCTCAGAGTGCACACTGGACGCTCTGACCAAATAGTCAGTTTATCAGAGCGGAGCAGATTTTCAGAGTGAATTTATTAACTCACATTAACTAGGGCCCTATGAAATCCATTTAATATTTTCCTGTTTTTGTATATGAATTTTCCTGTTTTCGGATTTCTCGGTTTTTAATTTTCCTGTTTTTTGATTTCTCTGATTTTATATTTTTTCCTTTGGATTTAACCAAATTTTTTTTTACAAAATTATGTTTTTAACTAACTTTAACCCTTTATTCGCCAATGACGTGTTACCACGTCATTCTCCGCCATGCGTAATCTGCCAATGACGCCGTAAGGCGTCTTTGAGATCAATATTTCAAAAATCTGTCATGTCAATCATATTTCACCCACGGAGACTTGGGATCTCCTGTTGATCTCCTCTCAACTCTCCAACGGTTCAAGAGCGCCATCTGGTGGCCGATCGGCGGATCGCCCAAACAGGAAATGAGCGGCAGGAAGTGGTGCTCATCCATATTCGGTCCGGCCACTCGCTATCGCTCGCGGGACTCGAGCTCGACACACTGGATAGCGATCTGTTGCCAATAACTCGATAAACAACATGATTTGGACGTATATATTATTATACAACCTGGAAATGGATCGCATATATCAACATCCCATAATCGTGAACTTTCTGCTCCACGCTGACCACCCAACGGTCAGAGGAAGCTGCGGTAAGTTTCAGCGTGTTTGAATATTATGATCCATATAAACTGCTGTGATCTATGTATCGCCCATACTACATAAATGATTTAACGTCGGCCACGGACTTATAAACCCCCCCCATCCGGTCACCAGCAGATGATGAGACATGACGCTTACAATTGAATTTTTTTATCTGACGTCAATCGGTATCAAACTACATTTGATGATCTAATATGTATTTGTGGCTATAAATCATGTTCTGCAGAAAACGATAAAAACATTTTTATACTTTAGACCGTATTTTAGTATGAATATGTGAATGAAAAAGTAGAACGTTGCTACATCCTAAACGATAGATACTTGACGTTGAATGGGCCATAGTAATGTCAATTTAGCAATACAATTTAAAAAGTTATAGCCCTGCAAAGAAGGGGAACATCTCCATAGATTTACAGTACTGGCAGACAGTGGATTAAGATCAGAATAATCCCTGGCAGATAAAGGGTTAATAACAGTACATCTGCAAACAGTGCCAGTGTAGTTCAATATTCAGTGCCAGTTCAGTTATGAGGTTTCTGTTTTTCAGTTCAGTTCAATGCAGTTCAACTGCCAGTGCAGTGCAATAACTAAATAATAATTAAATAGTTAAATAATACAAAATAATAATTTGTTTAAAAGAAATCAGAAAAAAACTGTAAAATGTCATTTATTTCAAAGAGATGTCCTTTAAAGGTTCATGCTTCTCCCCATCTCTGGCTGACACCACCATTGTGATACATGATGGTTAGGCCTTTGTGTTTTCCTCTAAGGGATTCTCTTTTGTCGGTCAGCAGTGTTTTATACTTGCTGAAGCTTCTCTCTGTATAATAATTTTTTTACTTTAAATATCAACATTATCTGGCCATCCTCAGTAAATATCAAACTTTCCAAAGACCAGAGTTGGGACGGGCATGCGCACACACACAGAAAGGGAGAATGGCTTATATATGAACTATCCAGTTCATATATCAACTATCCAGTTCGTTTTTATATAATTTAGCTACCTCGCCAACGTTACTGTGATTAAAGCAAACTAATTTCTTTTTATAATAATATATAAAAATCTTTTAAATTTTTTTATCCACTTTTTCCTCCTTATTTTTCTATTTTTCTCCCATCCCAATTTCGTGTTTCCAAATCTCCCCTCCCCTGTCTTGAACGTTGCTCGCATATGCCCCCCACGCGTGAATATTAAAGGCAACCAACTTGTGTTCAGCTTTTCGTTCAGCGTTTCTCTGATTGGCCACACGGCCAATCAATCAATCCACTAGCACACGCCCTTGCGGCAAGAGAGACGCGGCAGAACCAGCGGTGTTCTGTTGTGTGACTGTACTACAGCGGTGTTCTGTTGTGTGACTGTACTAAACTCTTCCACCACATGACCGACATTTGACATACAGTACACCTCCTATCTATGTTGGGATTATGTTTGGTCATGACAAAACAATAAAAATATTTCTCTGGTTTGCATCTCCTTAACAATTGTATGTATTGAGCTGTACTGTACTCAGGGCTGTACGCTAAGCTTTTTCACTAGGGGCACACTTGCCCCTAAATGAGAAATTTAGGGGCAAAGAATATTTTTTAGGGGCAAATTTTTTAATAACTATTTTACCATTATAGTAGGGCTGGGCGATATGGCCTCTAAATGATATCGCGATATTTTGACATTTCCTCTAAAGCACTTAAAAATGCTTGATTTAACCCTTTGATGCATACAGTCACGCCAATATGATGATTATAATAAGTCCCTGCAACATATGTTTGCATTATTAAACCATGAAGATGCTTTAAAAAATAATTTAATGAAAATGTACTAAGAGTAGTCTACTGACACACTAATAAAAAAATTTATTTACATCTAAGACAATTTATATAAAAACTCTTGGGTGCCTAAGACTTTTACACAGTACTGTGTTTTCTATCCACTTTAGCCAAACACACACACATATATGTGTATATATCAGCGTTTCCGTTAGAACATATTCGTGCCGGTCTGGGTGTCCTGCAAGATTTCTATCCCTGGACATATTCGAGAAATTCCGGTCAGAGTTTTAAACTGTTATAATCACATTTTTATGAGCTAACGAATTCCGTTATATTGGACATTTGTATTAATTACATCAAGCGAAGAATGAGATTGATTTGCAGAATCAAATTACTATCTCTCGCCTCCCAAGTTAGTGCGATACGCTAATCCAGCATCAAGCTCCCGCCCCGCAGGCTCGCACTGCAGCAGCTGTCACACGCACCCCCAAATTAATCTCGAGTCGACATCGCTTCACCTCGTTGTATCAGACACGTCACACATATCATAATGTTCAACTTCACACACAGCAAACTGTAGTTGATCATCACATTGCCTCGTTTGCTAGCTCGTCGCCACATGCAGAGAGGACGAGCCACATGCTCGTAACGCATTTGTTGATTTCATTATAGCCTACATTTAGTTATAATCAATAATATGCATTACTATGTGACACGGCAGTCAACCAACAGTTGCATATGATTAAAAAATGTCAACACTCACTCACCCTGTCTCTCGTTGTGCCTATCCGTTTTGTACCTGCGAGAACAGCGGGGTCGTCTGGTTGGTTCAACTTTGATAGATCCCCATTGGAACAGGTGGACGTCTGCGAGACTCGCAACAGTAGCAGCAGACTGGGGATGCTCTTTGTGGTTCAATCAATAAAGTGTACCGTACTTTTCGGACTATAAGCCGCGGCTTTCCCCCCCATTTTTCGACCCTGCGGCTTATATAACGGTGCGGCTTATATCTGTGACTCGACGTGACCAAACCCGAAAATGTTAAAATCAAAATATTGCTTTTTTGACTGCATTGAAATGTTATTTATCTGTTCCCTTATTTGCTAAACTTAATACAACTTGTAAATGAGTTAATTCTTGTTATTTGTCTGACAGTATTGTGTCCCAATGCTAATTACATATGGTAATTAAACATTAAAACACCTGCGGCTTATAGTCCAGTGCGGCTTATATATGTACACATCATTCAATTTAGCTGCTGCGGCTTATAGTCAGGTGCGGCTTATAGTGCGAAAAGTACTTTGTGTACGTTCAATCAATGTTATCTCTCGTACATCATAGAGGCTAGACTACTAGACTATAATGTGTCGCACCTCAGCCAGGAGAATTTAACTTTCCACTCGGGCCTGAACGCTTGACATTTCTGTTTCTTTTCCGCGGGAGCCACCACGGCATCGGCGGTCTCTGTGACTTCAGAAGACTCATCTTCGTTGTCATTATTATTAGACCTGCTTGTGCTTGGTTTCATGAAATATTTGTTAAGCTTAACTTGTTTGGCCATCTCTCTCTCTCGCTCGTATACCCGTTTGTCGTTATGGTGGCCAGACAGGCTCAAAAAAAGAAAGAAAAAAAAGATTCACATCTGAGCGGCGCCATCCGCGCTTTATCAGAGTGAAGCAACAATGAAACAAATGTAATGATTGTTTCGTTCATCGCATAGGCTATTTAATTTGAGCCTATTTTAATACAATTCAAATAATAAAATTGTGCTTAGAGGAATTATTTTCACCGGACATTATGACCGGAGAGATTTAAATATTCGGACTTCAACATATTTTGCCGGTCAAATACCGGTAATTACCGGCTAACGGAAACGCTGGTATATATATATATATATACACACACACTACTGTGAGAAAATAATAATCACACACAAAGGTATAATGGATTATAGCAGACTTAATGATTTTAGAATATTTCAGATAATGAAATTAAATGTTTATATCATCAACTATCCAGTTAGTATTTATACTGTCTGTAACGTTTGGCTACTTTAAATCATTGAATGTAGAGAGAGAGCGAGATAGAGAGCGAGGGGGGGGGAGAACAAACAAGAGAGCCAGCCCCCCCCCCCCCCCCGGGTTTTGTTCTAGGTTCGCGTTTTGATCGTCTAAGCTGCCGTAGTTGATGACGTCACACTCTAATGTAAACAGGAAGAGATGGAGATGGAGACACACTGAGATGGAAATTGGATGATATAGAAACTAATAACCAATAAATATGAAGTTATGTTTAAACTTCTGTTGTCAAGCATTGTCAATATAACCCACCCCCTTTCCTCACGAATGGAACTAGTCTTGTGGAGTCCGCTTTGACCGTTTTCCAGGGTTAGCAGCTATCGCTAGTTAGCTTAGCATAATCCTAATGGATACCTTGGTTAGCAGCTACCGTTAGCTCATTGCTCGTGTCAATTAAATTGCATGTTATTAAAGGTCCGTGCTGGTCTGTCTAATGAAATTACAACCGCAACATTATATCGCACTGTACAGCCCTGGTTGTAGGCTAATGTTTTACTACTTTTTGTATCAAATTTGTATGGATTAATTTAGGAGTGAAATCACTACTCACAAGCTTGCCCCCAGATATTATTTTAAACTCGCACAGACCAAATTAGGGGGCAATTTGCGATCATCTCGTCGCAGTGTACAGCCCTGACTGTACTGTACCCATTCTGCAATCTGTTAATAAAGTTTTCAATCAATCAATCAATCAATCAATCAATCAATCAGTAGTAATAGTATTACCCATTCAATATGCACATGACAGAAAATATTATATGGCATATAATATTTTCTGTCATGTGCATATTGGATGGGTATATAATTTAATATGCTATTTTATATATCATTGTAACAGTGTAGTGTAGGAATTACAAGAATGACAAGACTGTAACTGTAACTTCTCACGTTTATTTCACCTATCCCAGTTGGCTTCATTGATCATAATATTATTGCTGTTTCCAGGAGAACCAAACTACCAAAGGGCAGGGCTAAAATTGTACTTACAAGATCCTATAAGAAATTTAGTGAGGCTTTTCTTGATGATCTTGGTTCAGTTCAGTGGAAGGATGTGAGGTCTGTAGATGATGCTGAGGTAGCTCTAAATATATTTATGGATTATTTAATGACAATTGTGAACAAACATGCCCCTTTAAAAAAGTTCACTGTCAAAGCGAAATGTGCTCCTTGGATTGATAACTCTTTAAAGGACTTAATGTTGCAAAGAGATGAGGCCAAGAAGATTTCGTTTTTATCAGGTCTAATTGAAGATAGAAATCATTACTGTAAATTAAGAAACCAGGTTACTAAAATTAACAGATTAAGTAAGAGAACCTATTATAAGCAGAAAATCTCAGAAAGCAGTAGGGACAGTAAAAAAACTCTGGAATGTACTGAATGAAATCATGGGTAAAAAATCTGCCCTGGCTTCGTTTGTGGAATCAGAAGGTGGTATTTATCTGACTAAGCCTCTTCACATTGCTGATTATTTTAATGACAAACACCTTGTAAACAAGGTGTCCAAGCTTAGGCAGGGAATGGATAATACTGTCAATAACAACTCTGATGTGTTGATAAAAGAACACATTATGAAGGATAAAAACTGTGTCTTTGAATTCCAACAGGTGGATATTGTGACTGTGGATAGGCTATTGCGCTCTCTACCAGTCTCTAAATCCACTGGTAATGACCACCTGGATAGCAAATTGTTGAGAATAGCTGTGTCTCATATCTCTGCACCAATCTGTCACATTTTTAATAGGTGTTTAATCAGTGGCATGTGTCCTTTGTTATGGAAGGAGGGAAAGATCATTCCACTTCCTAAAGATGCTAAATTACCTTTTGGAGGTCCCAACAGTAGGCCTATTAGCATTTTACCCGTTCTCAGTAAATTACTGGAAAAAATTGTGTCTGAGCAAGTCCAGGCCTACTTTTCAGCTAATGACATAACAACTGTACACCAACATGCATACAGGGCAGGTCATTCGACCAGTACTGCTTTGACACAAATGTCTGATAGTTGGCTTTCAGCTATCGATAGTTCAATGCTGGTGGGTGCTATTATGTTAGACTTCAGTGCCGCATTTGATGTGATTGATCACAATCTTTTAATACAAAAACTAATTTGCTATGGTTTTAATAACTCAGCAATTTTATTTTTTAGGAGTTATTTGTCCTCGAGGTCTCAGAGGGTCTATTTTAATGGTGCTTTGTCAGGCAGTAGAGGGTTAGAATGCGGTGTCCCACAGGGGAGTTGCCTGGGGCCCCTCTTATTTTCTATTTTTACTAATGATATGCCTTTTTATATTCATCAGGCTAGTCTGACTTTATATGCTGATGATTCAACCCTTTATTATGCTGCAGCTACAAACTCTGAGCTCAATCAGGTTTTGGCTGGTGAATTGGACATTTTATATGACTGGATAAAAACAAATAAGCTGGTGCTTAACATATCAAAAACTGTTTGTATGCTTTTTGGGACCAATCAAAGATTGGCACGTAAACCTACATTGGTTCTACAAATTGCAGGTCAACCTATACATCAGGTTGAAAAAACTAAGCTTCTAGGCCTTTGGCTTGATAGTACTTTATCATGGTCTGATCACATAAACAAAACTGTTTTTAAAATGGGTAGAGCTATTGCTACTGCCAGGAAATGTGCACCATTCCTTCCATTTGCACTGTTTAATCAGATTGTTTGTGCTTTGGTTTTGTGCCACTTGGATTACTGTTCTGTAGTGTGGGCTTCTGCTTCAAAGCAGTCGCTAAATAGGTTACAAGTGGTACAAAATAAGGCAGCAAGACTCGTTCTTGGTTGTTCATATAGGACTAGTGTTGTTCAAATGCATGAACGTCTTAGTTGGAGGAGTGTTGAGAAAAGACTTTCTGCCAACCTTTTAATTTGTTTTCATAAAGTGATCACAACCCACAGTCCTAAATATATCACGGATAAAATAATTTACGCCTCAAATGTGCACATGCATTTTACCAGAGGGGCAAGTAGAGGGCAGATTATTCTACCCCATACAAACACTAACAGTATGCAAAGAACAGTTTTATATAGGGCTATCAGGGCATGGAATTATCTTCCAAGTGACATACGTGACATAAGAGGTGTAGCAAGCTTAAAAAATAAATTAAAATCTTACATGTAGCCAATATTGACAATGCTGAGATATGCAATATGTTACCGTTGATGTACATATTTAGATATAATATGTTTGTGTGTTAATGTTGTTGTGGTTCCTCGGTTGGTACGTCTTGCTAAGTTGTGTTTCCTTATTTGGTATGTCTTGCTATGTTTTAATTGTATTATGTTTTAATTGCAATGTATATGTTGTAATGTTTTAATGTTGTCTCGGACCCCAGGAAGACTAGTTGACGTCTCGGCGTCAGCTAATGGGGATCCTTTGCTAATAAACAAAATAAACACTCTGCATACACACTGACAACACACACACACTCAGTTCAATGGGCATGAGAAAACATATGTTTACATTGCCAAAGCAAAAGTGGAACAATACAATCAAAACAAAAATATATGTACAATTAAAAGGGAATAGGAATGATGTGTAAACAGAGCTGTCACGTTGCAAAATGGAATACAATCAGAAAACAATTACACAAAAAGGTCTGTCAACAGTCACTGATAGTTCTCCTTTATCTGTTTTTTTTTAATTTTTTATTAAATGTCTCTACCTTAGTGAGAACGCTGGTACTGGGAAGAGGAAGCTAGTTTTTCAAAGTCTGGGTTGTAGGAGCTGGTTGCAAGCCTCAGGCAGTCCACAAGATGGTCATCTGTCAATGTGGTTCTGTACTTGGACTTGATGATCTTCATGTGAGAGAAAGCGGCAGCCACAGTCAATGCCTCTTTTACACAGTCGCCGTCTTTGAAGGATTTTTTTCTTTTTAGCGAGAATGTGACTGACACTATAAGATGCAATTGTTGCAGCTTTTGCCTTGGTGTTGGGCTTCGTAAAAGTGGACTGTTGTCCCACTAGTGAAGACTTCATCTGCTGGAGTTCTGTTCTTCGTAGGACTGTTTTTGGAGGAAAATCCGCGCAGTGTTTCTTGTGCATCATTGTATAATGCCGCTCCAAATTACCCTTTTTTGGCACAGCCACGGTTTGTTTGCAATCAGACAGACTGATTTTGCGTTGAAATAAACAAAAAAGTAAGCCTCCTCCCACTCTTCATGGAAATGATATGTTTTTGGTCTTTTGGCTGCTCTGGTTCTGCTTGCGGCGTTGACGCTGGTGCTATCCGGTATCTCGTCGGAGGCGGCGTTGGAGCTGCTCCCTGGCGGCGGCGGCAGCTCGTCGGAGGCGGCGTTGGAGCTGCTCCCTGGCGACGGCGGCGGCGGCAGCTCGTCGGAGGGTCCTGACTGGCAGCAGTGAGGTCTTGCTGAGTGAACCTCTTTTTTGCTGGTGGTGTTCCATTCATCTTGCAGTTTCGAGTGACTCAAGGCTGGTATTCTGTACCTGCCAAGTGATGGGCCTGACCCCCACTCATGCCACTCCATGAAAACAAAGGCACCAATTTGCATCCCTATGGGTGAAGCTTGCTGTCCGGAATGTACGGAATGTAGACGGTATCGATTGGCTCAGGCTGCCTGACTGCCTGTTATACACAGGACTGCTCAAACGTTTTTTGTCCTCTCCTCCAAATCAACAAAAATTAAATGATTTTCCAAAATAATCTTGCGGTCTACTTGAAACCAGCGCGCGATCTACCGGGGCACCACTGCTTTACTTGGTAGCAGGTAAAAACAATAACAACCCCAGGTGCGCAATCACCACGTACATATACAGGGCGAGTATGGCAATCGACCTGGGACAAACCTAACCCAATACATAACATATACATAGTAAAAACCTTTGTTTAAAAAAAGGGAGTTTTTCTTGGGGCAGAAGTTTCAGTTTGGGGACAGAGTCACATGAGTGGTTTCGTTGGCTAATCGCCAGCCACCGGCCTTTGTTCTCAAGTTTCTGTTGACGCCCATAAAAAACACATGGCTTTTGTGTTGACATGCAACTATGCACCGTGCTATTCAACGGAATTAATGATCAGTTGTTATTAGGGGTGCACGATATTGATTTTTTTAACCCGATACTGATAACTTTCTGCTCCTCAAGGCCGATACCGATAATATATATATATATTTATTGTATTATACTTTATTTTTTTAATGTATCATCACCCTCCTGGCATAGCTGTCAACCCTACCGTTTTTTCCGGTATTCTCCTGTTTTTTTAACCCTCTTCACGCGCTGTTCACGGCTCACGGATTGGTACGTATTTTGTACTTATTATTATTATTTTTTACAAAATGGCTGCAATTCTCCTCCGTGACGACAGGTGGCAGCAGTGTAGATTAGACCGTTATCACAGGAAGTCAGACCGTTGCGACCCGAAGAAGACAGCGACGCGACCGGATAAAGCTCAGAGCTCAGGGGAGAGAGTAGACTGATGCACCGAGGCGGCCGCGGACCGAGGGTGTCAAATCAACTTAGCCAGTGTCTCTTGATTGCCCACTCTGTGGCTTTTGTCTCTGGAACAAAATGTTTGCAAATCTTCTGTGGATAAAACAATACAAATGCAGGAATGTGTAAATGTGTTGGTTGGTGAACACTAACAGCCGTTTGCTCTGCGCCTCCACTGTCCCCTCCTGCCATTCCTCCACGGATAGCATGCCTTCACTGACGCCCAATTTCCTGAATGCGATTTATACATATAAATAAATTGATCCGTTTTAAAAGTTGTCGTGAATTGTCATGGTATGACAAATACAGTTACTGGTAACTCGCAGGCATTGCAGAGATATTGAGGAAAAACACAAAATCGCATTGGCTTTTTTTCTATCATTTTTCTCTGTAGAATGAATGAATGAATGAATGAAAACTTTATTTAACAGATTGCAGAATGGGTACAATACAGTACGGCTCAATACAGACATACTACACAGACATAATAGACACACACACTATTCCAAAAATGATATTCCCATTTCCCACTGCTAAATTAATGACCATAGGTATTTTTTTATAGCTTTTTCAGGAACATGGCATGTCTTTTTTTATCATGCATATCCTGTTACCTATATTTTTTTGCATTTTGCACAATCAATGCGGGCGTGACCACCTGCATTTCACTGTATGTGACAAATAAACCTCTTGATTCTTCTTGAGTTGTCGTATTAATATGTAGCCTACAGTGATGAAGGTATAAAGACACTGGTAATACATAGATTGATTGCTAACTTTAACAGATGGGTACAATACAGTATTGTGCAATACACAATTGTTAAGGGGATGCAGACCAGAGAAGGACTTCTTCCCCCATTTTCAATTCATCATAACATTTATGTATGAATTGTAAGATTTCAATAAATATGAACATGTTAATGCTACTACTACATAAACTGAATGTATACTGAATTTGTCTTACACTTAATGCAGGGATGTTCACAGCATTTCACTTTCAACCAGGTATCTGATTAATTTAATGTAGCAACTAGTTCACCCAGTCCTTGTTGGACTGATAACTTTAAGTGGTTGCCTAGTGGAGATTTAGCATTCACTGACTGTAGACTGTAAGAAAAAAAGCTGCAAGAAAACTAAATGTCTGGCATCTATGGTTTCCAAATACTGTCAAATTACAGTAAAATCAAATGCATTTACAGATTACAACCTTTATTTAATGGTTAATATTTTGATAAAAGGTAATTTACTGTATTTTTATAGCATTTACACTCTACACAGTAGGAAAACAAAATAATACCGGTTTTGACCAGCAGCGACGAGGCAGCTCCATTGGGAGGGGGCGGGCTGAGGGGGCGGGGCCAGGAGAAGGGGCGGGGCTAAAACCGGCAAGTTTTTTCAAATCGAAATGTTGACCGCTATGCCCTCCTGGGTGGGTGGGGCCACTAGGCTCTTCCAGGGAAGGTAAGTCAATTGACACCGGCTGCATAGTTGGAGTGTCATTCAAAAACAGCTCTGTAATTCCAGAAGTGGATTGGGGTTCCCTAGGGGTCTCTACACTCCCTAATAACTGCTCTGTGTGCCGTTTCCACACCAGATTGCTGTCTGTCTGTACTGTATAGGACAGCGGTCCTGTCTGTCGGACTACAGTGGCGGGCACCCACTTCGGTCCACGATGGTAATTCTGTGCCAGTACTTGGTCACCAGCACTGAAGGCCCTGGTCTTGGCTCTCAATGCTCTTCTTCTTACTTGCTTATCCTGTTCATGCCACACAATTTCTTCTTCCTCTGGTGGTCTGAGAAGATCCAGGTTGGTGCGCAGCGGTCTCTTAAGGAGCAGTTCCGCTGGGGATGGAGTCTGCACAAATCTCTCAGCTAACCCATTAGTTGCTGGGTGGTAGGGTGCAGATCTAATGTGTTTAACTCCGTTGACCTTTAAGAAAGTGTCCATCTCCTGAGAGACTAATTGGAGCCAATTGTCACTCACCAATTGTTCTGGACACCCGAAACGGCTAAACATTTCCCCCAGTTTTTCAATGGTCCTCTCAGCCGTTGTGGATTTCATTATTGCCACTTCGGGCCATTTGCTGTGGGCGTCCACCGCCACAAGGAACATTTTCTCTTCATACGGCCCAGCAAAATCAACATGTAGCCGTTTCCATGGCTCACTTGGCCACTCCCAGGCGTGTAGTGGTGCCGGCTGGGGTGCATTTCGGACCCGCTGACAGGTGGGGCATGTCTTAGCCTTTTCTTCGATGTTGCTGTCCAGCCCGGGCCACCAAAAATAGCTACGCCCAACCTCTTTCCCCCTTTTTTTTTTTTTAAACTTACATTTTGTATTAAACATTTATAGACAAACAACACGACATATACAATAACATCAACAACACCATTAACACTTTGGTTGCCTTGGGTTAAATTAATGATATACCATAGATTGCCAGCGCTATTTGTCTATGGAGAAAGTCCCCTTCTTTGCAGGGCTATAACTTTTTAAATTCTATTGCTACATTGCCATTATTAGGGCCCATTCAAAGTCCTATATGTATTGTTCATTGTGTAGCAACGTTAAACTTTTTCATTCACATTCATAGTAAAGTATGGTCTAATGTATAAGTATGTTTTCATCTCTTTCTGCAGCTTTCTCCAGAACGTGATATATAGCCCCAAATGCATTATATTGATGATGAAATACAGTTTGATGGCAATCAGCGCGATATAAAAAATTCCAACTAGACGTACTTCTAGAAGTTACTACACGTCATCTGATGTTGACCGGATGGGCGAGGGGGCGTTTATAATTCCGTGGGCAGCGTTATACCAATCATCTAATGTGGGTCAAATGTTGATAATAGCAGTTAGTATCTAAGACGGTAACGTTACACGCTAAAACTCACCCCAGTCTCCGCGCGCCGTTGGGCGATCATCGTCGAGTAGAAATTTTATCATTATGGGATATATTTTTACCCGGTCCATCTCCAGCTTGTATAATGGTATATACGTCCAAATCATGTTGTTTATCGAGTTATTGCCAATCGATCACCGTGTAGCGTGACGAGCCAGAGTCCCATGAACCATAGCGAGCGCCCGGAAGTACTACGGTCGTCATGACAACCTCTATTCAACATCCTGTGTGGCGATTGCGCCGATCGGCCACCAGATGGCGCTCCTGAACCGCCAGAGAGCTCAGTGGGTCCTGCTGGTGGATCTCAGGCCAGCGGAGGGGGAATATGAATCCGATCGCAGATTTTTGAAATATTGATATAAGGACGCTGTACAGCGTCCCCCGGCAACTTTAGCATGGCCAGCAAAGACGTGAAAAGACGTGTCCCGGCAGTCAAAGTGTTAATCAGACATAAATAATAAATAAAAAAATGTAATACCCAAAAGACGAAAAATAAAAATACTGACTTAAGCAAATAAAAAACATAAAACAGTTGTCATACCTTAAACCAAAATGAAATTACAAAACATTAAATGTGTGACATGGGTTCAGAGACCCTCTTTGAACCTCTCCTCCTTTACCCTTCGCCCTCTTGTGGTGTATTTGGTTCTTCCTCTGTGATGTCGTTTTTTTCGTTCCCCTTGTAATCCTCCCACTTACCCCATCTTTCTCCAAATTTCTCTTCCTGTAACCTCAGCATGTGTGTTATCCTCTCCATATCCTGTATCTCTTCCACTATTCCTACCCATTGTGCTATTGTCGGTGGGTCTTCCTTGTACCACAGTCTCGTTATTGCTTTTCTGGCCGCTATCAACATTATCTTTATTAAATATTTGTCCCCCCCTTGTATTCCCTCGTGTGTCAGGTCTCCTAAGTAAAGCACCAGTCCTGTTTGTGGTAATCCGTATCCTAATATTCTGATCATTGCCTCCCCTATCTCCTCCCAATACCCCTTCAGCTTCTGACATCCCCAGAATATGTGCGTGTGATTTGCCCCCTCCTTCCCACACATCCTCCAGCATGTTCTTTGTGTTGGTGTATATTTTCCCTTCAGCTCTGGGGTTATAAAGAATCTGATTATGTTTTTCCATCCAAACTCTTTCCATATCCTCGATCCTGTTGTTGAATGTTGCACCTCGCATATGTTCCCCCATTCCTTCCCTGTTATTTCTATCTCTAGCTCTCTCTCCCATTTCTCCCTTATGTAATCGGTCGTGTGTCCCTTGCTGTTCATTATAGCCCGGTATATTGCTGATATTACTCTTCCTTGCCCCCCTTCGTATGCCCATACTATCATCTTTATTATTCCATTCTGTTCTTCGTCTTTGGCCCCCCTTATTTCTTTGTTGTAATAGTCTCTAACCTGTAGATATCTGAAGTGGTCCCTGTTCTCTAGTCCAAATTTCTCCTTTAATTTTTGTAGTGTCTGCATTTCCCCCTTCTCTATCATTTTGCATATCGCTGTTGCCCCCCCCCCCCCCCTCTCCCACCTTCTGAATCCATGGTCTAACCTCCCTGGTTTGAATCTCTTGTCATGTGCTACCCATCTCAGAACCCCTGACTGCTTCTCCAATTTGTGTGTTTTTACTACTCTGTTCCATATGGTCAAGGTGCATTTGGTGATTGGATCTAATAGTCCCTCTTTTTCTTTAAATAGTTCCCTATCTCCCACCAGAGCTTGTACCTTGTATCCCTCCCCTTCTTTTTCAATGTCTTTCCATCTTGCCTCATATCTGTCGTTACACCAGCACGTCACTGCTCTCAGTTGTGCTGCATAGTAATAATCTTGTAGGCTGGGTACTGCCATCCCTCCCTCTTCCTTTGGTAATTGTAGTGTTTTATATCTGACCCGTGGTCTTCTCCCCGCCCATATGAACCTCGATATCAGTCTGTCCCACGCCCTGAATTGATTCTGTGGTATTTGTATCGGTAGTGACTGGAATAGGTACAGTAACCTTGATGGTATGTTCATTTTAATGACCTCTATTCTTGAATTGAAGTCCAAGGGCATTACTGTCCATCTCTCTAAGTCTCTCTTGATGTTCTGATTTATCTGTGTATAGTTCGCCTCAAACAGTTTCTCCACCCCTCTCGTGATGTTCACCCCTAAGTATTTAATCTTGTCCATGTCCCATCTTATCCCCTACTGTTCCCTAATTTCCGTCGTTGGGGTATAGTTCCATGCTAAGGTCTGTGTCTTTGTCACGTTTAGTTTGTATCCTGAGTAGTGGCCATATTCCTTCAGTAGATCCATCAGTGCCGGGAAGCTCTTGTCTGGTTGCCTCATGTATACTATCAAGTCGTCCGCAAATAGGCCTAGTTTATATTCCGTTCCCTTTATCCTTACTCCCTTAATGTCCTCGGTCTGTCTGATCAGTTGTGCCAGTGGTTCTATGAAAACGGCGAAGAGCGTCGGTGAGAGACAACATCCCTGTCTGGTAGCCCTCTCTAATCTGATTCTATCCGTCAAGCTGCCATTCACCTTAACCCTCGCTGTCGGTTCTTGATATTGTGCCTTGATCATCTTCATCGCCCTCCCGTTCAGTCCGAACCTCATCAATGTTTTATATAAAAATGTCCAGCTCACACTGTCTAATGCTTTTTCTGCATCTAGGCTAATCAGTACCGTGCTACCACCTTGTTTTTGTATCTCCTCTACTATGTGTAATGTCTTTCTCACGTTGTCCTGTGTCTGTCTCCCTTTAATAAATCCAGTTTGATCTTCATCTATAATGTCTGGCATAAACGTCTCAAATCTCTTTGATATTATCGATGTATACATCTTGTAATCCACGTTGAGTATGGACACAGGTCTGAAACTACTACATAATTCTCTATCCTTCCCTTCCTTCGGTATCGTGGTGATTATGGCTTCCTTCCACGAGGGGGGCATTTTGCCCTCTTCCATCGTGTGTCTGAACGCCGCCCCTAACATGGGTGCTAATTCCGTTCTAAATGTCTTGTAGAATTCCGATGGGAATCCGTCGCTCCCCGGAGATTTGTTGTTTTTAGCTCTACTAATTGCCTCTTCCAGTTCTCGTTCCGTAATTATTTTATTTAATTCTTCATTCTGTTCTTTCCCTATCGATGGTAACTCTAGCTTCTCCAGATATGCTTCTATTTCCTCTTCTCCCGCTGCTTTTGGCTGTGTGTATAGTTTCTCATAGTATTCTCTAAATGTCCTCTCTATTTCAGCTGGGTCTCTCAATATTTCATTAGTCTTTATATCCCTTATTGTGTGTATCGTGTTCAACTTCTGTTGCGTCCTAATTCTCCTAGCCAACAGTCTGGTCGCTTTTGGTCCCCCTTCATAGTACGTTTGTTTCATGAACCTCGCTTTCTTTTCTATTTCCGTCAATAATTCCCTATTTATCCTGGCCTTTACTTCTTTGATTTCTCAGAGCGTTTCCTGTTCTTTTGATATCTGGTGTCTCCCTTCTAGCTTCTTCAGCTTTCCTATCAGATTGTGATATGTCTCCGTTCTGGCCTTCTTCAGCATTGCTGTCTTCTCCATCAATTTCCCCCTTATCACCACCTTCAGTGTGTCCCATAGAATGTTCGGATCTACCGCCCTGTTGTCATTTTCTTCCTTATACCTGGCTATCTCCTCCTTGATCTGACTCGTCACCCCCTTGTTATTTAATATTCCTACATTTAGTCTCCAGATCGTGTTCCTCCGTTTCCCTTCTAGATCTACTGTCAGATATATGGCACTGTGATCCGATATGTCCGCTACTCCTATTCTACTCTCCCGTACCCTGTAACTGTCCCCCGTCGTCATCAAAAAGTAGTCTATTCTCGCATATGTCACGTGCGGGTGTGAGTAATTTGTTTATTCCCTGTCCATGGCGTGCATCCTCCTCCAAACATCTGTAATTCCCATTTCCGTCATCTGAATATTCATATATCTACTGATTGGTGCCCGTCCTTTTCTAGTACTCGTGGTGTCTAGGTCGTGATTCAGTACTACATTAAAATCTCCTGCGCATATCAATATCCCTTCTAGTTCCATCACTATCATATAAAAAATGGTCTCATATAAATCCCTCTCACTCTCTGGGGGTGCATAAACATTTACTAACGTAATCATTTGACCCTCCATTTTTCCCTTCAACAGAACAAACCTTCCCTCCTTGTCTCTTACTTCCTTGATCAATTCAAATTTGACTGTTTTTGATTAACGTGATTACTCCTCTCCTCAGGTTCCGTTTAAAGGAACTATAGTATGCATTTTCATATCCGAACCTCTTCAGTTTCTCATGATCCTGTGCTACCAAATGTGTCTCCTGCAGAAAAATCACTTCCATCTCACTTTTTTTACATTTCAACATCACTTTGCCCCTCTTTATCACATTATTCATTCCATTAACGTTTAACAACATCATTTTTATACCTTTAACCATTGTCATCTTTCTTCTTCTTTCGTCTGTCAGTCCCCCCCATGTCACATTCATTCCCCCCTCCGGTTGTAGCCTCCGCTCTCTTCACCGAATACATATAATGATTAACATAAATAAAAAACATAAACTTTACATAAAGTGCTCCCAAGGCGTTCGGGGGGTCCCTGTGTCCCCCCCTGTCCCCTGCTGGTGGGTGAAGAGTAATTGCTCTCCTAGTGAGAGGCCTCCTCCTGACGGCTTGGGGGTTTGAAACCTTTGCCCCCAACCGCTCGTCATATTTGTCCAGCTTTCTTACTGTTTTTATTGCTGTCGTGCTCCTGGTCAAAAGCGCTCTGTCCTTCATTCTGATCAAAGACCCCCATTTCCTAGTTCCCCCTCAATGCGGCTCATATGTTCCAATCTCCCTCTTTCCTCCCAAACCCGTGTGTGGTGTCTTCTGTGTACCCCTTTTTATTTTATTTTCCTCCTCTCTATTTTCTATGTGATGTCCATTTATCCCCTTAATCCCTTCCAACTGTGTTACTCTCAGCGTGTGTCTATGTGCTTGTTTCAATATGTTCTGTGTTCCGTCTATCATACCTAATTTTATTTCCATTTATTTCCTCCGTCAGCCTGTGTATTTTGTGTCCATGTATACGTTATGTTCGTTCCTATATCCTGCCTCTACCTGGGAATGTGTGTTTATGTATATGTTATTTCAGTTTCTATATTTTGTCTCTATTTGGATAGTTTTTCAATCTCTTGTGCGTGTACTCATCCGTTCGTCTCCTCCCGCCTCCTCTCCCCTCCTTCTCCGTCTCTGGCCTCCTCGTCCGTCTCCGCCTTCGGTCTGTCACGTCTCACCTCGGCCTTCTCCTCTCTCCTCCCTCCTCTCCCGGGCCTCGATCTCCCACTCTGGTCCATCTGCGTGCCCCCTCCAATCTCTGCTGCAGGCTCCGCGTCTGGTCCTCCTGTCTCCTTCCCTCTCCGTCCTCCGCCATCTGCATCCCCCGTCGCCTCATCTCCTCCGCCGCCTCCCGCGCCGTCGCGTATGTCACCGTCCCTTCCTTCCAGTGAATCCTTAGCGAGGTCATGGGTGATTGGAATTTCATTCCGTTTTCTTTCAGAATTCTCTTCAGTCCCGCGTAGGATCTGCGTGTTATTGCCACCGCTGTAGAGTAATCTTGATCAAACGACAGTCTTTTCCCCTCGATTTCTATCTTCTTGGTCCACGCGGTTCTGAGTATCAATTCCTTAATCTCAAATCTCAGAAAGTTAATAATCACCGCCCTCGGAGGTCTGTCCGGTTTCGGTCTCGGAGCCAACGCCCCGTGGGCCCTCTGTATCTCCATTTTTTCCAGTCCCGTCTCCTTCAGTTGTTCCTTGATAAGCTCTTCCACATATTGGATCACCGATTCCCCTTCAACTCCTTCTTTCAATCCCCATATTCTGATGTTATTTCTCTGTGACCTCCCCTCCATGTCCGATATCTTTGTCTCCATCTGTTCTTGTTTTTGAATCGCACACGTTAACACCTCGTGTATCTCTGTGTTCCATTCCTCCATTTGCGCCGTTCTAGTCTGTACCTCTGTTACGTTTCTGTCCTGTTCCGCCATCTTCTCATCCACCCTTTTGATTTCTGTATTCATTTCACCTCTGAAGTCCTCCTGTTCCTTCCTCAATTCCTCCCGTAACTTCCCAATATCATTTCTTATCGTGTCCGAGTTCAGTTTCATGGTCGCCTGCATCGTGTCCGAGTTCAATTTTATGGTCGCCAATATCCCGGCCTGCATGAGCACGGCCCATCCTGGCATTTCCTTGTCCGTCTCAGCCGAGACTCCCCCTTCCTCCGCCTGCTCCTTCTCGGTCTCGCCTCGGGGGTTCTGCTCCATCGAACTCTCCTCTTCCTGTGAGTTCTCCATTTCTCTTTCCTTCATATTTGTTTTCTCCTCCTTCCTTCTCGTTTGCATCTTCATTTTTAATCACTTTTCGGGTCCTTATTTCTCCGTTTTTCGCTCTTTTGACCAGGAGCCTCACCGCATGCGTGCTACTCCTCCGCTCTCATACCGGAAGCCCGCCGTCGCATCTTTTCACCTGTACAGCGCGATCCACGCCCAACCTCTTTCATACGGACCATGCCGCAGTGTCCCGTATGAAGTTGTTGTAGCATGGACTTACGCAGCAAAGGAGGGATGACCACTCTTCTTCCCCACAGCAGGCACCCAGCTTGAGTCGACAGTTCATGTTGTCTAGATATGAAAGGCTTGAGCTCGGGTGTGTCCTTCATTCTCCCCCCTTTACGATGGAGTCCATTACTTGTGAAAACACTGGGTCATTCCTAGTGGCCCTCCTCACCTGTTGCGCGGTGACTGGTGCATTTTCCACTTGACTGAAATAAAATATGTAAACCTGACCCAGGCCTGGCTTTGACACGGGTAATGGAAGCCTGGAGAGCCCGTCTGCGTTACCATGCAATTCTGACTTCCGATATTTAATTGCATAATCATGGGTAGACAGGAGCAATGCCCATCTCTGCATCCTGCTCGCTGCGAGCGGTGGGATGCCCACATGCGGACCTAGTATGGTCGTGAGTGGCTTGTGGTCGGTCAGGAGCGTGAATCGTCTCCAGAACAGGTACTGGTGAAATTCTCGTATGCCGAACACGATGCTTAGCGCTTCACGCTCTATTTGAGCGTAATTTGATTCAGCCTTGTTCAGTGTTCTGGACGCAAAAGCAATGGGTTTCTCTACCCCATCCAGCATGATATGGGAGATAACCGCCCCTACCCCGTATGGGGATGCGTCACAGGCCAGCTGTATCGGCAATGCCGGGTCAAAGTATGTTAAGGCCTCTGACCTCAGCAGAGTCTCTTTTGATGCTACGAAAGCCTTCTGACACTCGTCAGTCCAGGCCCATGGCTTCTCACGACAGAGCAGTTGGTGCAGTGGCGATGGAAGACTGAAAAAATTCACATTTCCCTTTGTGGACTCTCAGTCCATAATCCTGCAGCCTTTGCAGGGTCTCATCCAGGTTCTGAAGATGGTCTTTGTCATCCTTCCCAGTCACCAGGATGTCATCTAGGTAGCATTGTACCCCGGGCAACCCACACAAGATCTGATCCATCGCCCTTTGGAACAGAGAAGGAGCTGAGGTTATCCCGAACGCCAACCGACAGTACCTGAACAACCCTTTGTGGGTGTTAACCGTCAAACTCTGGAGTCTTGATCCACGTGCATCTGCAGTTACGCATGGAGGAGGTCAATTTTACTGAATTTCTGGCCGCCAGACAGGCCAGCGAACAAGTCCTCGATAAGAGGCAAGGGGTATTTCTCCACTTCCAGCACCGGGTTCAACGTCGTCTTGAAATCACCACATACCCTTATTTCCCCATCCTTTTTTACAATGGGCACGATGGGGGTACTCCAATTGCTGACGCTAACTGGCTCCAGCACCCCACTCTTCACCAGAGCATCCAGTTCTGTCTCCACCTTGGGCCTGATGGCGTAGGGCACTGGTCGCGCTCTCAAGAACTTAGGTGTGCTGCCTGGTTTAACTCTCAGCCTCACCGTAATGTCCTTCATGCTTCCGAGCTCCTTTTTAAAAACATCAGCATGTTTCTTAAGAACTGCGGATAACCCTGTGTCCCCCTGTGTCACCAGTCGCACAGCGGGCCAGTCCAATTGTATTTTCTCTATCCATGAACGTCCCAGTAAGGAGGGGTAGTCTCCATGCACCACATAGAGTGGTAGTTTAGCGTGCTGTCCGTTCAACTCCACTTTGACCTCTGTGACCCCTTTTAGGGCCACTGCTTCTCCGGTATATGTCTTCAGCACCACTCGGGCTGGCTGCAGTGGTAGGTGTTTCAGTGTTTGTCGATACACTTTGTCTGACACCAGTGACACCGCCGCTCCGGTGTCTTATCTCCATACGCACTGGTTTCCCCTCTAGCGAAGGTAACACCCAGTAGCCACTAGACCCACCCGCCACAGTTAGTATGTGTAGTGGATACTCTTCGTCCGAGGAGTCACTAACAGCCTTGTGTTCCACCTGGTATACGCCTTTCTTGGTCCTAGGTTTGAATGCCTCTTTTTGAAACCTAGGTTGTCTGTGCTGTGACGGTGCTTCGCTCCTCTTATTACGGCATGCCCGCTCAATGTGGCCCCTTTTTGCCACAGCCCCGGCACTCTAACTCCTTGCACCAACATTCCGTCGCTTGATGCCCTGGCTTGCCACACCGAAAACTCATGCCCTGTCCTGACATTTGTCTTTGGTTTACATTAAAAACCTGATGCACTTTGGCAGACGCACTCAGTTGTTGTGCCTCTCTGGCTGCCAATTCCATTGACACACTGACGTCAATGGCCTTTTGTAGGGTGAGCCCATGTTCTGTTAACAGTCTCTTTTGTGCTGCCTCACTTTGCAGCCCACACACAAGTCTATCCCTGATGGTGTCATTTAATGCATCATTAAATTCAGTGTTCTGATAATTTCCTAAGTGCTGCTACAAACATCGTTAGTTTCCCCCTCCTCTTGATTCCTCCTATGGTACCGAAACCGTTCCGCTATCAGGAGTGGTTTAGGAGAAAAGTGTCCCGTCAATGCAGTAACAATCTGCATTTCCCCGGTTTCACCGGTCGTACCAAACTCCGTAGAATGTTGAAAGTCCTTGCCCCAATCACACTCATAAACGTGGGCACATAAACGTGGGCACAATCTTAATGTCTTTAATGTCATTTGCGAGCACAAAGAAATCAAATCTCTCCGTATATGAACTCCATTGTTCCACGCTCTCATCAAAGGGGCCGATACTCCAGCCATTTTTCTTGTTACCACATGCACTTCTTGCTTGTCCGTGTCTAGATCCGACATTCACAATCACAACACATCAACGTTACCAGTCCGCCGCACACGCATAGCTCCGTTAGCTGACCAGGCTCAGGGTACACGTATTAGCTCCATTGCTAATGGCAACCAAATGTCCTCCACTTAGTTCCAAAGTCCAACTTTTCTGTCGACCAAGGATGCAGCGCAGTTCCGTCGTTGTCGCCAATTTGTTATATCTGATCCTGGTAATATAACAATGATTATTACATGGCGTTTTCACATTCGCCGAAATGCTTGCTTGTGATTGGTCAATAGCGTTTCACATGATAACGGACCTCTGTGGGACAATAATGACCGCTGTGCGCAGCTGTTCGCAATCAAGCCCCACTGACACACTGCCTCAGTGCAGCTCAGCATATGCACAGCTGCACTCAGTCATGCAATCAGACCAGAGACCACAGACCTGCCGGCTGCCGATAATAATAATCACTTTATTTGGGCTGACAGAGCCACAGAACAACTGCGTCTGCATTGGATCTAGTCTTGTCGATGAATTAGATATATTGTTAGTAAGTTAGCCATGTAATAAGTGGGATAATGTATAGCTATACTCGGTCATCATCGCAAAATAATTGACCTTCACTGACGTTTAAAACACCTCGCCGAGGCGGCTCGGTATTTTAAACTCTGTCGGTCAATTATTTTGCGACAATGACCTCGTAGCTATACATTATCCCTTACATAATCACTCTGACACGGGAGGTACTCAGTAGCGAGGCTTTACTTGGTAGCAGGTAAAAGCAATAACAACCCCAGGTGCGCAATCGCCACGTACATATACAGGGCGAGTATGGCAATCGCCCTGGGACAAACCTAACCCAATACATAACATATACATAGTAAAAACCTTTGTTTAGGGGCGCCCAGGTGGCGAACCATGTGGCGCGTGCGCCACAGCGCGGCGGACCCGGGTTCGATTGCCGAATGTCTTCCCCCCACTCTGTCTCCTGCTCTTCCTCTCTCTCTCTCTCTCTACTGGACTGCCCAGTAGAAAAAAGCGATAAGCACTAAAAAAAGAAAAACCTTAAAAAAAAAAAAAAATTTAAAAAGGGAGTTTTTCTTGGGGCAGAAGTTTCAGTTTGGGGACAGTCACATGAGTGGTTTCGTTGGCTAATCGCCAGCCACCGGCCTTTGTTCTCAAGTTTCTGTTGACGCCCATAAAAAACACATGGCTTTTGTGTTGACATGCAACTATGCACCGTGCTATTCAACGGAATTAATGATCAGTTGTTATTAGGGGTGCACGATATTGATTTTTTTAACCCGATACGATAACTTTCTGCTTTTCAAGGCCGATACCGATAACCGATAATATATATATATTTATTGTATTATAATTTTTTTTTAATGTATATTCCTGTAGTTTAGACCTAACCAGATTTATCATGACATGAGCGTTACTACTATGAACAAAATAAAGCCAAGACAACACTTTTGACTGATAAAGTGACCATATTTATTTTTCCAAATAAATATAATTTGAATCAGAAAATTCACAATCCGTCAATAACTTGTAAACATAACACTGCAAAATGTAAACATTTGCCAATTGCCATAGTGAGGTTCATCACTCAGTGATGTAAAAATAAAATAAAGGCCTCTAGAACTGTTGCAAATCTTTGCATAAGCCTGGGATTCAAATTAAATACTGGCAGGTAAAATCGGATATCAGATATGTCTCTATGTAAAGTATACAAACAAACTGAAAAAGTGCATTCCTCACAGTTTCAAAAACAAATAAGCTACTGAAACAAGTTCCACACAGTAACAAACAGTAATTTTACAGAACAAAGGATTAATATTACTTATAAATAATAATCCATATAAATGACAGTGAGTGAACCCTTTTTTCCACTAAACTACTAAAGCATTGAGGTTTCAAACTTTCAATTGTTTTCATTTTTTTCTCAAAGAGAGGGCGAGAGAGAGCGAGACAGATAGATTCACGTTTGACCCTGTATTGTTATTTTTTTGGTAACTCTTCTACTGTTTTTTAAATTCTGGTCCGATCAGTGTGAGATTTTTTTTAATGAAGATTAGCATCTCTGCCTTCTCGCATACGAGTCGGTTCCTTTGCTCGGTCATCACGTGTCCAGCAGCAGAAAACAAACACTCAGAGTCAACGCTAGTGCAAGGCGCTGACAGAAATTTACTAGCAAGTTGGGCCAGGCACTCGTAACGGGACTGGCTGCTACTCCAGTATTCCAGCGGGCAACGGGCACGGCTCAGCGTGGGCTCCAACAGATGGGACTGGAGCTAACAGTAAAAACAAAAGCACAGAAGAACGGGATCTAATTACGATGACGTTCTGCCGGTTCCATAACACAAGTTATACAGTGTTCATAAAACATTAAAATAAAATATACATTTACGTCCGCATCCACTCTGCTGTCGTTCTGTTGTTCAGTTGCAGCATCTGTGTTCCTTTGCAGTTGGCTTTGGATTCACAGCAGTTTTAGCTGCTCGCGCGTCGTCGTAGGCTTTTAACAATCGTAGTGCTGGTGATGTCGCAGGTGACTTATTATATTAGGTTGGATGTATTATAAGTGGTTCCATTTTCCCTCCTTGCATTTTTTTTCCACTTTTTCTCCCATTTTCTATATTTTCTCCCATCCCAATTTCGTATCATCCAATTCAACCCTCCCCTGTCACGAACGCTGTTTTTTGCCTCCCACAAGCCGGCTGCAATGTGGACTAAGTCATACATAGCACAAGTCCCCTCCGGTACTTGAGGTAACAGCAGTCGCATCTTTTCACCTGCGCAGCTCGATCTCTCAGTGGCGAAGAGTAACGCGTGGGAGGCTCACGCTGCCCCCGACACTTCCTGATTCTACTGCGCAGGCGCACCAACCGACCTGTAGGAGTCGCTGTCCACAACGCCCGATCCCCACCCATCAGTTTCCCACCCTCTAATACTGCCAATTGTATTAGTACGGACGACCAGCCAAACTGAAAACAATGTGGAGAGCTGGATTCGAACACGCGAACCCAGTGTCTCCACATTGGTGGCGAGTGCCTTGCCCACTACACCACCTAGCCGCCCTCTGCCTTGCATTTGTTACAAATAGCAAGCGTACTCTTTTCCTCTGAAACTTTGAAAAATTCCCACACTACTGACGCCATCTTTGTTTACATCCACGCTGCTTCTGAAACTTACGTGGCTACGTCACAGCCAAGAAAGGGAGTGCTGGATTTGTGTAAAACGCCCTCTTCCTAAACCACATGCTATCAGTCGTACCACAGTACTGGCAAAACGGGAGGAGCCTACAGTAAAAACAAACGCCCTTCATCCCAATTCACCCACACCGCATTTTTTTTACCAAAAAATATATTATATTATCGGAGCTATCAATAACGTTATCGGGATGACGTCATAATTGCTGATATCGGCCCGATAATTATCGGCCCAATAATTATCGTGCATCCCTAGTTGTTATAACGTCCCAGCTTCTGTGTGTCAGGGACATCCCATAGCGGTAGGGTGCACCACCAACCTCCGCACATGATATAATAATAATAGGCTATACGTTTTATGTCTAATTAAAATAACATGCAATTTCCAATATACCTCTTTCTGCCATTTTATTATAAAACCAGGGACAAGCGCATCTCTATCCTCAGTTACACGAAACTAGCATCTTGTCTGACGACCCAATCTGCCGAATTCACTGGACTATTGAGAAACTATTGTGTGCGTGCGCTGAGCCTGCCTCACTAAGCCATTTCTTCACGCATTTCTTTCTTTCTAAGCAATAGGAATAAATCAAACCAACAATAAATAATATCATAGAGAACAAGATGGACACGAAATAACGGTGTCAGAGAGCCGCGACCCCCACTATTATAGGAGGTAAAAAAATAAAAATAAAAATATATATTTTTTTAATTTATAATAATTTTTAAATTTTTATTTATTTATATAAATGGAAATGTATGGTTGAAACATGCAAACGTTCTAACGCACACACTCTAATAAGCATTGGAGGCTTTCAACCAGAGCCGGACTGGGGAAATCATTCAGGCCAGGAAATATAGTGCGAAATATAGCCTCAGTCAGGCCACTTTTTAAGTGGGGGGTCTGGGGGTCCCCCACCAGGACATTTTTTGTTACAAAGACTTCATTTCCTGCATTCTGGTGCAGGATTTTTTTTATTTGTACCCTTTAAATGCCAGTGTTTGTGATGGCATCACAAATTGTTGTTAAAAAACAGGCTAGCATATGTATGATTAGCAACAACACTGATTTTGATGGATTTTCTGTTTTTTTGTAATGTCAGATTGAAAATAATACAATCTTTTATTCAACTTCAGCCCTGATCATAACACCACATATTAATTTTATAATTATAACCATTTAAAGGCCAACTTGCAGGTTGTATTTTTGTTCAACCTTTCATCACTGTTGTTTTAAACGTCAGTGAAGGTCAATTATTTTGCGATGATGACCGAGTATAGCTATACATTATCCCACTTATTACATGGCTAACTTACTAACAATATATCTAATTCATCGACAAGACTAGATCCAATGCAGACGCAGTTGTTCTGTGGCTCTGTCAGCCCAAATAAAGTGATTATTATTATCGGCAGCCGGCAGGTCTGTGGTCTCTGGTCTGATTGCATGACTGAGTGCAGCTGTGCATATGCTGAGCTGCACTGAGGCAGTGTGTCAGTGGGGCTTGATTGCGAACAGCTGCGCACAGCGGTCATTATTGTCCCACAGAGGTCCGTTATCATGTGAAACAGAGGGGGAATCGAAATTGACCCAGTTTTAGCGTTTTTATCAAACATTTTGTCGACCAAACCACAACCTCCATGCACATGCATATTTTAATCTATGGTTTCATAATGTGTGTGTGTCATCTTAATGATGACGTCACACTGGGTACAGGACAGCAGGGGCTCTGAGAGTCACAGCAGGTAGTGGCAGAAGCAGAGAGCCTTCTTGTTACTACTAGCCGAGGAGCTAGTCTCTGTTTCACCTAACACTATTGCTCCGTGATCATAGCCATTCATCTCTAAAGCTAACCACTATTTGTAAAAGCCACAACCACGCTACCATATTTGTAATAATGTAAATCATTGTGTCGTACATATTGTGTTTATAACGTTAGTAGCTAAGTTAGCTAGCTTGGTAGCCAGCATTTTCGAAACTCCTAACATCACCGATTTAAAATGGTTCTCTCCTCTTTGTATACCTTTGTCCTCACAAGTATTCTGCCAGGGAACTTATGGACACGACAATAGTTGTTGTGAAGGGCCAGATTAAACCGAATATATATATTTATTTATATATATATATTTAATTGTATTTGTATATTCTCTAATATTCCCTGATATCCCTTGTATATTCCTTGTACAATATGCATTGAATATCCATTCTAGCCTACTGAACATCCCATAATAGTCTCCATTCTACTATTGGTCGAGACCTTGGTGCCAGGCTGCCATACCCCTCAGACCCAGTTCAAACGTACCGCTCAACATGTACGAACAAGTCCTAGTTCCGCGTAGGAATCTGGCTACCGCACCACTAATGGGACTATTTGTTCATAGTGCGTATATATACTGCGCTACTAAAGTAGGACTTCCTTTTCAGTCCAGTTTCTTACCCTCCAATAGAGTCACAGACGTAAAGCCTCCCCGCGACGCCACGTGTGGGAGTAAGGCCAAGTTCGCCTACCATCGGTATTGAGACATCGTGTATATTAATATTTGAATAGTCATATTTGGCACTATATCGTCGAGTTGGACGTAGTCTATTAAGCTAATAATAGTCTGTTAATATATAGTGCTTCGTACGGTGAGAATACTACCGTAGTCAGTACCCCATCGTTTCGGGCAGAGAACTGGCTGCTTATCCAGGGTGGTTGACCCCACGTGAAGCTGCACCCGAGGAGCCCCAGAGCCGACGAGCGAGTGGACCTGTATACCGGATTATTCTACCGACGACAGCCCGCCTTCCCAGGCACGGATTATGCTTTGTATACGTTGATTATTCCATGGATAAAGACCCCCGACACTGCCGTGTGTTGGAACCCCCCCCCCCTGGAGAGGACGCAAGGTGAGGAGACGCTCTGCAAGACGAGGTCGCTTCACGTCTCTCCTCCGTGGACCGGAGGATGCCGGCCCACAAAGAGTCCACCTGCTTTCATCTGTGGTCCAAGGATCGCCGGCGCATTGAACGGCACTACAGTGGGTTCACCTGGGATACCCTTGGCCGGATGAGGCAGCCGGATTCTACCCCCCCCCCCTTCCTACTCCTGTCGGCTTACAAGCGACCGGATTAACCCCCCCTAGTGTATCCAGTATATAATCATTAAAGTACCATTGCTGTTATTCCTTAACTATTCCAGGTCGTATATGTACCACCTGCGCCTTCAGAGATTGGACATTCTCTATTGATATACCGACGAATACTCTTGCCATAAAAGTGCATACTAATTCCCATTCATAAATGTGATTGATTTGATTAAGTGCTTGCTCTACACACCATCGCTGTGTAGAAATAAAGACCTATTTCTAATTCGTACATTTGTGTTGGATCCGTTTCATCTACGTGACAGTGTTCATCATAATATATTTATGCCGTGTACTGGGTGGCCGAATATTAAGTACAAAGGTAGTGGTAGTAAGTATCATATCTAGTAATACAGTCAGGGAATTGTACCCCTCAGTTACAATTGGTCCTTCGAGCCGGATGGTAATTAGTGTAATATTAATATAGTGTTATTAATATTGAAATGGCCTATGATGAACACTCCACGAAACGATCCTCCTAACCAACGCCCGCAGCGCGAACGACGGCTCCCTCAGTACTTAGAGGCTTACGCTGTCAGTCAACAACCTAGTCTTCTACTAACAGTAAACGCGGTAAAACTAGAAAGTAAAAGTATGTCTAACCCCAACGCCCAGACTACCCCGACCATAGAGGCCCCTACGGGTTCTAATGTAACTGACCAAGTTCACGGTGGGGACCAGTGGGAACCAGACATGACTTCACACCCCGCCAGTACTGAAGAAGTAGTCCCCGATGAGTCCCGGGAGGAATACAACGCTACCGAGAGAGAACTCGGCACGGAAGAAGACGGGGAGAGCACCGTGGAGATAGAGCTCCAAGGCTCCGCAAGGAGTACCCCGAGGGAAGGCTCCCCTATACAACCGCCTTCTCCCAGCGAGGCAGAGAGGACCCTACAGCAGGCCTTCCTCATCAGCCTGAACGCCGCTGCTGAACGCGACCGACTGCAGATCCAGCAGCGGAGCGAAGAAGAGCATATACGTCTAGAAATAAGACGCATTCAGAGAGAAGAGAATGTGGCCCGAGACCGAGCAGACAGCCAGCGAGCAGCTGCTGGTGCTCTACGGGACGCAGAGCGCGACAGACAGCAAGCGCAACTAATAGAACAGCTGATCAGACGGACAACACCCTCTCCCTCCGCCAGAGGCTCCAGGAACTCGTCTAGACACACCTCCAGGGCGGCATCCCCTAGCCGAGTAAACAACCCTGAACTTGACCAACAGACGAGGTCTATACCCCCCACAGACCACCTCCCCCCACCGGTCCAAGCGAGACCTAGCAACCGGGAAGGAGCAGCATATCCTGTGGAGAGGCTAAACCAGAGACTACAAGCACTGGATGACCTAACTGAAGACGAAGAGGAAGAGGAGGAGAACCACGCCCGACGACAGCACAGTACTCTACCGGACCAGGAGGTCCGGTACAGCCCAGGCTATACTCCCGCGGAGCTGCGCTACAGACCCCCGACTCTATACACGGGTGAGCACGACGCACGACCCGCACCGAGGAACAGCACCTGGACAAGCGGGCCATGGTACACTGCCGGTACCAGCCCATACCAAGGAGCGGGAGGAGACTCGCCTAGGAGGCCTCTCCCCCAACGCTCGCCGATGTATCCACAGTCAGCGTCATACATTGGCACGCCTATGGTACCCGACTTCACCCAAGAGAACCGGGCCCAGTATACAGAACTCCGCATGTGTCTGGAGACCATGTTGGCGGATGTATTGGATGAACGCCATAAATACGCCATCCTACTGAAGCACTTAAAGGTACCCCGCGCACATAATATAGCGCTCGCCTACGCGACTTCCACCACCCCATACACAGCAGCGCTGGTAGCATTGGACCAGAGGTATGGGCGCATATGGGATTACGTGATCCAGGAGATCCGACACATCGACCGCTTACCCCCAGCAATAGACAATCGAGCACTGGACGACCTGTCCATCAGAGTGCAGTCCCTGGTAGGGATGTTGGGAGCGCAGAGAGAGAAGGGGAGGCATGAACTTTACACCAACTCAAATGTGGAGAGGATCTTGGAGAAGCTGCCGCCCGCTCGACAGGAGCGTTTTAGGCGGCAGAGAGACCACCGAGACCCGAATGGCCCCGAACCGAACCTCCTCGATCTAGCGGACTTCCTGGCGAGAGAAGTCAGCAGCCTACGGCTAGATACATTCGGACGGAGCACCCCTGGCTCCAGAGAAGGAACCAGACGACTAAATGATGGAAGAAGATCGGTGACTGTGATGCACCAATCGGAGTCAGTACCGAGCAGCAGGAGCCACAGTACCCCCTCCAGAACGGAGAAGTGGAAGATAGTGTGCCCCTACTGTGAGAAAGAACACTGGCTAGCGCAATGTGACTCCTTCCCCAAGCTGAACGCGGAGGAAGCAAGTCAATGGATAAAGTCCAACAAGCGCTGTTTTCGCTGTGCGCGCTCACACATGGCAGCCGAATGCCGCTTAAAGAAAAGGTGCACCAAGTGCGATGGAGCCCATCTGGACATACTTCACGACAGTAACAGACGGCGCCCCTCACCCGCACCATCCAGCAGCAAAGCGAGCGTCATGTACATCGATCCCGCCAGCAGCAGTGGAGCCCGAGTACTCCTAAAAGTAGTGCGTGTGACACTAAGCTACCAGAATAAAGTCCTGGACACTTACGCCGTCCTCGATGACGGGTCAGAGAAGACCCTTCTGCTCGCCTCCGCTGCGGCCCAGCTAGGGCTGCGGGGAAGCGAAACCCAAATGACAATTCGGACAATAAGACGAGATTTGAAGACGATAAAGGGCGAGAATGTCTCATTCTCTATCGCAGCAAGCGGCCAGCCTGAGCGACGGTACCAGATTACAGACGCTTTCACCAGCCAAGAAATAGGACTGTCGCGGTACACATACCCCGTCGCCAAGCTGATGGAGAAATATGCACATCTGCGCAAGTTACCGATCCCGCTCATAGACAATGCTATGCCGACCCTGTTGATAGGCTCCGACCATGCAGACCTCATTGTCCCGATAGACCGGGTTCATACCGGACCCCGAGGCTGTCCTGCAGCAGTCGAGACCCGTTTGGGATGGACTCTCCAAGGCCCGCTCGCCAAATCTCTCAACCGAAGTACAGCCACTAGATGTCTCCACTCCCGAGTCACGGAGGGAGAAACCGCACTCCTGCAACACGTAGAGCGGCTATGGACCTTGGAACAAATGCCCTTTAAGAACGGAAAGAAAGACATTCGCTCTAAAGATGACATTTACGCCATTCACCTCCTCGAGACAGGGACCAAGAGAGTCCCGGTCAACGGCGTGTTGAGATACGCCACGCCACTCCTGCGGCGAGAAGGAATGCCTACTTTCCACGCCAAGACAGACGCCACAGAACGGTACCTGCTGAACACGGAGCGGCGCCTAGCCAAGAACCCCGCCCAAGAGAGTGTATACCGCGCTGAGATTGAGAAGCTCATCACAGCGGGACACGTCACAAAGATGGACATTAAAGAGGCTGACCAGACCACTGAATCGTGGTACGTGCCTCACCACAAGGTCCATCACAACGGTAAAGACCGCATAGTATTTAACTGCAGCTACCAGATCGGATCCCAAAATCTGAATAAAGAGTTACTGCCCGGTCCCACACTCGGCCCCTCCCTACTCGGCGTTCTACTCCGCTTCCGCCAGGAAAAGGTGGCCATCAGCGGGGACATTAAAGGAATGTTCCTGCAGGTAGAGAGGTAGTAGAGGAGGACAAGCCCCTGTTACGGTTCCTATGGAGAGAGAAGCCAGGAGATGAGCACCCAGCCATCTACCAATGGGAAGTCCTCCCCTTCGGAACGACGTGCAGCCCCTGCTGTGCTACATTTGCACTACAGAAACATGTAGCAGAGGACCCAGCAGCGGACGAAGAGGTCCGACACAGCGTAAAGAACAGCTTCTACGTAGACAACTGTCTACAAAGCCTTTCAACCCAGGAAGAAGCCGAGGCTCTCCTGATTAAACTCCGCGCCTCATTGATCAAAGGCGGCTTTGATCTCAGGCAGTGGGCCAGCAGCGATCCGCAAGTACTGCGCAGCCTCTCCTCCGAGGACAAGGCAGCCAGCAGCGAGACCTGGATGGCTACAATCCCGGGAGAAGCCCAGGAGATGACCCTGGGATTGGTGTGGCGATTCAAAACAGATTCGCTTCACTACAGACACAAGCCCCTGACTACGGAGCAGGGAAGGCCGGCGGCGGCGCCGACCACCGACAATATGACCCGCTAGGATGTATTCTACCGTACACCACCAGGGCAAAAATGATTGTACGAGCATTGTGGGACAAGGACCAGGGCTGGGACGACCCCATTCCCGCACACCTTGCATCCACCTGGAGAGAGTGGGAGATGGAGCTCCACTCACTCCCAGGCGTTAATATGCGCCGAAGCTACTTCCCACCCACGGTGAGGCCAGAGACATGTAAAATGGACTTACACGTCTTCAGTGACGCCTCAGAGGTCGCATACGGATCAGTAGCCTACTTGCGGGCCCAAGAAAAGGGGGGAGAGATCTACACAGCATTTGTCCTCGCCCGCTCGAGAATAGCCCCACGCAAGCAACAATCTATCCCACGCCTAGAGCTCTGCGCAGCCCTAGCCGGAGCGCACCTAGCCACGCTCATCCAACGTGAGCTCACCATACCGGTGTCTAGAACAATCCTGTGGTCAGATTCCACGACGGTACTCGCCTGGATCAAATCGGACTCATGCAAGTACAAAGTCTTCGTGGGAGTCAGAGTCACCGAGATTCAAGACTTAACCGAAGAGTTAACCGGAGAAACAGAGTGGCGCTACGTTGATACAAAACAGAACCCAGCTGACGTCATCACCCGGGGGATGCCCCTGGATGACCTCACCCGTCGCAATGTCTACAGTGACGGCCCAGCATTCCTAAAGCTCCCGGAAGGAGAGTGGCCCACGCCTTTCCCGAGGGAAGCCAGTCAGGAGGAGGCTGAGAATAAGAAGCCTGTGTTCTGTGGATTGAGCACTGTTATCTCCGCAGACCCCAACACACTCCTGATGGGGCGGCTAGATCCTGCATTACCCCAGACAATGTACCGGCCTGAAGAAGCGAACGGCCGACGAATGTGGAGGTACAGCCAAGTATTAGCCGACAAGTTTTGGAGCAGTTTCCTACTGCACTACCTACCGTCTCTACAGACCCGCCAGAAGTGGGTAAAGGAGAGAGACAATTTGACAGAAGGAACAGTCGTCATGATTATTGATCAATCACTGCCCAGAGCTATGTGGCCGGCCGGCCGCGTAAGCAAAGTGATCACCGGTGCTGACGGCAAGGTCCGAGCAGCTGAAGTGCTCGTCCAGGGTCGCACTTACACCCGTCCCGTGGCGAGGCTCATAGAACTGCCCCGACTCCCAGACACAATCGATGATGACCATGACCCTATAACCCTATGACTTTGTGAAGTTGACTGACCCCTACAGCAAACCCTTATGTGTAAATAGACAACGCGATTAATCTGTCTCTGTTTAACTGATTAGGTCTGGGACCAATCAGGGGGTGGCTGTTGTGAAGGGCCAGATTAAACCGAATATATATATTTATTTATATATATATATTTAATTGTATTTGTATATTCTCTAATATTCCCTGATATCCCTTGTATATTCCTTGTACAATATGCATTGAATATCCATTCTAGCCTACTGAACATCCCATAATAGTCTCCATTCTACTATTGGTCGAGACCTTGGTGCCAGGCTGCCATACCCCTCAGACCCAGTTCAAACGTACCGCTCAACATGTACGAACAAGTCCTAGTTCCGCGTAGGAATCTGGCTACCGCACCACTAATGGGACTATTTGTTCATAGTGCGTATATATACTGCGCTACTAAAGTAGGACTTCCTTTTCAGTCCAGTTTCTTACCCTCCAATAGAGTCACAGACGTAAAGCCTCCCCGCGACGCCACGTGTGGGAGTAAGGCCAAGTTCGCCTACCATCGGTATTGAGACATCGTGTATATTAATATTTGAATAGTCATATTTGGCACTATATCGTCGAGTTGGACGTAGTCTATTAAGCTAATAATAGTCTGTTAATATATAGTGCTTCGTACGGTGAGAATACTACCGTAGTCAGTACCCCATCGTTTCGGGCAGAGAACTGGCTGCTTATCCAGGGTGGTTGACCCCACGTGAAGCTGCACCCGAGGAGCCCCAGAGCCGACGAGCGAGTGGACCTGTATACCGGATTATTCTACCGACGACAGCCCGCCTTCCCAGGCACGGATTATGCTTTGTATACGTTGATTATTCCATGGATAAAGACCCCCGACACTGCCGTGTGTTGGAACCCCCCCCCCTGGAGAAGGACGCAAGGTGAGGAGACGCTCTGCAAGACGAGGTCGCTTCACGTCTCTCCTCCGTGGACCGGAGGACGCCGGCCCACAAAGAGTCCACCTGCTTTCATCTGTGGTCCAAGGATCGCCGGCGCATTGAACGGCACTACAGTGGGTTCACCTGGGATACCCTTGGCCGGATGAGGCAGCCGGATTCTACCCCCCCCCCCTTCCTACTCCTGTCGGCTTACAAGCGACCGGATTAACCCCCCCTAGTGTATCCAGTATATAATCATTAAAGTACCATTGCTGTTATTCCTTAACTATTCCAGGTCGTATATGTACCACCTGCGCCTTCAGAGATTGGACATTCTCTATTGATATACCGACGAATACTCTTGCCATAAAAGTGCATACTAATTCCCATTCATAAATGTGATTGATTTGATTAAGTGCTTGCTCTACACACCATCGCTGTGTAGAAATAAAGACCTATTTCTAATTCGTACATTTGTGTTGGATCCGTTTCATCTACGTGACAGTGTTCATCATAATATATTTATGCCGTGTACTGGGTGGCCGAATATTAAGTACAAAGGTAGTGGTAGTAAGTATCATATCTAGTAATACAGTCAGGGAATTGTACCCCTCAGTTACAATAGTAGTAGTTATAAGGCGTTTGAGCTTGTAACGTTAGCTAATAGCTATCGTGGTAGCCCCTTTCGTGACTGATGCACCGAGTGCTATCCGAGGGGCTGCTATCTTATCAACATGCCGCGACGTGTAGTTTGCTTTGCCCCACAGGTCTGAGAAGAGGACCTGCACATTTTACTCGTTCCCCAAACTCCTCTATATGGCCCGATCTAAAATGGTTCACGACAGTAGCCATAATGCTAACGTTAGCGGGGTGAATGAATGAATGAATGAGAACTTTATTTAACAGATTGCAGAATGGGTACAATACAGTACGGCTCAATACATACAATTGTTAAGGGGATGCAGACCTGAGAAAGACGTTTGTCTTGTTTCCATCAGGGTCCCCCATTTTCAATTCATATAGACATTTATGACATACACAACATACATGACATTTATGACATAGGGACATATAGGTATTTAGTACTGATACATTTGTGACATAAACGGTATTCAAATATACAGTACTGTTACCCCTAGATCCTGACAGAGTATATACATATGATGGGGAGGGGACTGTACATTAGGAGGGGGTGGGTGGGAGAGAAATATACATACGGCGGGGAGGGAATATATACATGCGGTGGGGAGGAGACTGTCTATTAGGAGGTGGTGGGGGTTTTGGGCATTTACGGTGGCCAGTTTCGAATTGCAGCCTCCCGTAGGTGCTCTTTAAGAGCGGTTTTGAATGTGGGCAGGGATTCACATTCCTTTACAGCTTTGGGTAGGGCGTTCCACATTGTTGTGGCATAATTGCGAAACGTGTTTAGTCCCTTGTTTGAGCCGAATCTGGGTTTAACATGATTTGTTAAGCTTCCTCTGGTGTAGTGGTTGTGGTATTCACTGACCTTTGGGAAGTATTTTGACATGTACATGGGCACCCCGGTCGTATAGTGTATCTTGTAGACCAGGCCCATTGCAAGTTGCTGTACTCTGTCGTCTACTCTAAGCCATCCTAGGTTGTCAAAGTGGGCAGGGGTGAGGTGGGTTCTGGGGTTCAGGTCAAGTAGTAGTCTGACCAGTTTGTTTTGTGATGTTTGTAATTTTGTTTTAAGCACCTTTGAGGTGCTTTGGTACCATGAGGTGCATGCATAGTCATAGTACCCTTGAATGAGTGCTCCTGCCAGAGTCTTCAGGGTATTCTTGTTTACCAGAGAGGAGATCCGGTACAAGAATCTAGTTCGTTGGTTGACTTTTTTTTATTACATTGGATGCCATTTTGTCACAGGAAAGATTTGCCTCTAGGATGGAACCCAGGTAGGTAATTTCGTCTTTCCTTGTGACAATATTGTCACCCACTGTAACTGAGAAGCCGTCGGTCTTGCTGAGTTTGTTATTTGAACCGAAGAGAATGGACTCTGTTTTGCCCATGTGTAATGATAGTTTGCCAGAGCCAGAGATGATTGTGGACTTCAGGAGGTCGGGGGTCAAGGTCTACAGCCCCCTCAGCATCGACGGGGCACCGGTTGAGAGAGTGAACAGTTTCAAGTACCTCGGAGCCCACATATCCGAGGATTTGACATGGACCACACACATTGACAGTGTTGTGAAGAAGGCACGACAACGCCTCTACTTCCTCAGGCGCCTAAGGAAGTTCCAAGTCAGTCAGAAGATCCTTAGGAACTTCTACTCATGTACAATAGAGAGCATCCTGACTGGCAACATCACCTCCTGGTTTGGGAATAGCACTGCACAAGACCGTAGCACTGACTACAAAGAGTGACACGTTCAGCCGAACGCACAATTGGAGGGGGGCTTCCCACCCTCCAGAACATTTACAACAAGCGGTGCAAGGGGAAGGCTAAGAGAATTATTAAGGACTCGAGCCACCCGAACAACTGCCTCTTTGAACTGCTGCGGTCAGGCAAGCGATACCGGAGTCTTAAGGCGAGCACAGAAAGACTCCGAAGAAGCTTCTATCCCCAGGCCATCAGGCTGCTAAACGAACAATAAACACTATGCAACAACCATCAAATGCACACAGCACACACACCCACACGCACACACTCACTTAAACAAACAACACACTGCAGCACCCACTCTCCACACTTTAGATCACACAAACACACTTTATATTTATTGATAAAGGATTTGCACTACAACTCGTACACCTACTGTAAATTGTACCTAAATTGCACCTCATCCTATTTCTGCCTTGCACTATATAGTATTGTATATTAGTACACTACACAGTATTGTATATTATATGGTAACTCAGTTACGTCTACTCTGCATCGAACATTGTACATATGTCTATACTGAACACTGTGACCTAATTTTTTTACTTCTAATTTACATGCTATACTTGTTATTTTATTTCATACTTATCTTGTCTTGCACAGTCTCTGGAGCGTAACAGTAAGAAGCATTTTGTATAAAAGTATTCTGTACTTCTGTATGACAACTATTAAAGAAACTTGAAACTTGAGCCATATAGCCAGTAGTACTATGACCCGGACGGGCATAAGGCATAAGTTGCCTCGAGTGACGTCACGGCCCTGCTAGCGTCTGATAAGCTTTTAGATTTGCTCTGTGCATGTTATTCGTGCGTGGACCTTTTTAACCTTTTATGAGTGGCATTTCCTGCCGTCAAATGGAAAAAAATAAATAATGAAATTAGATACCAATGATGTAAACTACCCATAACTGAAGAGTAGGGTTTAACCTGCAAGTTGGCCTTTAAATGCCAGTGTGTGTGATGGCATATATTTGCAATATATCAAATGCAAAGTAGATTTTTCTGGGGGGGGTTATTACAGGCTAGCATGTGTCAATGATTAGCAACAACACTGATTTTGATGGATTTTTCGTTTTTTGTAAGGGTCCCGCCTCCACCAATCACATGCGGCTCCCTGTGTGTGTGTGTGTGTGAGCAAGAGAGAGAGAGAGGTAGTTCTCCAACTTGTGTGAGTTGCAGTGATCTCCTGGTTGTTCCCCACCTAGGTTATCTAACTATTGCGCCGCTGCAACTAGAAACTGACCTGGCCTGCTTCTAAGTTCAGTGGCCTGACTGCTTTTTTTTGGGAATCATCTCGCGACCCCCACTTTGGGAACCACTGGTCTATTCCACTATACAGTAGCTATATCCGCTCCGATCGGATTCGTTCTTATTTATTTATTTATTCTCAGACATGGTTAGTTGAGTTATAAATGTAAAACACAATTGTTTATATTGTCGAATTTATTATAATTTAATTCCGCAGATGTGAAGTGACCGCAATCCCCAAGGACTTCTCCCAAATAGAGCTGTTATGAATTCCGGTGCACGCCAATACATCGAGACATAGTCGTATTTATTAGCATTTTAATTATTTAATTCCGTAGATGTCTGTAGAATCGAAGTGGCCGCAATCCCCAAGAACTTCTCCCAGGGGGGCTCCAGTAGCTCACCGCATATCTCGGCGCTATTTCTGCGTCGGGGAAAACCGTGCTGCGTCACGGATCTGGTGGACTCCGAGTTCGATTCCCGGACCCGCCGTCATTTGCTAGAATGTCTTCCCCTGCTCTATATCCCGTTTCACCCTGTATCTGTCGGTCATGCTTGACCAGAAAAGCGATAAACGCTAAAAAAGAAAGTAAAAAAAAAAAAAAAAAGAACTTCTCCCAAAGAAAGCTGTTAAAAACACGGGCGTACACCGGTCTGTCCGACTTATGACTGCCTTTTCGAGTTCGTAAATCCTACAATGAATTTTCAATACGAAGCCGTTCGAGAATGCAGAAGAATTTCGTAAATCGAGTTACGAAGGAATTCCTTGGTAACTTTCACATATGTCCGTTCGAGAACACTCTGCTCTACAAATAATTACCCGGGTTAATGTGTAATTAGAATAATATGCAACATGAAAAAATTATCTCACGGTAGATCAATTGGCTGCCCTGGACCCGTAAAAAAAAAAAGATTCGCGATTTGGAAGTTCCTCTCCTATCGGCTGCCTTGTTACCAACTAGGTCTGCCCTACATTTTCAAAAGCCTAGAGAAAACTTGTCGTTACTTAACAGCTAATCCAGTGGGGGAGTGGTTAGGGGTGGACATAAGAGCTATTGTTCACACCTAGTACCTGACTGCCAAGGTGTTAAAAATGCAGCCGTCTCTGCTCTGAGACTTGAGGTTTAACAAGATTCAAATAAGCATATCTTCTTCAAATATTTTCAATGTATGACGCATCATTTGAAAGCTTACATTCTGTACTTTCATAATCTGTAAAAATCTGAAAAATGACAGAGGGAGACATGGGCCACAAACTGCTGGGCCCAGTCACATACATATATAGATATTGATAAAGTTGTGTGTAGCCAAAAGGTCTGAGTATCTGGTATGTGTATCGTTTGTCCCTAGTATTTCAGCTGACATCAATAAACCACTTAGAATGTGTGTGTCATGGGGGTTGATGCTCACCATTAATTGATACAGTAACTCTGTGTATGTATGTTTGCAGGAGGGCACGTCAGCGGTGGAGAACCTCAATGAGATGCAGTGCATGTGGTTCCAGACAGAGTGCGCACTGGCCTACAAGTCCATGAATAAGTTCGGAGACGCCCTCAAGAAATGCCACGAGATCGAGAGGGTGAGTATCTTTAACGACACTGCAGAAAACCCTCTAGGGCTCTACCCAGTTGCTTCAAAGCTTAAATTGTTAGTCATGGTAATCAATGGCAAAGTCAAGAAGAATCATCATAAGAAAACATCAGCATAAGACGTAGTTCATAGAAATAATAATCCAACATACATTTTTTTAAATAATTTCTTCTTAGATCAGGACATTTAGTCATGAGAACTTTTAGAAAACCTGTCTACCCCACAGCTCTCTTTTACGTAGATAGAATAGAAATACTTTATTTATCCCGAGGGAAATTCAGCACTACAGATTGCTCACAGTAAACGGTAAACATTTAGGTATTCAAAAGTCACGGATAAGAATAAATAATAAAATACGGTCAGCGATATACATTCTAAAATATAAAATATACAGTGAAAAGTACAGTACTACGTGTAACAAATTTTAAATGTCGATTTAAAAGTAAAGGTCCAGGAAGATTTTTCACCTTTGTCACCCTGTGCTCAGTGATGCAGTGAGGCACAGTGATGTGTTATAAAGTCTGATGGCTGTCGGTGTGACTTCCTGTGCTGTTCAGTGTTGCATCTTGGGAGTCTTAGTCTAACAGAGTCCAGCTCCACCCCCACCACGTTACTGGCCTTCCTGACCAGATTTTCCAGCCTGTTTGCGTCCCTCGCTCTCAGTCCGCTGCCCCAGCAGGTCACAGCGTACAAGAAGGCGCCCGCCACCACCGACTCGTAGAACGTCCTCAACATCCTTCCAGCCTTCTGAGGAAGTAGAGTCGGCTCTGGCCCTTCTTGTAGAGTGCCTCTGCGTGTTTTGACCTGTTCAGTTTGTTGTCGATGTGAACTTGTAATCCTCAACCATGTCCACATCGACCCCCCCTGATGGAAACAGGGGTCACAGATGTACTCCTCATCCTCCCCAGATCCACAGCCAGTTCCCTGGTCTTCGTCACATTTAGCTGGAGGTGGTTCTTTTCGCACCATGTGACGAATTCCTCATCACCATCCTTTATACATCCCACTATTGCAGAGTCATCAGAAAACTTCTGAAGGTGGCAGGACTCTGACCGATAATGGAAGTTGTTGGTGTAGACAGTGAAGAGGAAGGGAGAGAGGACTGTCCCCTGCGGGGCTGACCAGTCTGTCTGACACACAGCCTTGTAGGCGCACATACTGTGGTCTGCCTGTCAAAGTCAACAACCCAGGATACCAGGGGGGCCTCTACCTGCATCACCTCCAACTTCTCACCCAGCAGCCCAGGCCGTCTGGTATCAAAGCACCGGAGAAGTAAAAAACATGACTCACAGTGCTTGCAGGCTTGTCTAGCTGAGTGTAGGCTCGGTTCCGTTCAGCAGGTAGATGACTGCATCCTCTACCCCCAGTCGGGGCTGGTAGGTGAACTGGAGTGGGCCTAGGTGGGGTGCACTAGCTCTACTTTGTGCGCAGTAAAAATTAAGCTTAACTCCTATAGCCCAAGATGTCTTGGAACTAATTAAGCACTGAAGTTGCTTTTCACGCTCACTCCTCAAGACTGTGCTCTGAAGAATGTGACGAGGACAGCTATAAGAAGATGTGACAAGGACGGCTATAAGATGTGACGAGGACAGTTATAAGAAGATGTGACAAGGACATCTATGAGAATATGTGACAAGGACATCTATAAGATCTGACGAGGACAGCTATAAGTAGATTTGACGAGGACAGCTATAAGAAGATGTGACAAAGACATCTATGAGAATATGTGACAAGGACATCTATATGATGTGACGAGGACATCTATAAGAATAACATTCCAGTTTTTCTCCCCAGTCTTCTTGAATAACTGACTTGTACAAGAACATAACACTTAGTTAAAATTTTAAATAATAAGGCCTCGTCCCATTGAGGCGTCCCACATCACCCAACTTATCTGCTCTGCTCCGCCCAGTGCCATCCTGCCCACTAGGCAGATTAAACACGAGTACAAAAAGACATTTCCTGGACATACAATATACGGAACACAATTTCGCAAAAAAAAAGATAAGTAACAGAGACCTGTCAACCTGCACGCATTTTGTGTACCAACCACGCAATTCTTGGTCAAAATACGCAGGTACGAAACGCCAGCTGAAACTATGCAAATGTATAAAAAAAATAATAATAATGTATTACAGAAAACAATCAATCAATACAAAACAATACTGTACATGTATTCGGTATTTAACACATTCGGGGCCATCCACGTATATATACGTGATTGGGAGCCAATGCTCGAAGGCCAACCACGTGTATATATACGTGTTTAACTCGTTTTTGATTTTATTCCATTTTAATATCCTACTCAATGTCACAGAGCTGTATTTTGGCTGGAAAAGGCATATTGGGACTCCAAAAGTGCAGTACCGGCCATATCCTGGTTGTGGCGCTGTCTCGAGAATGCAGTAATCCTTGTTTCAGACCTGGTGTAACTTTTTTGCGATGCCGAATTCAGTATGCAGTAAAGGAATATAGCATCAGCCAATGGACATATCGATCTACCAGATGGCGATCAAATAACTGGGAAATTATTTTTGGAATCCAACCGGCCACAGGTAAGAGCGATTTGACGTCAATTTCAGCCTGATTTCATAGCCATCCACCCGGTCAGCGTATGTTGTTGTAATAACGAATGCTGTTATTGGTAATCAATAATCAGAAACGACTTCCCCCGCCCCCCCCCCCCCTTCATGCATTCATGGTGGAACATGATACCGATCATATGCATTTAGATTTTTAACTCTAGCTTGTGTAGGGACAAAACGCCAATCGATTTAACGTTATTAGCTTAGCGAAGGGAAGGTTTATATATACTGTCAATTGACAATGACAATGGATACATAGCTATAATAGAAAATATAGATTTAGCTCTACAAACCACGTGAAAAGTTGTAATGAAAAGCTGGCGTCCTAGAGCGGGGCCCGTCTAATCTAATGGCCGGGAATGTGTTAAATGGAATCCCTCTTGTGCTTCTGCAACGTCTCGGAAACTCGACTCCAGCGAGTTCGGCTGAGTTCTTGCATACAGGCTGGGGAGGAGCCTCTTACAGACCCAAATCTTCACTCGCAAACATTCACTGATACGGTAACGTTAGGCTACTTTATCTATTTTAAATAATTCCTATTATTGCAGCCAGTCACCCGACTAGCCTTGCAGGTAGATAGTCATCATGATGTCCGATGACTAGGGATGCCCCCCGGACCCCGGTTCTAAACGCAAACCGGTACTAAATTAGAAAAAAACTGAGTATTGATAAGCTCCGACGTTATCGGTAGTATATCGATTAGGGCTGGGCGATAAAACGATAACGATATTATCGCGATAAATTATTTCCTCGAAATAAACATGAAACGTGGTCGCAAAGTTTCGATATATCGATTTTCCAAGCTTGGATATGAACACACGCACTAACAACCAATCGGTGAAGGAGATGGCCGACAGTGAAGGAGACCCGCGTTTAGGGATGGGTACCTTTCACAATTGAACCGATACCGGTACCTGTGAATCGATACCGGTACCCAACGGTACCTTTTTTCGGTACTTTAGTCTCAAGAAATTTAATTGACCTACCTCAGTCGTAAAAAAAAAATCCAAACTTCAAATAACTACAATTTCGACAGTTTTCGGCTTGTCATTGCTCCGACTGCTTTGTTGTTGAATCAAGTCAAATCCTAGGTAAGCATATATTGTGTGTGTGAACGTTGACATGAAAAGAAAAAAGTAAAAAAAAAAAAAATTAATAAAAAAATTATTATTATTATTTTTTTTTCTCTGTTTCTCACTTGATTCGATACTCAGTAGTACCGACGTGTTTCGGTTCGGTACCTCAAAAGTACCGAATTCGGTACCCATCCCTACCTGCGGTGCACCTCTGGGTAGAGAGGTAGGACTCTAGTAGTAAACAAGGCTGGCTAGGATAACTAGCCTTGCACGGCACTATTTTATATATTTACGTGCCGAGTATGTGTGTGGAGTGAATTCTGAGGCCACGTTTATAGTAGTGTGGGGTATACAGTGGACGTCGTTTCAATATATTGGGGCGGAAGAGAGTATTTTAGGGTAATATTTAGTACATTGTCATGGAATACACCGCTTAGAAACAAGAGGCTGGCTAGGATAACTAGCTTGCACGGCACTATTTTATATATTTACGTGCCGAGTATGTGTGTGGAGTGAATTCTGAGGCCACGTTTATAGTAGTGTGGGGTATACAGTGGACGTCGTTTCAATATATTGGGGCGGAAGAGAGTATTTTAGGGTAATATTTATTAAATTGTCATGAGATACTCCGCTTGTCGGCTAACTGCTAACGTGCGCGGCCTGATGACGACATCAACTCGACTCGAGACATTCGCTTAGAAACAACAGGCTGGCTAGGATAACTAGCTTGCACGGCGCGGTTTTATATATTTACGTGCCGAGTATGTGTGTGGCGTGAATTCTGAGGCCACGTTTATAGTAGTGTGGGGTATACAGTGGACGTCGTTTCAATATATTGTGGCGGAAGAGAGTATTTTAGTGTCATATTTATTAAATTGTCATGAGATACTCCGCTTGTCGGCTAACTGCTAACGTGCGCGGACTGATGACGACATCAACTCGACTCGAGACATTCGCTTAGAAACAACAGGCTGGCTAGGATAACTAGCTTGCACGGCGCGGTTTTATATATTTACGTGCCGAGTATGTGTGTGGCGTGAATTCTGAGGCCACGTTTATAGTAGTGTGGGGTATACAGTGGACGTCGTTTCAATATATTGTGGCGGAAGAGAGTATTTTAGTGTCATATTTATTAAATTGTCATGAGATACTCAGCATAAGAAGTTAATTAAACTTGACAGACATTATATCGACGATAATTATCGATATCGAATTATATGAAAATAATTTTATAATTTTATTGCGATAACGTTTTTGGTCATATCGCCCAGCCCTAATATCGATACTCGAGAAATTATTATTATGAGGGTTTTTTTCCGAGGAATTTAAACGTTGCAAACTATCTCTCCTCTCTCTGTCTGCACGAGAAGCGAGCCGCAGCGAGCCATTATTATTATCGTTGCAAGCAGCTCACACTCACACATACACATACGGGTACTTAAGGAAGGTGCTGTCCGTGGCTCCGTGCTGCTGAAGCGCGCAGCACACAGACAGCTGCATGCGCTCGTCATGGCGGAGAGAGCGACGCGCTCGAAAGTATGGGTATACTTTACGAGAGTCGATGCCACAAGTGCAACAAAACATTTGCCAGTAAGGGTGGCAATACGAGCAATTTGTCAAAACATCTGTTGGCAAAACATAATATTAGTGTGCAGAAATGCGCCGTTTTCGACTGCTTTGCTTGCAGTGTTCCATCTGCATCCACTGCAGGTAAGCCAAGATACAGAGTTAGCTAGGCTAATAACGAATTATTACGAATAGGCTAATAAATAAAATATAATTGCTTAGCTAATTGTTTAGCTACAAATATATTTGAAAGATGACAACTTTTTATAGATCGTCAGGCCGAGGCTGCAGCCACCATGTCCCAGCCCACCCCTCCTCCCTCTACCACCACCGGTCCCAGCCAAGCCCAAAGTTCCTTCACCCTAGCAGCTAGGAAGGATGACAGAGAATAGGGTGAAAGAGTGTCACAGCCTCTACTAATAAAATGGAGTATTGAACCGTTTTTAACAGCTGGGTATTTGGTGGGACATTCTGATTTAAGAACGTTCTAAATAAAATAGAAAGTCCCAAAATAGTTAATTTATCTGACTGCTTGTATTAATTGATCAAAAAGTAGCCATGTGCAGTAATATCTAATATAGTTATATAAAAGAATAATAAAGCAATGTCGATTCTCAAGTCAAGTCAAGAGTTTTATTTGTCACGGCATACAAGTATACAATGAAATGCAGCTGGTCTTGCCCGCAACGATGTGCAATACAGTAGTAACAACATATAATAGAATCCAATAAAACAACATTGTGCAATAAACAAGTAACATAGTAGGTCATATCGGTATTTGTACATAGTTATTTACATTTTTTATACAATCTCAGGTTATGCTATACTATTTTTAAAGTGACCTTTCCTTAGTGGCCATAAGTGTGGGCGTGTGCAGCATGAGTGTGTGCTTGCTCATGTTAAAGTGGCTGCTAGTGTGTGAGTGTGTACAGTGTGTGTGCTCATGTGTGCTTGTGTGTGTAGAGTTCAGTGTTCAGGGCTCTGATGGCCTGGGGGAAGAAGCTGAGCCGAAGCCTCTGTCCTAGTAGCTGGTATTTGCAGCCTGAACAGGCTGTTGTTGGGGTGGTGTGGGTCTTTCATTATTCTGCAGGCTCTGGATTTGCACCTCTTGTTGTATAGAATCTGCAGGGGTGGTAGTGCAGTACCCGTGGTATGCTCGGCTGAGCGCACCACTCTCTGTAGGGCCTTCTTGTCCTGTGCCGTGCTGTTTCCATACCAGGCAGTGATGTTTCCAGTCAAGATGCTCTCTACAGCTCCGGAGTAGAAGGACTGGAGTATCTTCCCAGATACTCTGAACTTCCTTAACTGTCTCAGGTGGTAGAGGCGCTGCTTCGCCTTTTTTACGACTGAGTCTATGTGTGTTGACCATGTCAGATCCTCTGAGATGTGGACCCCCAGGTACTTAAAGCTGTTCACCCTGTCCACGGTAGCCCCGTTTATCCTCAGTGGTGTGTGTGTCTCCTGCTGTCCTCTCCTATAATCCACGATCAGCTCCTTGGTTTTACCAATGTTCAGGAGCAGGCTGTTGTCCTGGCACCAGCGTTCCAGTACCTCAACCTCCTCCCGGTAGGCCTTCTCGTCGTTGTCCGAGATCAGCCCCACCACCACTGTGTCGTCCGCAAACTTCACTATGGAGTTGGAGCTGAACTTGGCCACACAGTCGTGTGTGTGTATAGTGAGTACAGCAGGGGGCTCAGAACACAGCCCTGGGGGGACCCGATGCTCAGGGTGATGGTGTTGGAGGTCTGACCCCCCACCCTGACCGCCTGGGGCCTTTCGCTCAGAAAGACCAGTATCCAGGCGCTCAGAGCGGAGCTCAGACCCAGCTCGATCAGCTTGTCCACCAGTCTGGTGGGGACTATGGTGTTGAACGCTGAGCTGTAGTCAATGAACAACATTCTCACATAGCCCCCCTTCTGGCGGTCAAGGTGAGAGAGGGTGCTGTGCAGTACTTGGGAGACCGCATCGTCAGTGGACCTGTATGCAAATTGCATGGGGTCCATATCACTGGGGAGGGAGGCACAAATGTGATCCTTGACCAGCCTCTCGAAACATTTCATGGCCACAGAGGTGAGTGCCACCGGTCTGTAGTCATTGAGACATGTTGGGGAGGGTTTCTTTGGTACAGGGATGATGGTAGACATCTTGAAGCAGGCAGGGACCATTGACTCCGCCAGGGATTGATTAAATATGGCGGTGAACACTGGGGCTAGCTGGTTGGCACAGGACTTAAGTATACGTCCTGTTATACCATCTGGGCCAGCAGCTTTTCTGGTGTTCACCTGCATAAATGCTCTTCTCACACTGTGTTCCGACAACGAGAGAGCGTTCCGGCCCCCCGCGGTTGCCCCCCCCCCCCCTCCACAACAGCCGGCGCGCCAGTGACGTCACTAGCCGTTAAGCTAGCGGCGCCACTGTCTACACCAAACCGAGCGTAGAAAGAGTTGAGTTTGTCCGCGAGAGGGGCGTCGTCGCTCCCCATTGAGGGGGCGCTGACTTTGTAGTCAGTTATTGTCCTCAGTCCCCGCCATAAGCCTCTTGTGTCGTTTTGTGCCATTTGTGTCTCCAGTTTATCAGCATATGTCTGTTTTGCAAGTTTTACAGCCTTGCGCAGAGTATAGACTGAAGCCTTGTACTCTTCCATGTTTCCCGACTCTCTGCCCAGGTTGTAAGCAGTGGAGCGGGATTTCAGAGCTGCTCTGATAGTACTGTCCACCCACGGTTTCTGGTTTGGGAACACCCGCACCTTCTTTGTGGGTATAACACTATCAGCCAGTGTTGTGATGAAGCAAATAACGCTGTCGGCGAACTCGCTGACGTCACTGGCGCTTCCTTGAAACATATTCCAGTCAACATCCTCGAGCGCATCCTGAAGCGTGGCCTCTGATTGGTCGGTCCATTTTTTTGTCTCACGTGACACGACGGCGTCACGTGATCTTTGTTTGTAAGCGGGGAATAACAAGATGGAGTCGTGATCGGATGAGCTTGTAGCCCCCGTCAATGGTGGAGCCGCTACAGCCTTGTAGCCGGCTCTGAACGGGGTGTAGCGGTGGTCGAGTGTGTTAACCCCTCTTGTGGAGCAGGCGATGTGTTGAAAAAAGTACGGCATCACTTTTTTCAAATTCGCCTGATTGAAATCGCCAGCTACGATCATCGCTGCATCCGGATGTTTGATCTGATGTTTTTTTAGATGATCTTGTAGTTCTGCCAGGGCCCTGGCGGTGTTCGCTTGTGGAGGGATATATACAGCAGTCATGATGACCGCAGTAAACTCTCTGGGAAGGTGGAACGGGCGGCATAGAATGGAGAGATGTTCCATGTCCGGGGAGCATGAACGGGATAGTACCTGCACCTCCTTGGGGCTAACCCAACCATTGTTGGTAATGAGGCAGACACCCCCGCCGACGCTCTTGCCGGAGGCTGCCGTGCGATCCGCACGTAGGACGGTGAAGGAGTCCGAGGGAGAGACGCTGTGGTCCGGAGTCACTGGCTTGAGCCATGTTTCCGTAAAACACATGATGTTGACGTCTTTTATTTCTCGTTGGAAACGGACCCTCGCTCTCAGATCGTCCATCCTCCCCTCCAACGAACGTGCATTCGCCAGGAAGATGGATGGAATTGCTGGGCGCTAATCAGATATTTTTAACCTCAGCCTGATGCCTCCTCGTTTCCCTCTGTCTCTTTCTGCCGGCTCCTTTGTCTTTGTTGTCCCGCCTGATCTCCGGTGGCCATTCTAGGCATAAAGTGTCTCCAAACTCCTCTTTGAGTCCGGAGTTTAGGTCCATAAGTGTCTGGCGGTCGTATGACGTCCCCGCCAGTGATGTTTTCATAAAAAAAGTAGTAAAAACAAACATAATAGCAAAAAAATTGCACAATCGTTGCTGAGCGAAACCAACAGCGACTGACCTGGGTCGCGCCATTTTTCTGTTCTTAATATTATTTTTTTGTGTTTAAAATAATAAAAAAGAACCGATAAGAGTATCGATAAAATCCTAACGATACCCATCCCTACCGATGACGACGAGGATACTGACTGGGAGAGAGAGAGAGCAGCGTTAACGTTACTAAAAAGAAGTGAGTGCATGCGCCTGTTTGCGCCATAGAAGTTTCTTGCTAAATATCAGGAGCAATGGCCGTGTCTCCGCCCCTCAAAGATGCCTCACCATGCATTTTATATGTTGTGCAATTATGATGTTGACATCAGCCACCAAGGAGCTTCAGGTAATAATTTAGCTAAAACCTATGTACATTCCTTTTATTTTATTTTTTTGGTAGATTTTTTTCAGTGCAGTCTGGCAGAGAGAGAGAGGAAGTATGGGAGGATAGATGGGGGAAGACATTCGGCAAAGGTCGCCGGGTCCGGAAGTCGAACCCGGGGCAGCCGTGTTGCACCGCAGTGCTGTACGTGGTGCGCCACCCTGGCGCCCGACCTACGTACATTCCTAGATCGTTTGTCAATTTAATACCATTTTTTCATTATATAATGTGTGCTTATGTAAGCTGATAATAATTATTCAATTATTTCATTATTAAATAAAAATGGAAGATCATTTCCAGGTTTTATTCAAAATTCTAAATGTTTGACAAGTTTCTGTAAATACTTGACAATGAAAATTATGTTACAATATAGAAAATAAAACAAAAAATTATTTTATGCAGGTGTACTCAAACCTTTGACTAATACTGTACTTGATTTCTATTATAATTGAATAATTAAATTGAATCCAATTCACTTATGATTATCATATAATGAACTATTGGGTGTTTATAGAAAGGTTTATACAGTTTGAAGTATTTTTAATCATGAAGAAATCTTGTTTTTACTGTTTTACGCAGGTGTACTCAAACCTTTGACAATCACTGTATATCATAATATAGTCTAGTGGAGTGCAAGTGATTTAAGAATTGGGTCAAATTATACAATTGTGCCTAATCCCTTCAACAGTCAAAATTTGAATTATGAAGAAAGATTTACGTATGCGTGTGTGGTGTCTTGCAGACTTTCTTCGTAGCCGATTTATATGGTGCGAAAGTGCGTGAGTGTTACACTATTGTGGTACTCAAAATATTTTCCCACGGTTGGCAGGTCTGCTAACATCAGCAAATTGAGCAGTTGCATAGTGAACAAAGGAGTTTTTACTGCTAAGCAAACCTTTCACCAGGGCATTTCAAAATAGACCCCAAAGTAAGACACTGGAGCACTGTTCTGAGGAAGATGCTTGTTGAAACGTCAGTCACCCCCCTGCAATAAACATGTAGAAGGTATGAGTGCTCCAGTGTCTTACTCTGGGGAATCTATTTTGAGGTGCCCTGGTGAAAATGTGCTTATCCTCTGCACCAAAGCCCTCCTATTCTAAACTTAGCTGGAGTTAGTTGGATTTCACTTTTGGGACCAGAGTTTTTACTCCCATTACACTGGGATTGAATTGATTGATTGATTGATTGAAAAGTTTATTAACAGATTGCAGAATGGGTACAGTACAGTACAGCTCAATACATACAATTGTTAAGAGGATGCAGACCTGAGAAAGACTTTCGTCTTGTTTCCATCAGGGTCCCCCATTTTCAATTCATCATATGACACACACGACATACAGATAGACAGTACTGCTACATCTATACATTTATGACATACCAGATTTGCAAATACAGTACTGTTTGTGATACTAAAAAAAATCCAGAAAAAGAGTATATACATTTGACATAGAAACTGTGCATTGGAGGAGGTTGGGTAGGTGGGGTGGGGCTGTACATTGGAGGTGGGGGGGGGGGGGGGGGGTTGGGTAGGGGGGGGGGACACTGTACATTGGAATACTGACATACATTTGACATAGAAACTGTACATTGGAGGAGGTTGGGTAGGTGAGGTGGGGTTGGGTGGGGCTGTACATTGGAGATGGGGGGGGGGGGGGGGGGGGGGCACTGTACATTGGAATACTGACAAAGCCATGCTTGGTCTTTATTGTACAACTGGGTTAGGACATTTGTAGGGGCCAGTTTCGAATTGCAGTCTCCCGTAGGTGTTCTTTGAGAGTGTTTTTGAAGGTGGGTAGTGATTCACATTCCTTTACAGCTTTGGGTAGGGCGTTCCACATTGATGTGGCATAATTGCGAAACGTGTTTAGTCCCTTGTTTGAGCCGAATCTGGGTTTTACATGATTTGTGGAGCTCACTCTGGTGTTGTGATCGTGGTATTCACTGACCTTTGGGAAGTATTTTGACATGTACATGGGTACCTTGGTCGTGTAGTGTATCTTGTAGACCAGGCCCATTGCAAGTTGCTGTACTCTGTCGTCTACTCTAAGCCATCCTAGGTTGGCAAAGTGTGCAGGGGTGAGGTGGGTTCTAGGAGTCAGGTCAAGCAGTAGTCTGAGTAGTTTGTTTTGAGATGTTTGTAATTTGGTTTTTAGTGCCTTTGAGGTGCTTTGGTACCATGAGGTGCAAGCATAGTCGTAGTACCCTTGAATGAGTGCTCCTGCCAGAGTCTTCAGGGTATTCTTGTTTACCAGAGAGGAGATCCGGTACAAGAATCGAGTTCGTTGGTTGACTTTTTTTTATTACATTGGATGCCATTTTGTCACAGGAAAGATTAGCCTCTAGGATGGAACCCAGGTAGGTAATTTCATCTTTCCTTGTGACAATATTGTCACCCACTGTAACTGAGAAGCCGTCGGTCTTGCTGAGTTTGTTATTTGAACCGATCTGAGTGTAGTGTACATTTACATTTAGTCATTTAGCTGACGCTTTTATCCAAAGCGACTTACAAGTTCTGTACGACAAGTCATCAGGAAGGGCACAACTCTTATCAGCTGAGTTAACAATGTTCATCAAAGTGTTGAGTGCTACAGTGTAGGTTAGTTTATTAGTGCCTGACAGTAAGGTTAGTTAGGGTTGGATTTTTTTTATAGCGTAGAGTGATTTCTGCAGTATCTATGTGCACCGTGTGACATTAACACCCCCCCCCCCCCCCATCCTCTGCCAGCATTTTGTAGAGATCACAGACGACCAGTTTGACTTCCACACCTACTGCATGAGGAAGATGACACTGCGCTCCTATGTGGACCTGCTGAAGCTGGAGGATGTTCTGCGGATGCACCCCTTCTACTACAAGGCTGCCCGCTCTGCCATCCAGATCTACCTGGCCCTGCACGACAAGCCACTCACCGACGACAGCAAGGAGAGCCAGGCGGACACTGGTCAGTCACATGTCACAGCAGGGTTAGAAATAAAAAAAAAAATCCAGGGCTCTTTTTGCCCCCCTTAATTTATTTTTGGGGCCTTTTTTTTGTATTTCGGGGGCACCGAATTTTTATGATAAATTAACAAAGATTATAAAACATTGTTGACACGTTTTTTTACAGTCTTCGTCCCTATGTTTGATAACGTAATGTTAATGTCTCCATACGCTCTATGCTAGGGGTCGGCAATAGGCGGCCCGCGGGCCGAAATTGGCCAGCCAGCAATAATTTCTGGCCCGTCAGTTTATTTTGAGAATATGATATTTATTTTACGCGCGGGAAATATTCACTTGTGACGCCAGAGTGTCTTTGAGAAGCTGTATCTATCTATTCATCATATCTATGTCTGTCACTATAGCCAATTGAAATGCTAGAAATGGTCACGTGGACTGGGAGAACCAATGGAAAATTCGTATAGTTTGTCAATAGTCCCACCGGGCCGCGCGTATATTTTCCCTAACGCACTTTCACTTCCGCGTTCGGGTACCGGGCAGAGTTAGCAAAAATGTGTAAAAAAAAAAAAAAAAAAAGTCTTTGGATAGCTTCTTTGCAAAGGGGAAATACCAACTGAGGAGCCAGAAGAGGAGCCTACGACCTCCAAGACACATAAAGCTTCTTTTAATAAACAGGAGTCATACTTAAAATACGGATTTATCGCAGTGCCGACGTCCTCTCTGCATAATATGTGGTGACAAGATAGCAAACGAGGCAATGATGACAACTGTGTTCAAGTTGGCAGATAAAGTAGCTGCATTGAACGCCAATCTGGAATTGGAGGGCGGCGAGTGGACATTTGACATGTTTCAAACATTAGCAGGGATTTTGGAGGACTGAAACAAGCCCAGGGCAGTTATGGTGAGTCGTGTTTTCATGCATTCTGTTCTGCTGTTCATGTGTTACTTATGCACTCGCCGCGGTGCTGCATGAAAATCAAATGCCCATCCTACTGATCTGCTGTTCATGTGTTACTTATGCACCCGCCGCGGTGCTGCATTTTTCACTATCATTATATTAAATTAGCCATTGTTTTTTTTTGATGATTTTTTTTTTATTATTAATCACATGAAACAAGACAACACATTAACACTTTAAGTGCCGAAAACGTGTTTAGGCGTCCTTCCCCGCCATGCTCAAGTTGCCGAGGACGCCGTAACTCGTCTTTAATATCAATATTTCAAAAATCTGTGATCGGAATCATATTTTCCATCCGCAGCCTTCACACACAGTTCTGAGCTCCTCTCAAACCTCTAGCGGTTCAAGAGCGCCATCTGGTGGCCGATCTGCAGAAGCGCCAAACAGGAAGTTATGTGGTTGAAGTGCTGATCGTCCATATTACTTCCGGGCACTCTCTATAGGTCCCGGGACTCGATCTCGACACAATACATAGCGACAATAACTCGATAAACAACATGATTTGGACGTATATACTATTATACAACCTGGAAATAGATCGCGTATTTCTACATCCCATAATAGGAATATTTCAGTTCCACGCTCATCGTCCAACGGCGCGAGGAAGATACGGTAAGATTCAGCGTTATTTTTGAACGTGTTCGATATAAACTGCTCTGATGATCATATCACCCACACTAGATGAATGATATAACGCTGCCCACGGAATTATAAACGATCCCCCGCCCATCCGGTCATCATCAGATGATACGTAGAAACTTCTAGAAGTACGTCCAATTGAAATTTTTGATCTCGCACAGATTCCTACCAAACTGTATTTCATCATCAATATAATGCATTTGGGGCTATAAATCACGTTCTGGAGAAAGCTGCAGAAAGAGATGAAAACATACTTATACTTTAGACCATATTTTACTATGAATATGTGAATGAAAAAGTTTAACGTTGCTACACAATGAACAATACATATAGGACCTTGAATGGGCCCTAATAATGGCAATTTAGCAATAGAATTTAAAAAGTTATAGCCCTGCAAAGAAGGGGAACTTTTCCATAGACAAATAGAGCTGGCAAGGGATGGTATATCATGAATTTAGCCTTAGGCAATCAAAGTGTTAACCACAATCACAATACACAGAACTTCACAGGAAAATAACAAAAACAATAATAATACAGAATAACAATTTATAAATTATAAAGACAAAAAGAAAAGAAAATAGAGTTCAACCTTTATAAATTTTTAATTTCAAAATGTCAAGGTTTCAACGGGGGCTATCTAATAAATGACCAAATAGTGAAGAAAATAGCTAAATAGCTGCCCCCCAATAAATCCCCAGTTAAATTCAGGACATAACAAAAGACAAGACAGACAAGACATTTCCTCCTCCCCCTCCCATGAGACCGCCGGACTCCCCCGAACAAGCACCCCAACCCCGCTCAGCCGCACACGGCGGTCCTGACCTTCTCAGCTGCTGCGAACCACAGGTCAATCCCAGCCTGCCCTACCCCAATCACCCGCGCCGTGGATATCTCAAGATAAATCACATCCAACAGTGTTAGGGACCAGTTAATCACTGTGAGCTTCTCCGGCTCCTTCCATCTCATTGCTATTAGCTTCTTCGCCGCTGTGACGCCCGCTAGGACAACCCTTTTCAGTTGTACGGACGCGGGTAGTGTTGTTATATCGTTCAGGAGTAGCGTAACAGCTGTGAATGGGATAGTTAAGCCACACAGATCAGAAAGTTTGTCCGCTATTGACCTCCAGAAGCGGGCCACTGGTGGGCAATCCCAATACATATGCATATAAGTGCCAGTGGCCTTTTGAGAGTCGGTTATCAGTCCCATAGCAAATAGCTTCCTAGGTGTAAGATAGGTCCTATGAATATAATTAAAATTAATTTGCTGGTGATTGGGGTTGCGGGAAGATAATGCCACATTTGCCCAAACATCATCCCAGTCAAACTCTGGGTCCAACTCCGGGATATCCACACACCAGATTGTATCCAATGATACATTTTTATACGTGGATTGAATTAAGAGCGTATAAAAGTCTGAGACAAACCCTCTGGAGGTCGTCCTGTCCACTATGAGCCTGAGGAAGGCGTGTGGGTGCAAAGCTTGAGCCCACGGCACGCCATGCGCCCTCAGCGCTGACCTTAGTTGAAGGTAAAGAAAGAAGGACTCGCCGGGAAGATCATAAAATTCTGAAGTCCTGAAACGCACTGAGGCCGTTCTTATCATAAATATCCTCCAGAGTATGAACTCCCCTCCTTTGCCATTGAGGAATATTAACCGGCTTGTGCCCAATAAGTAATTGCTGGTTATTAAAAATTGGAGTCATGGAGGTGCCATGGGCATTTAACCCTTCACGACCTCTGTATATTACGCCACGTTTGGATCACGTGAGTTATGATCGGTCCATACCTCAGCCGGCATTTCGAAATAGAGACAGTGGAGTACACCACATCCTGCAATCTTAGCGGTGAGACCGCCGCCGCTTCTAAGGAGCACCAAGATACAGCATCTACAGGGTCTAGCCAGCACATCAGAGGTCTCAGTGAGAAGGACCAGAAATAAAGCTTAAAATCAGGGATTGCGAGGCCCCCATCTTGTTTCCTACGTTGAGTAGTAGCTCTTTTGATTCTCGGGCGTTTGTTATTCCAGATAAACTTAGATACCATCGATTGTACCTTGCGCCAGTGGTCTATTGGAGGGGGCAGGGGGAGCATTGAGCTAACAAAATTTATCCTAGGCAGAACGTTCATTTTGATTATGGAAGCTCGGGCTTGTAAGGAGTTAGGAAGGGACGACCATCTGTCTAGATCCTGGCGTATTTTATCATAAGTACCCGTGAAGTTGTACTTAGTAGTTTGACTCAGCGTGGGGAATATCTCTATACCTAAGTATTTAAAATGTTCCACTATGGGGATATCGGCTGGTAGTCGCACCGCCTTGGCCAGCTCATTAAGAGGTAGGCAGGCTGATTTGTTCCAGTTAATCTTAAAGCCTGACAATTTACCAAAGTCGTCGATTATTCCCAATAATTTTGTGGCCGACCGGGAAGGGTCATCCATAAAAATCAGTAGGTCATCCGCATAGAGAGCAATTTTGTGTGGTGTATTATTGATCATTATGGGGACGATGTCCTCCGATTGCCTAATAAATAAATAATAAATAAAGCGTGAATAGTCCTGGGCTCAGAGGACAACCCTGTCTAGAAGATCTGGAGACTGGGAAAAGTGTGGAACAGTTTTTGCCTGTCAGTATCATTGCCGACGGCGAGGCATACAGGACTTTAATCATATGAATAAAATTCTTTCCAAGACCCATGACCCAGGGTTAGAAATTAAAAAAAAATTCAAGGGCTTTTTTTGCCCCCCTTAATTGATTTTCGGGGGCTTTTTTTGTATTTCGGGGGCACTGAATTTTTATGATAAACGGTAGGGGTGGGACGGTTCACAAAATAGACGGTTCGGTTCGTATCACGGTTTTGGGGTCACGGTTTTCAGTTCGGTTCGATATACGTACATTTTTATAAAAAAAAATGTAACACTCAAATCTAAACATGCTTCTCATTTATTAAAAAAAAATAAAAAAGTTTACAGTGTTTACAGCCTTAAATAATGTTTGGCACACAAAGACCGAACTGACTGAAAAATATAGGCTACATTTGTAGTATTAACTTAGTGCAAACAAACAATATGCTCAGCCAGCACTAGACTTTCCTTTCTTTAATATAAACACAAAAAAACAATGTCAACCATGTTTAAATTCCCTGATTGTCAGTTCTTAATGGAAAGATTAGTGTTCTGCTTGAAATTATTATGTATCTGTCTACATTTATTTAGACTAACATTATTTAAATATTGAGTGCAACTGTGGTGAATTACGTAATTCGGTGAGTTGGAACTATCTATGGGTTGGCGCCGGGTCCCCACGGACATTTTAGTGTCACGCACCTTCAGCTCAGGCAATGTTATTATCAGCTCCGGTAGCTCCGGTAACGTTAGGAGGTGATGGCATGCAGTGGGAAAGCGGCAATGGTCCCGGTTGGAGTTAGTAAAACACAGTTGTATGTTAGCCTTCTTGGATGTTGAATAAACGCCTATCATTGTCTTTAAACACCCCGCCTCTCAGACTCCCATTTCCTCCTCTGCTAGCTAGTAGCTACGGTAACATTTCGTTGACTGTATTACCTCGCGGGCTGATTCTATAGTTAAAACGTGCGTTGTGTTGTACAAACTCCTAACGCTATGGCAAGATGTGTGTAGGCCTATGTAATGTTAATGGCTATGTTTTTAAAGTCGTAATGAAGATTGATTTATATTGTGCGTGCCATTTGTACACAAACTGACTAACACCTGGCTCAGCTGCAGTGCTGCTGCAGCAGCCAGTGCTCACCTCCGCCAAATGATTTTTTTTAATTTGCGCGTCATCTGAACCGTACGATACACAGACGCGCCATTACCGGATAAATATATATATATAATTAGTAAACTGTCGGGGGCATTTTGTGCCCCCCTTAACTGATTTTCGAGGGCATTTTGTCCATTTTCAAGGGCATTATGCCCCAAGCCCCCGTTAATTTCGAACCCTGCCATGACCTCAAGTACCTTCCACAGGTATGACCATTCTAGTCTGTCAAACGCCTTCATGGCATCCAAAGACAGAACAGTGGATGGAGCTGTATTGTCTTTACTGTTATCGACTACATGCAACAGCCTCCTAAGATTATCTGCAGCCAGGCGCCCCGGGATAAAACCAGTTTGATCGCAGTGTACCAATACCGTCATAAATCTCTGCAGGCGGCGGGCCAGCACCTTGGCAAACATCTTTAAATTGGCCCCGAGAAGACTCAAGGGCCTATAGCTACCACAATCATTGGGATCTTTGTCCTTCTTGAGAAGTAAAGAAATCAGCGCCATGTTGACGTCTCTTGAGAACTCCCCTTGTTCGATAGCGTAATTGATCATATCGAGCATCAATGGGCCCAGTTGGTCCCAGAAAGCTAAATACACCTCGGGTGGAATACCATCCCAGCCTGGTGCCTTACCCCTCTGCATTTCAGCAATCGTCTCCCTTAGTTCCATAAGAGTGATCGGTTTCCCCAGTTCCTTAGCCTCTTCCTCAGAAATGTGGGGTATCTCAAGCCCGCCAATGAACGATTCAAATTTAGAGTCGTCGAGATTAACCTCTGAGCTATATAACTGTGAGTAAAACTCTTTAAAAGTGTCGTTGATCTTTTTCGAATCAGTAGTGATTGTACCCTGTCGCGTCTTGATCGAGGGGATATCCGAGAAATGATCATTCGAGCGTATTTTCATTGCCAATAGATGGCTAGGCCTGGAGCCGTGAAAGTAGTAATTTTGCCTTGTCCTATGTATCAAGAACTCAGACTGTTGTTTAAGTATGGAGTTTATTTCCTTCTTGACTATCTTACGTTGTGTGTTCAGTCGTTCACTATAGTTAGTTTGCAAAGATGCGTATAGATCCGCATATAATGTTTCCAGTCCTTCTAGTTTTTTTGACAGGATTTACGTAAGTTGGAGGCAAAAAGTGTGACATGACCCCTGATAAATCCTTTCAATGCGTTCCATAGGACCCTGCGGTCATCGACCGTTCCAACATTGATCTGCAAGAATTCAGCTAGTTTACTCCTGAACTCAGAGCAGAAATCATCGTTCTTTAATAAGGTTGAGTTAAAACGCCACCTGGGAGCTCTCGTGGAGAGCCTGCCAAACGTTGCCACAAGGAAAATCCCCTTGTGGTCCGAGAGAGCCAGGGGAACCAATGAGACGTCGAAACTATCAAACAAATTAGGGGATGCGAATGCATAGTCTATTCGAGAGAAGGTTTTGTGTCTGGCAGACAGGTGAGAGTAATCCTTGAGGGTGGGATTGGATAAGCACCATAGGTCTGCAAGCCCAGTGTCCTGGGCCCACATCCTGAGGGCCTTAGAGGACCGTTTTTGGTCGCTTGTTTCAGAGGACCCGGACCTATCCATCCCAGCACGCATTAAAATCGCCACCCACAATGAGAGCGTATCCAGTAAGTTCCAACATATTCTTCGTGATTGTATTATAGAACGCTGAATCAAATGTGTTAGACGCTCTCCACTCCGACCCCCCTCTAGATAAACCCCTGATTAAACCCCCACTAGTCCAATAAACACAAATAATAATAAAAATTTAATTCAATAAAGATATCGGTCGAAAACCACCGTGAGCCTTGGCCCTAACTATAATGGAAAAAATAGCCATTATTATATAATAACTCAACATCAACCCTGCAACCATCTACTTCCGAGTCTGCGCATCAACGTCGCAATGTTATAGCACAAATGGAAAAAGGAAAATTCAAAACAAAATTAAATGAAAGCATACCAGCAGATAGTCTAAGGCAGGATCGGATCACAGGTAAATTGCGCAAACGGATGTCATTTAAACAACGACAATAATAAGAAAGGGAAAAAAGGGGGTTATGGTCAAAGTGCACACCTGTAACAGCCCCTCTGATCAGGCACAACGGCTGGAATGACATAACCTATGTAAGAATAGAATTAAACACCTTCATTAACCCGGGGATGGTAATAAGCAATACCTGACACAACCTGTTATCATATATTGTATATATATTCAACCGATCTTCTCCTACCGGAGCCCAAAGCTCAAAACAGCCTGGATATAAAAATAAAAGCATACAAGAAGTTAGTTAAGGACCCGATCACCGTTGAATTGTGCGAACCGATGACACTTAAACAGCAACAACAACCAAAGTACGTAAATATTAACGGGTCTCGAATGTCTCGAATGCCTCGGCGCAGACGATAGACGCAGCCCGCTAGCTAGCCACTTTGTGATCGCCAAGCCTTAGATTACCCCTTCTGGTACGGGCCGACCGCATGATGAGTTCCCTCTGCTGAAGCCTGTTCAGCTTGACAATGATGGGCCTCGGCTCCTTGTTCACTCCAGGAGTGGTCCTGCCCGCTCTGTAGGCCGACTCACAAACGGGAGGGGTGGGGAGGACATCATTCCCCAGTATTTCTTGCAGCAATTCCGGCATGGTCTCAGAGAGATGGCCTCCCCCGTTGCCCTCCGGTACTCCAACAATCCTGATGTTGTAGCGTCTCTCCCGGGACTGTATTTCCACAATTACCGACTGTAGTTTGGCAACTTCAGCCTGCCTAGCCAGCAGGGAGGACTCCAGATCCGCCATCTTCTCGCCTTGTAATGAGACCTCCGTCGTTAGCGTGGTTAGTTCGTTAGCATTAGCCGAGGAGATAACGTGCAGCGACTCCATCTTGTCTTTCAACGGGACGACCGCCAACCTTATTTCCTCTGATATCTCTCGATGAAGGTTATCACAAAAATCCGCCAGCACTTTTCTTTGTGTTTCAGCGAAGCGTGTCTCAGATTCTGCATGGAGCTTGGTCATGACCGAGAGCACAGCTTCGCTTATCTCACCGATACCGGGCGATGGCGCGGTCAGGCCCGGTGGCAGTTTGCTGGCTGGAGCGCTCATGGATCTGGTTTCCACCACCGACATCGCAGAAAGTCGAAAAAAGTCGACGACAGTAGTTGAAACTCGACAACTTAACAAGCAGACAAAAAACAAATAAAAATAAAATAAAGACTAATGGGGAGAAACGTATATTCCGCACGGTAGAAGGGAGCTCACGTGAAACACGTCTACTCCATGGTCGCCTAGCTCCGCCCCCCCTTAAATTAGCCATTGTTTTTGGTTCTGGCCCGCCATACAATGGCTTGGGGAAGAATTGGCCCGCGGCCAAACCTAATTGCCGACCCCTGCTCTACGCTAACCTTTTTCCCAAGGAGCACATGTGCTCCTAAATAAAATTGAAATAAATAAAATCTAAATAAAAATTTAGGAGCACAGTGAAAATTGTTCAAGTAACAGAGTTTATTAACAAACTATTTATTACATGCATATTATACTGTGCGTGTGCATACTAGGGATGGGCGTGAGTAATCGTTACTCGTAGCTATGAGAAAAATCTAAAGAAAAATCGAAATTATTAATAATCTTTATAAAAAAAGAAAATTTAAATGTATTAGATTTTTTTTACATGTATGTGTAAGATTATAACTGTTTGTTGGTTTCCTTAAACATATATACGTGAATGAACAAAAATAAGTAAAAAAAAAAATCAAATATAATTAAAAGAACATTTGTAACGTTTTCTTTTCCCTTTTCGAGTAATACACGATCACTCGAGTATAGCATGCGATCAATCTATCTGGATTTTTCTTTAAAATGCCCATCCCTAGTGCATACTAAGGGCTAAACATCTGTGCAAAGTGTCTGGGGCTTTTCTTGCCCCCCTTAACTGATTTTCTAGGGCATTTGGTCAATTTTCGAGAACATTTTGCCCCAAGCCCCCCTTAATTTCAAACCCTGTGTCACAGTACATTTTTTTCTGTGGATTTTCTTCTTGATTTAGGGTTGGTTGTCTCACTCCTGATGATGTTGGGACACATTTTGTAATGTCATTAACACTAGTTTAGTGATGAATTAAAGCTGAGTATCCAACAAGGACAAGTGAAGGAAGTAACCAGTGTGCTGTCCCTGTAGAGAACCTGACGGACAAGGAGCTGAAGAAGTTGAGGAACAAACAGCGGAGAGCCCAGAAGAAAGCTCAGCTAGAGGAGGAGAAGAAGAATGCAGAGAAGGAGAAGCAGCTCAAGAACCAGAAGAAGAAGAAGGAGGATGATGATGAGGAGATCGGAGGACCCAAGGAGGAGCTCATACCAGACAAACTGGCCAAGGTACTTAATTTACCAATACACAGGATATGCTATATGACAACTTAAAGAGAACAGGGATTAAAGCGCTCCGTCAATTTGATTCAGAGGTGTGACGGATTTTCCGTCAATTGGCTACCTGGTATAATATGATCAGCGGCTTCAAACATGATGAAAAAGTGATTTATTTTCTGCCGCGCCAAGCAGAGTCATTGGTGTTTGGGTGTGTGGACTGATATTGACGAACAATAATGGACGCAGGCCACGCAGCGACTCGAGAGACAGGAGTACGCTAATAGTTCGTCGTCGGAAATGTATAATAATAATCGATAATCGATACTGATACTTTCAGACAGTGTTGGATCTAACTAAATGGATTTATGGACACATTTATGCCCGGACCACAAAGCTTATCAAAGGGTTAGCGGCAGCACGACAACTCTCTACCGGTGAGTCTCAGCCTGTTATGATATTATGATATGAAAATGTAATTGTAGTGCTGTCAGACCCTGATACGGTTTGTCTTTTCCTTTTAGCTAATGCTATTAAATTAAAATATACAGTGGCGGTTAAAATACGAATATGACTTTGCCTGAAAAATAAAGTTCAGTCAGGAGATGTTTTTTACATGACTCACAACCACGGGATTGACTTTACCATAAATCATAGGCTGATATACGCTACATTCTCTTTAAACATATAAATGTTACAGGACAAAAGTAATAGATTTAATCACCTTTATTCTTTTAAACTTGGTCTGATCGACCTTCAGCATACATAGACAATGAACAGGCAGGTAGATCCAGTAGCAGAAACGCATTCACATCATGTCGGAAAACACATGTGCACAAATCCTGCATTAGGCCTACTTTAGCGGACAAACCACACAAAATGTTTTTCTCACGTGTTGATCTACCCCTGATACTCATTGGAGCCCATATGAGCGCGGAAACTTGATTACCGTTTAGCTAGTAATGTTATAAGCATGGACGCCCACATACGGAGGTAGATACAAGCGTGAGAAATAAATGGAGAAGGGCTCTACGAAACGGGGTATGATAACAAGCCTTTTTAGTTCATGGTGCAAAAAACTAAAAGAGTCAGGTGTGTGTTTTTGCAACGTATGCCACAGGAAATTACAGTATGGCAGTAATGTGAAAAAGGTGCTAGCTCGCCATCAATCAGAAGCTAGCCACAAGACTTGCATTCGCTCTCTCCAGCACACTGCACAGCAGCACCCTGCCTGGCGCGACAACCACAACAGTAGGGTCTATAGCAGGGGTAGGCAACCCTAGGCACGCGTGCCTGAATAGGCACTCGGGGGCATTTTCATAGGCACAGGGGGCAGCAGTAAAAAAAAACATATAATTTTTTATTTTTTTGCTTTGAAATATTATAGTGAAATATTTTGCACTGTTGTCGCATTTATCTTGTTGAAATCCTCCCACGGGTTCTTTTTACTACCACATATTTAATTTAGACCCTTTATTTGTTTATTATTTCAATTTAGCTGGAAATACATTGCTACATCATTCAGTAACATTTGCAGAGCCTTATAACAAAAACATTATTACGGTCACCATTGTGACCAGTGGGATTAATCAACACATTTTATTATTTATTTTTCTATTTCATTGAACATTGCACATGTTAAAAGCAATTTTTTTTTTTTTACCCAAAATGTGAGTATTACCAAGTCAACTTGTGTTCTTAAAACAATGACAATAAACATAGTTTTATTAGGTTGAAATAATGTGGTTGTGTACTTATTTTTCTGTTAACTTATTATGGATTGAAAACTGAAAACCTTAATGCACAGTAACTGAACTCAATATTTTTAAGTTCTGGTAACTTATTGTTATTTTTTTTTACAGTGTAGTCTTGCGATCAATCAAAACTTATTTACACGATATACCTCACATTCACCCTCCATTCACATCCTGGTGTTCTCCTGGTGTTCTCCATTAGGCCTGTAGGTGGAGCTATGACAGCACACGTACAGTACACACACCGATGGTGTGTGATGTGTCCAAAAATGAATGGGCAAATGTGAGTGAAATGGTTGCACTGTATGCAGCTGTTTGTCTGCATTGCATCCCCCCCCAACTCAGATTTAGGGTTGATACAACCATCATAATAATATTGTTAATAATAACAATAACAATAATGATGTAATAATGTAAAAATTATCATTAAAAAGACCTGATTATGAGAAAAAAAAATTACGACGCATGGAATATTGTTGAGGCACACTAGTTACAACTATATTTCAAACAGGCACTCCATGTCAAAAAGGTTGCTGACCCCTGGTCTATAGTCACAGTCAGGACAGTAGGCTACAACACAGTGGTATATAATCAGGACAGTAGGCTACAACACAGTGGTATATAGTCACAGTCAGGACCGTAGGCTCTACAATACAGTGGTATGTAGTCACAGTCAGGACAGTAGGCTACATCACAGTGGTCTATAGTCACAGTCAGGACAGTAGGCTACATCACAGTGGTCTATAGTCACAGTCAGGACCGTAGGCTCTACAACACAGTGGTCTATAGTCACAGTCAGGACAGTAGGCTACATCACAGTGGTCTATAGTCACAGTCAGGACCGTAGGCTCTACAACACAGTGGTCTATAGTCACAGTCAGGACAGTAGGCTACATCAGTGGTATATAGTCCAAATACTAGAGGAACCTCTGGATGCAGAAGACTTGTGGATTAAGTAAAACCCAGAATTAGGAGTTTTCTGTATGTAAGCTGCACTTTTTTTTGTTTGTAAAATTGCATTATGTATTATTAAAGCACTGTTTCCCTTGTTTAGTTCCTTGTTCAAAATAAGCTTGTTCAGTTGTCACAATGTAAATAAAAACGTGCACTGAAAAGTTACAGTATGTAGATTTGTTTATTTATATGACAAAGTCCAAGTCAACCCTTGCAAAAAGTCAGATCAGTTTTATTTAATTAATTGAAAACAGCATTGATATTACGTAAAAGCAAACTGGCAATAGAAAAGATGTTCAAAATAATCCAGTTAAAAATATATATACAGTAGAGGTTAAAATAAGAATATGACTTGGCCTGAAAAAAGTTCAGTCAGGAGATTTTCTTTTGTGCTTTATGAGAGAATGTTCAAGATTTTTACAAGCATATCCTGTAGGGCTGACCTTAAAATATTTTTTTGGAATTCGAAGCTTCGAGATAAAAATAAATAAATAAAAAAAATGTTGATCCACTTTTTCTCCCATTTTTCTATATTTTCTCCCATCCCAATTTCGTATCATCCAATTCAACCCTCCCCTGTCACGAACGCTGTTTCTTGCCTCCCACAAGCCGGCTGCAATGTGGACTAAGTCATACATAGCACAAGTCCCCTCCGGTACTTGAGGTAACAGCAGTCGCATCTTTTCACCTGCGCAGCTCGATCTCTCAGTGGCGAGGAGTAACGCGTGGGAGGCTCACGCTGCCCCCGACACTTCCTGATTCTACTGCGCAGGTGCACCAACCGACCTGTAGGAGTCGCTGTCCACAACGCCCGATCCCCACCCATCAGTTTCCCACCCCCTAATACGGCCAATGTGTATTAGTATGAACGACCAGCTAAACTGAAAGCAATGTGGAGCGCTGGGCTCGAACAGGCAAGCCCAGCGTCTCCGTCATTCGTGGCGAGCGCCTTGCCCACTACGCCACGTAGCCGCCCAAATAAATAAATACATTTTTATGTTGTGGGACTTGTACAGCACTTTGTTCAACTTTGTCAGTGCTGTAAAGTTTAAACATTTTTAAATCTTAGACAAACAAAACACTTTGCTTTCATGAAATATTGTAAGCAGTCATTTGAGGCTTTATAAAAGCAGCACAATGAACACAAATCTGTCAGTGCAGAGTCCGACGACATCTTAACACTTTGACTGCCAGAAAACGCTTAAAAGCATCATTCCCGGCCATGCTCAAGTTGCCGGAGGACGCTTTACAGCGTCCTTATATCAATATTTCAAAAATCTGCGATCGGATTCATATTTCCCCTCCGCTGGCCTGAGATCCACCAGGAGGACCCACTGAGCTCTCTGGCGGTTCAGGAGCGCCATCTGGTGGCCGATCGGCGCAATCGCCAAACAGGAAGTGCTATGGAGGTTGTGCTGGTCGGCCGTATTACTTCCGGGCACTCTGTTTGGCTACCGGGACTCGATCTCGACACAATACATAGCGATCGATTGCCAATAACTCGATAAACAACATGATTTGGACATATATACTATTATACAAGCTGGAAATGGACCCGATATTTCTACATACCATAATGGGTAAATGACTGTTCCACGCTCATCGCCCAACGGCGCGAGGAGGATACGGTAAGATTCAGCGTTATTTTTGATCGTATTCCATATAAACTGTTATGATGAACATATCACCCACACTAGATGAATGATATAACGCTGCCCACGGAATTATAAACGATCCCCCGCCCATCCGGTCATCATCAGATCATACGTAGATCATTCTAGAAGTACGTCCAATTGAAATTTTTTATATCGCCCCGATTGCCATCAAACTGTATTTCATCATCAATATAATGCATTTGGGGCTATATATCACGTTCTGGAGAACGCTGCAGAAAGAGATGAAAACATACTTATACATTAGACCATACTTTACTATGAATATGTGAATGAAAAAGTTTAACGTTGCTACACAATGAACAATACATATAGGACTTTGAATGGGCCCTAATAATGGCAATGTAGCAATAGAATTTAAAAAGTTATAGCCCTGCAAAGAAGGGGAATTTCTCCATAGACAAATAGCGCTGGCAATCCACAGTCATTTTCCGGATTTCTGGCCGGCACCCATAGTGTTAAATAACAAACAGCATTGCTTGTTGTAGTTAACAAAGAGCGGCAGAGTTTATTTTGCAAAAAAAAAAATTTATCATTTCCCAATGTATTTCCTGTATTAACACTTTGAGCGCCAAGCCGGGTTTTCCTTTTTACCGGCTGAATGCCACCATCGGCGCCAATGTTAACGTTAATATCGCCTAATCTATGTTTTTTTTGGATCCACTTTTTCTCCCATTTTTCCATATTTTCTCCCATCCCAATTTTCGTATCATCCAATTCAACCCTCCCCTGTCACGAACGCTGTTTCTTGCCTCCCACAAGCCGGCTGCAATGTGGACTAAGTCATACATAGCACAAGTCCCCTCCGGTACTTGAGGTAACAGCAGTCGCATCTTTTCACCTGCGCAGCTCGATCTCTGTGTCGAGGAGTAACGCGTGGGAGGCTCACGCTGCCCCCGACACTTCCTGATTCTACTGCGCAGGCGCACCAACCGACTTGTAGGAGTCGCTTGTTCACAACGTTCGATCCCCACCCTTCAGTTTTCCCTCCCCGTAATACGGCCAATGTGTATTACTGCGGACGACCAGCCAAACTGAAAAACAATGTGGAGAGCTGGATTCGAACACGCGAATCCTAGCGTCTCCACACTGGTGGCGAGTGCCTTGCCCACTACACCACCTAGCCGCCATCGCCTAATCTATGTTTTAAATTATGGCTATGTGTCTAATCTGCCCATCGCATTATCAAAGACTATTTTCCAGTCAGTGCTGTCAAGGCAGATTGTTTTTTTATCGCAGCATTTCCGTTTCAGAGCATTTAGAAAAGCACCCGTTTTCAGATAAAAAAACAGCCCATTCTGGAGCATTCTATGAAAATCGCCTTTTACTGGAATATTCCATAACGTTGATATTCGTCTGCCTTTTTATGAATCGTTTTCAAATAAACGCTAGATGATCAATATTATACGTGCACGCAAGCACATTCGAGCCGCGCACGGATAATCGCCCCGTTGATTTCCTCATGGACTTTTACAGTGAAACCGAAAGAAGACATTTCACAAAACAGCTTATAACTTCATCAAACTTACTCTGATTATCCTAACACTGATAACATAGAGTCCTTACCTGACATCAGATGGTATCCAACTGGTATATTCCAATTCCTGATCACCATTCGAAAAAATCGATACGTGTATGGATCCAACGCGATACAGTAGAACTCCATGATCAGCGGGGATCTGAGGTTCCAGAATGAACTGTGGTAACCCCGGCTGGATCAGTGGACTGGAAAATGTGGAGTACCGGATTTTTTTCCCCATTTCATTTTCATTGAGTCCATTCCAAAATCACTTATGTCATCTGGGAGACGACAGGGGGCGCTTTTTTCCACAATGATCGCCGGCGCCGCTCGGCTATACTCGGGTAGGCTCGGGTGATGCAATATGATTTCAGATCGAAAAAAAAAAAAAAAGAATCCGAGAAATCTCGTGAGTGGCTTTCAACCACCTATAAAAAAACACGAGAAATCTCGTGAGTTGCACGGAAAGAGTTAATCTGAACCATAATACAGTACAGGGGAGCGTTCTAACACTCCCGGGCCGAAGTGCCGGTCATGTAACTTGCTCAATGTTATTTGACTAACGTTACACGCAGATTAAGTGCTGCCTCTCTCTACCGACCCCGCTACACTCTGACTAACCCCTACTCTCACTTCGTTAACGTTTATTATAGCTATTATGATCTGTAATGTCAACTGGATAACATTAGCTTTGTTTGCAAACGTAAGTTACCGTTCGCTATCTAATGTTAGCTATAGGCTAACGTTAGCTATCTATAACGTTAGCTATAGGCTAGCTATAGGCTAATGTTAGTGTAGTCCCGAGTGTAGCGGGGACGGCGGAGAGAGGCAGCACTTAGTTTCCCCCAATGAAACAATGATGACAAGTTGTGATATTTAACTAGCTATGTATGTGCATTCACATTCACTAACGTTAAAATAGTGTTATATTAACGTTAAATGTTTGCTCAAATAACGTTAGTTTTAAGTAAGGAGAAGGGCATATATCCCACAACGCATTGCTCTTAAAGGAGCAGGCAACACCCTACTATTATCACATTTCAGAACGTTGAGGGACAAATGGATAGATTATCAAACATGTTTAAAATAGTTTCGGGACTCCTACGACCTTAGAATTTTTTTCTAATCACGATCGCGGGTAAACTCTCATGTCTTAACTCACTGGAGGCCAAACCCGAGATAGTCCGTGTTAACTCGCCATGCTCTGGGCGCCAAACCCGAGAAAATCCGGGTTTTAATCCATATTTCTTTTATTAGCGATATCCATAAATTTTTCATCCATACAGCCTGACGTTATCATTGGGAATGGGTCTGAGCTCGCAGAGGGCAAATACCGCCCCTATCGTCTCCCGGATGTTATTGCACATCATTGGATTGGATTGGTTGGGACTGTGCAGCAAAGAAATTTGTCCGGTCCAGGTTTTACTTCTCGGGATGCAGCTGGATACCATTGCATTGACTGTGGGGACTGGGAGCAGCGTGGATCTATGTGTTTTTGGATATAACGTTGGATCAATAAACGCGATCAATATTTGGAATGGCGATCAGGAATTGGATTAATCTTTTTGCATGACATCAGATGTGAGGTAAGGCCTTTATGTTACGAGTCTTGGGGTAATCAGAGGTTCCTATCACCGCCATCGGAGTGTGTGTGTGTGTGTGTGAGGTCACGCCGACCAAAGTACGGAGAACCGATTTTTCAGACCCTGCTGCTCTTTGTGCATAAGTACACATATAATATCGATAATCTAGCGTTTATTTGAAAACGATTCATAAATCAAGCGACAAATGGCATGATTTTTTTTTTTTTTTATATATTTTAATTTTTTGCACAAATCTCTCCAACATTCCAAACATCTCTTTCTACATCATCATATTCAATTTCCAGGATTTGTCTTTTTCTTTTTTGTAAGAACATACAAAACATGTAAAGGACTCATACAAATACATTAATAACTGACATGGAAAATAAAAAAAGACTTACGAAAAAAGAAATATACTATACTATACATTATGCGTATACATCCCTGATATATATACCTTGCATGTAGACCGAACTACCTTCGAGCAGGTATGTGCTGCATCCTCTATCGGGATGCCACCCTTCTCCATATTGCATGTGAGAGAAAGCGCCCCAGACATATGCAGTTGTGCATGATAACATGCATGCACGCATGTCTCCGACACATGTATGTGGGTACGTGTATCACGTAAGCATGTGTACATGCCTCATATGTGTGTGTGTGCCAAATGGCATGATTTCTAAGGAAATACATTTAAGCTCGATTTGCTGGGGTTTATTGAGATGAGACAGAACGCTCTAGAAATATATTGATATTCATCACGGTATCAAATGGAAATGTATGTATGAAAAAATTATCTGTTTCGTGCATGTTGACTGGAAGCAACTCATTGACGACCACTGTTATTTAGATCTATTGCCATTATATTTTATGTTTTATGCACTCGCAAATAAGTCCTTTCCTCCATTGGATACAGCGTTGGCCCAGAAGGGCACCAGCAGAGGGCGCTGTTGGCCCTGAAAGAGTTAATAATAAAAAAAAAATATACAGGTATAAAAAAAAATCATAAAAAGAAAATGAAAACCTTTATTTATTTAATTTTTTATTTTTTAGAAGTGCGGTACCACCGCATCCCGCGGTGATTAGCCACACACACAACCACGGTGAGAAATGTCATACCTGTCACTTACCAAACAAGCCTATCCTGTCACTTACCAAACAAGCCTATCCTGTCCCTTGAAACATTACGTTTTTTCAAAAGATTTTTTGCGACCCATGCAGGGACCGAAACTAAAGCCCGCCGCCCGCCAGGGGCGCTCTGTTTTTACCTTTGGCGCTTGACACTTAGAGGGCTGCCCGCCGTGTGGCGTGTAGACGTGTAGTTCATAATGATACTCTTGTGCGAGTACATATTATAGCAGCGCTCGTCTTTTTTTTCTCCGCCGCGAGATCGTTAAAAAACTACAAGTCCCACATTGCACTCAAGTCAACGGTCCAATCACAGTAGAGTAACGTGACTGGTTTCATGAGAAAAAAAGCAAATGACCAATCGGAAGCTCTTATTTGGCTTGTTTACTTCCTGAAACGCCACCATTGCCGTATGCGAGCAGTCTGCTCTAGCCAGCTACCGTTACTGTTTAAACAATGACCCAGTCAACTATTCACTTTTAGTTTAATACATGACGAGGCATTGTCTAACGGTATCTAGCTGGCTAGCTACTGATAGCTGCTGATATCAACAAATGCTCCAGCAATAGTCGACTCGAGTGCACAATACCTCCGTTCCCTCGTTAGCTAGCTTAGCTAGCTCACCATCTGTCCCAGTAAACTAAATTGTCTTAACGTTATCTACCGGGCTAGCAGTAGCTACAGATAGCTCCTGATATCAATGTCTTATAACATTGATTGAATGCGTATTCTAGCTGAGGGCATGTTGAATGTGATTTGACAATAGAACCGTAACGTTATAAATAGGGTCCAGCTGCATCGCCGGAGAATCCTTGCATGCTGAATGTAGGGTCTAGCTGAATATAGGGTCTAGCTGCAGGGCCGGAGAATCCTTGCTGGAGCTGGAGGCTACTCAAGTATACACACAGACAGTGGAGCTGTTTGCAGATAGCAAGCATTTTGACGTATTGCGTGGTGGCGATGTCTCGCAGATAATACAACTACAAGTATGATTATATAATATATATTTTATTTTAAAAAAAAATTATATAAAATATATATATATATATTTTTAATCAAAAAAAATTTGGCAGGTAAGAAATATGCTTGGCGGGTAGACTCTTCCCATCTACCCGCCACTGGCCGGTGAGTCAAAAAGTTAATTTCGCTCCCTGGACCCATGTGTGACCTAAACCTTCCCTTTTTTATGTTTTTGTAGATTTTTATTGGCTTGTACTACCGGGCAGTCTGTTAGAGAGAGAGGGAGAGGAGGAAATGGGAGACAGACCAGGGGAAGACATTCGGCAAATGACGGCGGGTCCGGGAATCGAACCCGGGTTGGCCGTTTCGCGATGCAGCGTGTTACATGGTGTGCTACTAGAGCGCCCCTAAACCATCCCTTTTAATGAATACGAATTGATTGATGTATGTATTGAAGAGAGTTGTTGTGGCTCCCGGTCAGGTGGACAATCCTCTGGAGGAGGCTGTGAAGTTCCTGACCCCTCTGAAGAACCTGGTGAGGAACAACATGGAGACCCACCTCCTGGCCTTCGAGATCTACTTCAGGAAAGGTGAGACTACTAACCTGCTGATGGTCCTCCTAATGACATACGCACACACATCTCAACTAGGTTCCCATGTATACTCGCTCCATGTATGTTTCTGCTGATATATAATTTATGTGACTTTTCTTGCCATCAGAAATTACTTGTCATCTATAGGTTCTAGTTTGAAATAAGCAGTGCTTGCCAATCTTATGTTGTAAACACTAATTGATGATGGTAAGTACATGTACCACCGATTTGGATCACTTCATAACCTGGCGCATCTCTGCTTCATAAATTATGGTTACGTTCACCAATTTTGAAATGGAAACATATATATTACAAGAATTTTTTTTCTTTCATACCAGTCTACATATTTGACATGTGATTCTAGTTGAAACAACTTGACCGACGTTGTTGTTGTCTTTCTCTCCCTGCTCCAGAAAAGTACCTGCTGATGCTGCAGGCTGTGAAGAGAGCTGTCGCCATAGAACCCTCCAACCCCTGGCTCCATCAGTGTCTAGTTCGCTTCTTCAAAGGAGGTGAGCCTACTAGCCTAGACTACCTTGATGTTTGTGATAGGCTTGTTCTAGTCCGCTTCTTCAAAGGAGGTGAGCGTACTAGCCTAGACTACCTTGATGTTTGTGATAGGCTTGTTCTAGTCCGATTCTTCAAAGGAGGTGAGCCTACTAGCCTAGACTACCTTGATGTTTGTGATAAGGTTGTTCTAGTCCGCTTCTTCAAAGGAGGTGACTCAGTGAGCCTACTAGCCTAGACCAGGGGTTCCCAAACTTTTCAGGCCAGGGCCCAGAAAATAAGGCGTCAGAGAGCCGCGGCCCAATGCACATCGTCTGGCTTTTTTTTTTTTTTTTTTTTGCCAGGCGACCGATTTTTTAAGCCAAATATCACTTCAATCCTATTAAGTTAGTTATTCATTTACCGTACTTTTCGCACTATAAGCCGCACCTGACTATAAGCCGCAGCAGCTAAATTGAATGATGTGTACATATATAAGCCGCACTGGACTATAAGCCGCAGGTGTTTTAATGTTTAATTACCATATGTAAGGGTTCGTGCACAGAGGGGATTGTCACAATACTGTCGGACAAATAACAAGAATTAACTCATTTACAAGTTGTATTAAGTTTAGCAAATAAGGGAACAGATAAATAACATTTCAATGCAGTAAAAAAAGCAATATTTTCGGGTTTGGTCCACATATAAGCCGCACCGTTATATAAGCCGCAGGGTCGAAAAATGGGGGAAAAAGCCGCGGCTTATAGTCCGAAAAGTACGGTATATGTGCTATTTATGAGAGGGCTAACTTGTTGCAAAATAATAATGATAATAATAATAGCCTCATTAAAATACTATTGTTGCTTCGGTTGTTTTCAGCGTTTTATGTGCATAATCTGTTATTTAGTTTGAAATGTTCGTTGAAATAAGTAGATTTTTCGTTTTTGTTTATTTATTAAGTTAATATAAAACCATATAGTCACATTTTAGAATACAATAGAATAGAATTTTAGAATACAACTAGAAACACTGTTCTGGCCTGCTTCTAAGTTCAGTGGCCTGACAAAAAAACAATAAAAAAAGATTTTTTTTATTTATTTATTTATTTTATTTATTTTTTTATCGTCTCGCGGCCCACCCGTGGCTGCTCGCGGCCCACCTTTGGGTCGCGACCCCGACTTTGGGAACCACTGGCCTAGACTACCTAGTCGTCTTCATATCTCTTTTAGCCTATAGTTAGTCTCTCTCTCTCTCTCTCTCTCTCTAGTGAATGAGAGTATTGACCTGGCAGAGGCGGTGCGGACAGTGCTGGAACAGGAGATCTCCAGGTTGTTTGGTGAAAGTAACCCTCTGAGCTTCAACAAGACCTACCTGAGCCAACACTCCAATTCCATACCACACCGCCTAGCTGGTAGGTACTATACATATATTCTATACCACACCGACTGGCTGGTAGGAACTATACACACACTAGGGCTGCAACTAACGATTATTTTGGTAGTCGACTAATCTGTCGATTTTTTTTTCGATTAGTCGATTAATCTAACGATTATTTCTGTCACACCCTCCATCTCTGCTTCCTGTGGGTGCGGCTCATTTTCAGGGCTCCAGTGCATGTTTTACCTCACATGCTCAAGTCTGCACACCTGTGAATGTCACCCTCCCTCTGCCTTAACATGATCCCATAGCAAATTTAAATAAGGACTCATTAAACATTTGAATTTGGATCTTAATAAAGCTACTTGCTTAACACTTTGGATGCCACGGACGACATAACACGTGTTATCAGCCCGCCCCCTGAATGCCCAGCACGACAATTATCGGATTTTTTTTTTATTAGCGATGTGAATTCATATTTCATCAACCGAGTCCACCGTTGGGAAACCAGCCACATCAGGAGCTCAGATGTGGAAAAAAGCGCCCCCTATCGTCTCCCAGATGGTAATGCACCCTTTTGGAATGGACTCAATGAAAATGGATGAGAAAAAAAAATTCCGAATCCACATTTTACTTCTCACGCATGTACCCCGAGCCAATCGGATTCATTGTGGAGCATCAGAACAGCGTGGAATATGTGTTTACAGTATGTAGCATTGGATCAATAAAAGGATCGATTTTTGGAATGGCGATCAGGAATTGGAATAATCTTTTTGGATACCATCTGATCTCAGGTAAGGAATCTATTTTACCAGTCTTAGGATAATCAGACCTGTTTTCACGGAGATATAAGCTTTTCCCGTGTGTGTGTGTGTGGCTGTGCGAGCGAGCAGGAACTAAGAGAATCGATTTTCAGCTCGCCTATATAGCGTGCATACGTACACATACTATCGATAATCTAGCGTTTATTTGAAAACGATTCATAAATAGGCCGAAAAATTACAACGTTCTAGAATATTCCAGTACAGGGCGTTTATCACGGAATCTTTTTATTTTCCTTGAAAACGGGGGCTTTTCAAAATGCTATAAAACGGAAATTAACCGATAAAAAAACAATCCGCTTCGACAATGTTGACTGGAAAATTTGTCATTGATAAGCGACGGGCAGATTAGACACATAGCCATAATTTTAAACATAGATTAGGCGATATTAACACTATGGGTGCCGGCCAGAAATCCGGAAAATGACTGTGGATTGCCAGCGCTATTTGTCTATGGAGAAATTCCCCTTCTTTGCAGGGCTATAACTTTTTAAATTCTATTGCTACATTGCCATTATTAGGGCCCATTCAAAGTCCTATATGTATTGTTCATTGTGTAGCAACGTTAAACTTTTTCATTCACATATTCATAGTAAAGTATGGTCTAATGTATAAGTATGTTTTCATCTCTTTCTGCAGCTTTCTCCAGAACGTGATATATAGCCCCAAATGCATTATATTGATGATGAAATACAGTTTGATGGCAATCGGGGCGATATAAAAAATTTCAATTGGACGTACTTCTAGAATGATCTACGTATGATCTGATGATGACCGGATGGGCGGGGGATCGTTTATAATTCCGTGGGCAGCGTTATATCATTCATCTAGTGTGGGTGATATGTTCATCATAACAGTTTATATGGAATACGATAAAAAATAACGCTGAATCTTACCGTATCCTCCTTGCGCCGTTGGGCGATGAGCGTGGAACAGTCATTTACCTATTATGGTATGTAGAAATATCGGGTCCATTTCCAGCTTGTATAATAGTATATATGTCCAAATCATGTTGTTTATCGAGTTATTGGCAATCGATCGCTATGTATTGTGTCGAGATCGAGTCCCGGGAGCCAAACAGAGTGCCCGGAAGTAATATGGCCGACCAGCACAACCTCCATAGCACTTCCTGTTTGGTGATTGCGCCGATCGGCCACCAGATGGCGCTCCTGAACCGCCAGAGAGCTCAGTGGGTCCTCCTGGTGGATCTCAGGCCAGCGGAGGTGAAATATGAATCCGATCGCAGATTTTTGAAATATTGATATAAGGACGCTGTACAGCGTCCTCCGGCAACTTGAGCATGGCCGGGAATGACGCTGTACAGCGTTTCCCGGCAGTCAAAGTGTTAACGCTAACATTGAAGTGGATGATGGGCACTCAAGGGGGTTCTGGGGCACCCCCTGGTGGGCGCTGAAAGTGTTAATCAAATGTATTTTAATAACGAATACAATAATCAATCATAATAAACAAATTAAATAATACAAATTAAAGTGCAAGTTTAAATGTAAAGATAATGTTTTAAAAGTAGCAGCCTCTGCCCCAGCACTGTGGTTCTGATGGGGCTGTTAACCTGGTCCAGGAGGGTGATGTGGATCCACTCACTAGGCTCCACCATCTCCAACAGCTGTAGGGTAGAGCCATATGAAATCCACGTTCACGGAATCGCGGACAGAATCGCGGAATTGAGCAATAAAAACGGAATCAACTGTAAACGTGGAATATTGCAGAATTTGCCCTAATCTGGACTGAAATTCTGTGTTCTGGAGAATATGGAACGTTTGGTGCAACGCGAACATGACCGGGGACGCTACAGCGTGTTACACACAACACGGAGAAATATCCAAGCGTCTAGCTGCTTCGGTGTTAACGTTAACGTCGGAAGAAATTCCACACTAAGCCCTAAATTCAGAGCAGCGCAGTATCCTAATGACTTGTATATGACCGGCGATAAGGTGTTTTGCTAATTCTGTCAACATGCCGTGGACTGGACTCGCAAAACACGTGCGAAGTTCACTCTCCAAAAGCCATGTCATGAACACGGAAAAACACTGTGCTTCAAAACAGAGTAGGGTATATCTGCAGTGCCCCATACACACCAGCTCTCTAACGATGATCCCTGGTGATCACAATAGATACAGCTAGAGGGCGAGGCTAATTACTGACACTATTGTGATAAAATAGCTATGTAACGTTGCAGTACATAAAGTACACAGGACTAGAAATGATAGCTTCTTGCTAAATCTGGTGCACCCATCTATTTGTTTAATGCAAATGATTGTCAGTACACACTCCTTTATAAACTAAACTAAAGGTGCCTAAATTATGCATTACTATATTTCATCACAATAGAATAGATATAGCTAGGCTACTTACATTGTGATAATGTCAGTAGTAGCTAGCTGTATCTATTGTTTGTTTAAACTTTACACTTGAAATGTGTATTTTTATTTTGTCACAATATTATTTGAAAAATATTGTGTAAAATTGAACTGTGTTTCTGAGTTGCAGCACTTAAAAACATTAAATGGACTGTTATATCTTGTTAAATTGTGGACATTTATTCATTCCCACTTATTAGACACTATTTCTGATGGTAAAATGAGCGTACAAAGCAAAATACAGAATTCTGAAATATTAAAACGGAAAAAACGGAATTTGGAAAAAAATTAAATGGAATTTGGAAAAAAATAAAACGGATTTCATATGGCTCTACTAGGGGGAGAGGAGAGGAGAGGAGGATCAGATCAGACGGACTTCTAGGTCTTTTGTTTGCTGTGTGTGAGTGAGAGGAGCTGTGTGTGTATGTGTGTGTGTCTTACTCTGATCTCCTGCAGAGGAACACACCATTTACAAATGACAGCGTCCATAAAGGAACCTGTGATTGCATTGCTATAGCAAACTTATAAATCATCAGATATAAGATAGCTAGCACTAACATTCCCTGTCTCTGTAGTCTTAGCCCAAAAAGTTAAACTTTTTTCAACTGAGAAAAAAAAGCAGCCTAGTCTAGACCATGGCGCTATATAGACAGTGGACGTTGGCACTAGCTATCTCAACTTACCTAACTAATACTCCAGTCTGCAAAAATACGACACTTGGTGCTAATTCACGGAGCTGTAAACACCGGTAGCCTAGCTAAGCTCTAGTAGGCTGTAAGCTTGGCGCTGTTTAACGTTAGCTAACGTTACATAGTAGTTGGTGGACACGCAGCATCAACAACATATTAACTGAAAGTGTTCGCTTAGCAAGCATTATCCATGAGACATTCTGTTTTCCAACATGTAAGCTAAAACTAGCTGTCATCACGGTTCTTCCAGGGTGCTTGCTCGTGCATCACTGCTTTCTTCTTCTTTGTCGTTAGTACACAGAATGCAGTCATGGCAGACGAGGGAAATTATACTGCCCCCGCACTTCCTGTGGTGCATTTGCGCAGTTTTGAATGAACGTTACCGGCTCTCTGTTTACTTTTTATATGACTCATCGACACTAAAATTCTGCGTCGACGAATTTTTTTGATCGACGTCGTCGATTATGTCTACTAATCGTTGCAGCCCTAACACACGCACATATATATATATTAGGGCTGTCAGTTTATCGTGTTAATTAGATTAATTAATTACACAGCAAATTATCGCGTCATTCCATAAGAATGTAGAATACACATTTACAGATTTTTTTTTTTTTATATGGTCCATTTGCATGTTCTTGGTATCTGATTCTAGGGACATCTATGAATCTCAGGGAATGTATTCCCAATGTCAGAAATACTGTGGGCTAGATCCACAAAGAATGGATTGCACGGTGCAAGTTGCGCCCTTACTTACAATTCATTATGAATTGAAAATGGGGGACCCTGATGTAAACAAGACGGAAGTCTTTCTCTGGTCTGCATCCCCTTAACACTTTCAGTGCCGGCCATTAACGTTGATTAACACTTTGATTGCCTAAGGCTAAATTCATGATATACCATCCGTTGCCAGCTCTATTTAACATGGATAAGTTCCCCTTCTTTGCAGAGCTATAACTTTTTTAATTCTATTGCCAGATTGCCATTATTAGGGCCCATTCAAGGTCCTATATGTATTGTTCATTGTGTAGCAGATGTTAAACTTTTTCATTCACATATTCATAGTAAAATATGGTCTAAAGTATAAGTATGTTTTCATCTCTTTTTGCAGCTTTCTCCAGAACGTGATTTATAGCCCCAAATGCATTATATTTATGATGAAATACAGTTTGGTAGGAATCTGTGCGAGATTTTCAATTGGACGTACTTCTAGAAGTTTCTACGTATCATCTGATGATGACCGGATGGGCGGGGGATCGTTTATAATTCCGTGGGCAGCGTTATATCATTCATCTAGTGTGGGTGATATGATCATCAGAGCAGTTTATATCGAACACGTTCAAAAATAACGCTGAATCTTACCGTATCTTCCTCGCGCCGTTGGGCAATGAGCGTGGAACAGACATTTTCCTATTATGGGATATAGAAATATCGGGTCCATTTCCAACTTGTATAATAGTATATACGTCCAAATCATGTTGTTTATCGAGTTATTCGCAACGGATCGCTATGTATTGTGACGAGCTAGAGTGCCGGAACCTATAGCGAGTGCCCGGAAGTAATATGGGCGAATAGCACATCGTCCATGTAACATCCTCTTTGGCGATTGCGCCGATCGGCCACCAGATGGCGCTCTTGAGCCGCTAGAGGGTTCTGTGGGGCTTTTTGGTGGGTCTCAGGCCAGCGGATGGGAAATATGAATCCGATCACAGATTTTTGAAATATTGATATCAAAGACGAGTTACGGCGTCTTCGGCAACTTGAGCATGGCGGGGAAGGACGCCTAAAAGCGTCTTCCGGCAATCAAAGTGTTAATGTCCTTGGATGCCAGAATCCACTTCAATGATAGCGTTAAAAACGCATAATCTATGTTTTAAATTATGGCTGTGTCTAATCTGCCCGTTGCTTATCAATGACTTGTTTGCAGTCAACATTGTCGAAACGGATTGTTTTTTTAATCTGTTCATATCCTTTTTATAGTATTTCGAAAAGCTATCGTTTTCTCGAAAATTTCAGGAAAATAGAAAGATTCCGTCATAAACGGCATTTATTGGAATATTCTCGAATACACTAGACATGTTGTATTTTGTCTGCCTATTTATGAATCGTTTTCAAATAAACGCTAGATTATCGATAGTATATGTGTACTTATTAGGGCTGACCCTTATTAGTCGAATATAAAACATTTAAAAATTTGATTTTAATTTTTTTTAATCATTCTTTCCAAAAGAAAAGATACCTAGAAGCGTGGCTAACGCTAATGGCACGCATACCAGAGGCTAACTGCCTACGAAAACAGGCACAGAGGCACTGAAAGAGGATTTCACCCATCTAATGAACACACTAGACTAGACAAATATCAAGATGTATCCATCAGTGGACCAATTGCATGCTTTTGCAGAGGACAAGAAGCCTTCAGTCGACTCCTTCAGACATTAAGCACCCCCCACAGCCCAAATGGAATGATATTGATATTTATATATATTTTTTGTCGACCAATAGTCGACTAACGGCAAATTTTGGCCAATCATAGTCGACCATCCAAATCCTTAGTCGGGGACAGCCCTAGTACTTATGCACGCTATAGAAGCGAGCTGAGAAATCGATTATCTTATTTCCTCAACAGCACACACACACACACACACACACATACATACGGGACACATACGGGACACATACGGGACACGCTGTTATCTTAGTGAAAACAGCTCTGATTATCCTAAAACTGGTAACATAGACTCCTTACCTTAGATCAGATGTTCTCCAAAAAGATTATTCCAATTCCTGATCGCCATTCCAAATATCGATTGCGTTTATTGATTGATTATTGGCTGCTGTAAATATATATTCCAGGCTGCTTTCCATCTCGCGATCACTTCCCTCTTCATCAGACGGCTCGCCAGCATAGTGGAGCCAGTAGGCCCCCCCCACACACATCCACCAGTGTAATCGAATGGCCTGCAGTTACACAGGGATAGACGATAGGGGGCGGTATTTTCCCATCGGAGCTCCTAGAGGGGCTGCTGTACCAACAGGAGACTCTGTTGATGAAATATGAATTCAGATCGCTAATATAAAAAAAAACGACAATTAGCGTCGTCGGCATTCAACGGTCGGGGGTGAAATAACGACATAACACGTCGCTGGCACTCAAAGTGTTAACAATTGTGTGTATTGAGCCGTACTGTATTGTACCCATTCTGCAATCTGTTAATAACATTTTCATTCAATCAATCAATCTGCGCAGTGATTGATTGAATGAAAACTTTATTTTGAGTAAATTGTAATGAACCAAATGAGAATATCAATAAATATTTTTTTATTTTTGACTGTGAATAACACCATGCTCAAATTGACCAGACCTGAAAAATCTAAGCAAATTAATAGATGGAAGATGATTAAACGGAAGGTTTTGTAGATACAGTACTGAATTCTGCCATCCGGACACATGCAATTTGAAATATGATTATAGAATATAGAATATCAGGCATAAAATGGTTATGCGATTAAAATGCGATTAATTAGATTAATTAATTACAAATCCTGTAATTAATTAGATAAAAAAAATGTAATCGCCTGACAGCACTAATATATATATATATATATATATATATATATATATATATATATATATATATATATATATGTTTCAAGTTTCTTTAATATTTGTCATACAGAAGTACAGAATACTTTTATACAAAATGCTTCTTACTGTTACGCTCCAGAGACTGTGCAAGACAAGATAAGTATGAAATAAAATAACATAGTAAAATTAGAAGTAAAAAATGAGGTCACAGTGTTCAGTTTAGACATATGTACAATGTTTGATGCAGAATAGACGTAGTTACCATACAATATACAATACTGTGCAGTGTACTAATATACAATACTATATAGTGCAAGGCAGAAATGGGACGAGGTGCAATTTAGGTACAATTCACAGTAGGTGTACGAGTTGTAGTGCAAATCCTTTATCAATAAATATAAAGTGTAAAGTGTGTTTGTGTGATCTAAAGTGTGGAGAGTGGGTGCTGCAGTGTGTTGTTTGTTTGAGTGAGTGTGTGGGTGTGTGTGCTGTGTGCATTTGATGGTTGTTGCATAGTGTTTATTGTTCGTTTAGCAGCCTGATGGCCTGGGGATAGAAGCTTCTTCTGAGTCTTTCTGTGCTCGCCTTAAGACTCCGGTATCGCTTGCCTGACCGCAGCAGTTCAATACTCCATACATATTCCAATACATACTCCATACCACACAGACTGTTTGGAAGGTACTAGGGCTGCTCAATTATTTCGAATTTCAACTATTCCCACAATCATGAAAACAAGATAATCTAAATAATTTAATTTAGTCTTGTGTTATACATGTAGTGCACCCTCCCTTCGCAGCAGGTCACTCTGCCCCTCCTCTCAAGCCCAAACAGTAGTTTAAGCTCGTGTTGAGAGGGTCCTGACTGAATTTGGTCGTTAAAGAACCCAGGGCACCTATCGCAAAGAGTAGGGGGTTCCCCGACGTTCCTGGCCAAATTCCCAATCAGGTCACTGACATCAAGGCCACCTGATCATGCTTCCCCCCTTAATTGGCTGATATCAATCCCTGTCTCCTGAGCCGTTCAGCCATTGTGTAGTGTGATGTGTGCCTGGTGTCAGTGTATGTCAGTGTTCTGCCATAACTCAAGCGAGTGCCACCTGCAGAAGTTCTCTGACGACTCCTCCATCGTAAGCTACATCACCGATGACGATGAGGAGGAGTCAACACCAGTAAAACCAAGGAGCTGGTGGTGGACCTCCGTCGAATACGAGACACCGAGGTCCAGTTGGTCTGCGCGCGCCGACATGTTTTTTCGAATACAGACACCGAGGTCCAGTTGGTCTGCGCGCGCCGACATGTTTTGTCGAATACAGACACCGAGGTCCAGTTGGTCTGCGCGCGCTCACATGTTTTGTCGAATACAGACACCGAGGTCCAGTTGGTCTGCGCGCGCTGACATGTTTTGATCCGCGCGCGCCTACAACTTTTGGTACGCGAGAGAGGCCCAGATGTCCGGCGAGAGAGGCCCAGATGGGTCCGCGGCCACCCAGATGGGTATCGCTCGCGGACCAACACTTAAAAGAATAAAGTGGTGTACTCCTTAATTTATGCACTTACAATCACCAGAAAGGCTTTCGAAATGCCATGTTGGCCTCAATATTTTCAAAACAAATTATATGAAAAGGTTATGAAATGAACAACATAAACAAGAATGTGATCAAATATGTAATAAAAACGGAGCTCAGACTGTATCTGTATTACATGTCATATATGTTATGATGAATTGAAAATGGGGGACCCGGACGTAAACAAGACGAAAGTCTTTCTCTGGTCTGCATCCCCTTAACAATTGTATGTATTGAGCTGTAGGCTACTGTACTGTACCCATTCTGCAATCTGTTTTCAATCAATCTATCTCAACGCATACATTTGATCGTAGAAATCGTGACGTCAGAGTGTCTTCGATAATGTTGGGGGTCCTTAATTCCTGTATGCGAATTCTTCATCACGCAGCACTATCATCATCATCCGTATCAACTAACATTACAAGTACATCACCATCCGAGGGGATGAGGTGGAGGTGGTGGAGTCATATAAGTTCCTTGGGGTACACCTGAACAATAAACTGGACTGGTCGGACAACACAGAGGCCCTCTACAGGAAGGGACAGAACAGGCTGTTCTTCCTGAGGAGACTCGGGTCCTTCAATGTTTGCAATAGACTGCTGCAGTCATTCTACCAGTCTGTAGTGGCCAGCATCCTCTTCTATGCTGTAGCATGCTATATCAACTCGAGGGACACCAACAAACTGAACAAGCTGGTGAGGAAGGCTAGCTCCGTGGTGGGAGTCGAGCTGGTCAGAGTAGAGGTGATGGCAGAGGGGGGAATGAGAAGGAAGCTGGCTGCTATCCTGGAGAATCCCTCCCATCCCCTCTACGGCGAGCTAGTCAAGATGAGAAGCACGTTCAGTCACAGACTCATACCCCCCGACACTCAATTAACCGCCTCGGCCAGTCCTTCATACCAGCGGCCATCAGGCTCCACAACAGTGGGCAGGGACTGCTGTCAGACGTCCAACTACAACTACTAGGAACCTAAAAAGGACAAATACTACCTTATTATGCATACTGCACCTTATGTGAATACTGTATATTTCAGTTAGTTAGTTAATTATATTGATTTGTTATATTGTTTACACTGCTTTGACGACCCTTCCTATTCTCCTCTACGTGTGTGTCCAGCTGCTAAGATGATGGTCTACCTGGAGCCTTCCTCTGAAAAGATGGCATGTGAGCTGGCTGCCGCACTGGATGAGTCACTAGCTGGGAGAACTATTCAGGTACGCAGAGCCTCAACAGTCTGTTAAAGATGCTATAGGTAACATCCAGCCACTAGACGTCGCACTAGAGCATCAGAATGTAATTTATGCAATCGGGTGCATTCCGAGTGGGGAAGTTGGAAGGGTATACATGCACGCAACTCCATGTAAACAACAACATACATTTTTCAAAGAAATTTGAATGATAAATTCATTAATCAATTCTTTTTTTGGGGGGGGAAAGCAATACTTTTATTCCGCACCTTTCGAAAAGCTTTGTGGATGTTCTATTTATGTTAATTGTATCTCTACATAATATTTTTATTAGGGATGCACCGAATGGGAAATTCTTGGCCGAAACCGATACCGAAAATAGGAAACAGTTGGCCGAATGCCGAAAGGCCGAAAATGATTAATAGAAATATATATATAATTTTTTTTTTTCCCAGCTACCTGATTATGACAAAAGACATGATTATGGCTAAACTTAACTTAAATAATATTAATAATCACTAATATGGGTCCATAAAACATTTATTCAGCACTTTTGAATGCATACATTAATTCCAGACTGACTGCTGAAAGAAAGATTGTACAATTTAAACATTTTCTCTTTGCATACAACAAAATGTGCATTAAAGTCAAGTGCATTTTCTTTTCTCTGTAGGATAACTACAACAAAGTGCATTCAGAACAAAGCCAAGGTGCTTTAAAACTGCATAAAGATCTGCACACACGAGAGGGAGAATAGCTTATAGCAGACTTAACACTTTGATTGCCTAAGGTTAAATTCATGATATACCATCCGTTGCCAGCTCTATTTAACATGGAGAAGTTCCCCTTCTTTGCAGGGCTATAACTTTTTAAATTCTATTGCTAGATTGCCATTATTAGGGCCCATTCAAGGTCCTATATGTATTGTTCATGGTGTAGCAACGTTAAACTTTTTCATTCACATATTCATACTAAAATATGATCTAAAGTATAAGTATGTTTTCATCTCTTTCTGCAGCTTTCTCCAGAACGTGATTTATAGCCCCAAATGCATTATATTGATGATGAAATACAGTTTGGTAGGAATCTGTGCGAGATCAAAAATGTCAATTGGACGTACTTCTAGAAGTTTCTACGTATCATCTGATGATGACCGGATGGGCGGGGGATCGTTTATAATTCCGTGGGCAACGTTATACCATTCATCTAATGTGGGTCAAATGTTCATCATAGCAGTTAGTGTCGAACACGGTAATATTACACTCTAAAACTCACCCCAGTCTCCGCGGGCCGTTGGGCGATCAGCGTGGGGTAGACAGTTTTCCATTATGGGATGTCGAAATACCCGGTCCATTTCCAGGTTGTATAATAGTATATACGTCCAAATAACGTTGTTTATTGAGTTAGGGCGAGCGATCTATTATCGAGTGTTTCAAGATGGAGTCGCGGGAGCTATAGAGAGTGGCCGGAAGTAATATGGGTGATCAGCACTTCATCCACATGACTTCCTGTTTGGCGCTTCTGCCGATCGGCCACCAGATGGCGCTCTTGAACCGCTAGAGGGTTGAGAGGAGGCCAGCACTGTGTCTCAGGGCTGCGGAGGAAAAATATGATTTCGATCACAGATTTTTGAAATATTGATATTAAAGACGAGTTAGGGCGTCCTCTGCAACTTTAGCATGGCTAGGAAAGACGCCTAAACACGTTTTCGGCACTTAAAGTGTTAATGATGTTACTGTAGTGCAGGGGTGGCCAACCCGCGGCTCGCGAGCCGCATGTGGCTCTTTGCCCGTCAATGTGTGGCTCTTCCATCCATACAAAAATATATATATTTAAAAAAAAAAAGTCTTTTGAGTTTTTCTTTTTTGTATGTCACTCATTCATTCCATAAGGACGTAGAATAAACATTTACAGATTTTTTTTTAAATGGTCCATTTGCATGTTCTTGGTATCTGAATCTAGGGACATCAATGGATCTCAGGGAATGTATTCCCAGTGTCAGAAATAGTGTCTGTTACTAGGCTTGAGTAAATTGTAATGAACCAAAGGAGAATATCAATTATTTAAAAAAAATATTTTTTATCTTTGACTGTGAATAACACCATGCTAAAATGTACCAGGCCTGAAAAATCTAAGCAAATGAATAAAGGGAAGATTATTAAACAGGTTTTGTAGATACAATACTGAATTCTGCCATCTTTTTTATAATGTACATTTCTCCACCATTTTTCATCATATTGCAACACCGTTTTTTGCTAGACGTTCACAGAAAGGTAGAGAAACTAACTACGTTCTGTTTTATGGCAATAACGTTCAGGTTTGATGATTGACAGGGGCTGGCGTGAGCTGGGTAGGGTAGTTTTTTTGAAATTCGAAAGCCCAGAGTCTCTTCCTTCAAAAGACTACACTCACTTTTGGCTGCTCCACTTCCTCCTGTCAATATGCGCCTGTTTCCAACTCAATGCCCTGAGATTTCTATAATCTTATATTTCACAACATAACAGTTAAAAATTCATTGGTAAACAAACGTAATGCTGAAAATATACACTTTTACTGTATATTTCGGGCATAAGAGGTTAGGCCCAAATTAAAAAGACATTAGCAACTTCAGAGGGTGGGACATATAAACACATTTACTATCAAATAGCATTGTGAGGCTGAACAACAGGACAAATTGACTATACATGTGCTTAAATCTTTTTAAATAAACATTTACAGACTTTTTCTTTTTAAATGGCTAAACGTGATTTTGTAATTTTGCAACCGTGGGGGTCTCAGGGTACTTTTAACCCTGTGAGGCCCAAATAAAAAAGACATTAGCAACTGACAGAGGCCAGAGGGTGAGACCTATAAACACATGAAGGGTGCCGTGACTGAAAAAAAGGTTGAGAAACGCTGGTACTGTATATGGTGTGGCTCTTTGTGGTACCACAGTAATTTTTGTGGCTCTTAATCTCTGACTGGTTGGCCACCCCTGCTGTAGTGGCTACAGTAAGCATTTTATATAAAAGTACTCTGTATTTTTGTATGACAACTAATAAAGAAACTTGAACTACTGTCATAATTCACGGCGTTCTAGCCTACTTGGAAGGACTGTTGTACTTACTACATCTCCCATGAATCTTAGCGGGGGATGACGTAGCTTACGAGAGACGAGTGAAAGAGGAACGGAAGCGTATAGCTTAACTTAGTTAGCAGCTAACGTTAATTAAAAAGGTTTTTAACCGCAACGGGCATATAGTAATGGCGAGGATATAAAGCATGTTAAAGACGCATTTATTCGACGCTTTGCTCGAGGAGTTTACCGGTACATAGAAACAGTGCGACTCCCGAGTCCCAAGAGGAGTTATCACAGGCTGCAGAACGCAGGACTGAAGAGCTCACGTTGCGCATGTAATGACTGAAGCCGCGTTTTGATTACGTCATCACAACAACACGTTGGGTAGGTTACGAACGTAACCCTGTTCTAGGGCTGGGCGATAAAACGATAACGATAACTATCGCGATAAATTATTTCCTCGAAATAAACATGAAACGTGGTCGCAAAGTTTCGATATATCGATTTTCCAAGCTTGGATATAAGCACACGCACTAACAACCAATCGGTGAAGGAGATGGCGACAGCGAAGGAGACCCGCGGTGCACCTCTGGGTAGTAAACAAGGCTGGCTAGGATCATTAGCTTGCATGTCGCTATTTTATAGTTTACGTGCGGAGTGGGTGTGTGGCGTGAATTCTGAGGGTAACGGTTAGAGTAGTGTGGGGTATGCTGCGCCGTGGTGGACGTCGTTGCAATGTATTGGGGCGGAACGGAGTATTTTAGTGTGATAGTTAGTACATTGGAAACAAGGCTGGCTAGGATCATTAGCTTGCACGCCGCTATTTTATAGTTTACGTGCGGAGTGGGTGTGTGGCGTGAATTTTGATGGTAACGGTTAGAGTAGTGTGGGGTATGCGGTGGACGTAGTTGCAATGTATTGGGGCGGAACGGAGTATTTTAGGGTGATAGTTAGTACATTGTCGTGGGATACACCGCTTGCTCTGGCTAACTGTTAGTTCCATTCTTATAATGCATATGATCCAGTGGCGGTAGGTTGCCCCTGGTGGCAGCAAAACAAGTGAGTCTATTAATAGCCCGTCCGTCGGCACCGGGCATAAGAAGTTAATTAAACTTGACAGAAATTATATCGACGATAATTATCGATATCGAGTGATATGAAAATAATTTTATCATTTTATCGCGATAACGTTTTTGGCCATCGCCCAGCCCCCTACCCTGTTCTTTGACATTCAGTGATATTTTTTCAGTGCTAAAAACCCTTTCGGCCGAAAGTGCCTTTTTTAACCATTTTCGGCCGATAATTTTTGGTGGCCGAATATTCGGTGCATCCCTAATTTTTTTCTATAACACCTTTAACATTTAACACTGTCGTTTAAAGGGATAGTTCAGTTTTTTCTTTTAACCCTAGCCCTATTTCTTACCATCATCTTACCATTGATGATCATGATGATGTTGATTGGTAGAGGACTTTTTCAGCACAACTCTATCTGGTGAAAATGATATCCACAACCCATATGCTTTCATTTGACTATCATCGTTATGTATGGAACATGGTTAGTCTATGTTAATCAACACGCCCACTTGCTCGCTGTGTGAATTCTGCGAAAAGTGATCTGCTTGTATTCTGACATGGGCTCAGTTGGTCAATATGCAGACTTGGGTGCTGGGAGGGTAAACGCCACACAGAATAATTAGAACGTTTGCATTTGCACATACAATTAATGTGCTGTTAATACATTCAGTATTCATCTATTTATGGCGTGATCATGATATCAATCTCGTACCGGACCAAGCCTAAGCGGTCCGTTACCGGTACAAAATAAATATCACATACATTTATATTTATTTTTCAAAGGTAATAAACGTAAAACAAAAACAAAAGCATACTTTTGAATTTAATTGAATTGTCTGTTTTATTGAAATCTGCACGGCAGTAGTTCGTTTATACTTTAGAAGTATATTTAGACTTGGTCCTCAAAATGAAAGGAAGTGAATGAGAAGCCTGACACCTGGGAAGAATTGTGGTGTCGACAGGGACAACAGTGGTTGTTAGCTTACTTTTAGATGCACTTACATAGAGGTAAGACTGCTGAAAAGTTCTACTCAAGTGAAATATTCCTTTAAGAAAACAATTGCAAGAGACCTTAGAAAAACGGTAGACTCTCCTTGTCATCGTGACAACTGCAGTCTTAGATAACAGTAGACGACCTTCGTCATCGTGACAACTGCAGTCTTAGATAACAGTAGAGTAGACGACCCTTGTCATCATGTCATACTAACTGCAGTCTACAAAGTTCCCCACCAGTCAAGTCTAGAAGTGAAATATCCCTTTTTAAGTGTTGATCAGAGCGTCCGTACAGGGAGTCTACACGTTAATTTGTGTCCGTACAATGCAGGTCTTGCCACTTATGTGTTGACTTTCTGCACAATGAGAGGAACGTACCATAGCAGTTGGCCCACACTGAGAACATAGCTTAGTTGTGGCAGTTAAATCTTAACTGTGTTTCTGACACGGTCCTTCCAGAACTGCACTGATGTCCTGGAGGCGCTGCGTGACGCCCACCTAGGCGAGGGCCACCAGAAGGTAGCGGAGGCGTACCGCGCCGTCTGTCACAAGTTCTACCCCTACACCCTGGCCTTCATGCCCCCAGGGTACCAGGACAACACTTCCATCACCACCATCAGCGCCAACGGGGACCTCTCAGCGGGGGAACATGACGAGATGGCCAACGACATGTGAAGGAGTGGCGAGGAGGAGATGGGAGGAAATGGGAGAGGAGTGTACACACACACCGCTGCCCAGACACTTAAGTCTGCCAACAACACCTAATTCCTAACCCCTCCCCTCCCAGCTACGGCTGTTTGTGATTTGCCCCCTGCATTGCACTGATCTGGACGGACAAAGAGACAGAACGAGCACCACAGCGGAGAGAAAGAGAGAGAAAGAAAAAAAGAAAGAGATAAGAGGAAAGAAAAGAATACTCATTTAACTTTTCTTTTTTTTTTTTTTTTTTACAAAACCGACTTCATTAACTGAGAAAAGAAACAAGAGAAAAATTAGCAAAAAGAAAATGGACGATTGTGGGAATGGAAGGTGGATGGCTGGCTATAGGACGGCTTCTGGAAACACAGTCTAGGTTTTGTTTCTGAAACGCCTGTGTTTTTCACACCAATGTCCTCGTGTATGTGCATCTGCTTCTCACGTTTTTTTAAAGGGTAATATACATTTAAAAAGATGTTTGCAAAAAACGAATGTACCATTGTATTAGTGGTGGTGGTGAGAGGATTGTTGTGGTTTAAAGAAATAAAATAAAAATTACCGGTAAGTTAAAGAAGAAAAAAAAATTCCTGGCGCGTGCCAAAAATACAGATAAAGTGGAACTTAAAAAAATAAATACAAATTATAATAATAATAATAATGTTTTCCAGGGGGGGGGGGGGGTTGTGTGGGGGAGGGGCCTTGCAGTGTTGTGTTGCAAGTTTTTAATCGAGATCCTGCAGTTCTCCGCTCGGCCACAATGGTTGCACACAGGTCCAAACTGTGAACTCCCGTGAGGAGGAGGGGTCGGACGCGCTGCAGACGCCTCAGAGCTCACCCACCCCGCGTGCTGCTGCTGCTTTCGTCTGTATGACTGACAAATGACCCCAGAGACTTAAAACTGTATTCCTTCTTTTTTTCTTTCTTTTTCCTCTATCTTATCTGTACCTCTGTTTGTTTTGACCCTTGTGGGAAGAAAAAAAGAAAACAACCTCATTGTGAGGAGGTCCCATGAAAACCACTTGCTTTTTCAATGCCGTAAAGAAAACAAAATGAAAAAAGACAACTGACTGCAGAATCACACTTTTTATTTTTATTATTTTTCTGCTCCCTTGCTGCCATCTTAAAAAAGAATTACAAAATGGTTTGAAGGCCTTTTCCGATGTTGGCAGTCAACAGCTTTTTATTGTTTATTTTGAGAGGGAAAAAAAGATAACTAAAGCGTTTGTCAATCATACTGGATTCTGCACACAGACGTTCTTCTGCTCCTATTTAACAAAACACACAGAGGAGTCAAATGAATTGAATTGAATAAAACTTTGTTTCCTGAAAGAATAGTTTTTGGATTATAGTTCCTTTTGGGGGCATTCTATAGGGGAACACATTCACATTCGGTTCACAATCTTGTGTGGACTCATTTGTGAACATGTGTAGTAAAGATGGCACCTGTCACAACATAAAGGTGTATTCTGAATTGTGTCTGCATCTCCTTTCTAGCCTGTACCGAGGTGTCTTGTCTTGCAGCATTACTACTACAGTCACACAAGTTCTGGAAAATGGTACCATTTGTTCATAATAGTTTCCTTCATGATAAATGTTTGGCTGCTGGTAGATGTACCATATTTATCTTTGAAGGGATTATAATTAAAATAATAGTTCTAAGTGACTGGTGTCGCTGGCCAAATTAATCCTTAACCTGGGACATTCAAAACTACAATTTAACTATAAAATGTATTAATTGAAACCAGACTGACAAATGTAGGTTATGGAAATGGTGCTATCCAAAGATTTGATAAGCAAAAACATGCAGTATACTACTCTGTAAAATGTTAGTTAAAGCCTGAGGGACAGCAAGGTAACAAGAGACTAGACTGTCATATTATTCAGCAGAATCTGAAGACATCTTTGCTCCACACACCGAAGCCTTCATAGTCTGGGCTTGGGTGTGGTTCCAGCATCATCCCTGGTGGCCTGTGAGCTGAGGAAGGTGTGGTCTAGATTCAGGTAGGTTGTAAGGAACTCTGGGAAATCTCTCTTTTGGACCACCTCCAGGAACATGGCTGCCGCTGTTATTAACCTCTGTTCAGCTCTGCAGGAGAGGGGAAGATGAAGAAAGGCGGAATAAAAAAAACTATCCAACCTTGGCTTAACGACACCTGTAACCTAAGGAGACTGTGCAGACAAGCTGAGTGCAGATTGAAGCAAAACAAGCTCCAAATACATTTTGACATTCTGAAAGACCACCTCAGGAATTGCCAATGGAGTCAAAGTGGCCCAACTCAACAGCTTTGAACCCTTCTCCCTAGCATCTCTCACTGAGATTATTTCTAGCATGAAATCTGTTACGTGTCCCCTTGACACTGTCCCACTCCCAACCCGTCTCCTAAAAGACAGCCTTGACACACTGGTTCCCAGCAGCCTTGTCGTTAATAGCTCCATAACCTCTGGGTCCGTCCCCTCCTGCCTCAAGCATGCCATGGTAGACCTCACCGCCACCTTTGATACGGTTGAGTATCCCATTCTGCTCGACCATCTTGAATGCCGGTTGGGTATAGGTGGGGTGGCCCTAAACTGGTTTGCCTCCCTTTTTAGTCGAGAACATTCTCAGTCAGCATAGGTGGCCACTCCTCTACTGTAGCCGGCGGTCTCCCTTATGGCCTCCAACCTGGCCCCAATACTATTTTCCATATACATGGTCTTGGTCCGGTCCCCCTAGCTGAAATCATTCAGAAGCATAATATCTACCATTTTTACACTACACAATTATATCTTCCCCTAAAACCCAATAATACCTCCAACCTCGACTATCTGATAGCCTGCATTGAGGACATAAAATCATGGATGTCTCACAATTTCCTTCAACTAAATGAAAAGAAAACGCAAATCATTCAGTTTGGTCCTCCCAAATCTACCAAGCTCACAGATAGCTTAGGTCAGCTTTCCACCTATGTCAAGCCCCATGTCAAGAGCCTTGGGGTCATCGTTGACTGCTTTTAAATTTGACAAACGGGTCAACTCTTGTCAAATCCAGCTTTTTTCAACTCCGTAATATTGCAAAAATAAAAAACCCAGATCTAGAAAAGAGTTATTTACGCTTTCATCACTTCACGTCTGGATTATTGTAACTCCCTGTACACAGGCATCAGCCAAACATCCTTATCCCGTCTCCAGCTGGTTCAGAACACAGCAGCAAGGCTCTTGACTCGCACCAAAAGGAGGGAACACATCACCCCGTGCTAGCCTCCCTCCATTGGCTCCCTGTCACCCTGAGAATAGATTTTAAAATCCTCCTTTTTGTTTTTAAGGCAATGACTGGCGTAGCCCCCCTGTATATATCAGACCTCCTAACCCCCTACTCAGGTCCCTTAGATCAGGGGTTCCCAAAGTGGGAGTCGCGAGCCGCCGCGGGGGGGGGTCGCCAGATGATTATTATTTTTATTTTTCATTTTATGCAGTCGGGCCACTGAACTTAGAAGCAGGCCAGGCCAGTGTTTCTAGTTGCAGCAGCGCAATAGTTAGATAAGCTATGTGGGGAACAACCAGGAGATCACTGCAACTCACACAAGTTGGAGAACTATCTCTCTCTTGCTCTCACACACACACAAAGGGAGCCGCATGTGATTGGTGGAGGCGGGACCCTTACAAAAAACTGTTGTTGCTAATCATTGACACATGCTAGCCTGTAATAATCCCCCCCAGAAAAATCTACTTTGCATTTGATATATTGCAAATATATGCCATCACACACTGGCATTTAAAGGGTTAGAATTATAAAATGAACATGTGGTGTTATGATCAGGGCTGAAGTTGAATAAAAGATTGTATTTTTTTCAATCTGACATTACAAAAAACAGAAAATCCATCAAAATCAGTGTTGTTGCTAATCATATGCTAGCCTGTTGTTTAACAATAATTTGTGATGCCATCACAAACACTGGCATTTAAAGGCTACAAAAAAATGCCTGCACCAGAATGCAGGAAATGAAGTCTTTGTAACAAAAAATGTCCTGGTGGGGGACCCCCTGCTTAAAAAGTGGCCTGACTGGGGCTACTATTTCCTGGCCTGAATGATTTCCCCAGTCCGGCCCTGGTTAAAAGCCTCCAATGCTTATTAGTGTGTGTGCGTTTGAACGTTTGCATGTTTCAACCATACATTTCCATTTATATAAAAAAATATTATAATTCAATTTTTTTTAACCTATAATAGTGGGGGTCGCGGCTCTCGTTATTTGGGGGTTGCGGCTTGAAAAGTTTGGGAACCCCTGCCTTAGATCATCCAACATGGCCCTCCTAAGTCCTAACTGTCCCTCGCACTAAGGGTGTTTCTAGGTGGTTGCTAGGGTGTTATAGGTTGTTGCTAGGGTGTTATAGGTGGTTGCTAGGGTGTTTCTAGGTGGTTGCTAGGGTGTTATAAGCGGTTGCTAGGGTGATATAGGTGGTTGCTAGGGTGTTTCTAGGCGGTTGCTAGGGTGTTTCTAGGTGGTTGCTAGGGTGTCTAATGTAAGTGGTATAGTTAAAGGGTTAACTCATTGTATAGAGGTCATGGCTACCAATGAATGTAGAAGTCAGTACTGAGTTGATTGACACCTCCCTTGAGTCGCATGCACATGCAGGTGTCAATCAACTCAGTACAATTCAAATCCTAACTGATGCGAATCCATTCCCAATGCATTTCAATGACGCTGCGCTTCCTTCACTCTCACCATAATTAAAGCAAAACGATAAGAGATGAAGCTTCGTTTTTTTTTAATATGAGCACTTGAGGAACTTCATGGAGGGTTATGTGTGATATTGTGTAATTCCGTCGACAATTGTGGCCCATGTGGCGATCGGAAGACAAGGGAAAGATTTCAGCTAGTGTGTAGAGTCCATTAGTGTGTATGTGGAGCATGACTGTCAAAGAAATGGCCATAAGTTGAGATAGAAATGTCCAATTCCATTTATTTTCACGAGGGGACAGTCGTCTCATCGTTTTGATGTGTTGTTTTTATATCTATGTCCACAATTGAGATCACTGTCGCAATTTACAAAAGGTGATGGTAAAACAAAAAAAATCCAGTTTCTACACTCTAGTTCTGAACATTCCGCCATTCATTCCTATCCACCAAAATTGCCCGTTTAGAGTCGATTTGTAGCCAAACACCTTACACTGTGAAAGATCGGACAAAAAACAGCAGAATAATAAATAAAGAGTAAGGATTATGTAACTGAGGGGTACAATTCCCTGACTGTATTACTAGATATGATACTTACTACCACTACCTTTGTACTTAATATTCGGCCACCCAGTACACGGCATAAATATATTATCATAAACACTCTCACGTAGATGAAACGGATCCAACACAAATGTACGAAGTCGAAACAGGTCTTTATTTCTACACAGCGATGGTGTGTAGAACAAGCACTTAATCACTTAATTACATTTATGAATTGAAATAGTATGCACTTTTATGGCAAAGAGTATTCGTCGGTATATCAATAGAGAATGTCCAATCTCTGAAGGCGCAGGTGGTAAATATACGACCTGGAATAGTTAAGGAATAACAGCAATGATACTTTAATGATTATATACTAGATACACTAGAGGGGGTTAATCCGGTCGCTTGTAAGCCGACAGGAGTAGGAAGGGGGGGGGGTAGAATCCGGCTGCCTCGTCCGGCCAAGGGTATCCCAGGTGAACCCACTGTAGTGCCGTTCAATGCGCCGGCGATCCTTGGACCACAGATGAAAGCAGGTGGACTCTTTGTGGGCCGGCTCTCTCCGGTCCACGGGGGAGAGACGTGAAGCGACCTCGTCTTGCAGAGCGTCTCCTCACCTTGCGTCCTCTCCAGGGGGGGGGGTTCCAACACACGGCAGTGTCGGGGGTCTTTATCCATGGAATAATCAAAGTATACAAAGCATAATCCGTGCCTGGGAAGGCGGGCTGTCGTCGGTAGAATAATCCGGTATACAGGTCCACTCGCTCGTCGGCTCTGGGGCTCCTCGGGTGCAGCTTCACATGGGGTCAACCACCCTGGGTAAGCAGCCAGTTCTCTGCCCGAAACGATGGGGTACTGACTACGGTAGTATTCTCACCGCACGAAGCACTATATATTAACAGACTATTATTAGCTTAATAGACTACGTCCAACTCGACGATATAGTGCCAAATATGACTATTCAAATATTAATATACATGATGTCTCAATACCGATGGTAGGCGAACTTGGCCTTACTCCCACACGTGGCGTCGCGGGGAGGCTTTACGTCTGTGACTCTATTGGAGGGTAAGAAACTGGACTGAAAAGAAAGTCCTACTTTAGTAGCGCAGTATATATACGCACTATGAACAAATAGTCCCATTAGTGGTGCGGTAGCCAGATTCCTACGCGGAACTAGGACTTGTTCGTACATGTGGAGCGGTACGTTTGAACTGGGTCTGAGGGGTATGGCAGCCTGGCACCAAGGTCTCGACCAATAGTAGAATGGAGACTATTATGGGATGTTCAGTAGGCTAGAATGGATATTCAATGCATATTGTACAAGGAATATACAAGGGATATCAGGGAATATTAGAGAATATACAAATACAATTAAATATATATAAATAAATATATATATTCGGTTTAATCTGGCCCTTCACAACAGCCACCCCCTGAATAGGTCCCAGACCTAATCAGTTAAACAGAGACAGATTAATCGCGTTGTCTATTTACACATAAGGGTTTGCTGTAGGGGTCAGTCAACTTCACAAAGTCATAGGGTTGTAGGGTCATGGTCATCATCGATTGTGTCTGGGAGTCGAGGCAGTTCTATGAGCCTCGCCACGGGACGGGTGTAAGTGCGACCCTGGACGAGCACTTCAGCTGCTCGGACCTTGCCGTCGGCACCGGTGATCACTTTGCTTACGCGGCCGGCCGGCCACATAGCTCTGGGCAGTGATTGATCAATAATCATGACGACTGTTCCTTCTGTCAAATTGTCTCTCCTTTACCCACTTCTGGCGGGTCTGTAGAGACGGTAGGTAGTGCAGTAGGAAACTGTTCCAAAACTTGTCGGCTAATACTTGGCTGTACCTCCACATTCGTCGGCCGTTCGCTTCTTCAGGCCGGTACATTGTCTGTGGTAATGCAGGATCTAGCCGCCCCATCAGGAGTGTGTTGGGGGTTCTGCGTAGGCGACCACCCACTCTGATGAGGGTATGAGCGTCGCTCTCGGGGGCCAGATGAATTAATCTGCTGTCGGATGGGACGGGCTTTCCTCCCTGTAGACAGGCCAATTCATCGGGGAACGAGTCTCTCTGGGCTCGCTGCAGTAGAAGCAATTCTGCTTCCTCGTAGTTAGCTGCTGACATATCAGCGGGGGACTTGCACTCCGGGTGGTACCGCAGGAATGTTCTTTGTTGTGCACTCTCTATGGACGTGCAATCGTCTATGTTAGGGTCGGTGGAGGCTACGGTGCTCAATCCACAGAACACAGACTTCTTATTTTCCACCTCCTCTGGACTTGCTTCCCTCGGGATAGGCATGGGCCACTGTCCTTCCGGGAGTCTTAGGAATGCGGGGCCGTCACTGTAGACATTGCGACGGGTGAGGTCATCCAGGGGCATCCCCCGGGTGATGACGTCAGCTGGGTTCTGTTTTGTATCAACGTAGCGCCACTCTGTTTCTCCGGTTAACTCTTCGGTTAAGTCTTGAATCTCGGTGACTCTGACTCCCACGAAGACTTTGTACTTGCATGAGTCCGATTTGATCCAGGCGAGTACCGTCGTGGAATCTGACCACAGGATTGTTCTAGACACCGGTATGGTGAGCTCACGTTGGATGAGCGTGGCTAGGTGCGCTCCGACTAGGGCTGCGCAGAGCTCTAGACGTGGGATAGATTGTTGCTTGCGTGGGGCTATTCTCGAGCGGGCGAGGACAAATGCTGTGTAGATCTCTCCCCCCTGGTCTTGGGCCCGCAAGTAGGCTACTGATCCGTATGCGACCTCTGAGGCGTCACTGAAGACGTGTAAGTCCATTTTACATGTCTCTGGCCTCACCGTGGGTGGGAAGTAGCTTCGGCGCATATTAACGCCTGGGAGTGAGTGGAGCTCCATCTCCCACTCTCTCCAGGTGGATCCAAGGTGTGCGGGAATGGGGTCGTCCCAGCCCTGGTCCTTGTCCCACAATGCTCGTACAATCATTTTTGCCCTGGTGGTGTACGGTAGAATACATCCTAGCGGGTCATATTGTCGGGCGAGTGTTGTGTACACACTCCGTCTGGTGGTCGGCGCCGCCGCCGGCCTTCCCTGCTCCGTAGTCAGGGGCTTGTGTCTGCAGTGAAGCGAATCTGTTTTGAATCGCCACACCAATCCCAGGGTCATCTCCTGGGCTTCTCCCGGGATTGTAGCCATCCAGGTCTCGCTGCTGGCTGCCTTGTCCTCGGAGGAGAGGCTGCGCAGTACTTGCGGATCGCTGCTGGCCCACTGCCTGAGATCAAAGCCGCCTTTGATCAATGAGGCGCGGAGTTTAATCAGGAGAGCCTCGGCTTCTTCCTGGGTTGAAAGGCTTTGTAGACAGTTGTCTACGTAAAAGCTGTTCTTTACGCTGTGTCGGACCTCTTCGTCCGCTGCTGGGTCCTCTGCTACATGTTTCTGTAGTGCAAATGTCGCACAGCAGGGGCTGCACGTCGTTCCGAAGGGGAGGACTTCCCATTGGTAGATGGCTGGGTGCTCATCTCCTGGCTTCTCTCTCCATAGGAACCGTAACAGGGGCTTGTCCGCCTCTACTAATCTCACCTGCAGGAACATTCCTTTAATGTCCCCGCTGATGGCCACCTTTTCCTGGCGGAAGCGGAGTAGAACGCCGAGTAGGGAGGGGCCGAGTGTGGGACCGGGCAGTAACTCTTTATTCAGATTTTGGGATCCGATCTGGTAGCTGCAGTTAAATACTATGCAGTCTTTACCGTTGTGATGGACCTTGTGGTGGGGCACGTACCACGATTCAGTGGTCTGGTCAGCCTCTTTAATGTCCATCTTTGTGACGTGTCCCGCTGTGATGAGCTTCTCAATCTCAGCGCGGTATACACTCTCTTGGGCGGGGTTCTTGGCTAAGCGCCGCTCCGTGTTCAGCAGGTACCGTTCTGTGGCGTCTGTCTTGGCGTGGAAAGTAGGCATTCCTTCTCGCCGCAGGAGTGGCGTGGCGTATCTCAACACGCCGTTGACCGGGACTCTCTTGGTCCCTGTCTCGAGGAGGTGAATGGCGTAAATGTCATCTTTAGAGCGAATGTCTTTCTTTCCGTTCTTAAAGGGCATTTGTTCCAAGGTCCATAGCCGCTCTACGTGTTGCAGGAGTGCGGTTTCTCCCTCTGTGACTCGGGAGTGGAGACATCTAGTGGCTGTACTTCGGTTGAGAGATTTGGCGAGCGGGCCTTGGAGAGTCCATCCCAAACGGGTCTCGACTGCTGCAGGACAGCCTCGGGGTCCGGTATGAACCCGGTCTATCGGGACAATGAGGTCTGCATGGTCGGAGCCTATCAACAGGGTCGGCATAGCATTGTCTATGAGCGGGATCGGTAACTTGCGCAGATGTGCATATTTCTCCATCAGCTTGGCGACGGGGTATGTGTACCGCGACAGTCCTATTTCTTGGCTGGTGAAAGCGTCTGCAATCTGGTACCGTCGCTCAGGCTGGCCGCTTGCTGCGATAGAGAATGAGACATTCTCGCCCTTTATCGTCTTCAAATCTCGTCTTATTGTCCGAATTGTCATTTGGGTTTCGCTTCCCCGCAGCCCTAGCTGGGCCGCAGCGGAGGCGAGCAGCAGGGTCTTCTCTGACCCGTCATCGAGGACGGCGTAAGTGTCCAGGACTTTATTCTGGTAGCTTAGTGTCACACGCACTACTTTTAGGAGTACTCGGGCTCCACTGCTGCTGGCGGGATCGATGTACATGACGCTCGCTTTGCGGCTGGATGGTGCAGGTGAAGGGCGCCGTCTGTTACTGTCGTGAAGTATGTCCAGATGGGCTCCATCGCACTTGGTGCACCTTTTCTTTAAGCGGCATTCGGCTGCCATGTGTGAGCGCGCACAGCGAAAACAGCGCTTGTTGGACTTTATCCATTGACCTGCTTCCTCCGCGTTCAGCTTGGGGAAGGAGTCACATTGCGCTAGCCAGTGTTCTTTCTCACAGTAGGGGCACACTATCTTCCACTTCTCCGTTCTGGAGGGGGTACTGTGGCTCCTGCTGCTCGGTACTGACTCCGATTGGTGCATCACAGTCACCGATCTTCTTCCATCATTTAGTCGTCTGGTTCCTTCTCTGGAGCCAGGGGTGCTCCGTCCGAATGTATCTAGCCGTAGGCTGCTGACTTCTCTCGCCAGGAAGTCTGCTAGATCGAGGAGGTTCGGTTCGGGGCCATTCGGGTCTCTGTGGTCCCTCTGCCGCCTAAAGCGCTCCTGACGAGCGGGCGGCAGCTTCTCCAGGATCCTTTCCACATTTGAGTTGGCGTAAAGTTCATGCCTCCCCTTCTCTCTTTGCGCTCCCAACATCCCTACCAGGGACTGCACTCTGATGGACAGGTCGTCCAGTGCTCGATTGTCTATTGCTGGGGGTAAGCGGTCGATGTGTCGGATCTCCTGGATCACGTAATCCCATATGCGCCCATACCTCTGGTCCAATGCTACCAGCGCTGCTGTGTATGGGGTGGTGGAAGTCGCGTAGGCGAGCGCTATATTATGTGCGCGGGGTACCTTTAAGTGCTTCAGTAGGATGGCGTATTTGTGGCGTTCATCCAATACATCCACCAACATGGTCTCCAGACACATGCAGAGTTCTGTATACTGGGCCCGGTTCTCTTGGGTGAAGTCGGGTACCATAGGCGTGCCAATGTATGACGCTGACTGTGGATACATCGGCGAGCGTTGGGGGAGAGGCCTCCTAGGCGAGTCTCCTCCCGCTCCTTGGTATGGGCTGGTACCGGCAGTGTACCATGGCCCGCTTGTCCAGGTGCTGTTCCTCGGTGCGGGTCGTGCGTCGTGCTCACCCGGGTATAGAGTCGGGGGTCTGTAGCGCAGCTCCGCGGGAGTATAGCCTGGGCTGTACCGGGCCTCCTGGTCCGGTAGAGTACTGTGCTGTCTTCGGGCGTGGTTCTCCTCCTCTTCCTCTTCGTCTTCAGTTAGGTCATCCAGTGCTTGTAGTCTCTGGTTTAGCCTCTCCACAGGATATGCTGCTCCTTCCCGGTTGCTAGGTCTCGCTTGGACCGGTGGGGGGAGGTGGTCTGTGGGGGGTATAGACCTCGTCTGTTGGTCAAGTTCAGGGTTGTTTACTCGGCTAGGGGATGCCGCCCTGGAGGTGTGTCTAGACGAGTTCCTGGAGCCTCTGGCGGAGGGAGAGGGTGTTGTCCGTCTGATCAGCTGTTCTATTAGTTGCGACTGCTGTCTGTCGCGCGCTGCGTCCCGTTGAGCACCGGCTCGTTCTCGGGCCACATTCTCTTCCATCTGAATGAGTCTTATTTCTAGACGTATCTGCTCGTGTTCGCTTCGCTGCTGGATCTGCAGTCGGTCGCGTTCAGCAGCGGCGTTCAGGCTGATGAGGAAGGCCTGCTGTAGGGTCCTCTCTGCCTCGCTGGGAGAAGGCGGTTGTATAGGGGAGCCTTCCCTCGGGGTACTCCTTGCGGAGCCTTGGAGTTCTATCTCCACGGTGCTCTCCCCGTCTTCTTCCGTGCCGAGTTCTCTCTCGGTAGCATTGTATTCCTCCCGGGACTCATCGGGGACTACTTCTTCAGTACTGGCGGGGTGTGAAGTCATGTCTGGTTCCCACTGGTCCCCACCGTGAACTTGGTCAGTTACATTAGAGCCCGTAGGGGCCTCTATGGTCGGGGTAGTCTGGGCGTTGGGGTTAGACATACTTTTACTTTCTAGTTTTACCGCGTTTACTGTTAGTAGAAGACTAGGTTGTTGACTGACAGCGTAAGCCTCTAAGTACTGAGGGAGCCGTCGTTCGCGCTGCGGGCGTTGGTTAGGAGGATCGTTTCGTGGAGTGTTCATCATAGGCCATTTCAATATTAATAACACTATATTAATATTACACTAATTACCATCCGGCTCGAAGGACCAATTGTAACTGAGGGGTACAATTCCCTGACTGTATTACTAGATATGATACTTACTACCACTACCTTTGTACTTAATATTCGGCCACCCAGTACACGGCATAAATATATTATCATAAACACTCTCACGTAGATGAAACGGATCCAACACAAATGTACGAAGTCGAAACAGGTCTTTATTTCTACACAGCGATGGTGTGTAGAACAAGCACTTAATCACTTAATTACATTTATGAATTGAAATAGTATGCACTTTTATGGCAAAGAGTATTCGTCGGTATATCAATAGAGAATGTCCAATCTCTGAAGGCGCAGGTGGTAAATATACGACCTGGAATAGTTAAGGAATAACAGCAATGATACTTTAATGATTATATACTAGATACACTAGAGGGGGTTAATCCGGTCGCTTGTAAGCCGACAGGAGTAGGAAGGGGGGGGGGGTAGAATCCGGCTGCCTCGTCCGGCCAAGGGTATCCCAGGTGAACCCACTGTAGTGCCGTTCAATGCGCCGGCGATCCTTGGACCACAGATGAAAGCAGGTGGACTCTTTGTGGGCCGGCTCTCTCCGGTCCACGGGGGAGAGACGTGAAGCGACCTCGTCTTGCAGAGCGTCTCCTCACCTTGCGTCCTCTCCAGGGGGGGGGTTCCAACACACGGCAGTGTCGGGGGTCTTTATCCATGGAATAATCAAAGTATACAAAGCATAATCCGTGCCTGGGAAGGCGGGCTGTCGTCGGTAGAATAATCCGGTATACAGGTCCACTCGCTCGTCGGCTCTGGGGCTCCTCGGGTGCAGCTTCACATGGGGTCAACCACCCTGGGTAAGCAGCCAGTTCTCTGCCCGAAACGATGGGGTACTGACTACGGTAGTATTCTCACCGCACGAAGCACTATATATTAACAGACTATTATTAGCTTAATAGACTACGTCCAACTCGACGATATAGTGCCAAATATGACTATTCAAATATTAATATACACGATGTCTCAATACCGATGGTAGGTGAACTTGGCCTTACTCCCACACGTGGCGTCGCGGGGAGGCTTTACGTCTGTGACTCTATTGGAGGGTAAGAAACTGGACTGAAAAGAAAGTCCTACTTTAGTAGCGCAGTATATATACGCACTATGAACAAATAGTCCCATTAGTGGTGCGGTAGCCAGATTCCTACGCGGAACTAGGACTTGTTCGTACATGTGGAGCGGTACGTTTGAACTGGGTCTGAGGGGTATGGCAGCCTGGCACCAAGGTCTCGACCAATAGTAGAATGGAGACTATTATGGGATGTTCAGTAGGCTAGAATGGATATTCAATGCATATTGTACAAGGAATATACAAGGGATATCAGGGAATATTAGAGAATATACAAATACAATTAAATATATATATATAAATAAATATATATATTCGGTTTAATCTGGCCCTTCACAACAGATTACAATAGTGTGGTGTGACTGGCTTCGCCAGGTCACCCACACTAATTATAGAGATCACAGAGGGGGTACATCAAAATGTGTGGAGCAAGTTTGAGAAATTAGCTTTCTAAACCATCTAGGCCAGGGCCACACTTTGATTTTGCATTCCGAGTCAATATTTTACTTTTTTTTCTAAGCTGTCTGTATGTTTCCCAGTTTGCAGGATCCTTAGTCCTACAATATGTGGCCCATGCCTTATCTCTCTGCCTGAAGGTACTGATGAGGTCAGAAGTGATCCATGGAAGGTGACTACTGTTGTGAAGGATCAGATTAAACCGAATATATATATTTATTTATGGATATATATTTAATAGTATTTGTATATCGTTTGATATCCCTTGTATATTCTTTGTACATATACACTGAATATCCCTTTAGTCTACTACAGCCCATAATAGTTCATTCTCTCATTGGACAAGAACCTGGCGCCAGCAGACAGGCCCCTTGAGTCAAGTTCAATAGTGCCGACGAACATGTCCCAACTAGCCCCGGTTCCGCGTAGGAATACGGCTACCGAAATACGAATGGTACTATTTGTTCACCGTGCATATAAATAGGGCGCAAGTAAAGTAGAACTTTCTTTTAGTCCATTAGTCCTTTACCCTCCAACCTAGTAACAGACGTGAAGCCTCACCCACGACCCACGTGTGGTGCAGTATGGCCTATTTTGGCCCCAGAATAGGCATTGAGACCTCGTGTAAATTCATAGCTGAATTGTCATAGTTTGGCACTGTACCGTCGAGTGGGACGTATTTCTATTAAGTAATAATAGTCTATTATGTATGGTGCATCGTTCGGTTAAAGTTCTAAAGTGAGCAGCACCCCCATCGTTTCCTCGCGTTATCTAGAGTCTTAACCAGGCTGGGCAGACCACGCGTGGTGCTTTCATCCGAGGAGTTCTGGGCGAGGACGAGTGGACCTGCACATTGGATTACCTACCCGGACGACTGCTGAGCCTATACGGCATGGAATATCTATTTGCTTTGGGTGCTTTGATTTGTGGAGCGGATAACAGCCAACGCCAGTGAGTGTTGGAATTACCCCCGAGAGGAGCCCAGGTGAGACGGCGCTCAACCCAGACCGAGGCCGCCTCGCTTCTCCTTCGTTGTGGACCTACAGCTACCGTCTACAAGAGGGCCCAAGTGTATTCATCTGTGGATCAAGATCCTGCGGGCACTGTTTTCTGTACCTGAATTCTCCCCAGGAATCGTTGGCCAGATGGGATGCAGCTGACGGCTCTCCAAACCCCCCCCCCCCCCTTACTGACTTACAACCAGCAGGACCCCTTTAGTATCCCGCTATAATCCTTAAGTACCATCGCTATAGTTTCCCTAAAGAACCAGGTTGTATACTTGCTTCCTGCGTAACCAGAGATTGGACATTCAGTGTTGATTTGCCTACGAATACTCATTTGCCTTACAAGTGCATTCAAATCATAAATGTAATTAAGTGAATGTTGTATATACCTTTTGCTATATTAAACCTTCGACTGTTATATTTGTGTGGACCTGGTTTCATATGTGGGAAAGTGTTCATCATACTTAGATATCGTGTACTGGATGGCCAGAAGTTAAAGTACATCAAGCGGTAGTGGTTTAATGATACCATACTTATCAATACAGTCAGGGAATTGTACCCCTCAGTTACAATTGGTCCTTCGAGCCGGAGGGTAACTAGTGTAATATTAATATAGCGTTATTAATATTGAAATGGCCTATGATGAACACTCCACGAAACGGTCCTCCTAACGTAGAACGCCCGCGGCGCAGACGACAGACACCTCAGTACTTAGAGGATTACGCTGTCAGTCAACTACCTAGCCTTCTACAGACGGTAAACGCGGTAAAAGTAGAAAGTAAAATTATGTCTGACCTTAACGACCAGGTTACCCCGACCACAGAGGCCCTAGTGGGTTCTAATGTAACTGACCAAGCTCACGGTGGGGACCAGGAGGGAACAGACATGCCTTTACCCCCCGCCAATACCGAAGAAGTAGTCCCCGACCAGCTCCGGGAGGAAGACAACCCTCCAGAGGTGGAACCCTGCACGGAACAAGATGAGGAGAGCGCCGAGGAGATAGAGCTCCAGGACTCCCCAACGAGGACAGCCAGGAGCGGCTCACCTCTACAAGCGTCTTCCCCCAGCGAGGCGGAGAGGATGCTGTCACAGGCGTTCCTCGTCAGCCTGACAGCCTCTACCGAACGCGATCGACTCCAGGGTGAACGCGATCGACTTCAGGGTGAACGCGATCGACTCCAAACACAGCAACGGAGCGAAGAAGAGCACATACGCCTGGAGATGAGACGCCTTCAGACGGAAGAGAATATGGCAAGAGACCGGTCCGACACCCAGCGCGCCGCTGACGGTGCCCAAAGAGAAGCAGAGCGCGACATCGCTCTCATCCAGCGCGAAGCCGAGCGCGACAGACTACAAGCCGAGCACGACAGACTACAAGCCGAGCGCGACAGACTACAAGCGCAGCTAATGGAGCAGCTGATCACCAGGGCAACACCCTCTCCCTCCGCCAGGGGTTCAAGGGCCTCGTCGAGACAACAGTCAAGGGCAGCATCCCCTAACCGACCAAGCGACCCTGAACTTGACCACCAGAGAGAGCCTATACCCCCCGCAGACCCCCTTCCCCGACCGGTCCAAGCGAGACCCAGCTACAAGGAAGGAGCAGCATACACTGCGGAGAGGCTAAATAAACGACTACAGGATCTAGAGGACCTGACAGAAGAAGAAGAGGGAGAGGAGGAGAACCAAGCCCGACGACAGCACAGTACTCCACCGGACCAGGAGGTCCAGTACAGCCCAGGCTATACCCCCGCGGCGCTGCGCTACAGACCCCCGACTCCATTCACGGGTGAGCATGACGCACGACCAGCCCCGAGGAACAGCACCTGGACCAGCGGGCCATGGTACCCTGCCGGTACCAGCCCACAGAGAGGCGCAAGAGGAGACTCGCCTAGGAGGCCTCTCTCCCAACGCTCACCGATGTGCCAGCCATCCACGGCGTCATACATTGGCACACCGACGATTCCAGACTTCACCCATGAGAATCGAGCACAGTACACGGAGCTCCGGATGTGCTTAGAGACAATGATGGTGGATGTCGTTGACGAACGCCACAAGTATGCAATATTACTGAAGCACCTGAAAGTACCCCGAGCGCACAATATAGCGCTAGCCTATGCCACCTCTACGACCCCATACACCGCGGCTCTAGCAGCGCTGGACCAGAGATATGGACGTATATGGGATTACGTAATCCAAGAGATAAGGCATATTGACCGCCTACCCCCAGCAACAGACAATCGCTCACTAGACGACCTGTCTATAAAAGTGCAGTCCCTGGTAGGGATGCTGGGAGCGCAACGAGAAAAGGGTATGCACGAGCTATACGCCAACTCTAACGTCGAGAGGATTTTAGAGAAGCTGCCGCCCGCCAGACAAGAGCGCTTTAGGCGGCAAAGAGACCACCGTGATCCTAACGGTCCTGAACCATCCCTCCTCGATTTAGCCGACTTCCTGACGAGAGAAGTCAGCAGCCTACGCTTGGATACATTCGTGCGGAGCACACCAAGCTCCAGAGAGGGACCTAGGAGAGTAAACGATGGAAGAAGATCAGTGACTGTCATGCACCAATCAGAATCAGTACCGAGCAGTAAGAACCACAGTACCCCCTCGAGAAAAGAGAAGTGGAAGATGGTGTGCCCGTACTGCGAGAAGGAACACTGGCTGTCACAATGTGACCTGTTCAAGAAGATGAATGCAGAAGAAGTGAGTCAATGGATAAAGTCCAACAGGCGCTGTTACCGATGTGCGCGCAGTCACATGGCAGCCGAGTGCCGCCTAAAGAAGAGGTGCAGTCGGTGTGACGGAGCCCACCTAGATGTCCTACACGACAGTAACAGAAGAAAGCCTGCACCTGCACCATCGAGCAGCACAAAGGCAAGTGTCATGTACATTGACCCCGCCAGCAGCAGCGGCGCCCAGGTGCTCTTAAAGGTAGTCCGTGTAACATTGAGCCACCAAGATAAAGTCATGGACACTTACGCCGTCCTTGATGACGGGTCAGAGAAGACCCTTCTCCTCGCATCCGCTGCGGCCCAGCTGGGACTGCGGGGGAGCGAGAACCATATGACGATTCGGACAATAAGAAGAGATTTAAAGACGATAAAAGGCGAGAATGTCTCCTTCACTATCGCAGCAAGCGGGCAGCCAGAGAGACGGTATAGGATTACAAATGCTTTCACCAGCCAAGAAATAGGACTATCACAGTACACCTACCCCATCGCCAAGCTGATGGATAAATATGTGCACCTGCGTCAACTACCTATCCCGCTCATAGACGGCGCCACCCCGACCCTGCTGATAGGCTCCGACCATGCAGACCTCATAGTCCCGATAGACCGGGTCCATACAGGACCCAGAGGCTGTCCTGCAGCAGTCGAGACCCGCCTAGGATGGACACTACAAGGCCCCCTCGCTAAATCTCTCAACCGAACAGCAGTCACTAGCTGCCTCCACTCCAGAGTGACAGAAGAAGACACCACTCTCCTGCAGCATGTCGAGAGGCTATGGACACTAGAGACAATGCCCTTTAAGAACGAAAAGAAAGACATTCGTTCTAAAGAAGACATTTACGCCATAAACCTCCTCGAGCAAGGGACAAAGAGAGTCACAGTCGGCGGAGTGATGAGATACGCAACTCCACTCCTGAGGCGAGAGGGAATGCCCACCTTTCACGCCACGAAAGAAGCTACGGAGCGGTATCTATTGAACACAGAGCGGCGCCTAGCCAAAGACCCCGCTCAAGAGAGTGTGTACCGCGCTGAGATTGAGAAGCTAATCACAGCGAGACACGTAATGAAGATTGACATTAAAGAGGCCGATCAGACGACCGAATCATGGTACGTGCCGCACCACAAGGTCCACCACAACGGCAAGGATCGCATTGTGTTTAACTGCAGCTACCAGATCGGATCCCAGAATCTGAATAAAGAGCTCTTGCCCGGCCCCACACTCGGCCCCTCTCTACTAGGCGTGCTACTACGCTTCCGCCAGGACAAGGTGGCTATCAGCGGGGATATCAAAGGGATGTTCCTGCAGGTGAGACTAGTGGAGGAGGATAAGCCCCTACTGCGGTTCCTATGGAGAGAGAGGATCGGAGATGAGCACCCAGCCATCTACCAATGGGAAGTCCTCCCCTTCGGAACCACATGCAGCCCGTGCTGTGCTACATTTGCACTGCAGAAACACGTCGCAGAGGACCCAGCAGCAGATGAAGAGGTCCGACACAGTGTGAAGAACAGTTTCTACGTGGACAACTGTTTACAAAGCGTTTCGACCCAAGAAGAAGCCGAGGCTCTCCTACTCAAGCTACGCGCCTCCCTGATCAAAGGCGGCTTTGATCTCAGGCAGTGGGCCAGCAGCGACCCGCAAGTATTGCGCAGCCTCTCCCCCGCGGACAAGGCAGCCAGTAGCGAGACCTGGATGGCGACCATCCCAGGAGAAGCCCAAGAAATGACACTAGGACTAGTCTGGCGCTTCAAAACAGACTCGCTCCACTATAGACACAAACCCCTGACCACGGAGCAGGGAAGGTCGACGGCGATACCGACCACCAGACGGAGTGTGTACAGAACACTCGCCAGACAATATGACCCGTTGGGATGTATTCTACCTTACACCACCAGGGCAAAGATGATTGTACGAGCACTATGGGACAAGGACCAGGGCTGGGACGACCCAATACCCGCACACCTTGCCTCCACATGGAGAGAGTGGGAGACGGAACTCCGCTCACTCCCAGGCGTCAACATACGCCGCAGCTACTTCCCACCCACAGTGAGGCCAGAGACATGCAAGATGGATCTACACGTCTTCAGCGACGCCTCCGAAGTAGCCTATGGATCTGTGGCCTACTTGCGTGCCCAAGAGAAGGGAGGAGAGATACACACCGCTTTCATCCTGGCTCGCTCAAGAATAGCCCCACGAAAGCAACAATCTATCCCGCGTCTAGAGCTCTGCGCAGCCCTAGCAGGAGCGCATCTAGCCACGTTAATCCAACGTGAACTCACCATCCCGGTGCAAAGAACAATCTTGTGGTCAGACTCTACGACAGTACTCACATGGATCAAGTCTGATTCATGCAGATACAAGGTCTTCGTGGGAGTCAGAGTCACAGAGATTCAAGAGTTAACAGAAGCAGCGAGCTGGCGGTATGTGGACACCAAACACAACCCAGCTGACGTCATCACCCGGGGAATGTCCCTAGATGACCTCCCCCGTCACAACATCTACAGTGACGGACCAGAGTTCCTCAAGCTCCCGGAAGAAGAGTGGCCTACGCCCACCCCACGGGAAGCGAGTAAAGAGGAGGCTGAAAACAAGAAACCTATGTTCTGTGGATTGAGCACAGTCGCCTCCACAGCCCCCAACATAGATGATTGCCTCACCCTACAGAGTGCGCAGATAAAGACATTCCTGTGGCACCACCCAGAGATTCAGCCCACCACTGACATTTCAGCAGCTGACTACGAAGAAGCAGAACTTCTTCTACTACAACGAGCCCAGAGAGACTCGTTCCCCGATGAGCTAGACTGTCTACAGGGAGGAAAGCCCGTCCCATCAGACAGCAGACTGCTCCACCTGGCACCCGAGAGTGACGCCCTAATCTCATCAGAGTGGGTGGTCGTCTGCGGAGAGCCCCCGACCTACCGGATGACGTTAAGTACCCGATAGTCTTGAACAGCCGACACAAGGTCACAGAGCTGATCATAAAGAAATACGACGAGGATGTGCACCACGCAGGAGCAGAGAGAGTCTTCGCGGAGATCAGACGTCGCTATTGGATACTTCAAGGGAGAGAAGCAGTGCGACGCTTCCAGCGAACCTGTCTAGACTGCCGAAAGTGGCGCGCGCAGCCCAGCATACCCCGGATGGCTGACCTACCTCCCTGTCGCCTCCGACTCGGCGACAAGCCCTTTCACTCCACAGGCATGGACTGTTTTGGCCCGTTGTATATAAAGAAAGGAAGAGGAACCGAGAAGCGGTGGGGTATTGTATTCAAATGCATGACCACCAGAGCGATACATATCGAACTCCTTCCAACCATGAGCACAGACTCATTCCTTATGGCCTTCCGAAGATTCACATCGCGGAAAGGAAAACCGTCTACATTGTTGTCTGATCACGGGACAAACTTCAAAGGCGGAGAAAGAGAGCTGAGAGAGAGCTTCCAAGCTATGGGCCCAGAACTTAAGACCCACCTCGCTCCATCCCAGATTGACTTCCAGTTTAATCCCCCGAACGCACCCCACTTCGGTGGAACCTGGGAACGAGAAGTACGTTCTATAAAGACAGCCCTGTACGCCGTGCTTGGGGCCCAGACTGTGGCGGAAGAAGTCCTAATGACAGTCCTCACGGAGATCGAGGGAGTATTGAACTCCAAGCCCCTCGGTTACGTCTCAAGTGATGTAGCAGATGTCGACCCAGTCACCCCCAACACACTCTTGATGGGGCGGCTGGACCCCGCGCTACCCCAGACAATGTACAGGCCTGAAGAAGCGAACGGCCGAAGAATGTGGAGGTACAGTCAAGTACTGGCTGACAAGTTTTGGAATAGCTTCCTACTCCACTATCTACCGTCTCTACAGACCCGCCAGAAGTGGGTAAAAGAGAGAGACAATTTGACAGAAGGAACAGTCGTCATGATTATCGACCAGTCACTACCCAGAGCTATGTGGCCGGCTGGCCGCGTAAGCAAAGTGATCACCGGTGCCGATGGCAAGGTCCGAGCAGCTGAAGTGCTCGTCCAAGGGCGAACTTACACACGACCCGTGGCGAGGCTAATAGAACTGCCAAGACTCCCAGACACTATCGATGACGACCATGACCCCATGACTTTGTGAGTTGACTGACCCTTACAGCGGACCTTGAGTGGTAGACAGTGCGGTTAATCTGTCTCTGCTTAGCTAATTAGGTGGGACTAATTAGGGGGCGGCTGTTGTGAAGGATCAGATTAAACCGAATATATATATTTATTTATGGATATATATTTAATAGTATTTGTATATCGTTTGATATCCCTTGTATATTCTTTGTACATATACACTGAATATCCCTTTAGTCTACTACAGCCCATAATAGTTCATTCTCTCATTGGACAAGAACCTGGCGCCAGCAGACAGGCCCCTTGAGTCAAGTTCAATAGTGCCGACGAACATGTCCCAACTAGCCCCGGTTCCGCGTAGGAATACGGCTACCGAAATACGAATGGTACTATTTGTTCACCGTGCATATAAATAGGGCGCAAGTAAAGTAGAACTTTCTTTTAGTCCATTAGTCCTTTACCCTCCAACCTAGTAACAGACGTGAAGCCTCACCCACGACCCACGTGTGGTGCATTATGGCCTATTTTGGCCCCAGAATAGGCATTGAGACCTTGTGTAAATTCATAGCTGAATTGTCATAGTTTGGCACTGTACCGTCGAGTGGGACGTATTTCTATTAAGTAATAATAGTCTATTATGTATGGTGCATCGTTCGGTTAAAGTTCTAAAGTGAGCAGCACCCCCATCGTTTCCTCGCGTTATCTAGAGTCTTAACCAGGCTGGGCAGACCACGCGTGGTGCTTTCATCCGAGGAGTTCTGGGCGAGGACGAGTGGACCTGCACATTGGATTACCTACCCGGACGACTGCTGAGCCTATACGGCATGGAATATCTATTTGCTTTGGGTGCTTTGATTTGTGGAGCGGATAACAGCCAACGCCAGTGAGTGTTGGAATTACCCCCGAGAGGAGCCCAGGTGAGACGGCGCTCAACCCAGACCGAGGCCGCCTCGCTTCTCCTTCGTTGTGGACCTACAGCTACCGTCTACAAGAGGGCCCAAGTGTATTCATCTGTGGATCAAGATCCTGCGGGCACTGTTTTCTGTACCTGAATTCTCCCCAGGAATCGTTGGCCAGATGGGATGCAGCTGACGGCTCTCCAAACCCCCCCCCCCCTTACTGACTTACAACCAGCAGGACCCCTTTAGTATCCCGCTATAATCCTTAAGTACCATCGCTATAGTTTCCCTAAAGAACCAGGTTGTATACTTGCTTCCTGCGTAACCAGAGATTGGACATTCAGTGTTGATTTGCCTACGAATACTCATTTGCCTTACAAGTGCATTCAAATCATAAATGTAATTAAGTGAATGTTGTATATACCTTTTGCTATATTAAACCTTCGACTGTTATATTTGTGTGGACCTGGTTTCATATGTGGGAAAGTGTTCATCATACTTAGATATCGTGTACTGGATGGCCAGAAGTTAAAGTACATCAAGCGGTAGTGGTTTAATGATACCATACTTATCAATACAGTCAGGGAATTGTACCCCTCAGTTACAACTACCCTTGACCTTGATAGTTTTAATAAATTCATCCACATTGATTTTCCTATCTTGCCAATCTTTTATACATTTTAGTTTTAGGGGAAGTTTGGGTAATTTGATTTTCCAAATGCAGAACACCATGCAATGGTCACTAAAGCAATCTGCCGAAATACCTGAATCAATAATACAGTTAGGATGTTAAGAGTTAAGATTTGTTTATTAAGGACAATGTAAATTAATGAACATCATTTACATGAGTGTATGCATAACATCACAGCATGATAAGGACGTAAATATGCCGGGAATAGCACAGGGCTAATTTCCACCCGTAGTCCGTAGATCTTGGATGTGAGACCAAGATCCAATCAAGCAGGGATTGGCAAGTGGGTGTGACCCGAGTGGGCCCACTTATTAGCTGGGTTAGATTCAAGTTCCCAATAATGTTTTTAGCATTTTTTTTTAGGCTTTATCCAACCAGCAACGGTTAACATCTCCTAAAATTACAAGTTCATTTTTGTCACAAATAGGATTTATGGTGGAGACTAAACCGTTGAGGGAATCAACAGGAGCTGAAGGGGGTCTATACAGATGTTACCAATTGTTATATATTTGTTCTCGTGTAGGATTACCTTCACAAAAATGCTCTCGAAATGAACAGGAACAACTGCAGGCACAATTCATTCAGCAGCTAGATCTGGTGATGACACATAAGTGACTACACCACCACATCTCGTACCTCTATCAGTTCTATAGATGACATAATTAGTTAGCTTGATTTCGTTGTTGGATATCTTGTTATTAAGCCCGGTTTCAGAAAGTGTAATTACATTGGGTTTGTGCTGTTCCACCCACGGCCGCAATAAGTCAATTTTGTGTTTGAGACTCCTTATGTTCAATAATCTTAAGTCCTTTTGCAGAGAGAAATCGGATCACACCTAATGGATAATGATATCAGTGCATACAGACAATGCAAAAAACATATGAAATCTAAATGAAAGAAAAAGAAAATAATATAATAATAATAAAATAATAATAATAAATGAGAAGAAAACATAGGCAAAAGAATGTCTTGAGTTACTCTATTGTCATTTCCTGTGTCTTATGTCTTACCGTACTGTCTGTTGCATAGTCCTACTCCCATAACATATCGGCTAGTCTCCTATGTCTTACTAACTATATTGTCGACTGTACAGTATTTGTGTCATAACATGTCTACTGTCGTCCTATGTCATACTGGATCGTCTGTTGTATATTCCTAGTGTCTTGTGGTCCTACTCCTGTCTTTTGGCATGTTATATTGTCCTCTGTTACACTGTGTGACTATGTCTATAGTTTTTTATTCTGTAGTTACTGTACAGCACTTTGGTCGGCTCTCTGAGCTTTTAAATGCGCTATATAAATAAATGACTTGACTAGAAATATTTGACTTTCCCCCTCTTCCACAGGGTAGATGGTTTTTGAAAATTGAGAACCTATAATAGAACTCTAACCTATGGCTTGGTTTCACAAAGGCATCTCAGTTCTGAGGGCATATGGGTGCTATTTTAAAACTTGGAACAAGTCAGGACCAATGTGATCCAAAGTGGTAAATAATTCACCTAGCCTGTTACAGGTACACTTTTTTCTTGATTCATGTACAGTAGCTTGATCACATAATATGTATATAATATTGGATACATTTTGTACACAAATTTAAGCTAATTCAAAAGGTGAAAAGTCAAGTATGTCATGAAGTCAGATATTGGTTGACCACTAGTATTGATGCATTGGTTGGTCCTTCTGGTGTTACCAGACAGACTGGTGCTCTACCAGCTCCCAGGGGGCAGGAACACCCAGACACTGTTGCTAAGATTCCTTGGGGACACCTTGTCTGTGATTGGTTCATTCTTAGATGGTTGCATTTCTGGAAGTAATTTTTTTACCTGACTGTGTGACATTGTGTGACCTCTCTAAGTTCCATCATGACCCCTTGAGTGAGGTCACACACCAGTCCTCTGGTCACCACCCTGCTGTCGTCCTCCAACTGTGTCTGGTGCCGGATCCACTGCCACACCTGACACAACACAAACGGGGATGTACTACATGAATGAATGAATGAAAACCTTTATTTGTTGACATGTTATTCTCCATATTTCTCCAAACAACTCACGATATCTTGTTCCGTCGAACCAAACAATCATAGCAAAAAATAAAATAAAACATTAAGAGAAAAACATCAAAAAAATAAGGAATTATAAACAAAAGGTCAAGAGCAATGTGTTTGGTTAGCAGACATGTCCAAAAAAGGAGTAGAGGGAAGCTAAGCTTATTGATCCCTACCCCCTTACATTTATATTTGTTCTTCCATTAATTTGACTAGATATAACATAATTTAGTGTATTACAATATAGAATATACTTTTACTTATATTAAAAGATTACAAGAAAAAAAAACTTTATTCACTTGACATCGAAACTCAATTTACCCACCTTTTTATTTGTGAAATAATCGTTTACCCACCTTTTTATACTGATATAGATCTTCATGATTGAAATTCACTATTTCATCTAATTTGACCTAATGCAACAAGACCCCACCAATCTGGCACACCATATCACCAGCACATAACATATCAAATACTATTTAACCTAGGCCTGATAAATAGGGAGATAGCAGGATATATAAGGTTACCTGGGATCTAGGTCTGATGAACAGGGAAATAGGGAAGGTTACCTGGGATCTAGGCCTGATGCATAGCGAGATAGCAGGATATATAAGGTTATCTGGGATCTAAACCTGATGAACAGGGAGATTGCTGGATATATACGCTTACCTGGGATATAGGCCTTATGAACAGGGAGATAGCAGGAGAGATAAGTTTACCTGGGATCTAGGTCTGATGAATAGGGATATAGGGAAGGTTACCTGGGATCTAGGCCTGGTGAAAAGGGAGATAGCAGAATAGGTAAGGTTATCTGGGATCTAGGCCTGATGAATAGTGAAAGATATCACTGGTTTTCGTTGATTATAACAGAATAAGTACTATATAACTATAGTACTATAACACCTTTTAGTGTTTAGTGTAAAAAGGTTGATAGCTCAGGCCTATGCCTGTAAGGAGAGAGATATGGGTCAAAGGGGAATCGCTATGGTGACTAGAAATAGGTGCCAAGTAGGGCTGCACAATTAATCGAAAAATAATCGCGATCTCGATTCATAGACCTATGCGATCTCATTTCTAAATTATTAGATAGATGAGATCTCAGCATCGACGGGGCACCGGTTGAGAGAGTGAACAGTTTCAAGTACCTCAGAGCCCACATATCCAAGGACTTGACATGGACCACACACATTGACAGTGTTGTGAAGAAGGCACAACAACGCCTCTACTTCCTCAGGCGCCTAAGGAAGTTCCAAGTCAGTCAGAAGATCCTTAGGAACTTCTACTCATGTACAATAGAGAGCATCCTGACTGGCAACATCACCTCCTGGTTTGGGAATAGCACTGCACAAGACCGTAGCAGACTACTACAAAGAGTGACACGTTCAGCCGAACGCACAATTGGAGGGGGGCTTCCCACCATCCAGAACATTTACAACAAGCGGTGCAGGGGGAAGGCTAAGAGAATCATCAAGGACTCCAGCCACCCGAACAACTGCCTCTTTGAACTGCTGCGGTCAGGCAAGCGATACCGGAGTCTTAAGGCGAGCACAGAAAGACTCAGAAGAAGCTTCTATCCCCAGGCCATCAGGCTGCTCAACGAACAATAAACAATAAACACTATGCAACAACCATCAAATGCACACAGCACACACACCCACACGCACACTCACTTAAACAAACAACACACTGCAGCACCCACTCTCCACACTCTAGATCACCTAAACACACTTTACACTTTATATTTATTGGTAAAGGATTTGCACTACAACTCGTACACCTTACTGTAAATTGTACCTAAATTGTACCTCATCCCATTTCTGCTCTGCACTATATAGTATTGTATATTAGTACATTGCATAGTATATTGTATATTGTATGGTAACTCAGTTACTTCTATTCTGCATCGAACATTGTACATATGTCTATACTAAACACTGTGACCTCTATTTTTACTTCTATTTTACATGCTTTACTATTTTATTTCATACTTATCTTGTCTAGCACAGTCTCTGGAGCGTAACAGTAAGAAGCATTTTGTATAAAAGTATTCTGTACTTCTGTATGACAACTATTAAAGAAACTTGAAACTTGAGCTATCCAAGGCCACATTCCTTAAAGTGGAACGACGATAATAGTCTGCCTCTGACTTGGGGGTGGTGGGGGCAGGAGGCCATTCCAGCGTATCTCCAAGACGTATCTCCTACACAAGTAACTCCAGCATCATTAACACCACAGTAACTCCCCTACATGTATCTGACCATTCCTTCATATCCTTCTCACTAACTCTCATGCTTAACCGAAAGGTCTTCACCCCAACTCAAACCGTCTCACTCAGACGTAACCTGCCCTCCCTATCCCCCTCCACCCTCTCCTCTGACATACTATCCGCTCTACCTTTGAGTGACACCTTCTCTACTCTCCCCACAGAGATGGCAACCTCCACCCTCCTCTCAGCCCTTGCAACCTCCTTTGACAAGCTCTGTCCCCTTGTTGAGAAACCTGCCCGCCGTTCCCCACCCAGTCCATGGCTGAGAGATGCTGTGAGAGAACAAAGACAGGTCCTGAGAGCGGCTGAGAGGAAGTATAGAAAGTCACGCCTCACTGCTGACATCGACACATATCACAACCTCTTGTTAACATTCTCCAAAACCATTACTAATGTCAAAGCTTCTTTCTTTCACCATAGGATCGAGGCCTCTGCCAAGAATCTTCGCAAACTGCATGCTACCATGTCCTCCCTCCTCACTCCCCCCCCCCACCCCCTCCTCCCTCATCTTTCTCTGCCGAAGACTTTGCGATCTTCTTTGAGGAAAAAGTGGAGAACATCCGCAGCTCCTTCTCCCAACCCCCACCCATTCCAAACACTGAATCGAGAACCTCATCCTTCACTCAGTCATCTTTCTCTCCCATTACAGAAGCCGAGACCCTGACACTGGTAATGTCGAACCGTCCGACTACATGCCAGCTGGACCAGCTACCCTCCCCACTCCTCCAGACCATAGCACCGGACATCCTCCCATTCCTAACTGCAACCATCAACTCCTCACTCAACTCGGGGGTGGTCCCCACCTCCCTAAAACAAGCCAGAGTCACGCCCCTCATAAAAAAAAAAATCTGAACCCCACCGTCATAGGCAACTATCGTCCTGTCTCTCTTTTCTCCTTCCTTTCTAAAACACTTGAACGTGCTGTATCCAACCAACTTACTGCTTATCTCTTACAGAATGATCTCCTAGAGACCTAGACCCTAATCAGTCTGGCTTCCGGACTGGCCACTCCACAGAAACGACCCTCATTGCGGTCACAGAGGCACTTCACTTAGCAAAAGCGAAAGGCCTCTCCTCTGTCCTGATTCTCCTAGATCTATCTGCAGCCTTCGACACAGTCAACCATCAGATCCTCCTCGCGGCCCTCGCAGGAATGGGAGTGGCTGGATCTGCGCTGACATGGCTGACATCATACCTCAATGACCGCTCCTACCAAGTGTCATGGAGAGGGACCCTGTCGGCCACCCGCCCCCTGCGGACGGGTGTCCCCCAGGGCTCGGTCCTAGGACCCCTTCTCTTCTCCCTCTACACTAAATCGCTGGGTAACATTATCACGTCTCATGGCTTCTCATATCATTGTTATGCCGATGATACTCAACTCTTCCTCTCCTTCCCTCCCTCAGATATCCACGTCTCTGAGCGGATCTCGGCCTGTCTGTCCGACATCTCCGCCTGGATGACGACCAACCACCTCAAACTGAACCTAAGCAAAACAGAATTGCTCCACCTGCCGGCCAAATCCTCCCCCCTGACCGACCTTTCCATCACAGCTGAGAATGCAGTTGTGACCGCGTCCCCGACCGCCAAGAACCTTGGTGTTGTCCTCGACGACCAGTTGAACTTCTCTGCTCACATCGCAGCGACAACCAGAACCTGCAGATTCCTCCTGAGCAACGTCAGAAGGATCCGCCCCTTCCTGACAAAAGAAGCCACCCAACTCCTCGTCCAATCAACAGTCATCTCCCGCCTCGACTACTGCAACGCACTGCTCGCTGGCCTCCCGGCCACTGCCACCAAGCCTCTTCAACTCATTCAAAACGCAGCGGCCCGCCTGATCTCAAACCTACCGAAGTCGGCCCATGTCACCCCACTTCTTAGGGACCTGCACTGGCTCCCCATTGCTGCACGTATCCGCTTCAAGGCCCTCGACCTAGCATACCGTGCGGCAAAGGGAACCGCTCCCGCCTACCTCCGGTCAATGGTCTCTAACTACACACAGGAAAAGAGCAGACCACGAGGAGAGAGCTAGAGAGCTAGCGAGATAGGCCGCTAGTGAGCGAGGACAGATAGGTCGCACAACCACGAGAGATAGAACTTATTAATTTAGTTTCTTAGCTTTCCTTAGACCTCTAAAGACTTTCAATTTTGCAATCTGTGTGAAACCTTTGTTTATGCAAATAAACATCCTTTTGATACAATGGACTCTCAACTTACACTTTGTCTACGAATGCAACGGGGGAGAAGAGATCGTGTTTTAGCCAATCAACCGTGGGAGTACCAAATTCCACCAAATGATTGCCTCCATGAAACAAACAATACACAATGCACAGATGGCCAGGAGAGGTGATGAAGGCTGATAACAATCAACAACATGCTGAAAACACTGATATCTATCAATAGGGAGATAGCAGGATTGATGCAGTTACTTGTGATCTAGGCCTGATGAATAGGGAGATCGCAGGATAGATAAGGTTATCTGGGATCTAAACCTGATGAACAGGGAGATATCAGGATAGATAAGGTTACCTGGTATCTAGGCCTGATGAATATGGAGATAGCAGTATAGGGAAGGTTACCTGGGATCTATAGGCCTGATGAATAGGGAGATGGCAGTATAGGGAAGGTTACCTGGGATCTATAGGCCTGATGAATAGGGAGATGGCAGTATAGGGAAGGTTACCTGGGATCTATAGGCCTGATGAATAGGGAGATGGCAGTATAGGGAAGGTTACCTGGGATCTATAGGCCTGATGAATAGGGAGATGGCAGTATAGGGAAGGTTACCTGGGATCTATAGGCCTGATGAATAGGGAGATGGCAGTATAGGGAAGGTTACCTGGGATCTATAGGCCTGATGAATAGGGAGATGGCAGTATAGGGAAGGTTACCTGGGATCTATAGGCCTGATGAATAGGGAGATGGCAGTATAGGGAAGGTTACCTGGGATCTGGAGATCTCTGCTGTGGCTGAATCCTCTACTTGGCCTCTGTAGAAGAAATGGCCCCTGCCTAGGAGAGAGAACATGATGTGAAACTGACTACATGGTAGAAAGTTAAAATAATAATTAATCTTCGTCTTGAGAACCATGAAGCTGTTTAGATTTTTTTGGTGTTCCAAATCACTTCGGAGTAACAAGAGTATGAATGTCATGCCGCACCCAAAGGACTCAACTCCAACCTACCACCGTCTTTTTTAGGTGGTGAAAACATTTGAAAATGAAAAGAAATATATTCCTTTTAAAACTTAAGAGTTATATGGTTTTTCATCTGAAGGATTTGATTAATGCTGTCCTGCCAAGCATGTTTCAAGTTAGATTATGTCATGTCCCTCTCTTTTTACAGTGTAGAGGAGTGAATTCTTTAGTTTTTTGGCTCCTTGCCCGTAGCAGCAGCAACAATAACACAAGATGTTTAAATCAATCTTAACTTAAACTTAAAAATGTATTAGCAGCTTATTCAAAATTGTCAGCATTGTGTACAATAACAAAAAAGAATAGCAACAATAAGCAGCAGAATGAAAAGCAAAAACAGTGAAAAATCTGTGCACATTTACCTGAAAGCCAAGCGTCGATGAAGAGGATTCCCACTGAAATGTTATACTTCAAGCCATACAAAGTAACTCCTCCCTGTAAGGAGAGGTGAAATACTACATATTATTTTGTAGCATAATGCAGTAAATAGTCATGTGGAGTTATAAGCACCAATGCAGGACCTGGTTCCTCTAAAGCAGCTCAACTCTGTTATAATAATATATATGGAACCACACACCACAGGTGTGTCAATGGAAGCCTTGCACACATAATGTTTAGAATGCCCATTTGTCCTCCATGTTGGAAGAAACAACGGTTGCCATGTGCAAATCAGCGGTTGCCATGTGTTGATGTATACCAAATTTGTAATTGGTATACTGTATTTAATAAATTGGTGTCTTAAACCAATTTGCCACTTAAACAAGTGACAATGGAACAGTAATATCAAGCTTTTCCAGTGTTTACCTACTCTACCACTGCACAGAAATTAGGCATTTTCTTTAGAAAATAGTTATCTATGGGTACAGGCAGCCATGTTGAAAAGCCATGAAGAAAGAGAACTACACATACTGTACAATTCCTCTTATCATGCAGAAAATGATCTTCTACTGTATACACAGCAATAATTGCCTTTTACAGATGCAAATAACGTGCACAGACATTTACGAACACCAATCATACCCCTGTGCAAATGCTCTGACCAATCACACCCATGTATAGATGCTCTGACCAATCACAGCAAAGACTGATCTTTTCATGATTATAATGATGATCATAACATCCAAGGTTCTCTTGATGTCACTGACACAATATCTACATACCGTATGTGCTTGTATTTAATCATTTAGAAAACAAGTTGCATATACTACAGGATACTACTAATAACAATAATAACAAAAATACTACAGGATAATAAACTAAGACAAAAAAGCCCAAAACATTGTTGTCTTCATTATCAGATGCTGCCCAACTGTCGGTCTGGGGAGGGTGTGGACCGCCACATGTCTTCTCTGTCGGTCTGGGGAGGGTGTTAGACTACCATATGCCTCCTCTGTCAGTTTGGGTAGGGTGTAGACTACCACATGCCTCCTCTGATACATGTGGAGTCGCCAGCCTCTTCTTTTCACATGACAGCAAGGAGTTTCACTGGGAGAGCGGAACACACGCAGAGGTTCACGCTATCTCCCCCAGATCTCCTCCCTGCTGAACACGCACCCGGCTGACCAGTAGAAGTTGCTATTGCAAAGACTCATACCCCACCGGCCTCCCACTCTGCCAATTGTGTTCATAGGGACGACTGACCCAGCCAGAGGTACTACTGCCGGCATGGTCTCTGCGGTGGTGGGCGAGTGCTTAGACCTCTAGTCTACATGACCCAGACGCCCCCATTATCAGATGTATGTGCACATAATATAGCTGGTGTATCAGTGATCAATCATATCAGCCAATCATATCATTGGCTTCATTGTCAGAGCATCTAACATATAATTGGCATCTGTTAACAGCAAACTGTAAATGTCTGTACAAATGACTTCTGTCTGTACAAGACAAATCTTGTCTTGTCTTGACTACACATGTTACACTCTCCCAGTTATTTAAATTATGTGGCTATAGGACAAACCTGATCTGTGACCATTTTTAATTACAATAGTACCTATTCGATTACAATCTGTGTATACAACTTATTGCAAAATGTACATAAATACAGCTATGTATGATTATCCAGTGGAATAGATTGTGCAATACTGATATTTTGTGCAAAAGGGCAATGGGCAATCTACATGCAATAACGTGCAATCTAATCCAGCACTTTACAATTCAAGTGCAATAAAATGAGCACATTATCACTTTGCCACAAGCACCAGTCACTTCAACACTTGGTACCTAAAGCACTTTAAACATATAGAAGGCTCACCAACGCCTCTTATTCCTGAGGATTGATTGATTGATTGATTGATTGAAAACTTTATTAACAGATTTCAGAATGGGTACAATACAGTACGGCTCAATACAAACAACTGCTATGAGGATGCAGACCAGCAAAATACTTTTGTGTTGTTTACATCAGGGTCCTCGATTTTAAATTCATCAGGACATTTATGACATACAAATATACAGTACTGTGTAAGAAAGAAAATAAATATCATAAGAAAAATATATACATCCGAAGGGGAAGAAACTGTACATTGGAGGGGGTTGGGTGGGGGGGTTTGGACAATTACCGGGGCCAGTTTCTAATTGCAGCCACCCGTAGGTGGTCTTTGAGAGTGGTTTTGAAGGAGGGTAGGGATTCACATTATTTTACGGCTGTGGGTAGGGCGTTCCACATTATTGTGGCATAATTGCGAAACGTGTTTAGTCCCTTGTTTGAGCCGAATCTGGGTTGAATATGATTTGTGGAACTCCCTCTGGTGTTGTGGTCATGGAATTCACTGACCTTTGGGAAGTATTTTGACATGTACATGGGTACATCATGTACATACCAGTCTCCTGGTATGACAATTGCACTGCCTCAGACCAGAGAGCACTGCAGAGGGTGGTGAAAACCGTCCAATGCATCACCAATACATCATTCCCTGCAAGTCTATTCATCACAAACGGTGTCTGAGGAAGGCAGCATTGTCATCCCAAGACATCAGAAGAGCGGTAGCCAGCAGGACAGAGCGGCGCAGGCAAGCGAGAGATGAGAGGCACCCCCTACATGGCCATGTACCTGCCCTCAGTCGACTAAAATCACAGAGATGTTTCCTGACCAGCACTGCTCCACTGGAGACAACACCATCTGAAGCCCACCTTAGAATGTGGAAGGAAAAGATGTCCAACCACCCACACAGCTCGACTATGCTCATCCCCCCTGCCGAAACCCTCCCACCAGGAGATAACAACTGGCCAAAATGGAAGTGCCTGAACCGACTCCGCTCAAGTGTTGGCTGTTCCAGGGAAGCCCTAAGCTGATGGGGTTATTTTAGTGGCCCAACCACATGTAACTGTGGCACAGAACCCCAGACCATGGAGCACCTCCTTCGATGTCCTCCGTTAGGTGGACCCTGCACAGCAAAGGACCTAGCACTGGCTGGACATTATATAAGATGAATAGCTTTGTATATGAACACGAAAAGAAGAACTGTAATCATAATTATCATATCTACCTACCTCATACTATAGTCTACTCATATAATTCTGTGTGATAGCATGTACAATAGTGCTGTATATACCATATATATATATTTATTCTTACCGTATATATATTGTTATGGGAATGTTATGTATACATCTGTGTTAAAATACATATTCTATGTCTTACAGCTTGACTAGTTTAATATGACCAACTACTAGTGAACTAGTCTGCCTGACTACAGACACTACTGTCCCTTTAAGAGCTCCAAGGTATGGGAGCTGTAGAGTCGTGCCAAGGTTGTTTCCCACTCCAGTTAGACGTAATAAATAACATAGCCTAGCCAAGCAGATTGTTTAGTCATTTGTCCCTAACTGGGGCACATTTTGTTTACCTTTCTGTCATATCTGGATGTATAATGTACGTCATTTTCAATTGTGTATTAATGTACGTTCTGACCAGAGCTCTTTGTCATTTTCTGGTCAGACGCTTGTGTGTAAACATAAACGGATCACTTTCACTGTGGCCACAGATGAATAAACTATGTTATTTTTTTAATAACTCGACTCAGAATGATTTGCACGGCTCATCTTTTGTTCTTGGTCATTTCCACGACAATATCCACATCTGTCTGTACATACCTGCATATAATCCTTTTTACATACAGTATCTGTAGATACTATATCTATATCTGTATATATAATTACCTACCTATTCTTACTAGTTATGCTGCTGGCCAGTATGACTTACTACCATAGTGTCTTTATACCTGTATTACTGCACATATTCATACTACAACTCTGTACATATATCTTATGAGCACTATTACTCAGTAGTACTAATTTATATATTTTATACCCAGTTTAATCATCTGTACATTGTATATTACTATTGCACTTTTACATTTGCTTTAATTTAATTGTACTGTACTTGTGCTGTATAATGACAATAGCTTTTTTTTTATCTAATCTAATCCTATTTCCCAGTTTGTCTCGCCACATTGCACATATTGTGTTGTCATTGTCTGTTTGATCTATTGTCTATTTGATGAATATCTATTGTCTATCTATTGTCTGTTTTTTATGGTTGTGAAGTTTGTGTAGTTTAGTTGTCATGGTTTTACTTGGTTTGGTGGTCCTGTGATGAACAGCTGAATCTCACAGGGTTTGCTGCTTTCTCTTTCGTGTAGGCTATCCTTACGGTCAGGCTTTCAAGTATTCAGTTTAGTGCTGTTCAATGCCCTGTTGAGCATTCAGCCGTTCTCTGTAGCCATTCTTGTTTTAGGCTACTGGCTTCATTTAACACTTTTTCTTTTCCGAGAAGCTGTTTTTTTTTTAATTGAAGCTGAGTGTTTGATTGTAGTCTGTTTCTTTTCTTTTCTTGTCATTAGTCCACTACAACCCATCAACTCCCTTAGTGAAGGTTTATTGTTTTTGTTTGTTGTTTTCTATAAACTCTTTATTGAGTGTTGTCCTGTTGTTCTTATCAACTCCTTTTATTTTGAGGCATTCCACCTGTAAAGGTTGTTTTTTGTTATTTATTTCCCCCCCTTCTCCTTATTGTCTGTGTAAGCAGTTTTATGGCTATTTTTCATGAATAACTTAAAGAGTCCGTATTATCTGTTAGTGACCTGCAGCCCTCACATTACTAACTTGTACTGTTCCTTCTGTTGAATGAATGAATGAATGAATGAATGAATTACACATTACTAACTTGTACTGTTCCATCTGTTCTTGTGGTTATGAAGTTTACATATATTTGTAATTAGTCTGCTCTGTTAACATCAACCTGCAAAGGGACTACAGATGGAAATCAGCATCTGGCTATAATATGTGAAATATTATTGGTGAAATAAATAAACAGGGTGTGTATAAGTAGATTTACTGCACAATGAGAGGAAATATATGGACACACTTGGTGCTGAGATGCTATCTGATAGTAGTATAATATATATATATACAGTAGGTTGCTCTGGGAGGTCAGGGGGACTGACCGCAGGCATGCAGAGTAGGTCATCAGGGGTCACGGTGAGGTCATCACGAAGCTGGAGAAGCTGGTTATCGCCCTGAGTATGGAGCTGAAAGAGCTGATATAAAGAAAGAGAGGGAGAGAAGGAGGGGTTGGTGGGGTGAGAATGGAGAAGCGAGAATTTTTTACCTGAATCCTATCTGTAAAGAGGACATGTGATAACTAGCCATAAAACTTACCAGCGTGTGTAACTAAACAGTTTAGCAAACAATTTACATCTTCAAAAGATTTTCTAAAAAACTTGGGCAAAAAAGTGTGACAAAAGTCATTACAACTCAAAGGTCATTAACAGCACCCAGCATCCTTTTCGTTTGTATTGTTACACATTTACCAGCCCAGCTCAGAAAGGGAGACATACTTCCTGCATGGGTTCTATCAATCCTAGGTCGTACACCATGAAGCCGTCCACACCAGCCTTGATCTCCAGCAGCTTCAGTCTGACTTAAGGGGAAGGTTACGAGTGTGTTTGAAACATGATTTGAATGCAGTCGCCACACAACTTCCCAAACGCTAAAATAAAGAAAATAATAAAATAATTTGATAAAATGTTAGTCAATGGTGACACAATTATCATACTACTATCGACTGCTACTACTGACTGCTACTATCGACTGCTACTACTGACTGCTACTATTGACTGCTACCATTGACTGCTACTTTTGTCATGCTACTATTGACTACTACCATTGACTGCTACCATTGACTGGTACTATTACTAACTGAGTTTCAAGTTTCAAGTTTGCTTTTATTTGTCACGTATAAATTACAAAATGCAAATGAGGTATGGATGTAGTGCAAATCTCTTTAATAAATAGATAAATATGATGTAGTGTTAAAGTGTTTAAAGTGTATAAAGTGAGTGTTACGGTGAGTGTTTGTTTAAAGTGAGTGTGTGCATGTGGATGTGTGTGCAATGAGTGTAGATGGATGGGTTGATGTTACAGTCATTGAGCATCCTAATGGCCTGGGGATAGAAGCTCCTTCTGAGTCTCTCTGCACTGGCCATGAGACTCCGGTAGCGCTTGCCTGACCGCAGCAGTGCAAAGAGGCAGTTGTTTGGGTGGCTAGAGTCTTATGGCTATTCTCTTAGCCTTGGCCCTGCAACGCCTTGGCCCACCTCCAATTGTGCGTTCGGCTGAACGGGCCACTCTCTGCAGTCTGCTGCGGTCGTGTGCTGTGCTATTCCCCAAACCAGGAGGTGATGTTACCAGTCAGGATGCTCTCTATTGTGCATGAGTAGAAGTTCTTAAGGATCTCCTGACTCACTTTGAACTTCCATAGGAGCCTTCTTCACTACACTGACTATGTGTGTGGTCCATGATATGTGGACTCCGAGGTGTGTGTGTGTGTGTGTGTGTGTGTGTGTGTGTGTGTGTGTGTGTGTGTGTGTGTGTGTGTGTGTGTGTGTGTGTGTGTGTGTGTGTGTGTGTGTGTGTGTGTGTGTGTGTGTGTGTGTGTGTGTGTGTGTGTGTGTGCGTGCGTGCGTGCGTGCGTGCGTGCGTGCGTGCGTGCGTGTGTGTGCGTGCGTGCGTGTGTGTGTGTATAATTATTATATGGCCTGTCTGTCTGTCTTCCTGTGTGTATAATGCAACTGCCTGAACATCTTGCCTGGTGACAGTGGCGAGGGCTGTCCTGTGGGAGGCACTGTCCCTGTCTTGAGGCAGCAGCAGGGCAGCCATGCCACCGGTGGCCAGAGCCCCGCGGCGGTGACACGTCTGCACCAGCAGGTCCATGTAGCTGCGCAGGAAACGCTTCTCCATGTTGACGTACTTACTACGGTCCGGGAGCAAGAACGCCTCCCGGTGACCTGGAAGAGGAAGATATGAATGACCTTTTTACCTCTAGATATGACCTTTTGACCTTTGGGGGTACAGAAATGGTGCTAATATTAACAAATGGTAATGTGTCCCTTGCCTAATTAGGTGAGAAGTGTGAAAATTATGACAATGAAATATTTCATGATTATCCTTTTATCCATTGCACCACCCTTTCCCATTGGATGGTCCCTCTAGTCTAGAGGCACACAAGGGGCCCAAGGCTCAGAGCTTGATTTGTTGAAGGATCCAATAGTTCAGTGGACACTTTTCTGATGCAATGATAAAGCAAACATTTCATATTAGGAGTTCCGGTGATGAAACCGGTGTGTACAACAATATATATGGAGTTCCGCCCCAATCAGCCAGAGTAACGACACCTGTGTCTAATTAATGGAAGTGGTTGCGGCCCGAGAAAAGGGGTGAACAAACAGAGAAGATTGGCGAACCTTGACCGGCAAATCCACACGTGAGTAGAGAGAACATTAACACACTGTATGATCTGTTTTGGAAGGAGGACCCTGCTGTGTGCTACTGCCCCTGTCTGTCTGAGAACCCACTCTGTGTAGGACCCCTGCCTGTCTGACTACCCTCTGCCACACATGTCCCTGGACTGTCCGAGAACCCGTCTCCATGTACCGAACCTCATTACTGGACCTCGACCATTCTACTGGATTGTGGACGGGAGCTTGCTGTTGTGCATTAACCCATTCCTTCCCACAATCTTTTGATTTTCATTTCTCTGGTTGTGGAACTTGAATTTATGGTTTTCACACAAACACTCTACAACCATACAAGTGTGTTGCAATATAAACTGGTAATTTATCCTGGTTAAAAATGTCGTTTTCGGATCACTGGGACCTCAGAGCGACTAAACGTCATTGTTTTAACAAAAATATAGTATGTTCTTTAACGTAGGTAGAGTCACACTTCATCCCTCATCGATACAGATCCTCTTCCACTGCTTCCCTCACTGTCCCGTCATCCGAACTCAAATCCACGTGCTACACCCCGACTCTGGAACACCCTCCCCCAGACCTTCAGAGACTCTCCTTCACTCTCCACCTTCAAATCCTGTCCCAAAACCTACCTGTTCTCCCTAGCATTTAACCCTCCCTACCCATAACCACCCTCCTCCAACCTGTTGCCCCCCTTTTCCCCTCCCCTCTCTGCCTCCCCTCCCGGCTCCTGTATTTTTTGTTGTCTGTTACTGTGGCTCTATGTTCCTGTGTATGATATTGTTCCCTGTTTCCCCTGTGGTTCTATATTTCTTTTGTTTCTTTGTTTTTTCCTTCTGCCTACTGTCAGTGATTTCGGGTTACTGAGAAGCGCTCTATAAAATAAATGAATTATTATTATTATTATTATTATTAGATGCAAGCCAGGCGGCTATGCTCACCAAACTTATTGACAAAGGAGGCGGAGTAGTCCCAGATGCCACAGTTGAGTCCTGCTGAGTGATCCCGGAGCTCATAGAGAATCTCTTCCATCTCAAAAGCTGCCAGGATGTTCTCGATCAGCACAGTGGCCTTGATGCTGCCTAGAGGAAGGCCGAGCTACGCACACAAGACAGACATGTGTCAGACATGCATCTGAGAAGGAATAATAATTGTAACTTTCTCTCTCCCTACGGTTACCTCCTTGCCTATAGTATTATAGGCAGCAATACAGTCATGTCTAACAATAAAACATCTGCTGTGCAACTATGTGGAGGTGTCAAACAGTTAACAAACCTCTGTCCTGGTTCTTACTGTGTCTGGGAGAAAATAAACCTGAATGTATCTGCACACACAAACCTTATCTTCCGTCCAGACAAAGATCTTGTTCCATAGTCTAGCCTCCATGAAGCTCTCTACCTAGATAAAAGGTAGGGAAGAGAAGAGAGATTTTATATATTTTTCATATTGATTGTTTTTCTACAGTATTTGATAGGGTTGTGTGTTTTCTGTTGGGTTTCCAGGTCGGGAGGTGGCTCATCAGGACATACACCTGGGCCTGGGTGTATCTCTCAAATAAAGTCTGCCGTCAGGATCAATGTTCTCTTTCTGCACAACAACACACATCAATAATCTGGTTATTGTTTAGTTCACACCTTTCAACATGCACAACAAACTATTTGTATTTCATTGTTTTTATATTTTATATTTTTTATTTCATTGAATTGCTTTTGTTAATAAATAATTAGATTATTTAAATAGTTTCATGTGTCCCCCATCCTTGTTTCAACCTGTGAGCCAGGGTTGTAACGAAGGTTATCCTATAACCCTAGTTATATGAGTTCTGGCAAGCGTCTTGCTCGTTTACATTGAAAGTATTTCACGTGCACCTTACATCTACCCAGCCACGCCCACTCCCGGTCACGCATATAACACGGCGGCGTGCTGTGCTCCTCCTCCCAAGTCTGAAGTCTGAACTTCATTTGAAAGGCAGTCAGGGGTCCTCCGGGCCACAAAGCAAGACACTTGCCAGAACTCGTATAACTAGGGTTATAGGATAACCTTCATTATATTTCGTTTTGGCTACGCGTCTTGCTCGCTATTGGACCAATGATAAATGTACACACTGAGGTCCCCTTTACGACCACCAGAAAAAACGGGGAGGGTCCTGGCCCTCACACGACTCGTCCTAACTTTGTTTCTTTGTTTTTTCCTTCTGCCTACTGTCAGTGACTTCGGGTTACTGAGGCTTTTAAAACCGGTTACCCCAGGCGGGGAGGTGCACGTTTTGCAACAAAAACACAGGGGACAGACCATTGTATAACCCAAATATCGGGGCTGCAACTGGTCTGCCTCGCCAAAGAAAGGACTCGATTCAAAATCGGCCTCTGTCTGGCCAGGGCCGTCTGTTTCGGACAGACCAGGGCGTGCCGGTCCCAAGACAGCATTACAAACGCCCGGGACCAGGCACCGCCTTCCCTTACCCCGTTAATTGTGTCAAAAAACAGGGGGACAGGCCTTTAAAGTTACAGCCCACTCAGGAAGCTGGCTGCCATCCTGGAGAACCCCTCCCACCCTCTCTACGACGAGTTAGTCAGGATGAGAAGCACGTTCACCCACAGACTCATACCCCCCTGACAGTCCTTCATACCAGCGGCCATCAGGCTCCACAACAGTGGGCAGGGACTGCTGCCAGACATCGACCTAGAACTAATAGGAACCCAAGGAGGACAATAACACTACCTTATGCATACTGCACCTTATGTGGATACTGTGATACTGTGAATAATGTATATTTCAGTTAGTTAGATAGTAAATTATAACACTACCTTATGCATACTGCACCTTATGTGACACTGTGAATATATATCTCAGTTAGTTAGATAGTCAATTATATTGACCTATTTGTTTACACTGCTTGTGTTGTTTTTACTACCTGTACCCACCCCCCCCCCCCCCCTTCCCCCATGCTGCTATGATGCCTGAATTTCCCCAAGGGGATCAATAAAGGAATATCTTATGTTATATTGGGATGCATATGCTTTATTTTTTTTATCGCTTGAAAACCCCACACGAAAGCCATCATTTGTGGGCTCTGAGCCTACGTTATTCAAAAACGAGATGAGACATGAGAACCACCACGGCTCCACTTAACAAGATAGACAATCGCCGATCGTTTCTTTCTTCTTTATCAGAAAGGGTAACGTGGCCCCCTTGTCATTTTATTTCGGGGACACGGCACACATTAAACACATTTGAGTGACATCACTGCACAGTGCACACTGTTCCGGAGGAACTCTCTCGCCGGGTCTGAAGAGAAGCACCAAGCGCTTCCTTGCTTTTCTCTTAGTCCGTCTAGGGAAGAGAGAACAACGCTCTCTGGGCGCGATGGAAGTGCTGGTGGCGTTGCCATCTCCAAACTAAATTCACACTAATAACTATCTGTCTCTCAAGCTGCAGAGCGCATGTGAGCAACACTTTCGAATGAAAGAACGAGGGAGGAGGAGCACACCACGCCGCCGGGTTATATGCGTGACCGGGAGTGGGCGTGGCTGGGTAGATTAAAGGTGCATGTGAAATACTTTCAATGTAAACATTAGGTTTGAACAAGCTGTCCAATAGCGAGCAAGACACGTAGCCAAAACGAAATATAACAGTTGAGTACCGTTCACATTGGGATTTGGTGCTTTACTCTGTCATAACAAATAATTTAATCTCAATTGTAAAATGGTAATAATTATCCATGGCATATTTGGTCATAATTGGACTCAGGGTTTAGGTGGAGATGTCAAAAATGTGTTGCGACGCCCCTTTTGTGCATTTGTAGTGCCCCCTAGTGGTCAATTTGAATGTGATTTTCAGGGACTATAGGGAGGTGTAGTCTGACATCACTGGTTGTTCCAGCCGTATAGGGATTTATCATTGGGAAAATGGATTATCGGCTATTGTAACAATTCTGCCGCATGGAAATTGAAAAGCTTAAAATGTTTGCACAAAATGAGTTCCCTTCTATCACTAACATTATTGTTTAAACATTTTTGGTTGAAATAATTGAAAAAAAAAATGTTATGATTAATTGCGAATATTTTCATGTTGAGCTGTAGATTGTGGATGAATAAGCACAGAAACACTGTGCCAATGTTAATGCTTTATTTGTTTTAAACGAGGCGATTTAGAAATGGGCAATGGGGAAATACATTGCGTTGGACAGAGGGTGGAACACGAAAAACAGCAATGACGTAACCACTACACTTCCCTATTCCAGGTCATTATCTGGACATACACTGCAAATAAGGCCTAACGGTTGTTAACTTGCATCTATTTATGTAATTAGCCACACCATTTTGGAGTTAATTGGTTAATGGAAATTAAAAGATATATCAACAATCCTTATACTAACTTTAATAAGCTTCATCCAATAATGATCCAGAGCTAATTTGGTAGAAATCGGACGTGGAGAATTTCAGAAAAATGGCGAGAGACAAATAAGTTGTTTAGCTCATTTGAGTTGTGCCATGAATTACACTATGACGTTGTCAATTTAAAAGATAATTTTGCAAGTCAAGAAAGTTGATTGACAAGCAAATTAGCTAATGTTAGCTAAGATTATCAATAGCTTTTGCTGTTATAACATAAGGTTAGCTAGCTGACAATTACACCTTTAAACTGACAAATATGTGTTCATTAATGGCACAATTCAAATGGGATAAAAAAAAAATTTGTCTCTCACTGTTATATTTTTTCTGAAATAGGGTCCCACGTGGTTCCAGCAGAAGGGGAGGGACTTGTCCTCTATTCGTTGGAAGCAGAGAAATCCTCAGTCAAGACAGCAGAGCCAGACAGCGCTATTTTTTTTCCTAGCCGCATTTCTGGCAGACGCTCTCTGATTGGCCACTGACATGTTTGCCCAATCGCGTGACGAGCTGTGTCTTTGCCCATTTCCGCGTCGAACAGCCTGTTAGACAAACTCTAACCTTAACCAACTTCAAAAGAGTGCCTAAGCTTAACCAGTGTAGAAACAGGCGTCGGCCAATCAGAGAGCGTCTTGCCAGAAATGCGGCTAGGGAAAAAAATAACGCAGCCAGACACATTTCTTTTGTTTTTGTATTGTATGAGTGCAACTAATTGTAAGTTCAGAATATTACATTCATACTAAATATGTAAATAGCTTTTTACGACCAACTCGACGCGGGATTTATACATCTCGACGCCCGATAGCCGGCTAGCTAGCAGAGCTAACAACGAAAACAACCAGGAACAAGTGATGAATGAATGAATGAAAACTTTATTTAACAGATTGCAGAATGGGTACAATACAGTACGGCTCAATACATACAATTGTTAAGGGGATGCAGACCTGAGAAAGACGTTTGTCTTGTTTCCATCAGGGTCCCCCATTTTCAATTCATATAGACATATATGACATACATGACATACAGATAGTCAGTACTGCTACATCTATACATTTATGACATACCAGATTTGCAAATACAGTACTGTTTGTGATACAGAAGGAGTCAAGAAAAGGGAGTATATACATTTGACGTAGAAACTGTACATTGGAGGTTGGGTGGGGGGGGTTGGGTACATTGGGATATTGACAACCATACTGGGTAATTTACATTGGAGGTGGTTGGGGGGGCGGGGGGCACACTGTATAAACAAGTAACACTGTACATTGAGGGGGGGGGGGGAGGAGACACTGTACAAACAAACACAATTGTACATTGAACTATTGACAAAACCATACTAGGTAAATGACTGTACATTGGAGGGGGTTGGAATGATTGGGTTAGGATATTTACAGGGGCCAGTGTTGAATTGCAGTCTCCCGTAGGTGTCCCTTGAGAGAGGTTTTGAAAGTGGGTAGTGATCCACATTCCTTTACAGCTTTGGGTAGGGCGTTCCACATTGATGTGGCATAATTGCGAAACGTGTTTAGTCCCTTATTTGAGCCGAATCTGGGTTTGACATGATTTGTGGAGCTCCCTCTGGTGTTGTGATCGTGGTATTCACTGACCTTTGGGAAGTATTTTGACATGTACATGGGTACCTTGGTCGTGTAGTGTATCTTGTAGACCAGGCCCATTGCAAGTTGTTGTACTCTGTCGTCTACTCTAAGCCATCCTAGGTTGTCGAAGTGGGCAGGGGTGAGGTGGGTTCTAGGAGTAAGGTCAAGCAGTAGTCTGACCAGTTTGTTTTGAGATGTTTGTAATTTTGTTTTTAGCGCCTTTGAGGTGCTTTGGTACCATGAGGTGCAAGCATAGTCGTAGTACCCCTGAATGAGTGCTCCTGCCAGAGTCTTCAGGGTGTTCTTGTTTACCAGAGAGGAGATCCGGTACAAGAATCGAGTTCGTTGGTTGACTTTTTTTATTACATTGGATGCCATTTTGTCACAGGAGAGATTAGCCTCTAGGATGGACCCCAGGTAGGTAATTTCATCTTTCCTTGTGACAATATTGTCACCCACTGTAACTGAGAAGCCGTCGGTCTTGCTGAGTTTGTTATTTGAACCGAAGAGAATGGACTCTGTTTTGCCCATGTGTAATGATAGTTTGTTATCAGCGAGCCATATGCAGATTCTGCCTAGTTCCGAGCTGAGGGTTTTTTCAACCTGTAACTTGTTCTTGTCAGAGACCAGCAGGGCTGAGTCGTCCGCAAACAGGAACAAGTTGCAGTCACAAGCTGACGACATGTCATTTGCATAAATTAGGAACAGTAGCGGTCCTAGTATGCTTCCTTGTGGAACACCACAGCTCACTGTGAGGGGGGGGGATAGGGTACCGTTTACCTCCACCATCTGTTCCCTCCCCTCAAGGTAGGATTGCATCCAGCTCACTGATAGACTATCAAAACCAATTGCTTTTAGCTTGTCAATCAGAATGGAGTGATTGACCGTGTCAAAGGCCTTTTGTAGGTCCAGCATGACCATGCCGCAGTATTTGCCTGCGTCCACCTCTTGTTTGATGTGGTCATTCAAATAGAGAAGGCATGTGTCAGTGGAGTGGGATGTTCTGAAGCCAGATTGGAATTCGTAGATTAGATTTTTTTCCGCTAGGTACTTTTCGACCTGTTCGTAGACTATTTTTTCCATGACTTTCGAGATGGAGGTGAGAATAGAAACAGGGCGGTAGTTGCCTGGGTCTAATTTGCTGCCCTTTTTGTGCAGAGGGGTCACCCTCGCAATTTTGAAGTCCTTGGGGACGTGTCCCTGTTTTATGGAGAGGTTTATTATGTGTGTGATGATTGGTGTGATGGCGGCTGCTGAGTCTCTGAGGAATTTGGAGGGGATGTTGTCATGGCCAGTGGCCTTGTTAGGTTGGAGGGCGCTCAGTTTATTGAGTACCTCATCTGTTGTTACCATTTCCAGCTTGAAGTCGTCCTTGCGGACCCCTAGGTTTTTGTAGAAAGCTACTATGTGTTCTACCCCATAAAGCCCTGAGTGGGAGGGTAGTTTGTTTACCAGTGTTGTGGCTATGTTTGTGAAGAAAATGTTTAAGTAATTGGCTACATCCAGCTTGTCTGTGATGAGCGTGTTGTCAGTTTTTATGTTTATGTTTGAGAATCTGGTTTTAATGTCCTTTGTTGTTCCAGCACGGCGCGGGACCCGACCCCCCCCTCCCCCCTTCTTTGTTGTTCCAGCACGGCGCGGGACCCGACCCCCCCCTCCCCCCTTCCCACCCACAACAACAAAGCCCCCCAGCCCCACACAGAGGAACAGATCACAAACGAACAATACTTCGAACCTGCCAACATCAATGAAATAACCAACGCCAATGGACTGAACATTTTTCACATTAACATTAACAGCTTAAAAAACAAATTGGATGAAATCAAACAATTATTCATAAATGGTAAGGCAAACATACTGTGCTTCTCAGAAACTAAGCTTGACGATTCTGTAAAAGATCCAGAGATAGAGATTGAGAACTACTCAATAATCAGGAATGATAGGAACAAACATGGAGGTGGTGTCTGTATGTACATACACAAGGACACCAAATTCATCAATAGAAATGACCTGAATCATAAATCAATTGAAACTGTATGGGTGGAAATCCTATTCGAAAGGGCGAAATCCCTACTGGTTGGCACAGTCTACAGGCCGCCAGATCATAGTGGCTTTTATGATACACTGCGAGAGTAACACCCCTGCACAAAAAGGGCAGCAAATTAGACCCGGGTAACTACCGCCCTGTTTCTATCCTTACATCCATCTCGAAAGTCATGGAAAAAATAGTATACGAACAGATCGAAAAGTACCTCGCGGAAAAAAATCTAATCTACGAATTCCAATCTGGCTTCAGAACATCCCACTCCACTGACACATGCCTTCTCTACTTGAACGACCACATCAAACAAGAGGTGGACGCGGGCAAATACTGCGGCATGGTCATGCTGGACCTACAAAAGGCCTTCGACACTGTCAATCACACCATTCTGATTGACAAGCTAAAAGCAATTGGTTTTGATAGTTTATCAGTGAGCTGGATACAATCCTATCTGGAGGGGAGGGAACAGATGGTGGAAGTAAACGGTACACTATCCCCCCCCCTCACAGTGAGCTGTGGTGTTCCACAAGGAAGCATACTAGGACCGCTACTATTCCTAATTTATGCAAATGACATGTCGTCAGCTTGTGACTGCAACTTGTTCCTGTTTGCGGACGACTCAGCCCTGCTGGTCTCTGACAAGAACAAGTTACAGGTTGAAAAAGCCCTCAGCTCGGAACTAGGCAAAATCTGCATATGGCTCGCCGACAACAAACTATCATTACACATGGGCAAAACAGAGTCCATTCTCTTCGGTTCAAATAACAAACTCAGCAAGACCGACGGCTTCTCGGTTACAGTGGGTGACAATATTATCACAAGGAAAGATGAAATTACCTACCTGGGTTCCATCCTAGAGGCTAATCTTTCCTGTGACAAAATGGCATCCAATGTAATAAAAAAAGTCAACCAACGAACGCGATTCTTGTACCGGATCTCCTCTCTGGTAAACAAGAATACCCTGAAGACTCTAGCAGGAGCACTCATTCAAGGGTACTACGACTATGCTTGCACCTCATGGTACCAAAGCACCTCAAAGGCACTAAAAAACAAATTACAAACATCTCAAAACAAGCTAGTCAGACTACTACTTGACCTGACTCCTAGAACCCACCTCACCCCTGCCCACTTTGACAACCTAGGATGGCTTAGAGTAGACGACAGAGTACAGCAACTTGCAATGGGCCTGGTCTACAAGATACACTACGCGACCAAGGTACCCATGTACATGTCAAAATACTTCCCAAAGGTCAGTGAATACCACGATCACAACACCAGAGGGAGCTCCACAAATCATGTAAAACCCAGATTCGGATCAAACAAGGGACTAAACACGTTTCGCAATTATGCCACATCAATGTGGAACGCCCTGCCTAAAGCTGTAAAGGAATGTGAATCACTACCCACCTTCAAAAACACTCTCAAAAAACACCTACGTGAGACTGCAATTCGAAACTGGCCCCTACAAATGTCCTAACCTAGTTGTACAGTAAATGACCAAGTAAGGCTTTGTCAATATTCCAATGTACAGTGTAAAATGTGTGTGTGTCCCCTTCCCACCCCCCCCCCCCCCCCCCCCACCTCCAATGTACAGCCCTCACCCAACCCACCCAACCCCACCCCACCCAACCAACCTCCTCCAATGTACAGTTTCTATGCCAAATGTATATACACTCCTTTTCTGGACACTTTTGTATCACAAACAGTACTGTATTTGCAAATCTGATATGTCATAAATGTATAGATGTAGCAGTACTGTCTATCTGTATGTCATGTATGTCATATATGTTATGATGAATTGAAAATGGGGGACCCTGATGTAAACAAGTCGAAAGTCTTTCTCTGGTCTGCATCCCCTTAACAATTGTATGTATTGAGCTGTACTGTACTGTACCCATTCTGCAATCTGTTAATAAACTTTTCAATCAATCAATCAATCTGGATGGGTGTTTGGCTGGAGTTGAGGATGTAGATAAAATTCTTATTGGAGACTGGAACACGGATATGCAACGAAAAGATGCACCCGTCTTCAAGTCATTCAGTAGGTTTTGTGATCTGCACGGCCTCAGCCAGCTAATCACCCAACCCACACGTGTATGTGAATCAACTCAGACTACCATTGACCTCATTCTGACCTCCGACAAGTCCAAGATCTCCAATAAAGGGGTTATAGCATGCGGGTTAAGTGATCATTATATGATATTCTGTACCCGAAAAAAACTAAAACAAAAGGCTGGCTGCCACAAAACAGTCACATCTAGAGACCTCAAAACCTACTCTAGCGAGGCCTTCAACCTTGAACTGGAGAGTCTGGACTGGTCAGATGAACTCAATGGTACACTGGTTGAAGAAACATGGCTTGGTTTCAAAACCAAATTCTCAACGATACTAAACGACATGGCCCCCCTAAGAACCACCAGGGTAAAAAATCGCGCTGAGCCGTGGATGCACTCCGAAATACTGGCCGCTATGAAAACCAGAGACAAAAAATGCTCGGAGTTTCGTAAAAGTCAGTCAAAGCTTACTAAAAGCACGAACAGTGAACTCCAAGCCCACGTGACTGAACTCAAACTAGAAAGAAACAGACTAAGAAACGACGTAAACTCCATGATCAAAACTGCAAAAAAGAATTTCATCAATGACAAAACTGAAGAAAACAAAAACAAACCACGTGAACTTTGGAAATTACTCAATAATCAACTAGGATGCAGTAAAAAACTTAAAACCAGATTCTCAAACATAAACATAAAAACGGACAACACGCTCATCACAGACAAGCTGGATGTAGCCAATTACTTAAACATTTTCTTCACAAACATAGCCACAACACTGGTAAACAAACTACCCTCCCACTCAGGGCTTTATGGGGTAGAACACATAGTAGCTTACTACAAAAACCTAGGGGTCCGCAAGGACGACTTCAAGCTGGAAATGGTAACAACAGATGAGGTACTCAATAAACTGAGCGCCCTCCAACCTAACAAGGCCACTGGCCATGACAACATCCCCTCCAAATTCCTCAGAGACTCAGCAGCCGCCATCACCCCAATCATCACACACATAATAAACCTCTCCATAAAACAGGGACACGTCCCCAAGGACTTCAAAATTGCGAGGGTGACCCCTCTGCACAAAAAGGGCAGCAAATTAGACCCAGGCAACTACCGCCCTGTTTCTATTCTCACCTCCATCTCGAAAGTCATGGAAAAAATAGTCTACGAACAGGTCGAAAAGTACCTAGCGGAAAAAAATCTAATCTACGAATTCCAATCTGGCTTCAGAACATCCCACTCCACTGACACATGCCTTCTCTATTTTAATGACCACATCAAACAAGAGGTGGACGCAGGCAAATACTGCGGCATGGTCATGCTGGACCTACAAAAGGCCTTTGACACGGTCAATCACTCCATTCTGATTGACAAGCTAAAAGCAATTGGTTTTGATAGTCTATCAGTGAGCTGGATGCAATCCTACCTTGAGGGGAGGGAACAGATGGTGGAGGTAAACGGTACCCTATCCCCCCCCCTCACAGTGAGCTGTGGTGTTCCACAAGGAAGCATACTAGGACCGCTACTATTCCTAATTTATGCAAATGACATGTCGTCAGCTTGTGACTGCAACTTGTTCCTGTTTGCGGACGACTCAGCCCTGCTGGTCTCTGACAAGAACAAGTTACAGGTTGAAAAAACCCTCAGCTCGGAACTAGGCAGAATCTGCATATGGCTCGCTGATAACAAACTATCATTACACATGGGCAAAACAGAGTCCATTCTCTTCGGTTCAAATAACAAACTCAGCAAGACCGACGGCTTCTCAGTTACAGTGGGTGACAATATTGTCACAAGGAAAGATGAAATTACCTACCTGGGTTCCATCCTAGAGGCTAATCTCTCCTGTGACAAAATGGCATCCAATGTAATAAAAAAAGTCAACCAACGAACTCGATTCTTGTACCGGATCTCCTCTCTGGTAAACAAGAATACCCTGAAGACTCTGGCAGGAGCACTCATTCAGGGGTACTACGACTATGCTTGCACCTCATGTTACCAAAGCACCTCAAAGGCGCTAAAAACAAAATTACAAACATCTCAAAACAAACTGGTCAGACTACTGCTTGACCTTACTCCTAGAACCCACCTCACCCCTGCCCACTTTGACAACCTAGGATGGCTTAGAGTAGACGACAGAGTACAGCAACTTGCAATGGGCCTGGTCTACAAGATACACTACACGACCAAGGTACCCATGTACATGTCAAAATACTTCCCAAAGGTCAGTGAATACCACGATCACAACACCAGAGGGAGCTCCACAAATCATGTTAAACCCAGATTCGGCTCAAATAAGGGACTAAACACGTTTCGCAATTATGCCACATCACTGTGGAACGCCCTACCCAAAGCTGTAAAGGAATGTGGATCACTACCCACTTTCAAAACCTCTCTCAAGGGTCACCTACGGGAGACTGCAATTCAACACTGGCCCATGTAAATATCCTAACCCAACCCCCTCCAATGTACAGTCATTTACCTAGTATGGTTTTGTCAATAGTCCAATGTACAATTTTGTTTGTTTGTACAGTGTCTCCTCCCCCCCCCCCCTCAATGTACAGTTTTACTTGTTTATACAGTGTGCCCCCCCCCCAACCACCTCCAATGTAAATTACCCAGTATGGTTGTCAATATCCCAATGTACCCAACCCCCCCCACCCAACCTCCTCCAATGTACAGTTTCTACGTCAAATGTATATACTCCCTTTTCTTGACTCCTTCTGTATCACAAACAGTACTGTATTTGCAAATCTGGTATGTCATAAATGTATAGATGTAGCAGTACTGACTATCTGTATGTCATGTATGTCATATATGTCCTGATGAATTGAAAATGGGGGACCCTGATGTAAACAAGACAAAAGTCTTTCTCTGGTCTGCATCCCCTTAACAATTGTGTGTATTGAGCTGTACTGTATTGTACCCATTCTGCAATCTGTTAATAAAGTTTTCAATCAATTCAATCAATAAATCATACTCACTCTCAGGTACTGGGATTTGGCACTGATTGATCTCATGTGAATAGGTACTCGTTACTCGTTAGTACTTACGTAATTCATTCGGCCCCCTCAAAAGTACAGAATTTGGTATTCGCCCCTAGTAGTTGATAAGAACTTGGATAGGTGTATGTGCTGTACTGTATGCGGTCATGTGTGATTGTATGTTTACCTTGGACAGGTAGAAGAACGGTCCACTCTCGTTTTCAAACAATATCTTCCCACAGTGGTACATCAACAAGCCAAAATCAAAGAGAGGACCAGGGACCTCCTTACCGTTCACCTGGGGGAGAGACACCCAAATCAGTTCAAACGCACAGACACACACGCCGACAACCTCTTCAAAGACGGTTAGCAGGTCTTTAGTGATTTATCTTCAAGTTTCTATTCCTCTTTTTTTTTGTGCTCCTCATAGACAAACAATGTCACTAACTCACCTTTACACTCATTCACACACCAAAAGTTAGATTCATGTGCCTGAGGTAGATATTCCTGACACCTACAGTATCAGATTATGTTATTCCCATAAAAGAGAATGGCGGTACTAGGTGGAGGTCTAGAGACAAGACAGATGTATGGTTTTAAATCTGGGCTGCCAGAGCCCTCCACAACATTATGTGTGGCTGTCCAAAGGGTTCCAGAGAAAGATAAGATTCTATTGTTTGATTTAATACCATTTAACTATCTTTGAGTAGGGATTTATATATATACAATTTGTATGTAGAGTAATATATTATATATATTTTTTTTGTATACATCCATAGAGCTTTTAGAAAGGTGCAGAATGAAAGTATTGCTTTCCCCCCCAAAAAATTATTGATTAATGAATTTATAATTTAAAATATTTTGATGGGTCCAAAATGTACATGTTGTGTGCATCATGTATCCCCTCCCTACTTCCCATTTCCCCATATGGGGCGACAGTGACTCGGGAGGTAGAGCAGTCGTCTGGTAATCCGGAGGTTCCCGGTTTGATTCCCGCTCCTCCCGGGCAGCGTGTCAATGTGTCCTTGAGCAAGACACTTAACTGCTCCTGTAAAAATATCTATCTATCCGTCTATAATTCTATCTATTGTAAAATTACTATAAAAAGTTGTCTGTTGTATAAAATGTACTGTTTTAAAGCTGTCGAGTTTCCATGGCCAAGGGAGGGCCAGGGACTCTGCTGTTTCCTATATGATTGCTTGCTCGTCAGACGGGGGCTTTTTTAGGCGAACTGCTGGACAGCTAACTGGACCCCACCAGTCTGTTTGGCACTATGTCTAAAGGTATACTCTGGTCTGCTGTCTATTATTTCCCCTGCATCAACTGCTGTTTATTCTTATACTTTTGCATAATTAAACTATAAAATAAATCCACATCTGAATAGAACATCAAACCTGATGAATTGAAAATGGAGGACCCTGATGTAAACAAGACGAAAGTATTTTTCTGGTCTGCATCCTCTTAGCAGTTGTTTGTATTGAGCCGTACTGTATTGTACCCATTCTGCAATCTGCAATCTGTAAAGTTTTCAATCAAACGTAACTTAAAGTATTTGTTGTGACGGATCCCCCTCTTTTCAAGAGGATCTGAGCACGGTCGGATTCCCAGACACTCCAAATGAGCAGGTTGGCACATTGCATGGTTGCCTCTGCCGTCGGTGTGTGAATGTGTGAGTGAATGGGTCAAATGTGAGGAACAAATTGTATATAAATGCACCATTTACCATGTGGAATGAACTTGATTGGATAAATTACATGCTGGTGCTCTAGTGCGGCATCTAATGGCTGAATGTTATCTACAGGTATAGCACCTTTAAGCTAACTTGACTATTAAAAGGTAAAAAAAATCACATTGATATTAGACCTTAGACACTAGTATTTACTTGTTACATTTATTAAATTATCAATAACCAGTCCAACGGCCCATTATCCATGTTACATTTAGGCCCTCTGCCCTACATGTCAAAAAAGTTTGGACACCATTGCTCTACAGTAGTACCATCATGTTGTGCTCCACCATGTTCCAGGCGCGGGGGCGGAGCATCAGCACGGGAGCCTGGGATATGGGTGGGGTATCTGGTGATGATAAGGAGATGGATGACAGATGATGATGTCATGGACATATCCACTAATGGAGACAGAAAAGGGATGAAGCCCTGTAGATAATGTAATATGACCTATATGCTAACATTCTGAATGATGCATAACTGTATACAGGCATACAAGTGTGAGTTATCATCATTTTAGATGGAAATAACTTACTCGGAAATTGGTTGTGTGTCGCCTTGTAAACATTATGAATGCCCTTCAATTGATTGTGGAATGTAGGGCAGTTCCCATCATCAAAGTCAATCTGTGAAAAGAATTACTTTCAGGTGAGTCCCAAACGAGAATATACACTGTATATACTTCACACTGTAATATGATATCTCTTCTTCACAAACATAGCCACAACACTGGTAAACAAACTACCCTCCCACTCAGGGCAGTATGGGGTAGAACACATAGTAGCATACTACAAGAACCTAGGCGTCCACAAAGACGACTTCAAACTGGAAATGGTAACTACAGATGAGGTACTCAAAAAACTGAGCGCCCTCCAACCAAACAAGGCCACTGGCCATGACAACATCCCCTCCAAATTCCTCAGAGACTCAGCAGCAGCCATCACCCCAGTCATCACACACATAATAAACCTCTCCATAAAACAGGGACACGTCCCCAAGGACTTCAAAATTGCGAGAGTAACACCCCTGCACAAAAAGGGCAGCAAATTAGACCCGGGTAACTACCGCCCTGTTTCTATCCTTACATCCATCTCGAAAGTCATGGAAAAAATAGTATACGAACAGATCGAAAAGTACCTCGCGGAAAAAAATCTAATCTACGAATTCCAATCTGGCTTCAGAACATCCCACTCCACGGACACATGCCTTCTCTACTTGAACGACCACATCAAACAAGAGGTGGACGTGGGCAAATACTGCGGCATGGTCATGCTGGACCTACAAAAGGCCTTCGACACTGTCAATCACACCATTCTGATTGACAAGCTAAAAGCAATTGGCTTTGATAGTTTATCAGTGAGCTGGATACAATCCTACCTGGAGGGGAGGGAACAGATGGTGGAAGTAAACGGTACCCTATCCCCCCCCCTCACAGTGAGCTGTGGTGTTCCACAAGGAAGCATACTAGGACCGCTACTATTCCTAATTTATGCAAATGACATGTCGTCAGCTTGTGACTGCAACTTGTTCCTGTTTGCGGACGACTCAGCCCTGCTGGTCTCTGACAAGAACAAGTTACAGGTTGAAAAAGCCCTCAGCTCGGAACTAGGCAAAATCTGCATATGGCTCGCCGACAACAAACTATCATTACACATGGGCAAAACAGAGTCCATTCTCTTCGGTTCAAATAACAAACTCAGCAAGACCGACGGCTTCTCGGTTGCAGTGGGTGACAATATTATCACAAGGAAAGATGAAATTACCTACCTGGGTTCCATCCTAGAGGCTAATCTTTCTTGTGACAAAATGGCATCCAATGTAATAAAAAAAGTCAACCAACGAACGCGATTCTTGTACCGGATCTCCTCTCTGGTAAACAAGAATACCCTGAAGACTCTAGCAGGAGCACTCATTCAAGGGTACTACGACTATGCTTGCACCTCATGGTACCAAAGCACCTCAAAGGCACTAAAAAACAAATTACAAACATCTCAAAACAAGCTAGTCAGACTACTGCTTGACCTAACTCCTAGAACCCACCTCACCCCTGCCCACTTTGACAACCTAGGATGGCTTAGAGTAGACGACAGAGTACAGCAACTTGCAATGGGCCTGGTCTACAAGATACACTACGCGACCAAGGTACCCATGTACATGTCAAAATACTTCCCAAAGGTCAGTGAATACCACGATCACAACACCAGAGGGAGCTCCACAAATCATGTAAAACCCAGATTCGGCTCAAACAAGGGACTAAACACGTTTCGCAATTATGCCACATCAATGTGGAACGCCCTACCTAAAGCTGTAAAGGAATGTGAATCACTACCCACTTTCAAAAACACTCTCAAAAAACACCTACGTGAGACTGCAATTCGAAACTGGCCCCTACAAATGTCCTAACCTAGTTGTACAGTAAATGACCAAGTAAGGCTTTGTCAGTATTCCAATGTACAGTGTAAAATGTGTGTGTGTCCCCTACCCAACACCCCCCCCCCCCCTCCAATGTACAGCCCCCACCCAACCTCCTCCAATGTACAGTTTCTACGCCAAATGTATATACACTCTTTTTCTGGACACTTTTGTATCACAAACAGTACTGTATTTGCAAATCTGATATGTCATAAATGTATAGATGTAGCAGTACTGTCTATCTGTATGTCATGTATGTCATATATGTTATGATGAATTGAAAATGGGGGACCCTGATGTAAACAAGACGAAAGTCTTTCTCTGGTCTGCATCCCCTTAACAATTGTATGTATTGAGCTGTACTGTACTGTACCCATTCTGCAATCTGTTAATAAACTTTTCAATCAATCAATCAATCCCTTGACACATTACTGCAGAGATTAATCTTAAAGGAACACGCCAACATTATGGGAAATGCGCTTTAAGAAGATAGATACAAATTTCCTCTACTGTGCGTTCAGTAGAAAGCTATCCGGCTGCAAGCTAGCCTAGCTTAGCACAAATGAATGGGACGCAGATACAGACCAGCTAGGCTAGGCTATGATGTGCTGCCATCACCACAGAACCTAAAACAGTGGGTAGATGGGGACCCGTTGTGTCCACTGTGAGACAGCAACTTTGAGGCATATTATGTCAGGCTGTAAGACTAGTCATTCTCAAGGCCGGTATACATGGTATACATACATACCAGGTTTTGGAAAGCTTAGCGGCAGGAATTGAAAGTAGAAGAGTACAGGTGAATTCAGGATGTAATCAGATGGAGGGTGCAGCCAGAGGAGGTAGGTTTTTCTGCAGGCATGAGTCAGGCCACCTAAATGGAGCTATTGATTTGGAGATGCAGGTAGATTTGAGAGGAAAACTTGTTGTTCCACAAGAGATAATTAGCACTAACTTGAGGCCTGACCTAGTATTATGGTCTACTAGTCAGTAGTTTGTTTATCTTATAGAATTGACCTTGCCTTGGGAGGATTCAGTGGAGGAGACGTATGGAAGGGAAAAGCTTAGATATGCAGACTTGGCAGCACAAACTCAATAGCGAGGATGGAAAGCTAGGGGTTTTCCCAGTGGCAGTAGGATGCAGATTTATAGCATGATCAATTTATCGTTATTGGGAGAGTTGGGGATTTGTGGGCGGAGTTTGCAAAAAGCGGTAAATGAGATGTCGGAAGAAGCATTGGATTTGGTTGAGGAGAAATAATGTCAACTGAGGGTGAAAGTAAACAAAGCGTAAGAGATTAATTATTAATTAAGCAAGAGAAAAGATTAATTAAAATACAACCACATACACAAATGTTACACCGCATACATGATAAATTAAAAGCCTGACCGTATAAAAAGGTTTTAAGACCTTGTTTAAAAGACTCCACACTATCAGCAGACCTGATTTCACAAGGTAGTTGATTCCATAGTTTGGGTGCTACGACTGAAAAAGCCTGGTCACTTTTGGTTTTTAGTTTAGTCCAGGGGACGACGAGCGCTCCTTGGTCGGAGGAGCGGAGAGCCCTATTGGGGCACCTATACGCTCACCAATGTAACTTGGGGCTTCACCCTTTAAAGCCTTGTAGGTGGTGAGCGCAATTTTTAAATCAATCCTGTATTTTACAGGTAGCCAGTGTAGCGTGGCTAATACAGGGGTAATGTGTTCTCTGCGTTTGGTTCTGGTCAACAATCTGGCGGCCGCATTCTGAATGGTTTGAAGTTTAGCCAAAGCTGCTTTGTAAAAGCAAGTGAACAGAGAATTACAGTAATCAATTTGTGAAGAAATAAAAACATGAATAACCTGTTCAAGACACTGATATGGGATATTGGGGCGCAATTTTGCAATATTTCTTAGTTGGAAAGACCGGGTGAGTGACTTTAAGTGGTTGTTAAAATTTAGAAACTGATCAAAGATGACCCCCAGATTTCTTGAGCTTGGCTTCAGATAAGCGGCTAGTGGACCAAGTGCAGTTACAACATCTGCTTTTTTTGTGTCAGGCCCGAAGTATAGTAACTCTGTTTTTCCCCTATTCAGCTGTAAGAAATTACTATCCATCCAGGAATTGATCTTGGAAAAACAATCAACAAGAGCTGACAGCTTGTAAACATTTTGGGGTTTAAAAGAAAAATATAACTGGCTGTCGTCAGCATAAAAATTATAGCAAATGTCTTTAAATGAGCTGATAAGCTGTCCAAGGGGCAGCATATAGACGGAAAACAACAGCGGCCCCAGAACTGACCCCTGGGGGACCCCACACGTCAGTGGAGAGGTGGCCAACATATGTCCACCAACAAAACAGAAAAAGACCTTCCTGACATAACATAGGGAGGTTCAGCGTGTGGATATCATGGGAAAAGGGGAGCTAGCATGGAGGGAGGGGGGGGGGGGGTGGTTCTGGGATGCTGGAACTAACTGTTGAGCCTTCCTAAGATGTGAGGGAAATCGGTGGTTTTTCAATGTATGTGATGTATAGATTGGGGGGAGATGACCACATCTAACGGTGCCGGGTCAGAGAGATCGAAATGTGCATGGTTTGCCTTAGAAGAGGGTGATAGAAGAGGTGGTTCAGAGCGGGCAGGAGTCACTGAATAGCAGCACACTGAGCAGGGGATGTTGACATTCCAATCTGGAACACAGTGATAACAGCGAGTGTGGACGCAGGCGATGGAGGCTTTTACAGTAATGAAACGTTTTGAAATGTGTGAAAGGTTATTAGCAGTTGTCATGACAGCGCGTCGCATGACAACCAGAAAAGGGGCGGGGCTATCGTTGCTATGACGAAGATCCTATAAAGCGGACAGTGGTTCCGGGTGTAAGCCAGACCAAGAGCGGCTACGGGCAGACTACAATCTGACTAGAGACTCTCTCCTCTCATCACGGAGAGGGGGGGGGGGGAGGAAAGATGCCACATCATTATTAGCTTCGGCTACCACGAGGATGGTCTTGGCTAACGGCCAGGCCTGACCACCATTGGACTGAATAGCAGAAGGACGATAGCAAGGACGATACAATTTGATAACATCTGATTATGAGGTTCTGTTTATTGAATAAACAACGTTCTTCCAAGAAAGGTATTACGCTGTGTCAAAGTGTCGAATTCTTACGAAGGTGGAGGATTATTATGGTTTGCGGATCGCACTAACGGGGAGAGATAAGGATTGTATAAGCCAGTGTATGAGACGTCAGGACCATTAAAAGTACACAACGCAGATGGGGAGATGATTACACAAGCCAAACAGATGAAGACGTGATACTGGCCGATTGATCAGAATCTAACAGATGTCATAGGCCTAACTTGATGAAACACCAGTGAAAAAAGGTGAACCACTTGACAACCCTGGTGATATGCTGGCTGGCTGAGATATCTATCTACACGTTGGGTTGTTGTGGTGGCCATGTAGGGTATGTAGCATCGGCATTGTCAATACTTGGAGCTCACATTTGAACCATTTCCTCTTGCACCCACACCCCTTACCCTAAACAGGGTTTGTATCCTTTTCACCTACCCCTACACCCTGTAGGATGGGGGTCTGTCTATTCTCTCTCTGTTCCAAGGGGGGTTGGTAACAACGTGGTGGTGGTCATGGTCAGACCTCCACTGGGGAGGTTAATTCAACCTACTGTATTCTATCCTTTTCTCTCTCATCTCTTATCTCTGGGCAGCTGGGACACTTAAATCGTAAGTTAAAGGCTCTGAGGTGTCGGGTGGGGTGGTATCTATCTTCAAGGGCTTTGGTTGAACCCATAGCCAGGATGTGTGGGGCATGGGGCAGTCGTAAATGCAACTATTTTGTTTTAGAACAGACCCATCTGTGTTATCAAAAGAGCTTAAGGAGAGAGAGAGAGTTGTTTTTTTCTGATGGCTGACTCTGAGGGAGACAGACCTAGATCTAGGAGCTGGCTTAGGAAGAATGACAAATAATTTTTATTTTCCCCAAGGGGATCAATAAAGGAATATCTCATCTTATTTAATATTGTGTATTTTGTCTTATGTTCTGTTATTCTTACTTCTGACCCGATATTACGGTAAGTGTCAACATTTTAGTTAACTAGACTAGATAGGTATCCAGATGGCGTCTCTCGCAGGATGGAACGAATCTAGGAGAACAGAGGTTGTGTTGAACTTTAGGCACCAGAAAGGGAGATAACCAAAGGAGAGGGTGATAACAAATGGTCATATTATGCCAGGGAGAGAGAGAATTTTTGCTCTTCGGGTTTCAGCTTGCAGGAGAGAGGGCTTCTTCTGTCTCCTTTGTCTGTATTCAGTTCACACAGAGAGGAGCTGAGGGCAACCTAATTGCTGTTTATGTCAATAAACCTGTGTTAAGAAAGGAATACCGGGAGCCTGTGTGTCGTACATTATAGCAAGATGTCGAGTGTCGAGTGACTTTACTTCAACATCCAACAACACAACGCAGAGTCCTATCCTGAAGGAAGACAGGATAAGTAACATTCATTGAAAGTCAACAAAATCGAACAACCCTGTACCCTAAACTGTGTTTGTATCCTACCCCCCTTTCTTCATTGAGCATTTATCCTTATCACTAGGGTACAAGTATCTTGTGTTTTATTATAAATGCAGTCCCCTGGAGCAGATTTGGGGGTTCAGTAACACTTTGGCAGAAATGGCAGAGACCAAACTGTATTGGGACACACACCGGAATTACATACTATGTAAATTCTTAAAACTGGTAGCATTGCCCTTTAATCAATTTCTGATTTCTTAAGATCGTATATACAGTTACGAATGATAAGAAAGACCTGTAGCCCTTGTGCAGGTGAGCGGAGAGCGTGGACAAGGCGCTGGGTGTCACAGGGCGCCAAGTCCCCTACGTCCACGTGTCTCCTCAGTAGTCTGGGGGGAACGGGTCGGACCTTCCAGGCGGGATTGCTCCTGACAAAGGTTGTTACCTCTGGGAAACCAGGCAGGTCACCTGATAGGTCCAGTCGGACCTTTCTAGACACCCTCAGCCTTAGAACCTGATGGGAGAAGAGACATGGTAAAGACGCTAGAGATCCAGAGAGAGAACCGTCTCTGAACCCTCCAAAGTGGGATGTCAAATCTGGGCCTGCTCCAGTGCTCCATAGACAATGAATGGGGTTTCCGACTAAGATCTTCTAGCAATGCTAGAATATAAACCTAATTTGGGTGTGAGAGCTCACACAAACATGTTATGGCCTCATAATATCAGAGCCGCATTCACTGTCTCCGGAGCAGCCCCAGATTTGACATACCAATGACATCACTGATTGGAGGGTTTTCTCTCTGATTTATAGCTTGAGGAGGGAGTTGTGTTGGATTGCATTCCCCTTCAAGATGAGTCCTGGACGAGATCCTAAACATTTTCAAGGACCCATGTAATAACCCCTTTCTTATGTCAGTATGATCACAACATGGCACAAATAAATTATAAACACCTTCAAGTAATTGTGAAGTAGGGCAGGGATGTAGATCGTGTTTTAACACTTTGAGTGCCAATGACGAGATTTCTCGTTAGTTCATGCCAACCGTTCAGTGCCAACGACGAGAGATCTCGTTTTTTTATTTTATTAGCGATTTCCATTCATATTTCATCAATCTAGCCTCACGTTACCACTGGAACTCTCTCTGAGATCCATTGGGAAAATACCGCCCCCTATCGTCTCTCCGGATGGTACTGCACCCCTTTGGATTGGATTGAATGAAACGCATGGAGAAAAAAAGAGTCCTGCTTCCACATTTTACTTCTCAGGCATGTAACTCGAGCCGATCGGATTCATTGTGGACCATCAGAACAGCGTGGAATCGGTGTTTCGACCACCCAGCGTTGGATCAATAAACGCGATGGATATTTGGAATGGCGATCAGGAATTGGAATAATCTTTTTGGAAAACATCTTATCTGAGGTAAGGAATCTATTTTACCAGTCTTGGGATAATCAGAGCTTTTTTCACCTATATATCAACGTGTCCCATATGTGTGTGTGTGTGCGTGTGTGTGTGCTGATCAGGAAATGGATAATCGATTTCTCAGCCCGCTTCTATAGCGTGCATAAGTACACATATACTATCGATAATCTAGCGTTTATTTGAAAACTATTCATAAATAGGCAGAGAAATTACAACGTTTTTGTGTATTCCAGTGTATTCCACTAAAGGGCGATTATCACAAAATCTTAATATTTTCCTGAAACTTTCAAAAAACAAGTTTTTCAAAATGGTATAAAACGGAAATGAACCGATTAAAAAACAATCCGTTTCGACAATGTTGACTGCAAACAAGTCATTGATAAGTGACGGCCATATTATACACATAATTTAAGATATAGTTTATGTGTTCGCAAATATGAGAGCTCTATCATTGAAGTGGGCGTTGGCACGCAACGGGGTTCCGGGGCACCGCATGGCTGGCACGGAAAGTGTTAAGGTACACTGTTTTGGATCCATGCAATGGTATGCATCTTATTCTCTCTATTCAACACAAACAGTGTCTGAGGAAGGCACGCAGCATTGTCAAGGACACCTCCCACCCCAATCACGGACTGTTTGCCTTCCTTCTGAAAGAATAGCACTTGTTTTTCATATGTGTATATAATGTAAATATCTGTAAATGACAGCAGACATCTACTCTGACACTCAGGCTGTATGATTAACACAGAGACAGCTTCCATGTAGTGTGGGTTCGACTCTCCAGACAGAGTGCAGGGTGGGGGAGTAGCAGCCAGCCGCACCGAGGTCGTCGGCCGCATCCACAAGATAGCTGGTCGGCTAGAGAGGGTAGTTAATATCAACAGAGAAGCCATTGCTATAGTTATGAGATAGGGTGGGTTGCTAGGGGGCTAGGCAAGCCGCTGGTAGGGGACGATTTGGGTCATAGGTGACAGGAGACGTAGATGCATTGCGTGGTTGCTATGGGCTATCAGCCGTTGCTAAGGACTATACTTTATAGCTGGGAGTTCTTCAGCTAAGTCTTTGACTTAGTCTAGGACACGAGGCTGACACGTAGGGAGGTGGACAGAGAGACTGCAATAGCTGGAGGGTGGGGGAAGGGCCTCCTCCACCCTCCTAGGCCATGAGGGAGCTAGCTTCGGCTAACAGGGAAGGCTTTTGGCTAACGACTAGTGTAACTGAGGGGTACAATTCCCTGACTGTATTACTAGATATGATACTTACTACCACTACCTTTGTACTTAATATTCGGCCACCCAGTACACGGCATAAATATATTATCATGAACACTCTCACGTAGATGAAACGGATCCAACACAAATGTACGAATTAGAAACAAGTCTTTATTGCCTACACAGCGATGGTGTGTAGACTAAACACTTAATCACTTAATTACATTTATGAATTGAAATAGTATGCACTTTTATGGCAAGGAGTATTCGTCGGTATATCAATAGATAATGTCCAATCTCTGAAGGCGCAGGTGGTAAATATACGACCTGGAATAGTTAAGGAATAACAGCAATGATACTTTAATGATTATAGGCTGGATACACTAGAGGGGGTTAATCCGGTCGATTGTAAGCCGACAGGAGTAGGAGGGGGGGGGGGGGTAGAATCCAGCTGCCTCGTCCGGCCAAGGGTATCCCAGGAGAACCCACTGTAGTGCCGTTCAATGCGCCGGCGATCCTTGGACCACAGATGAAAGCAGGTGGACTCTTTGTGGGCCGGCTCTCTCCGGTCCACGGGTGAGAGATGTGGAGAGACCTCGTCTTGCAGAGCGTCTCCTCAACTTGCGTCCTCTCCAGGGGGGGGGGTTCCAACACACGGTAGTGTCGGGGGTCTTTATCCATAGAATAATCAAAGTATCCAAAGCATAATCCGTGCCTGGGAAGGCGGGCTGTCGTCGGTAGAATAATCCGGTATACAGGTCCACTCGCTCGTCGGCTCTGGGGCTCCTCGGGTGCAGCTTCACATAGGGTCAACCACCCTGGGTAAGCAGCCAGTTCTCTGCCCGAAACGATGGGGTACTGACTACGGTAGTATTCTCACCGCACGAAGCACTATATATTAACAGACTATTATTAGCTTAATAGACTACGTCCAACTCGACGATATAGTGCCAAATATGACTATTCAAATATTAATATACACGATGTCTCAATACCGATGGTAGGAGAACTTGGCCTTACTCCCACACGTGGCATCGCGGGGAGGCTTTACGTCTGTGACTCTATTGGAGGGTAAGAAACTGGACTGAAAAGAAAGTCCTACTTTAGTAGCGCAGTATATATACGCACTATGAACAAATAGTCCCATTAGTGGTGCGGTAGCCAAATTCCTACGCGGAACTAGGACTTGTTCGTACATGTCGAGCGGTACGTTTGAACTGGGTCTGAGGGGTATGGCAGCCTGGCACCAAGGTCTCGACCAATAGTAGAATGGAGACTATTATGGGATGTTCAGTAGGCTAGAATGGATATTCAATGCATATTGTACAAGGAATATACAAGGGATATCAGGGAATATTAGAGAATATACAAATACAATTAAATATATATATATAAATAAATATATATATTCGGTTTAATCTGGCCCTTCACAACAGCCACCCCCTGAATAGGTCCCAGACCTAATCAGTTAAACGGAGACAGATTAATCGCGTTGTCTATTTACACATAAGGGTTTACTGTAGGGGTCAGTCAACTTCACAAAGTCATAGGGTTGTAGGGTCATGGTCATCATCGATTGTGTCTGGGAGTCGAGGCAGTTCTATGAGCCTTGCCACGGGACGGGTGTAAGTGCGACCCTGGACGAGCACTTCAGCTGCTCGGACCTTGCCGTCGGCACCGGTGATCACTTTGCTTACGCGGCCGGCCGGCCACATAGCTCTGGGCAGTGATTGATCAATAATCATGACGACTGTTCCTTCTGTCAAATTGTCTCTCTCCTTTACCCACTTCTGGCGGGTCTGTAGAGACGGTAGGTAGTGCAGTAGGAAACTGTTCCAAAACTTGTCGGCTAATACTTGGCCGTACCTCCACATTCGTCGGCCGTTCGCTTCTTCAGGCCGGTACATTGTCTGGGGTAATGTGGGATCTAGCCGCCCCATCAGGAGTGTGTTGGGGTCTCTGCGTAGGCGACCACCCACTCTGATGAGGGTATGAGCGTCGCTCTCGGGGGCCAGGTGAATTAATCTGCTGTCGGATGGGACGGGCTTTCCTCCCTGTAGACAGGCCAATTCATCGGGGAACGAGTCTCTCTGGGCTCGCTGCAGTAGAAGCAATTCTGCTTCCTCGTAGTTAGCTGCTGACATATCAGCGGGGGACTTGCACTCCGGGTGGTACCGCAGGAATGTTCTTTGTTGTGCACTCTCTATGGACGTGCAATCGTTTATGTTAGGGTCGGTGGAGGCTACGGTGCTCAATCCACAGAACACAGACTTCTTAATTTCCACCTCCTCTGGACTTGCTTCCCTCGGGATAGGCTTGGGCCACTGTCCTTCCGGGAGTCTTAGGAATGCGGGGCCGTCACTGTAGACATTGCGACGGGTGAGGTCATCCAGGGGCATCCCCCGGGTGATGACGTCAGCTGGGTTCTGTTTTGTATCAACGTAGCGCCACTCTGTTTCTCCGGTTAACTCTTCGGTTAAGTCTTGAATCTCGGTGACTCTGACTCCCACGAAGACTTTGTACTTGCATGAGTCCGATTTGATCCAGGCGAGTACCGTCGTGGAATCTGACCACAGGATTGTTCTAGACACCGGTATGGTGAGCTCACGTTGGATGAGCGTGGCTAGGTGCGCTCCGGCTAGGGCTGCGCAGAGCTCTAGACGTGGGATAGACTGTTGCTTGCGTGGGGCTACTCTCGAGCGGGCGAGGACAAATGCTGTGTAGATCTCTCCCCCTTGGTCTTGGGCCCGCAAGTAGGCTACTGATCCGTATGCGACCTCTGAGGCGTCACTGAAGACGTGTAAGTCCATTTTACATGTCTCTGGCCTCACCGTGGGTGGGAAGTAGCTTCGGCGCATATTAACGCCTGGGAGTGAGTGAAGCTCCATCTCCCACTCTCTCCAGGTGGATGCAAGGTGTGCGGGAATGGGGTCGTCCCAGCCCTGGTCCTTGTCCCACAATGCTCGTACAATCATTTTTGCCCTGGTGGTGTACGGTAGAATACATCCTAGCGGGTCATATTGTCGGGCGAGTGTTGTGTACACACTCCGTCTGGTGGTCGGCGCCGCCGCCGGCCTTCCCTGCTCCGTAGTCAGGGGCTTGTGTCTGTAGTGAAGCGAATCTGTTTTGAATCGCCACACCAATCCCAGGGTCATCTCCTGGGCTTCTCCCGGGATTGTAGCCATCCAGGTCTCGCTGCTGGCTGCCTTGTCCTCGGAGGAGAGGCTGCGCAGTACTTGCGGATCGCTGCTGGCCCACTGCCTGAGATCAAAGCCGCCTTTGATCAATGAGGCGCGGAGTTTAATCAGGAGAGCCTCGGCTTCTTCCTGGGTTGAAAGGCTTTGTAGACAGTTGTCTACGTAGAAGCTGTTCTTTACGCTGTGTCGGACCTCTTCGTCCGCTGCTGGGTCCTCTGCTACATGTTTCTGTAGTGCAAATGTCGCACAGCAGGGGCTGCACGTCGTTCCGAAGGGGAGGACTTCCCATTGGTAGATGGCTGGGTGCTCATCTCCTGGCTTCTCTCTCCATAGGAACCGTAACAGGGGCTTGTCCGCCTCTACTAATCTCACCTGCAGGAACATTCCTTTAATGTCCCCGCTGATGGCCACCTTTTCCTGGCGGAAGCGGAGTAGAACGCCGAGTAGGGAGGGGCCGAGTGTGGGACCGGGCAGTAACTCTTTATTCAGATTTTGGGATCCGATCTGGTAGCTGCAGTTAAATACTATGCGGTCTTTACCGTTGTGATGGACCTTGTGGTGGGGCACGTACCACGATTCAGTGGTCTGGTCAGCCTCTTTAATGTCCATCTTTGTAACGTGTCCCGCTGTGATGAGCTTCTCAATCTCAGCGCGGTATACACTCTCTTGGGCGGGGTTCTTGGCTAAGCGCCGCTCCGTGTTCAGCAGGTACCGTTCTATGGCGTCTGTCTTGGCGTGGAAAGTAGGCATTCCTTCTCGCCGCAGGAGTGGCGTGGCGTATCTCAACACGCCGTTGACCGGGACTCTCTTGGTCCCTGTCTCGAGGAGGTGAATGGCGTAAATGTCATCTTTAGAGCGAATGTCTTTCTTTCCATTCTTAAAGGACATTTGTTCCAAGCTCCATAGCCGCTCTACGTGTTGCAGGAGTGCGGTTTCTCCCTCTGTGACTCGGGAGTGGAGACATCTAGTGGCTGTACTTCGGTTGAGAGATTTGGCGAGCGGGCCTTGGAGAGTCCATCCCAAACGGGTCTCGACTGCTGCAGGACAGCCTCGGGGTCCGGTATGAACCCGGTCTATCGGGACAATGAGGTCTGCATGGTCGGAGCCTATCAACAGGGTCGGCATAGCATTGTCTATGAGCGGGATCGGTAACTTGCGCAGATGTGCATATTTCTCCATCAGCTTGGCGACGGGGTATGTGTACCGCGACAGTCCTATTTCTTGGCTGGTGAAAGCGTCTGCAATCTGGTACCGTCGCTCAGGCTGGCCGCTTGCTGCGATAGAGAATGAGACATTCTCGCCCTTTATCGTCTTCAAATCTCGTCTTATTGTCCGAATTGTCATTTGGGTTTCGCTTCCCCGCAGCCCTAGCTGGGCCGCAGCGGAGGCGAGCAGCAGGGTCTTCTCTGACCCGTCATCGAGGACGGCGTAAGTGTCCAGGACTTTATTCTGGTAGCTTAGTGTCACACGCACTACTTTTAGGAGTACTCGGGCTCCACTGCTGCTGGCGGGATCGATGTACATGACGCTCGCTTTGCGGCTGGATGGTGCAGGTGAAGGGCGCCGTCTGTTACTGTCGTGAAGTATGTCCAGATGGGCTCCATCGCACTTGGTGCACCTTTTCTTTAAGCGGCATTCGGCTGCCATGTGTGAGCGCGCACAGCGAAAACAGCGCTTGTTGGACTTTATCCATTGACCTGCTTCCTCCGCGTTCAGCTTGGGGAAGGAGTCACATTGCGCTAGCCAGTGTTCTTTCTCACAGTAGGGGCACACTATCTTCCACTTCTCCGTTCTGGAGGGGGTACTGTGGCTCCTGCTGCTCGGTACTGACTCCGATTGGTGCATCACAGTCACCGATCTTCTTCCATCATTTAGTCGTCTGGTTCCTTCTCTGGAGCCAGGGGTGCTCCGTCCGAATGTATCTAGCCGTAGGCTGCTGACTTCTCTCGCCAGGAAGTCTGCTAGATCGAGGAGGTTCGGTTCGGGGCCATTCGGGTCTCTGTGGTCCCTCTGCCGCCTAAAGCGCTCCTGACGAGCGGGCGGCAGCTTCTCCAGGATCCTTTCCACATTTGAGTTGGCGTAAAGTTCATACTTCCCCTTCTCTCTTTGCGCTCCCAACATCCCTACCAGGGACTGCACTCTGATGGACAGGTCGTCCAGTGCTCGATTGTCTATTGCTGGGGGTAAGCGGTCGATGTGTCGGATCTCCTGGATCACGTAATCCCATATGCGCCCATACCTCTGGTCCAATGCTACCAGCGCTGCTGTGTATGGGGTGGTGGAAGTCGCGTAGGCGAGCGCTATATTATGTGCGCGGGGCACCTTTAAGTGCTGCAGTAGGATGGCGTATTTGTGGCGTTCATCCAATACATCCACCAACATGGTCTCCAGACACATGCGGAGTTCTGTATACTGGGCCCGGTTCTCTTGGGTGAAGTCGGGTACCATAGGCGTGCCAATGTATGACGTTGACTGTGGATACATCGGCGAGCGTTGGGGGAGAGGCCTCCTAGGCGAGTCTCCTCCCGCTTCTTGGTATGGGCTGGTACCGGCAGTGTACCATGGCCCGCTTGTCCAGGTGCTGTTCCTCGGTGCGGGTCGTGCGTCGTGCTCACCCGTGTATAGAGTCGGGGGTCTGTAGCGCAGCTCCGCGGGAGTATAGCCTGGGCTGTACCGGACCTCCTGGTCCGGTAGAGTACTGTGCTGTCTTCGGGCGTGGTTCTCCTCCTCTTCCTCTTCGTCTTCAGTTAGGTCATCCAGTGCTTGTAGTCTCTGGTTTAGCCTCTCCACAGGATATGCTGCTCCTTCCCGGTTGCTAGGTCTCGCTTGGACCGGTGGGGGGAGGTGGTCTGTGGGGGGTATAGACCTCGTCTGTTGGTCAAGTTCAGGGTTGTTTACTCGGCTAGGGGATGCCGCCCTGGAGGTGTGTCTAGACGAGTTCCTGGAGCCTCTGGCGGAGGGAGAGGGTGTTGTCCGTCTGATCAGCTGTTCTATTAGTTGCGCTTGCTGTCTGTCGCGCTCTGCGTCCCGTAGAGCACCAGCAGCTGCTCGCTGGCTGTCTGCTCGGTCTCGGGCCACATTCTCTTCCATCTGAATGCGTCTTATTTCCAGGCGTATGTGCTCTTCTTCGCTCCGTTGCTGTAGCTGCAATCGATCGCGTTCACCCTGGAGTCTATCGCGTTCAGTAGAGGCTTTCAGGCTGACGAGGAATGCCTGCTGTAGGGTCCTCTCTGCCTCGCTGGGAGAAGGCGGTTGTATAGGGGAGCCTTCCCTCGGGGTACTCCTTGCGGAGCCTTGGAGCTCTATCTCCACGGTGCTCTCCCCGTCTTCTTCAGTGCCGAGTTCTCTCTCGGTAGCGTTGTATTCCTCCCGGGACTCATCGGGGACTACTTCTTCAGTACTGGCGGGGTGTGAAGTCATGTCTGGTTCCCACTGGTCCCCACCGTGAACTTGGTCAGTTACATTAGAGCCCGTAGGGGCCTCTATGGTCGGGGTAGTCTGGGCGTTGGGGTTAGACATACTTTTACTTTCTAGTTTTACCGCGTTTACTGTTAGTAGAAGACTAGGTTGTTGACTGACAGCGTAAGCCTCTAAGTACTGAGGGAGCCGTCGTTCGCGCTGCGGGCGTTGGTTAGGAGGATCGTTTCGTGGAGTGTTCATAATAGGCCATTTCAATATTAATAACACTATATTAATATTACACTGATTACCATCCGGCTCGAAGGACCAATTGTAACTGAGGGGTACAATTCCCTGACTGTATTACTAGATATGATACTTACTACCACTACCTTTGTACTTAATATTCGGCCACCCAGTACACGGCATAAATATATTATCATGAACACTCTCACGTAGATGAAACGGATCCAACACAAATGTACGAATTAGAAACAAGTCTTTATTGCCTACACAGCGATGGTGTGTAGACTAAACACTTAATCACTTAATTACATTTATGAATTGAAATAGTATGCACTTTTATGGCAAGGAGTATTCGTCGGTATATCAATAGATAATGTCCAATCTCTGAAGGCGCAGGTGGTAAATATACGACCTGGAATAGTTAAGGAATAACAGCAATGATACTTTAATGATTATAGGCTGGATACACTAGAGGGGGTTAATCCGGTCGATTGTAAGCCGACAGGAGTAGGAGGGGGGGGGGGGGTAGAATCCAGCTGCCTCGTCCGGCCAAGGGTATCCCAGGAGAACCCACTGTAGTGCCGTTCAATGCGCCGGCGATCCTTGGACCACAGATGAAAGCAGGTGGACTCTTTGTGGGCCGGCTCTCTCCGGTCCACGGGTGAGAGATGTGGAGAGACCTCGTCTTGCAGAGCGTCTCCTCAACTTGCGTCCTCTCCAGGGGGGGGGGTTCCAACACACGGCAGTGTCGGGGGTCTTTATCCATAGAATAATCAAAGTATCCAAAGCATAATCCGTGCCTGGGAAGGCGGGCTGTCGTCGGTAGAATAATCCGGTATACAGGTCCACTCGCTCGTCGGCTCTGGGGCTCCTCGGGTGCAGCTTCACATAGGGTCAACCACCCTGGGTAAGCAGCCAGTTCTCTGCCCGAAACGATGGGGTACTGACTACGGTAGTATTCTCACCGCACGAAGCACTATATATTAACAGACTATTATTAGCTTAATAGACTACGTCCAACTCGACGATATAGTGCCAAATATGACTATTCAAATATTAATATACACGATGTCTCAATACCGATGGTAGGCGAACTTGGCCTTACTCCCACACGTGGCATCGCGGGGAGGCTTTACGTCTGTGACTCTATTGGAGGGTAAGAAACTGGACTGAAAAGAAAGTCCTACTTTAGTAGCGCAGTATATATACGCACTATGAACAAATAGTCCCATTAGTGGTGCGGTAGCCAAATTCCTACGCGGAACTAGGACTTGTTCGTACATGTCGAGCGGTACGTTTGAACTGGGTCTGAGGGGTATGGCAGCCTGGCACCAAGGTCTCGACCAATAGTAGAATGGAGACTATTATGGGATGTTCAGTAGGCTAGAATGGATATTCAATGCATATTGTACAAGGAATATACAAGGGATATCAGGGAATATTAGAGAATATACAAATACAATTAAATATATATATATAAATAAATATATATATTCGGTTTAATCTGGCCCTTCACAACAACTAGGCCTCAACCACCATCGGACTGAGAGCAGAAGAGATGGTAGAACTTAAGGAATTCAAAATACTTTTCAAGGACCTTTCAGAACTGTTTTCCATCTAGTACAGAAGATGTTTATGGAAATAAACCTCAACATCCAGGAGAGTTATCCTGTTTCCAGTGTGTCGTTAATTCTTTTGAGACGAATGTATCAGCGGGGAGGGAGAGAGGGTATCAGTCAGTACGATGAGTAAGAGATAAACACAACGCAGAAACTTCACGGAACCACAGGTGACGAAATCCAACACTTCCCTCTGGGAGGCACTATAGGAATCTCTGTTCAAAGTCAAGCTGGCTCAGGAACAGCTTCTTCCCCTCAGCTGTCATCTGCCTGAACTCTGTATCATGGCGACAGCCCCCACCCACACACATACACACTCGCTATACCGTATAAACTCTGAACCCCACTACCTACTGTATACTGTTGCCCATACTAAATTAACTCTGAACTCTGTTGCCTATACTCAGTGTATACCTATCTACCGCTTTCACTGCCTACAACTGCCTTACACTGTAATCATAACTACCTACTTCAACCTATAGTCTACTCATAACACTGTATGATAGCCATGTACAATAATACTGTATAAAGCATATATATATACTTATCTACATCTGTATGAATATATCTGCATATATTCCTGTTTACATACCTGTATATACTATAACTATGTATATATCCCATACCTACTCTTATTAGTTATACCACTGGCCAGTATGACTTAATGCCATGGTGTATTTATACCTGTATCACTGTGCATAATAATACTGTACATACAGTATTATTCAGTAGCTTACTTTATTATATCTATTCAATTAAATCACTTGTTACATTGTATATTGCTATTGCACTTTACTGTTACCTTGCACACTGGTTAGATGCCAATTTATTTCCGTTGTACTTGTGATGTATGATGACAATACATTTGATTATAATCTAATCTCATCTAAAAATGCCATTATCAATTATATATGAAATACACATTGCGAGGTAAAGTGGATGAGAATAGACCATTTTGAAGGAACCATGAAGTTTGTTAAACTTCAAAAAGACAAAGTCACAGAGGGGTTTGTACTGGGGAAAACAACAAGTACCTTCAAACTATTATCATACTGTCATAAACATTTTAGAAATACCCTAATATGATATTTGAACTATATCACCCCATGGCCCCATGGTGAAGTAGAAGGCTCTTGATTGTTATGCTGTCTTGAGGGCTGAATAGAAACATAAAACATTAATTTACGTATAATTTACTCCACACATTGCCATCCTGCTGCCATACCTGGTCCACCTCCTCATCAAACGTGGAGACGAGCTCATGGAGGAAGCGCAGGGAGCCGGTCGTGAAGAGAGTCCTGTACTCTGCTGCCAGGCCCAGGGGAGAGGGGGACAGTTCCATGCCCACTGGGCCCTGTGGTGGATTATAGAGTGCATCACACTTTGTGTCTATGAATGCCATCCAGACGTGGACTAGGTTTAGAGTTTTAAAAGATCCATGATTATTATTATAAAAAAAAAAGTTTTATCCCTGTGACCCACAGCATTTAAATTAATACATGCAAATGTTGTCTTTCACATTATACCCTACTGATGTTTATTTTTGAATAGGGGGAAAAACTGTCTGGTTATAGGAAAACTGCAAGGCTTTCACTGTAGCTTCTGTGCTGCCAAAAAGCTGCTGGCGGTAGTTTTCATATCAAAATGAAATAATATTACCAGTCATTTTAGTTTGATTTAATTTAAGGGTTCCCATTTTCATACCAAGGTCCTGATATGAGACCCAATTTTACAGATTCAATACAAATGTCCACATTTGTATAATTTTTTCCACCCCTATAATATGAGCTGCTGTGAGGCTAGTTGATGTGGTGAAAATAAAACTGAAGTTGCTTTCTATTATCAGTAGGTAGGCTACTGCTGGTACTCGTTTTTACAGTACAGGTGAATGACAAACCCTGTGGGCATTGCAAATCATTGGCATAATAAAGTCATAATAAATTACTATAATTTTGTTGCACAGCAAAGTATGATAAAATAGGTACTCACAGACATGCTGCTGCTAGGTTTATTTTCTGTTACTAGACTTGGACTTTGGTTAGAAGCTTTCTCTGTCCTCTGTTTAACCAGGCAACAACATGTTTGTTTGGGATTAATGTTTACATTACAACCCCTGTAATATCCACAGGAATTACACAATGTGCAATGTGCAACTCCGCATGCGCAGACTGATCATAGATCTCTGGACAGCGTGATTTTTTCCCCGTAGCGCAGTTTGCGAAGACGCTCTCTGATTGGCTAGCCCGCGTACAGCGAAGACCCTCTCTGATTGGTTTAGCTCCGAAGGGCTCTGGGATAGAAATGTCCGCCTTGTACATATTCTATGCTTCGAAGTGGTTATACTTTGGCCCTCTTTCGAAGTGGGTTATGCTTAGAGTTTGGAATCAGGGCTGGTGGTCCATCGCCCTGCTCTAAAGATAAACTCTAAGCATAACCCACTTCGAAAGAGGGCCAAAGCATAACCACTTCGAAGCAGAGAATGTACAAGGCGGAAGAGCCCTTCGGAGCTAAACCAATCAAGAGGGTCTTCGACCCTTCGCTGTACGCGGGCTAGCCAATCAGAGAGCGTCTTCGCAAACTACGGCTACGGAAAAAAATGGACAATCCAGAGACTCCCGTCTCCGCAATCTGGCATGCAGTGTTTGGGGAGTAGGTGCGAAAAGGTGACTATAGCTATGCAAGAAAGTGCAGATCGATTTGGGATTTGTCTCTCCGTGTTCAGGAGACTCGGGCGTATAAAAGTCTATTGTATCATGTCTCCAGCATCCCCACAGCCCTAGCTACAACCACTTAACACTTTCGATGCCGGCTGTGTTTTCCTTTTTACCCCTTTGAATGCCGCCACCCACTTCAATGTTAGCGTTAAAAACGCATAATCTATGTTTTAAATTATGGCTATGTGTCTAATCTGCCCGTCGCTTATCAATGACTTGTTTGCAGTCAACATTGTCGAAACGGATTGTTTTTTAATCGGTTCATATCCTTTTTATAGCATTTCGAAAAGCTATCGTTCTCTCGAAAATTTCAGAAAAATTTAAAGATTCCCCCATTAACGGCATTTATTGGAATATTCTCGAATACACTAAACACGTTGTCATTTGTCGGCCTATTTATGAGTCGTTTTCAAATAAACGCTAGATTATCGATAGTATATGTGTACTTATGCACGCTATAGAAGCGGGCTGAAAAATCTATTCTCTCATTTCCTCAACATCACACACACACACATACATACACGCACACACTGCACATGCTGATATCTCAGTGAATACAGCTCTGATTATCCTAAAACTGGTAACATAGACTCCTTACCTTAGATCAGATGTTCTCCAAAAAGATTATTCCAATTCCTGATCGCCATTCCAAATATCGATCGCGTTTATTGATTGATTATTGGCTGCTGTAAATATATATTCCACGCTGCTTTCCAACTCGCGATCACTTCCCTCATCATCAGATCCATCGCCAGCATAATGGAGCCAGTAGGCTCCCCCCACAGGGATCTCCCAGTATAATCGAATGGCCTGCAGTTACACAGGGATAGACGATAGGGGGCGGTATTTTCCCATCTGAGCTCCTAGAGGGTCTGCTGTACCAACGGCGTGTTGCTTTTTAACAGCGGAGGAGTGCAAGAATGTGACAATGTGACCATGTGACCGCGGCAGCGCGAGAGAGCGGCAGTGCGGAAATAGGCTGTCTATTGCCATTCTCTAAGACAAACGCTAACCTTAACCAGCTCCTTAACAGCGCCTAAACTTAACCTTTCTAACCTTAACCAACTCCGAAACAATGCCTAACCTTAACCTTAACCATGCCTAACCTTAACCTTAACCATAGAAAGAATATTGCCATTCTCTAAGACAAACTCTAACCTTAACCAGCTCCTTAACAGCGCCTAAACTTAACCTTTCTAACCTTAACCAACTCCGAAACAATGCCTAACCTTAACCTTAACCATGCCTAACCTTAACCGGCGAAAGAATACACGTTAAAAAATAAAAATAAAAAAAATTGATGGGATTCAAACTTGAAACCAACGGACCGCAGGACCGCAGGACCACCACGCTGCCAGGTGAGCTAAGCTTCGAATGAGAATCATGGCGGTTTATGGCTAAATAATGCCGCAAGCTCTGCCGCTCCGCTCTGCGGTTGCCGCGCCTGCCGCGGGGCGTGTCGCAGCCAATCAGGGAAAACGCGGAAGCATTCGGCGCACTCCTTCGCTGTTAATAAGCAATAGTAATAAGCAATAGGCGTACCAACGGGAGACTCGGTTAATGAAATATGAATTCAGATCGCTAATAAAAAAATCAAACGACAATTCACGTCATCGGCACTCAACGGGGGGCATGATAAGACGACAATACACGTCATTGGCACTGTTAATGTCAAGGCTCTCAACCACATTCATTCATTTTCTCCCACCGCTCTCTCCCGCGTGATTATTTTCCGTAGCTGTAGTTTCCGAAGACCCTCTCTGATTGGTTTCGCTCCGACGGGCTCTGGGATAGAAATGTCCGCCTTGTACACACAAGATTGTTCGCACATTACATATATATTCTCCTAGAATACATATTTATCAAAACAACTACTTGTCCCATCTTCTATCTATAGGAATGGTTGTTGTCTACTTTATTCAATACAGCCTAGTATTATAAACACAACATGTCAATCAAACTATTTCTGTTGTGACATTAACAAAATATAACATTTAGATGAACCCAGTTAATGCCTTAACTACTAGACAGTTACAGATAGAGAGAGGGGCTAACTGCAGGCATAGCATAGCCACAGATCCAGGCATAGCATAGCCACAGATCATTCAATATAATGTAGCCTCGTTTTGATTGATTGATAATTTTTTATTTGTGTGTCCAACACCTCAATTGGTGCCCAGCCCACATGGGCATCATACAAGTCAAAAACATGTATCATAATCTGACATATACATTTGTATCCAGGATGACGTTTCATACAGGATAAATAACTAGGAATGTATTTTGCCAGGACAAAAATAAAAAATTTCGAAAAGCCAACTAAAAATGTCTCCTTCACATTTCCAGAACAGATCAGCGTTTCTCTTTTGAACGGATCCAAACAGAACTTTTCTCAGTTCTTCATACAGAGGACAATACAAAATAAAATGAAACTAGTCTTCAACCACCTTTAGGTCACAGAATTAAAAAATATACGCAACTCCTCTGGCATGCCCTTAAATGGGAGCATGTCTATGTTCCCCGGGTCCTATGTTCCCCGGGTTCTATGTTCCCCGCTTTGATTGATTGAACATTTTAGACCACCAGCCCTGATTCCAAACTCTAACCTTAAACAGTTCGAAAGAGGGCCTAAGCTTAACCAGTTCGAAACAAGGCGGACATTAATAATGAATAAAATAATAAAAATTTATAAAATGTTCAATCTATTAATCAATCAAGCGGGAAACATAGGATCCGGGGAACATAGGACCCGGGGAACATAGGGATGATCCCCCCTTAAATCAGCCTACTTCTATTGCCAAGGGTAGAGTACCGAATCTCAATTGTGCACACAGCGATCTTTGTCTCCTTTTTAGTTTTAGATGAACATATCCGTAACATATTCACTTTTAAAAATAACACAATTTCTGAGCTTTGGCTTCTTTCAAACCTTTTCCATGGCTCTTTGTGCATTTCAAAATTGTTTTGCTTTATCAAGTACAAGTTAGGGCTCGCGTCCACCTGCCTCATATTTATGACCGCACGCGTCTTTTTTCAATGTATTCCAATGGGGAGGGGCCGTATGCGGCCGCCTATAGGAAGTGCGCTGCAGTCGGCTTCTTTTTTCAGCGCCTTTCAGCTTTATTGTGCGGCCGCACCAGCGTTTAAAGTTTAAACTTGCTGAACTTTTTTTCTCACCGCATGCGCCCGCCCCAGTACTACCGGGCGCACTGCCAGCGTTTTTCAGGTGAAAATGTGAGATAGGTGGACATGGGCCCTTACACTGTAGCTGCAGGTTATTTCTGAACAGCATGGGAACATCAGATTCTAATTTTGATCCATCGCAAAGCGCTCCAGCGCTTGAATACGGCCGGGGGATCCGTTCTATACAATGCAGACCCACGGCTCTCGTATTATAATGAGCCCGCGAGGCGTGTTATTATTAGAGTTAATAATATTGTATATTGTTTACACTGCCTTTTTATTCTATTTTTACTTCTCCACTGTACTATAATTATGTGACCTGTACCTCTGTCTTCTACTACCTGTACCTCCCCTCCCCCCTCCCCATGCTGCTGAATTTATCTTATCTTATGAATACAACGTTCAAATACAACGCGCGAGGCCAGAGGATGTACATGAGTAAATTAACTATACTTTTGCTCACACAATATCTTGAATGAATGCGTTTATTTATTTCGAACATGTGAGGTTTTGCCCGCTGCTCACCCACTCGCTCTGTTCCTTTAAGATTTTCAGTTAATTAATTGCATTCTCCTCTCCACACGCTTCTTCCTGCAGTTGCCGTTTGATTGGTGCTCCCCCAACCACACGCTTGTCAATCTCATCCCGCAGCTGTCACAGCTTGTCATTAAGCATCCCTTTTGCTTTATATACCCCGATTCCCCATTTAGTGTTGTTGGATCGTTCTGATATATTCTCTGCATTTGCCGTTCCTTCCGTCGCCTGCTTTTCCCTGTGCTTTGCCTCCCAGGACTCTCGAGGAGTATTCCGTTTGGACAACCCGTTCCCCGTTACGAAGCGCTCGCCCTGTTTGATCTGCTCGCTTCACGCACAGCGCTCTGGTGAGTTTTTGCAAGACAGTCTTTTGACTCTATCATTTTTCGTGTGTGTAATGCACTGAAGAGATCCTGTTTTTCGTTCAGACTGTCTCTCACCCTTTTTGCCTGTTTTGGATATTCACTTGGATTCATTATTGTTTGGACATTGCTCACTGTGTGTCTCACACCGAAGATTCTGTCACTTGGATTTATTGTTTGGACATTGCTCACTGTGTGTTTCACACCGAAGATTCTGTCACTTGGACTATCTGTTAGGGACAAGTCACTTCACCTGTCACCTGTCAGTTCCCAACTGTTCACTGAGCTAACCCGCTCTCTCTCTCTCCCTGTTCCGCTACCACCTCGGAGTACTGCCGGGAGGATTCTGCAGAGCGGCTCTGACGTCACGGACAGATTCCTCAAACGTAACCCCCCCGGGAGAAGCTGCAGAGCAGCAACATTCCTCACATGCTTGTTTCCCAGTTTTGTTTCTGTTCTCAACCAAGTTCTTTCTGTTACTCTGTAAAATAAACAAGCCCTAGATTTTGGCTAACTCTGAAACTACTCTCTCTGTGCCGTTTGCGTTTGGGGTCGGTGTCAAACCATAACAGAACATAAATTGAAAATAAATAAATAATAATAAAAAACAAGTAATAAACAGATTAAAAAACAAACAAGCAGGAGTAGGAGGATGAAGACGTGTAAACGTATGTCTTCCTACCCCCTTGATTGATTGATTGAAAACTTTATTAACAGATTGCAGAATGGGTACAAATTAATATACAGTACGGCTCAATACACACAATTGTTAAGGGTATGCAGACCAGAGAAAGACTTTTGTCTTGTTTACATCAGGGTCCCCCATTTTCAATTCATCATAACACACACGCCATACAGATAGACAGTACTGCTACATCTATAAATTTATGACATACCAGATTTGCAAATACAGTACTGTTTGTGATACAAAAATTGAAAAGGGTCCCCCATTTTCAATTCATCATAACATATAATGACATACATGAGAGAGAGAGAGAGAGAGAGAGAGAGAGAGAGAGAGATGCGCTATTTATCACAGTTTCACACCAAACTGAGCAGGGGTGTTATGTAGCCTATTTGGGCTGTTGTTGATATGCAAAGACAGCTGTGGTACTTAGCGCCGGGTGCTCACCTGGCTACTTGTACCCCAGTGTACCCCACCCACCCCACTCCTACCCAACCCCCCCCCCCCCCCCCCCCCCACCCACCCAACCACCTCCAATGTACAGTCCCCCCCCCCCACCTACCCAATCCAATGTACAGTTTCTATGTCAAATGTATATACTTTTTTTTCTGGACTCTTTTTGTATCACAAACAGTACTGTATTTGCAAATCTGGTATGTCATAAATGTATAGATGTAGCAGTACTGTCTATCTGTATGTCATGTATGTCATATATGTTACGATGAATTGAAAATGGGGGACCCTGATGTAAACAAGACGAAAGTCTTTCTCTGGTCTGCATCCCCTTAACAATTGTATGTATTGAGCTGTACTGTACTGTACCCATCTGTTAATAAAGTTTTCAATCAATCAATCAATCAATCAATCAATTCAATCAATCAATCAATACTTGACTTTGCATGACAATCAGAGATGGCCAAGCAGCCGTTTTCCGCGTGGTCCTATCGTCGTGTCACCGTTTATTATCGTGCAGGTGCACAGCACAGGGCAGACTCAGGCATCACCCACACTTTCACAATTTCCCCGCGGGGAATTGTCTAGTTTTTTATTATTATTTATTTTCAATTTATGTTCGAAATAAATAAACGCATTCATTCAAGATATCTGGCCTCGCGCTGATCTAACAGCTGTGCCCGCACAGTGCAATACTCCAATTCAGCCATTGGGTGGGTGGCGCTGCTGAGCGGACCTCACAGCTCACAGCGCCGCTGGCTCTGCGGCTCTGCAGCTGCATACTATTCTCCACTTGCACAAATTGAAAGTAGGCACTTCCGGCTGACTTCCGGTTGCCAATAGTACTTCCTGTCCCATCCAAATACATTGGTTTTAGCTACTTTTCTCCCCTTATTTAAACAACTTTGTCGGCACAGAGAGGCAATGAAACGTTTGTATTATTATAGTATAGAATGTATTTAATAAGCAAACGTTTGTCAGCAGGGTTTTTGGGCTGTATTTCATGTAAAAACGTTTACTGTTAGTTTCCTTGCTCAGCCAGCATTAGCCTTCATTAGCTAACAGAAGCTAGTGGTTAAACAGGCCGGATTAGCTTTGAGCTAACTATCTTTCCCGACCCATGTATTCCCATTCTAAACATAACGTCAGTTTACAAAACATGACCTGTCTATATAACGTTGAGGAACAAATTATAAGTGTGTGGGTGTGTGTTTTGGTGAACATTGGACTGCAAACAGAAAATGCATCACAGTTAGACAGTAGCTACTGTTAGCTGCCCTCCGGATTAGCTTTGAGCTAACTATCTTTCCCGACCCATGTATTCCCATTCTAAACATAACGTCAGTTTACAAAACATGACCTGTCTATATAACGTTGAGGAACAAATTATAAGTGTGTGGGTGTGTGTTTTGGTGAACATTGGACTGCAAACAGAAAATGCATCACAGTTAGACAGTAGCTACTGTTAGCTGCCCTCCGGATTAGCTTTGAGCTAACTATCTTTCCCGACCCATGTATTCCCATTCTAAACATAACGTCAGTTTACAAAACATGACCTGTCTATATAACGTTGAGGAACAAATTATAAGTGTGTGGGTGTGTGTTTTGGTGAACATTGGACTGCAAACAGAAAATGCATCACAGTTAGACAGTAGCTACTGTTAGCTGCCCTCCGGATTAGCTTTGAGCGAACTATCTTTCCCGACCCATGTATTCCCATTCTAAACATAACGTCAGTTTACAAAACATGACCTGTCTATATAACGTTGAGGAACGTTATCTCCCGGGACGAGTAGCCACGTTAGTTAGCCAACAACCAGCCAGGCAGCGCCGTTATCTCCCGGGACGAGTAGCCACGTTAGTTAGCCAGCAACCTGCTCTCACCATGTCTCCCTCCCCAGCCCCCTGCTCTCATCCAGTCCCCTGCTCTCACCATGTCTCCCTCCCCAGCCCCCTGCTCTCATCCCGGCCCCTGCTCTCACCATGTCTCCCTCCCCAGTCCCCTGCTCTCATCCCTGCTGGCTAACTAACGTGGCTACTCGTCCCGGGAGATAACGTTCCTCAACGTTATATAGACAGGTCATGTTTTGTAAACTGACGTTATGTTTAGAATGGGAATACATGGGTCGGGAAAGATAGTTAGCTCAAAGCTAATCCGGAGGGCAGCTAACAGTAGCTACTGTCTAACTGTGATGCATTTTCTGTTTGCAGTCCAATGTTCACCAAAACACACACCCACACACTTATAATTTGTTCCTCAACGTTATATAGACAGGTCATGTTTTGTAAACTGACGTTATGTTTAGAATGGGAATACATGGGTCGGGAAAGATAGTTAGCTCAAAGCTAATCCGGAGGGCAGCTAACAGTAGCTACTGTCTAACTGTGATGCATTTTCTGTTTGCAGTCCAATGTTCACCAAAACACACACCCACACACTTATAATTTGTTCCTCAACGTTATATAGACAGGTCATGTTTTGTAAACTGACGTTATGTTTAGAATGGGAATACATGGGTCGGGAAAGATAGTTAGCTCAAAGCTAATCCGGAGGGCAGCTAACAGTAGCTACTGTCTAACTGTGATGCATTTTCTGTTTGCAGTCCAATGTTCACCAAAACACACACCCACACACTTATAATTTGTTCCTCAACGTTATATAGACAGGTCATGTTTTGTAAACTGACGTTATGTTTAGAATGGGAATACATGGGTCGGGAAAGATAGTTAGCTCAAAGCTAATCCGGAGGGCAGCTAACAGTAGCTACTGTCTAACTGTGATGCATTTTCTGTTTGCAGTCCAATGTTCACCAAAACACACACCCACACACTTATAATTTGTTCCTCAACGTTATATAGACAGGTCATGTTTTGTAAACTGACGTTATGTTTAGAATGGGAATACATGGGTCGGGAAAGATAGTTAGCTCAAAGCTAATCCGGCCTGTTTAACCACTAGCTTCTGTTAGCTAATGAAGGCTAATGCTGGCTGAGCAAGGAAACTAACAGTAAACGTTTTTACATGAAATACAGCCCAAAAACCCTGCTGACAAACGTTTGCTTATTAAATACATTCTATACTATAATAATACAAACGTTTCATTGCCTCTCTGTGCCGACAAAGTTGTTTAAATAAGGGGAGAAAAGTAGCTAAAACCAATGTATTTGGATGGGACAGGAAGTACTATTGGCAACCGGAAGTCAGCCGGAAGTGCCTACTTTCAATTTGTGCAAGTGGAGAATTGAAGTGCAGTGGTCTCTATCATAGATATATAGAACACTAGATAGCTTACCCGCGCTGCCGGCCAATGGAGAGCGACGTCGTCGTAGGGCCGCCATCTTGCTCGAGTCAGCCTTGAGTGAGAGTGAGTGATCTGCACAGACAAAAATACTCATAACTCGCTGAAATATTGACGGATTTACAAACGGGTTGGTTTGCTATAAACATCAAAGATGTAGTTATGATACTGCATGATACTTATAAAATGTTTTTTTTTAAAGATGTTTTTTTTTTTTTTTACAAACAGCTTGAATCATAGCCACATTAATAATGCTTGTAATAAACCAAACCGTTTGTAAATCCGTCAATATTTCAGCGAGTTAAATGAGTATTTTTGTCTGTGCAGCTCACTCACTCTCACTCGAGGCTGACTCGAGCAAGATGGCGGCGGTTCAGTGACGCTGTTGACTCCGCCTTAAGCTATCTAGTGTTCTATATATATCTATGGTCTCTATACCCAATCAGGACGGTAATGGGAGACGTTCCCTTTCTCGACTGTATCGCGAGAAATCGTGTCGGTTGACAACATGGTACGTGGCTTCACAGCTGTGGAGGACAGGGAGCGAGGAGCAAATCTGAACAAGTATGTTTTAGCGATAAATGTATCAACGTCGATATTATCATTTGGTTATATGAATACGGTGTGATTGTGTGAAATGGCGATGTTCTAGTTCATTGCAAAGGTTTCTCCTGACAGCTATGTTGGATGTTCAACAAACACAACAGAGTCTGTTTAGAGCTCGGTAGGTGGCTGCAAGCCACCGAACTGAACGCTGAAAAGAAAAAGCTTGATAAATCATTGTAAGAAGACGGTGATTATTATGGCGGACGTGGAGTCGTCTTTGGAGTTCTCCAGCTCGTTGACGAGCACGACACTTCCGCCACCGCGAACACGAATCTTCAAAATCATCGTGATCGGAGACTCGGGAGTCGGCAAGACCTGCCTCACCTACCGGTTCTGTGCAGGCAAGTTCCCTGAGAAAACCGAGGCCACGATCGGGGTGGACTTCAGGGAGAGACTAATCGAGATCGACGGCGAGAAAATCAAGGTGGGCTACAGAGTAGAGCTATTATTGGACCATATTCACGTTCGTCATATACGACATTATACATAACGTACCTATGCCCTTTTTCTCCATTTCATTATGTTCTACTCTATTAGTATTACTATTTCTGTTACCTCTTCTGCCTGTACCTCCCCTCCCCCATGCTGCTATGACACCTGGATTTCCCCAAGGGGATCAATAAAATAACACTTGACTGTCAGCTGGCACTACTGCATCCATCTATGTGTGTGTGTGTGTCCCTCCCCTCAGATCCAACTGTGGGACACGGCGGGCCAGGAGCGCTTCAGGAAGTCCATGGTGCAGCACTACTACCGCAACGTGCACGCCGTGGTCTTCGTCTACGACATAACCAGCGCCACCAGCTTCCGGAGCCTCCCGGCCTGGATCGAGGAGTGCAAGCAGCACGCCCTCGGCGCGGAGGTCCCCCGGATCCTGGTCGGCAACAAGTGCGACCTCCAGGACTCTGTCCAGGTGGGCACGGATGTGGCGCAGCAGTTCGCTGATGCCCACTCCATGCCCCTGTTCGAGACCTCCGCCAAGAACCCCAGCAGCCAGGGGGATGGCCATAGCCAGGGGAGCAGCGACCACGTGGAGGCCATTTTCATGACGGTGGCCCACAAGCTGAAGTCACAGAAGCCCCTGATGCTCAGCCAGCTACCCGGGGGCATAGGGAGACACGGGGACACGGTCACCCTGAAGAGAGGGGGTGGCGAGGGGGAGGAAGGGGCGAGGAGCTGGGGCTGCAGCAGCTGCTGATGAGAGGGGTAGAGGTGCATCTTGAAAGTAGTACTGAGCTAGTATTACACTGATCTGGGAACAGGACCACACAAGCTTCAGTATGACCTAAGTGTGCCCATCACTGACTGGTGTGAGATCAGCACTCCCGTTTTTAAGATGCTCCATGAATACGGACTAAGGAGTTTTATTTTGTGTCTTGTGTTTTTTTTTCAAGTTACCGTACCGTATGTAAATTCTCTGTCGTAACTTAACATGAACTATACAATGTTGCATTTTCACACTACTGAACAAAAGTGACATGGGCTGTATTTATTTGGTGCCCTGGTGCTCACGCTTTCACATTCATTCACCTCACCCAGCGCTCACACTTCCACATTCACAGTAAAGGCTGCACCTGCGCTGAAAGCGGGGTGTCTGTGGAGAGAGTGGATGGGCCTGCTGCCCTTTTTTTTTGGTTAAGCCGCATTCCATTCAAGTCAGAAGTTGGACATTTCTAGTCGGAGGTTGTGATGACAACCTCAGTGCATTCAGGGGTCCTGTTCAGAGAAACCTAGAGCTCTCTGCAAGAGGCTGACAAATCTATTTTGAGTTGAACAACGCTGGTATCTATCTGTATGTTAAACTGTGTATTCTGGGTGGTTTATACCTGGATTATATGTGACTTCAGCCATATGCCATATTTATTTAACATCAATTTGTACACTATGCTGCCATATTGATGTAACATCAACGTGTACAGTTATGCTTCCATATTGATGTAACATCAACGTACAACAGTATGCTTCCATATTGATGTAACATCAACGTGTACAATATGCTTCCATATTGACACGACATCAGATGAAGGGCATTTCAGTAACATGAAGGGCATTTCAGTAACATCACAGTTGCATCTAGCCCGAGTTTCCTACTTGGAATTTTCCGCCAGAATTTTTTACTTTCCCACATGTCAGGAGCACAGCATTAACCTCGGAGCGCCTGACTCTAGGTAGGGACGTAGGTGTTAATGATTGTTGCGCTTTTCTGCCGTGTCAGCAATCAATGGGCCCCTCAGCCTCCTAGTGGCCTACTTGCTTGTTAACCTCCTAGTGGCCTACTTGCTTGTTAACCTAGTGTTTAGAGTAAATAACACACTTGTTTTTTCTGTCTGAGCTGAAAGGAACAATCTAAAAAGAACTGTTCTTGACCAGTGCAGTACACACCAGATTAGGTCAGTGTTGCCCAGAGACGACAGACCCAGAGATGAAACTGGAGGTTGATTTATTACGTTTTGACAGAAGGAACAAAAAAGACAATCCTCCAAATTAAATGTGTGCTCAAGACACCGGCTCCTCTTCCCAAGGGGATGATATCAAAAGAACCTTGTTCTCGTCAGAACTAGTGATACATATAGCTGTCATACATGACCTTGAAGGCTACAGTAGTCCACATGTTAACAAAATATTACGACCATGTCAATTTTCTGTATGTTTTGCACAAATGGAAAAATGACAGTTGACTTTTGACTTTTTTGAGAAGCTTTTAAAAACCCAAATACAAAGATAATAAACATATCTGATGGGGGAAAAAACACAATCCTCCAAATTGAATGTGTTGTGTGCCCAATACACCAGCTCGGTACACAAATGGAGAGAGAAAGTGGGAAATATTAGCTTGCTAGCTTAATTTACGTGGTAAAGTTAACATTATCTAAACGAGGGATAATACATGACAATGTAATGTATACACAACACATATGCATTGCAACTTTATTACATCATGTATGGGCAAAATAAACAATTTAAATGACAATTACAAAATGGATTATGATTGGGAAACAAGGGGAAAATTACACCCACCTCTTCTCAATGGGGTTATATCAAAAGGTGTATGGGGGCTAGGAGAAGGAAAGGTATAGAAGGTGGAGCTCTTCCAGTGCACACTACACAATACAGTGAGGTTCTTCTCAGTGGAGGCTATACTATAACTCGTCAGATAATACACATGTAATAACAGATGTTGACATTAATAACTATGCTACACTCACACATATATGTTAAATGTGCACTATACCGTTTCGGTGTTACATTTGCAGAGCCTGCACATATATTGCAAAACATAATTGCTATAAATGTAATTATTCTAGTTTGTGTCATAAATGAAAACAAAATCATTTTGAGGCACTGTAAACAAAACAGTCTAGAAGAACTTTGAAATAGTAAATATGTTTGAATAACACGGCCCTGCCATTGTACTGAACACAACTGAAACTTTAGCCTTTTCATATCTTTGCAGCTTCAAACAGAATTCCAGGGACCCAAGTTTGTTTATTCTGTAATGAAAAATATACAGTAGAAATCTCTCCCAACTTCTCTTGAGTTTCACATCCCTCTCCTGTACTGAACAGTGCACTTTTAAGCTTCATCCTTTACTCAATACATTTTTTCCAATGAAACTCATTGGTCAGGAACCTGGCTTAACCCATGTGTGTTAAGCCATCTCCTGATATCCATTTGCGGGTGTGTTAAGCTCAGTCCTACAACAAGGGCTGTGTCGGGCTAGCCAGTGACAACAAGATATAGATTGTTGTGTCGGGCTAGCCAGTGACAACAAGATATAGATTGTTGTGTCGGGCTAGCCAGTGACAACAACATATAGATTGTTGTGTCGGGCTAGCCAGTGACAACATATAGATTGACATATAGATTGTTGTGTCGGGCTAGCCAGTGACAACAACATATAGATTGTTGTGTAGGGCTAGCCAGTGACAACAACATATAGATTGTTGTGTCGGGCTAGCCAGTGACAACATATAGATTGACATATAGATTGTTGTGTCGGGCTAGCCAGTGACAACAACATATAGATTGTTGTGTAGGGCTAGCCAGTGACAACAACATATAGAATACTGTGTTGTAGGGCTAGCCAGTGACAACATATAGAATACAGTGTTGTGTAGGGCTAGCCAGTGACAAAGTATAGCCTACCTGTCAGTCTATATGTTTTTTAAGTGGACTGCACACACCTCTCAATCATCAATAGATGTAAACAAATGCCTATACCCATTGCTTATCCCATATTTAAGCTTACAATGCACTATTCAGGAGCGGCACGGTGGTGTAGTGGTTAAACACTGTTGCCTCACAGCAAGAAGGTCCAGGTTTCCATGATGCCAGTTACCCAGGTGGGGTATCTCCCAGGCCTTTCTGTGTGGAGTTTGCATGTTCCCCCCGTGCTCGCAAGGGTTTCCCCCCCGATAAGATAAACCCAATGGAAAAACATGCACAACAACAAGATCGCTAACGCTGTGGCGTCCTTGACGAAGACGGACAGGAGCACTTCGATTAGTCCCCTGGCGCGGCTCACGTTGCGCCTGTCTGCTCCCGGCTGCCCTTGGGGGGGAAGTACGACGGGATGGGTTAATCGCAGAGACGAATCGCATACATGCCGATGAATGACCTCTGAGCAGGTCCTAAATTATTATTATTATAATAATAATAATATAGATGTCAAGCAGAAACCTAAAACCTAGCACTATTGTATGAAACAACAAAAAGCCAGTAACATTGAACCGTTTTTCTTAACTTACGATATAACAAGCCTATAGTAAAGCAGACTGTCCCGTTTTGCATCCCTTCATCTTGGTGTGATTCAGAATGACTATTTTACTGCAAATAGTGCTACCCCCCTTTTTTGGGGCCACAGATGATCCTTCAGTTTGACACGTGCTTCTGATACGTATGTCATATATGTCCTGATGAATTGAAAATGGGGGACCCTGATGTAAACAAGACGAAAGTCTTTCTCTGGTCTGCATCCCCTTAACAATTGTGTGTATTGAGCTGTACTGTATTGTACCCATTCTACAATCTGTTAATAAAGTTTTCAATCAATCAATCAATACTGAGGGATAATGACTTTGACTTCTCTCATTCAGGAGTCAAACGGTTAAGAGGCCATGAAAGAGGAACCAAGGTTGATAAACATCAATTATTTTGTATGCAGCTGCTGGTCTCAAAGTGTGGAACACTAGATAGGGAACGTGTGTGGGCAACATGTAGTTGTATTGCTACTTTGTATTATGCTCCTTAAGTGTCTTTCTTTAGTTTATTTATATCAACATTATAGTTGACCAACCAATCAGGGGAGGGGTGTTTATATTTGCAGAGCCTGCAATCAGTTTACAAAACATGTAATTCAAAGGAATAATTCCACCTTGATACTTGAAAACAAAACCGCAGGCCTTGCCATCATAAACAGTGAAACGGTAAAAAAATTATTTGAATCAAAACAATTATTTTGAGCCACTGTGAACTAAACATAGGCCTAGAAGATACTTTAGTAAATAAATGTATATTTGTAAACAGAATTGCGAGGGCGTGGGTACTGTAAACAACAGTGAAATAGTAGCTTTTCAGGTAATTTTCTAACCTCTGTTCCAGGGACCCAGTTTACCTGAGAATAATTTATTCAGCGATGAAAATATACTGTAACATTTTTCACATCTCACTCTAAACTGCATAGTGCACCTTTAACATGTTTCCTTTCCAGAATAGTTGCTTATTTACCTTCTTCTGCTCACTTGTGTCGTGAACAATGGTACTGTGCATGTACCACCTTGTGTAATATAATCCTGATCTCATGAAGTGGCCTGAAAAAATCTTTAGCTACAGTACAGTAAATGAATTCAACAACACTCGGCTACTAGGAACTACAAGAACAGGAAGATGCTTGCAACAGTTTGTCATGTGTGGCCTTGCAATAAAGTACCCTAAACATTTCAGTGTTGCCAAGTCATCTTTCAGTTGTGTCATCTTTTCTTTCCAAGGATCACTTGAGAAGGAATTATATACAGTATATATATATATTTTTTTTTTACAGGTTTTATTAGTGAAATATATATATGATAAAATCACAGATTTGTCACAACATGAGAACATTATATATTATATGTATCTATATTATAAACAGGTGACACATTAAAAGAAAACCCTGAATAAATAAGTGGAGAAAGATAAGTACATAATGCAGATTATTCCATACAGTTGTATTGCATGATGCAATTAAACAATTCACATCTTATTGTGCTCTGTGGCAGATATGAAAATGCTGAGCAGGTTGACCTGAATTTTGGAAGAATGGTGTTCCATCCCTGCAGTAGAGTTCCAGAGACTTGTAGAATCTATGCCAATGTGATTTGAAGCTGTTCTGGCAGCTCTTGTTGGATTTTCCTTAAAATTCACCCGTCTGTACCTTACATTACAGGCACATAATTATTTGGCAGAATAGATTGGTTGATGATGAATATTGCACATAATGAGTTTCAGTCATAGGTCCTTCACAAAGACCAATATACGTTTTGGCGATTTAAAAACTCCCCATCTCTGCTGTGAGAAGAGAAGAGAGAAATGCTGGTCTTGATATAAAAAGGCACTGCTTAAATCCCCAAATGACCAAAGAAAACAACATTCAGATTAAGACAAGTGTTCTTTAAAAAGAAAAGAAAAAGAAAGCCTTTTATATCTTCTGTCTGGAGTATGTTTGGCATCACCTATCCAGAATGATTTGAAGGAATTATCCACAGAATGTCTTTGGAATAGATTCCATCTACAGAGGTCTGTGGACTAAAAAGCAAACATTGCCATGTCACTGTGGAGCTGCTATCATCAGGTAATCGGGCTGTAGGGAGGCCGTTTGGACGGCGCCTCCTCTTCCTCTGTCAACTGGGCAGGAGAGTTGAACAGCCTGTCATCACACCCTACTGGATTGAGAGGGAAGTTACATGGACATCGAAAACTATGAAAACAAGGTATTTTGTGATGTCAGTGTAAGCAGAGACTGTCATTTCATGTTCAGACTAATTCCTATTAATGGCCATGTATGTTCAGACTACCCCACCTTTTCATTTAACTGACAGCATAATAACAAAAACATGGGGTTCTTCTTACCTTGCCAGGTACACACTAGCTCAGTTCCTGGGTAAGGGTCGCTCTGGGGAACCAGTGTCTCCTAGAGTGTACACAGACACGCAACATATGACATAATTTGTTAGTCTAATATGGTTTGACTTCATATCTCCTTGTGTTGAAGTGAATAGAGTTGGTGATGCATGCATGTATTTTGGACTGTGGAGTGTAATGAATTATTTTTATTCTAAACTCACGTGAAATTGTATCAAAGTGTATAAGGTACATGTTAAAATGTGGCCAATAAATACACCTTCTTTTAAGTGCTAGTCCGACACAACTTTATTATTATTATAATTTTTAATGGTAATAGAAATTCTCTGATACGGATATCCTGGCCTGGTATCAGCCAGATTTCTGACACAAGTATTGGTCCATCCCTAGTTAGAATGATGCAGGTTCTGTTGTGTTGTCCTACCAGTCCAGTCCTGGCATCATAGCAGGCACAGAGTGGCAGACTGCGGCAGCCGAGGTAGGCGATGAGTGAGGAGAGGAGCAGGCTGATGACGCAGGACAGCAGGATGGTGGCGTTCGCTGCCTTGACCATCCGATGCAGGACAAACGACTGAGCACAGAGACAGAGATGGTCACATGAGTCATGCCTGGATGTGGTCCTGGATGGACCTAGAGACAAACGCCTCGTGAGCCCCAGGAGTCTAGGATCCAATTGTATAATTTACGAAAACACCCTAGAAAATATCCTGTCCCATCAAAGGTATTGTTGTTAAAAAAGAAATGTACAAGTATTATTAGTACATTATACTGTATACTATGTACTTTTGTACCACAACACCTGGGACACCTAGGATGTGTGTTTTACTACTACCGCCTTTATAAGAATGCAGTACATTTCTATACATGAGTACAACAATTGATGGGGCTCAAGGTTTAAGATAACGCTGGGCATTAGGACATGAGAACCAGGTGAAATTAAACATCCAAATGAAATTAAGATTTTATAGAGAGTGATTCTGCGTGCATGTGTATGTACCACTTCAGGACTGTGGTGGTGGTGGAAAACCTCTGCATCCTCCTCCCCATAAGTCAGCGTCAGACAGGAGTAGGCAGACACAATCACCACGGCAACGCAGGACAACACAGCTGACACCATCATCACACTCACCTAAGACAGAGAGGACAGGGTTAACAAAGGAAACTATAACAGAAGAATGCCAGCGTTTCATGCTCTGCTTGGTGCCAGACCTGTGCCAGTTCTATTGAAGCCTTGTATAAAAATATACAAGCTATCTGAGGAAATATACAGTACATCAACCAATATATCAAACGTTAGCTAGCTAACTATAATGCAACAAATTGCTGATGATTCTGACATCCGAGGCAATAACCTGTTTAAATTACAGGTCATAAATCGAGATTGATGATCCCATTTAACACAATGGACCTCATGATCGAACATGTACGTAACAATCTTTGTAAGTAGTTTGTACGAACAAATTTACAAAAGTCCTCCTCCGGAAGCCTGAACGCATGAAACGGTATTCGTAAATGACCAAAGTGTTCTCAGTTGAATGAAGAACGTCACACATTTTTAAACTGAAAGCGTGTTCTCTTACACCTGAATTTGCATACAGAAACGCTCCGCCAGCTCCTTATAAAGGAGGCTAAGAATTTCACTTTGAGTTATGCTGACCCTTGTGAGGACCGTGTCCACAGGCAACGCAAAAGCAATTTGCGATTGATCAAAATTAGATTTGATTAGATTAAAATGTATTGTCATCATACAGCACAAGTACAATACAACAAAAATACAAATGTAACAGTAAAGTGTGCAATAGTAACATACAATGCACAGGTGATTAAACTGGGTATAAAATATATAAATACTACTATTAATAGAGTAATAGTGCTCATCAGATGCATGTACAGAGTTGTATTAATATGTACAGTGATACAGGTATAAAGACCCTATAGTAATAAGTCATACTGTGTAGAACATGACATCTTAGGGTGATATCTTATTTAGTAGAGTCAATACGGGTACAAGGCCACCCAGAAAAAGCGCCATGGGACGAGTTAACAGGAGAGTTTAACGTGGTGTCAGGAGAGGAGCACACAAAAAGATTCAGCAGTCCGATGCTGCGCTTGGAACGACTGCACGCTTGGCTCACCACCTCCTGCTCCTTCTGGGGTGGTGAGTGTGGTCATGAACCAGGGGGCCAGCGCATATCCGCAATCTCCTAATAAAACAAGTCATTAGAATAATAGAAGCCTACTGTTGCTGGAAAGATTCATTATGCACGTATACAGTACATACCAATTAGCCATGTGTCTCCAGCATCTCCTTGCTCAAGGTGCACATCCACAGATCTGATCTGTTCTGTAAGATGTAGGAGTTAGGTTCACCTCCTGGGAAGCGCGAGACCACATAGAGCTGGTGGTTGACGCGCAAGTCCCCAAGGTGGACAGTACCTGGACGTGTGGTGGCACAGGGTTTGAGTGCCTAGTCCGGCTCCTCAGTGCATGATCAGAGATATCTTCCAGCAGCAATAGATATGCCATATTGTGTGTGGTACAGGGTTCTACTAAGGGGGAGCTAAAGGGACACGGGCTCCCCTGAAAACCTATTTTGAGACATTCAGGGGGAGCTCTACAACATTGTCCATTTGTGTGTGACACAGGTTATAGATTTTATGTACATTAAGCTTCCTTAAATAAATAATAAAAACATTTGTTGATTGTTGTGTGTTTATTCACTAATAAAATTCCAATTTCCAAACATTTGTCTACAATAATAAACGCAATGCAGTGTCTATTCCTGCTGTGGCCATTAATGCGGGGCGGTGCTGCACTCAAATCACTGTTTGCCACTTGAACTTTTCTTCACTGAGTTAGCACGGTCCTTGAATGGTAAACTAGAAAAAAGCTGATTTTATTTGTAATTTTTTACGTCTATATGGAGACATGTCAAAACATCCAAGCCTCGGACAATTTGGATTCACCAAAAAAAATAAAAAGACTGACAACCAGTGATTACAACAGTGATGACAACAGTGCACCAGCTACTACAGCCTGGGCCCCGTTCCCCGTACCTGGATAACTGAGTTAGCCGGATAATTTCCAGTCAAGCCTGACTTAAGCCGGACCTTCCTGTTCCCCGACGCTCGATTGTCCAAATCACCATGACAACAGATCAAAAAGTTTGAGCCTGGTCGAGAGCAGGGTTAACTTCAGTTAGCCGGATGAACCATGGCCACGCCCCCGCAAAGAAATGACAGCTCGCTTCCTGAAATGATTCTCACAGTCTAGAGATCCCATTTATACCATTCTGAATTATGTTTCTGTGCTTCGTTTTCCTAGAGGGGGCTTTTGAAATGTATAATAATAGAACTAAATGCTGATAATAAATCATATTGAGCCTATAGATTTACTTTGTCCTAAATAAAATAATGCACGTCATATACGGCGCTCGGAGTCGCGATACATGCTGCATGTGGTTATTTTAATAACGGCGCATTGCAAATGTGAATCCCGCGGGGATATTTTTAATGAATGAAACCTATCGGCCGTTTGGCTCTGATTAGTTTCATATATTCTCCGCTGTAGATTTGCTTAACGGAGCGCCCGGATTGTGTTTCATTCAAGCATAAAATTGAAGTGTCTATGCGGGGATTGTGGTTTTTGTGTGATATTGTAACTGGGATTAAAATGTCTGATGAGATGCGCTGTTTGACGGATTTGAGAAATTGAATGAGCCGTTGACGTCACATTAATGCATTTGAGAATAAAGAGATAAAACTTCATTCAAAAGTAAAATATTCTAAACACGGGTCTCTCGTCCATTAATGGATAAACAATGAATATATCCCGTCTGGCACAGTGGCGCAGCGGCTAGTGCTGAATCCTGGCAACCGGGCGACCGGTGTTCGAAACCCCGCGTTTCCAATATAATTTTTTTGGAATATAATATTAATGATTATACGCAAAAGTAGCCTAGTTTTAAGTTAAAATATTATAAATCTACATGCATTGAGGATGTCATTCTTTATATAGCTCTCAACATGCACCAAATTGAATTATTCCTACATTGCAAAAAGAAGGAAAAGACTAGGAGAAGTGGGATTCGAACCCGGGCCGTCTGCGTGAAAGTCAAAACCACAAACCGTCACACCACAGTGCAGATAAGTAAAAGATCCACCATACATCAATCAATGGGTAAGAGAGCCGTATCCTTATTCTGTATAACAGTTAAACTAATTATTTTCGCTAGCAAGATCTCATTTGATTATTCAATCAATAAACCTACTGCCAGCAGGCAAGTTTAAAGAAATATAATCTGATTGATTGGGGTAATGAGGGACTTAAAATTAGCCTATAGATCATGCATTTAACTTGTCGGCGAGGCTATTGAGCCATACTGCAATCTGTTAATAAAGTTTTAAATCAATTAATCAATCAATGCCGTTAGAAAATCAGGATCTCTGCTATCGATACGTGCTGGCTTTTCAACTGAAGCGGCCGCGCGCACTTATCCTGGGTCTCAAGTCTGGTTCGAGTTAACGAGACTGAATCCACCTTCGAGGAACAGGAAAATCCCGGCTTCAAACATCGGGTTAATTGAATCTGGATAATGGGACTCTTGATCGACTTAGTTGAACCAGGTACGGGGAATAGGGCCCTGAGCCAACATTATTTTGTGGCGGCACCGGTTGTTGACAGTGACAGCTCCAAGGAGAGAGAGGCTTCAGCACCAGAAACCACCGCCGCTACCTGCAGCAGCGACATTGATGCAACATTACCTTTCAACTTGACAACAGAGCACCAGGAAAATGCTAGTAAGACTTCAAACAGCAAGTCTGACCTTCTTGCCCACCTCAGCTGAGTGTTAAAGGGGTTTTCTGCCGTGAATTCTACTGACATACAAGTTGCATGAGCAAAGCCTCTGCTTGCTTCTCTTTGTGAATCTGAATGGACCCAAGAATGCCATATGACATGTCATGCACATACGTATATTCGATTATTATTATTCGAAGTTTGAAAAGACCATGAAAGACCATCCCTGTTTTTCTGGCCACAAACTAAATGGGTATCTTAAAGCTACATGCGAGATTGTTTTGTTTGAGTTTTGCTCCAAAAATAAATCTTAAAAAGGTGGACACACTGACACAGTCCACTGTGAGCAAGTTTCATTGGCCAGTGTAGCAGCAGTGCAGAGATATTCCATTATAAAGTTCTAAAAGAGAGGCTCCCCCTTCTAACCAACCAGAGAAGTGCAAAGGGAATTTTGTTAGAATAAGTATGACATCTGGTGATTAGTCTACATGGTCCACCACTAAAAGTGCTTATTTCAATGAAATTCCATGTAAGCTTCTCTGATTGGCTAGAACAGCGTTTCCCAAACTCTGGGTCGCGGACCCGTTTTTATTGGGTCGCCAATAAAAAAATAAAATAAAAATTATATATATATATATATATATATATATTTTTTTTATAAAAAAAAAAGCTGTAGATGTGTTGATTCAGTTTGGCACCACATACTTATGTGAATCTGGGTTTTCTACTCTAGCATACCTGAAAAACAAATACAGAAACAGACTAAATGCTCAGCATGACCTCAGAATAGCACTTTAAAAAACAAAGCCCAGAATAGATCTCCTGGTTGAAAACTTCAACCAGCCACATACCTCTCATTAGATTTCATTGTGCCATAGATGAAATATTATACCCCTTCTAGCATGATGTCAGGTCAGTAGAATTTTAAAATAAGTCAGTACAAATTAATCAGAATGTTGCTCAATGTTGGGGTTTAAGGTTGAGGGACTGAGGGAGGGGGTAAGAAATAGAGAGTTGAAAAAGGGGTGAGAAATAGAAAGGAGAGTAGAACATGTTTGTTCATTTAAAAGTGTTACAAAATTGTATGTATATATGTTATGAGGTGGTGAGCAACTTAACATTACACTCTGATTATTGCTGTGATGTACTTCTATAATTAAATAAATACATTTCATATACATTTTTAATTCATGGTTTGTTGTGTTCTTTATCAGTAGTTTATAAATGTATGTTATGGCAATTCATGATGTATTTTTGTAAGTTTGGGTCCCGGGGAAACACCAACTTTCTCTTTTGGGTCTCGAGCTGAAAAAGTTTGGGAACCCCTGGGCTAGAAGACCATGGAGAGGTTAGTCCTGGAGCAACTCCGCCCGGTGATCAAACCCCACCTAGACCCACTCCAGTTCGCCTACCAGCCCTGACTTGGGGTAGAGGATGCTGTCATCTACCTGCTAAACCGAGCCTACACTCACCTAGACAAGCTGGGGAGCACTGTGAGAGTCATGTTCTTTGACTTCTCCAGTGCTTTTGATACCATAAGGGCTGCTGGGTGAGAAGTTAGAGGCGATGCAGGTAGAGGCCCCCCTGGTGTCCTGGGTTGTTGACTATCTGACGGGCAGACCACAGTACGTGTGCCTACGGAGCTGTGTGTCAGACAGACTGGTCAGCAACACCGGGGCCCCGCAGGGGACAGTCCTCTCTCCCTTCCTCTTCACAGTCTACACCAACAACTTCCACTATCGGTCAGAGTCCTGCCACCTTCAGAAGTTTTCTGATGACTCTGCGATAGTGGGATGTATAAAGAACGGTGACGAGAGGGAATACCGGGAACTGGTAGTGGACTTCGTCACATGGTGTGATAAAAACCACCTGCAGCTAAATGTGGCGAAGACCAGGTGGTGGAACTGGGGAGGAGAAGGAGTGCACCTGTGACCCCCGTTTCCATCAGGGGAGTCGATGTGGACATGGTTGAGGAGTACAAATACCTCGGTGTGCACATCGACAACAAACTGAACGGGTCAAAACACGCAGAGGCACTGTACAAGAAGGGCCAGAGCCGACTCTACTTCCTCAGAAGTCTGAGATCCTTCAATGTCTGTACAAGGATGTTGAGGATGTTCTATGAGTCGGTGGTGGCGGGCACCTTCTTGTACGCTGTGACCTGCTGGGGCAGCGGACTGAGAGCAGGGGACACAAACAGGCTGGATAAGCTGGTCAGGAAGGCCAGTAGCGTGGTTGGGGTGGAGCTGGACTCCCTAGCGAGGGTGGCAGAGAGGAGGAGCCTTGCTAAGCTCCAGGCCATCAGGGAAAACCCCTCCCACCCACTATACACAGACTTGGCTGACAGGAGGAGCATGTTCAGTGCTAGGCTCACACTATATGCATCACTGTGCCTCACTGCATCACTGAGCACAGAGTGACAGTTACCATCTTCCTGGACTCTTACTTTTGAAACAGCACTGTAGACCTCAGTATATTTTTACTGTATTTATTTACTGTGTATATTTTATTCCATTTTATTCTATTCTTAGGCAATTTGATTTGTTATTCTTATTCGTGACCTGTTCTGTCTAAATGTTTAATATTGAGCGATTTGCAGTGTCAAATTTCCCTCAGGATAATAAAAGTATTTCTATTCTATTCTATTCTAAGGTTGAGCCTCTCCGTGTTTAGAATGGAATATCTCTGCACTGCTGCTATGGTGGTCAATTAAACTCTCTCTCAGTTGACTGTACATCAGTGTATCCATGTTACGATATGTTTTGGAGCAATTTTTTTTTAAATCTTCTAAATCGGTGTTAGAAAATCTTAAAACATTGTAGCTTTAATCTCATCGGTTATTCCAGAGAGTTGAATGGACTTCAGTGACTTACCAGTATTGGGTTTTTCCTCTGGGAAGCGAACAGTGCCAGTACACCTGGGCAGGACATAATCTACACAAGGAAGTGGAACACATGGTCGGGAAGGGAGGAAATGAGTGAGAAGATAAGCATACAACCCTCATAAAATGCAACTCCCATTAAACACAATCCCAGTAAAACACAACCTCAAGTAAAACACAACACAACCCCAGTAAAACACAACCTCAAATAAAACACAATTTAGGTCCCATAAGGTGTTGGTTAATAATATGCCATTTCTAATGTAACAAAAAAAAATCAGTTAAAATTGAATCCAGTTTCAAGTTCAACTAAATAGATGATAGAATCTAATCAGTTATCACTCAGGGGAAGCCTTTGGATGGGTATAAAGAATGTTGTGGAGGCCCCAGTTTGGCCAGTCTACTGTCAACACATTCAGAAGTTGATCACAATGTTGAGAGGGTGGTCGGTAGCTCACCAGTCCTCCCCACACCGGGGCTCTGGTGACGCTCAATGGGGTGTCCTTGCGGAAAACCGCGTCCATGAATCCGCAGACCACGCAGAACGCCGCGCAGGCCATCTGGAGGATCCCCAGTACCACCACACCGCGCTGGTTGAAGATGAAATACCTGTAGCGGTCCATCCCTCAGACACCCGAGGCAGGCTGAGGACGGCCACAGAAACGTATAGTAGGATACACGCAGCCGCAGGCAACCTTTTCTTCACGTTTTTGTATCAGCGTTTAGGCTACTTCGTCTCAGATGTACGTTTTGCTATTAATCACGCAGCCAGTTAAAATGTTTGTCGACTCCCCGCCGCGAATAGCTGAACTATTGATGTCGTATAATTATAAACACGTGGTGATTGGTGGTGGTCATATCCTTTGTCTCTAAGTATAAAGCCGTACAGCACTTAATGCCTAACGGCATATAGTCAAACACACAAAAGGCAATTATTAGACTCTTAAATTACATTCACAAAGCGTAATGTAACCTACCTTTCCTCCCCTTCCGGGCTGCTGAGACAGGTGAACGCCAGCGGGTTACCCATTAACCTGAACAGGCCACCCCGCCACTCACAGACGCAAAATTACATGCAAATAAAAATGGGAATACCACCCATTTTAAGAATCCACACGACCTTAGGGAAAGTTCAGTCAATATGAACATGTGGAGCGTTACCATATTAAGTTATCACACCCACACAAAGTTATCACACCCACAGTTTAGCTATAGTGTGCCAAGGAGCCGGAGGACTCATCATTCACATCTAACCAAACAATGTCTGATTTGAATGGGGGTGGTTGCGCTGGGCTCAGACAGTTATCACATAGGGTTCTCAGGTTTTGGGTGTATGTTCACATAATAACTGCACTGAGCTACGCTGGAGGCGTCTATTCGAAAGGCAACCGGTTCATGCTTCCGCGTTTGCGTTTTGCGCTCCGATTGGTCACTGCTGTTTCTGGTCGCACCAATCGTGTGACGGCAAGTTCTTTCGCCGGTTAAGGTTATCTCTCGAGATAAAGCTGGGAACGAGGTTAAGCTTAGGTACTCTTTCGAAGTTGGTTAATGTTAGAGTTTGTCTTAGAGCATGGCGATAGAACGCCAGCCCTGATTCCAAACTCTGATTGATTGAAAAGTTTATTAACAGATTGCAGAATGGGTACAGTACAGTACAACTCAATACATACAATTGTTAAGGGGATGCAGACCTGAGAAAGACTTTCGTCTTGTTTCCATCAGGGTCCCCCATTTTCAATTCATCATATGACACACACGACATACAGATAGACAGTACTGCTACATCTATACATTTATGACATACCAGATTTGCAAATACAGTACTGTTTGTGATACTAAAAAAAATCCAGAAAAAGAGTGTATATACATTTGACATAGAAACTGTGCATTGGAGGAGGTTGGGTAGGTGGGGTGGGGCTGTACATTGGAGGTGGGGGGGGGGGGGGGGGGGGTTGGGTAGGGGGGGGACACTGTACATTGGAATACTGACATACATTTGACATAGAAACTGTACATTGGAGGAGGTTGGGTAGGTGGGGTGGGGTTGGGTGGGGTTGTACATTGGAGGTGGGGGGCACTGTACATTGGAATACTGACAAAGCCATGCTTGGTCTTTATTGTCTCTAACCTTAACCAACTTCGAAAGAGTCGCCTAAGCTTAACCAGTGATAAACTAGGCGTTAGGTAGTTTGCTGCTGGTCGAGGCGGAAATGGGCGCGTCACGCGATTGGGCGCACATGTCACATGACCAGAAACGTCAAGTGGCCAATCAGATTAGCAAAACGCATGAACCGGGTGCCTTTCGAATAGACGTGTCCTGGAGCACAATTATGTTAATCCTCATTAGGAACATGGTAACATTATATGAGGAAGGGGGGGGGGGGGGGGTGCAGGGGTGTATGTAGACTAAGCACTATACTGGGGCACAGGGGGGCACCAAGGTATGTGAATTTTTTTTTGCCGATTTTGCCCAATTTTTGCAAATGGGCAGATTTTGTAACTTTTATTTTTTACTTTATTTCGGTTTTAGGGTTAGGTTAGATGCATCCATCTGTATGGAGAATGGGAGGGGTTTGTCTGATGTTAAGGCCTTGAGAACATCACTCACTGCCTTTGGAGCAAGGATGTCTTTGACCAGAGCCTCTGCCTTTGTTCTTCCTAGTCATTTTCTTCACTATTTTGGAATCATGTAGAATCTTTTGATTGAGCTTGTTTTTTTTTAAAGAAAAAATTTATCATTTAGATGCCTTTATTTCATATTCGATGCAGACTGTAGTCTATATATAGCACATTTTGTTTGGTTTTCAATCCATAATAAGTTAACAGAAAAAATAAGTACACAACCACATTATTTCAACCTAATAAAACTGTTTATTGTCATTGTTTTAAGAACACAAGGTGACTTGGTAATACTCACATTTTGAGTAAAAAGAATCCCACTGGTCACAATGGTGACTGTAATAATGTTTTTGTTATAAGGCTCTGAAAATGTTACTGAATGATGTATCAATGTTGTAACTGAGGGGTACAATTCCCTGACTGTATTACTAGATATGATACTTACTACCACTACCTTTGTACTTAATATTCGGCCACCCAGTACACGGCATAAATATATTATCATGAACACTCTCACGTAGATGAAACGGATCCAACACAAATGTACGAATTAGAAGCAGGTCTTTATTTCCTACACAGCGATGGTGTGTAGAATAAACACTTAATCACTTAATTACATTTATGAATTGAAATAGTATGCACTTTTATGGCAAGGAGTATTCGTCGGTATATCAATAGATAATGTCCAATCTCTGAAGGCGCAGGTGGTAAATATACGACCTGGAATAGTTAAGGAATAACAGCAATGATACTTTAATGATTATAGGCTGGATACACTAGAGGGGGTTAATCCGGTCGCTTGTAAGCCGACAGGAGTAGGAGGGGGGGGGGGGGTAGAATCCAGCTGCCTCGTCCGGCCAAGGGTATCCCAGGTGAACCCACTGTAGTGCCGTTCAATGCGCCGGCGATCCTTGGACCACAGATGAAAGCAGGTGGACTCTTTGTGGGCCGGCTCTCTCCGGTCCACGGGGGAGAGATGTGGAGAGACCTCGTCTTGCAGAGCGTCTCCTCACCTTGCGTCCTCTCCAGGGAGGGGGGTTCCAACACACGGTAGTGTCGGGGGTCTTTATCCATAGAATAATCAAAGTATCCAAAGCATAATCCGTGCCTGGGAAGGCGGGCTGTCGTCGGTAGAATAATCCGGTATACAGGTCCACTCGCTCGTCGGCTCTGGGGCTCCTCGGGTGCAGCTTCACATAGGGTCAACCACCCTGGGTAAGCAGCCAGTTCTCTGCCCGAAACGATGGGGTACTGACTACGGTAGTATTCTCACCGCACGAAGCACTATATATTAACAGACTATTATTAGCTTAATAGACTACGTCCAACTCGACGATATAGTGCCAAATATGACTATTCAAATATTAATATACACGATGTCTCAATACCGATGGTAGGCCGAACTTGGCCTTACTCCCACACGTGGCATCGCGGGGAGGCTTTACGTCTGTGACTCTATTGGAGGGTAAGAAACTGGACTGAAAAGAAAGTCCTACTTTAGTAGCGCAGTATATATACGCACTATGAACAAATAGTCCCATTAGTGGTGCGGTAGCCAAATTCCTACGCGGAACTAGGACTTGTTCGTACATGTCGAGCGGTACGTTTGAACTGGGTCTGAGGGGTATGGCAGCCTGGCACCAAGGTCTCGACCAATAGTAGAATGGAGACTATTATGGGATGTTCAGTAGGCTAGAATGGATATTCAATGCATATTGTACAAGGAATATACAAGGGATATCAGGGAATATTAGAGAATATACAAATACAATTAAATATATATATATAAATAAATATATATATTCGGTTTAATCTGGCCCTTCACAACAAATGTATTTCCAGCTAAATTGAAATAATAAAGGGTCTCAATTAAATATGTGTAGTGTCACATGACCAGAACTCAGTCGTCGCAAGGTTTAACTGAGGCTGCGTTAACATGATGGCACACCCTCCTCCAATCCCTCCACCGGAGCAAGGCCAGAGAGAGAGGACAGGAGGGAGAGGGAGGGAAAGAGGAGAGGGAGAGAGGGAGAGAGAGAGAAAGACGTTCAAGTTAACGCCATGTGTAGGAAAATAAACAGCTGCCGCAGCCTACCTGAGATCCCTGGCACTGTTTTTCTTACTTGGTCCCTTTAAGCTGCACACCGGAGCATCTTTTAATCCAGCTGTTTGCTGCTCTGATATTTTCGGACATTTCGTTGATGCGTCGCTCGACACTTCGAGCTGACATGGGGATATCTTTTATCCTTGATTTGATTGTCTCTTTCTTTGGCAAGCCTTCAACATAAGTACACACAGCACGGTCCTTCTGACACACAAACCCGTAGTAGTCTGTCCACGAGGGCTGGAATGCCCGAATTTCTTTTGCTTTAACTTTCTTAGCTGGCAGGCTTGCCATCATGACAGAATGCGACCGCAGCACTGTGTGAGTGATTTTACCTGTGAAGTGTGAACTGTGCGAGGCCAGCTGACTGCTGGGATGTACCATGTATTAGTCATAGGGGTGTGCAAACCAGTCAACTTACAAAAAAGAGCCTGTTGGAGGATTTCAACAAGATAAATGCGATAACAGTGCAAAATATTTCACTATAATATTTCAAAGTGAAGTATTAACAGCAGTCCTGATCAACTGGATCACTGGGGCACAGTTGATCAACACTGGGGCACGTGCCCCAGTGATAGTGGTCTAAATACGCAGATGGCGGCGGATGGATGGATAGGGACTAGGGATGGGCATTTTAAAGAAAAATCCAGATCGATTGATCGCATGCTATACTCGAGTGATTTGTGTATTACTCGAAAAGAGATATATATATTTTTTTAATATACATATTTTCTTTTACTTATTTTTGTTCATTCACGTATATATGTTTAAGGAAACCAACAAACAGTTATAATCTTACACATAGATGTGAAACAAATATGTAATTAATTTTTTTTTTATATATTTGTTCATATAAAAAATAATAATATCAATTACCCCCCCCCCCCCGATTTCTCATAGCTACGAGTAATCGATTACTCATGCCCTAGCTGGGACACGGACCAGCTAGCCTAGCTGTTGGCCAAAAACACCTCCTGGAGTTTTAAGCTAGGCTAGTGGTCTGTATCCGCTTCCATTCATTTGTGCTAAGCTAGGCTAGCTTGCAGCCGGATAGCTTTCTACTGAATGCAGAGAGGAAATTGGCATCCATCTTCTTGTCTGACTCTGGAGAAGATAGTGAGCATGTTTCCTATAATGTTGTGTTCCTTTAATATGCATGGTATTCGCCCAATAATTTTTATGCCAGGCATCATTACCCATAGGCTACACACACACACATATATATACACACACATCTTTTGAAGCATTATTAATGTTGTACATTAGGATATTGCTCACACAACAACCAAAATAACAAGAGCCTGTTGTAGAGTGTTGTAGCCTAATAAGATTGAAACAGCCTTAAATTGGATTAATGGGAAACATACACATTCAATCACATTATTAAAGAGGCACATTGAATGGTTTGTTTCGATCTTGGACTTTATTTTTTAATGTATCTTTCTTTTTTATTTAAATTTATTTTTACTATTGATGATAGAAAATTGGGACGCCTCTTTCCATCACAGTTGACTGACATTTATTTCTTCCCAAACTAGTTCTTCTTGCTCCTGTACAGATCTCAGTGAATATTTTAACAAAATAAAAACACTGTAAATAAATTAACCACATAATCAATGTAAACACGTCATCCCAATGGGCTGGGGGAGGTTTGTGTACACATGTACAGTTGACCCAATTGAGATGGTCAACTGTGTTAGTTCATGTGATGAGTGTATGTTTAACGGTTTAAATAGCAACCATAATATAGACATTTCATTGTACAAATAGTTGTACTGGTAGTGTCAACTCCAGCAACTTGCGAGAGAGGAGGTACTGGTGAGTAAACTGCAGCCACTGCTACACACACACGCACACATCAATTCAGTCACAGTGGGGAATGGAGAGTAGAGGTGTGGTAACTTATCCTAGATCTACAAGCACCGAACATGAGAAAGGGAATATTCATTATGTGACATACTGTATGGAGGACGCATAAGCATCACCCGGCCATAAACATTGCCAAAAGTAACCTTTGGCTTCTTGCATAGTTCTTGTAGTGTGTGTGTGTATGTGTATGTGTATGTGTGTGTGTGTGTGTGTGTGTGTGTGTGCGTGTGTGTGTGTGCATGTATGTGTGCATAACATTAATGATCATGATGACATCTGTTCACACCAAGATGCACAAGAAGCTTATCTGTATACTATAGAGTGTAGAAGGTGATTGACAGATGGGACAGTCAGCAGCTGCAGGGAATTTCACAAGGAGATATCAAGCGCTTCTCTGCCCCTGTATTTTCATAATGACTGTAGTACAGGCAAGGTGGGGGGAATGGGGAGTGTATTTAATTGTCCTAAGGGTGTTGTTCTATGTCTTCTGGAATGCTTCCAGGTCCCGTTTGTACCAGTCAGGGGCCTCCGGGTCACTCTTTCCGGTGGAATCCTGGTCGTAACCATAGGCAACTGTCAGCTCCTCGTTCTTCTGCACTGCTTGGAGGGTTCTGATGCACTTGATCGGCCCAAACCGAGGATGGACGTATCTGTACAGACCAGATGGACACATATGAAGTGAACGGGTCCATTCTGGACGCGTGTAGCTTATTGACAGCGGAAGAGTGCAAGAATGTGACAATGTGACCATGTGACCGTGGCAGCGCGAGAGAGCGGCAGTGCGGAAATAGGCTGTCTATTGCCATTCTCTAAGACAAACTCTAACCTTAACCAGCTCCTTAACAGCGCCTAAACTTAACCCTTCTAACCTTAACCCTTCTAACCTTAACCAACTCCGAAACAATGCCTAACCTTAACCTTAACCATGCCTAACCTTAACCTTAACCATAGAAAGAATATTGCCATTCTCTAAGACAAACTCTAACCTTAACCAGCTCCTTAACAGCGCCTAAACTTAACCCTTCTAATCTTAACCAACTCCGAAACAACTAACCTTAACCTTAACCTTAACCATGCCTAACCTTAACCGGCGAAAGAATACACGTAAAAAAAATAAATAAAAAAAAAATTGAAGGGATTCGAACTTGTAACCAACGGACCGCAGGACCGCAGCGCTGCCAGGTGAGCTAAGCTTCGAATGAAAATCATCGGCGATTACGCCTACATAATGCCGCAAGCTCTGCCGCTCCGCTCTGCGGCTGCCGCACCTGCCGCGGGGTGTGTCGCAGCCAATCAGGGAAAACGCGGAAGCACTCGGGCGCACTCTTCCGCTGTCAATAAGCAATAAGCATTCTGGACATGAGATGACCCAATGGTCAATTTACTTTAGATTCACCAGGGATTGAAATTGAAAAGGTTTTCTTTGGATTTGGTTGGATATGGTTACAGTGTGTGTGAGACCTTTTGATGACATTTTAATTAACCAGGGAATTTTGATTGACATTTGACCTTTATCCGATTTACAAAACCAACAGATTTGAGAGCACAAAGCACGCTAGGCGTGCTTGCATTAAAAACCCAACTGACCCACTTAATCAAATCCACCAATTTAGCATTGGGGCTAGATTCGATGCTATATCCATATTCACTGTATCAAGCTATTATCATACTGTGGATTTTTGTAATATAGTGAATAAAAAAGTGTTACCTAAATTAATCATGAAAAGCAGATATGAAGTTGGATTTCTTAACTGGAAATTAGTTTCAGTTCGATACTGTATGACATTTTATGTTACCCTGCAGTCCAATATGATGAGCATCACTTGGATTGTCTAACATGTAATTTGCTATGCCTAAGCAGATATATATTATATATATACTTATGTCCCTGTTTTTTCTCTCACTCACGGGTCATATTTGCAGTTGGGGGTGAAGGAGTGATTGGCCTTATGGCCCATGGAGGCGCAGTATATGTCCATCTGGCTCAGCGACTGAGGGACGTCGATCACGGTGTACTGGTCCAATGAGATGGTGTTCCCATTCAGCGACCAATCCCTGCTGTCCACCTGGGGCCAAAATATGGTAAAATGGTTTTAAATAGTTTGAAGGTAGAAATTAGGATCCAAAATAAATCTATTCCACCACAGAAAACACAACTAGGGCTGGGTTACTTTACAAGATACCATCTTTTTCAAATGGGTCATATCCAATTATGTTATTTTCAGTGTTTCAGGGGTAACAGTAATGTGCTTTGTTTTGTTTTTCAATGTAAACTAATTTGGTAAGATATTTACCACATCTCATGCCTTCTCATAATCACTGCTATGCTGATGACACTCAACTCTTCCTCTCCTTTCCTCCCCCAGACCACCTCAAACTGAACCTAAACAAAACGGAGTTACTTCACCTGCTGGCCAAATGCTACCTGCTGACTGACCTTTCTATCACAGTGGAGAATGTAGCTGTGACTTTGTCCGCAACCGCCAAGAACCTAGGTGTGGGGGGAGCTCCCGTAGCTCACCGCATATCTCGGCGCTATTTCTGCGTCGGGGAAAACCGTGCTCGTCACAGATCTGGGGGACACGAGTTCGATTCCCGGACCCGCCGTCATTTCTCAGAATGTCTTCCCCTGCTCTACATCCCATTTCAACCTGTTTCTGTCGGTCATGCTTGACCAGAAAAGCGATAAACGCTAAAAAAAAGTAAAAAAAAAAACATAGGTGTGGTCCTTGACGACCGGCTGAACTTCTCCACTCACGTCGCTGCAACAACCAGAACCTAAATATTCAGAACCATAATCCAAAGAAAACCAGAACCTGAAGATTCAGAACCATAATCCAAAGAAAACCAGAACCTGCCCCTTCCTGACAAAATAAGTCACTTAACTCCTCCTGCAATCAACAGTCATGTCTCGCCTCGACTACTGCAATGCACTGTTATCTGGTCTACCGACTACAAGCCACTTCAACTCTTACAGAACGCAGCTGATCTCCAACCTACCAAAGTCAGCCCATGTTAAATGGGGGACCCTGATGTAAACAAGACGAAAGTCTTTCTCTGGTCTTCATCCCCTTAACAATTGTGTGTATTGAGCCGTACTGTTTTGTACCCATTCTGCAATCTGTTAATAAACTTTTCAATCAATCAATCAACCCCACTTTTTAGGAAGCTGCACTGGCGGGAAGACAGCTATGCTCAGTCCTTGCTCCACAATGGTGGAACAAACTTCCCACCACAGTCCGAACAACCGAAACCCGACCAATTTTCCATCATCGACTAAAAACACACTTCTTCAATCAATATATATATTAAAAAGAAAATCCTATATTATACTATATACTACCTACTATTAGCATAGTCTTTATGTCTTTACTACTATGCACTCAAGATTGTAGCACCCAAGTTCAACACCGTTTGATGAACATTATTACTTAGCTGAAAGAATTGTATCCTTCCTGCTGACCTGTTGTACAGAACTTATACTTTTGGATAAAAGCGTCAGCTAAATTACTAAATGTAAATATTTCTTGATTGATTTTGAATAATTAAATTCCCAGAGATTCCCAAATAATAAACACTTTTGAAATTGAAAAAGTAAATCCTAATTTTGATCATCTTCATTTACAGATTGGATCAAATACCTACATAATAAATATATAATTCCTACAATTTGTGCCAAACTAATTTACACAATGCTGCCAAATTAAGCACATCACTGCCAGGGGACTCTCTCTGTATACCGGCATGGTGTCTATGTTCCCATGCTGGCGCACAGGATGTGTTTTACATCAACCAGCAATGATTGGTTCGTTTTCCAGAGACCAGAGTGGAAGAGAAGAGGGGAACAACAGTAGTGACTGAGTGAAATAGTGTAAAAACTAGGGATGTCCAATATTATCGGAAAATATCGGTATCGGTTTTCAAATTATTATTATAATTTTTTTAACATTTCTATAACCTTTATTTACCCAGGCAAGCAAGTAAGAACAAATTCTGATTTTATTTATTGTCAAAAGTATGCATAATGTTGTGTTAATTCCACAAGAAGAGATATGTAATGTTAATTACCTGAAATTATTCCATTTGGGGGGGGGGGGTATCAGTTGATATCAGTATCGGAAATTAAGAGTTGGACAATATTGGTATATCGGTATCGGTAAAAAAGCCAATATCGAGCATCCCTAGTAAAAACCTAATAAGCGTCCAAGAAAGGTTTATGGAGCAATTTTGTGAGTTTTGCCCATCCCTAGTTAAAGAGGAAGAAAAAGCGATCGGCAGTGAGGACAACAATAGTGTGAGACATAAGTGCTGCACTGTAGCTTTAAGTCACATGCATACATCTGTCTGCTATACCTCGGAGTGTGTGATGCGGACTCCGTTGTAAAAGGCCATCACTGTGTCCAGCTGAGAGTCTGTCTTGGCAAACAGACCCTGTCCTGCTCCTGTGATCAGTGAGTCTGCCACAAACACCCTAATATATAGGACAACAGCAGGAAATCACTCTTAATACACAGGACAACAGCAGGAAATCACTCTTAACACACAGGACAACAGCAGGAAATCACTCTTAACACACAGGACAACAGCAGGAAATCACTCTTAACACACAGGACAACAGCAGGAAATCACTCTTAACACACAGGACAACAGCAGGAAATCACTCTTAACACACAGGACAACACCAGGAAATCACTCTTAACACACAGGAAAACAGCAGGAAATCACTCTTAATACACAGGACAACGGCAGGAAATCACTCTTAATACACAGGACAACGGCAGGAAATCACTCTTAATACACAGGACAACGGCAGGAAATCACTCTTAACACACAGGACAACGGCAGGAAATCACTCTTAACACACAGGAAAACGGCAGGAAATCACTCTTAACACACAGGACAACGGCAGGAAATCACTCTTAACACACAGGACAACGGCAGGAAATCACTCTTAACACACAGGACAACGGCAGGAAATCACTCTTAATACACAGGACAACGGCAGGAAATCACTCTTAATACACAGGACAACGGCAGGAAATCACTCTTAACACACAGGAAAACAGCAGGAAATCACTCTTAACACTTTGAGTGCCACGCCGGGTTTTCCTTTTTACCCCCTTGATGCCACTATCCACTTCAATGTTAACGTTAATATCGCCTAATCTAAATTATGGCTATGTGTCTAATCTGCCCGTCGCTTATCAAAGACTATTTTCCAGTCAGTGCTGTCAAGGCAGATTGGTTTTTTATCTCGTCATTTCCGTTTCAGAGCATTTAGAAAAGCACCCGTTTTGAGATAAAAAACAGTTCATTCTGGACCATTCTATGAAAATCGTCTTTTACTGGAATATTCCACAACGTTGATATTCGTCGGCCTATTTATGAATCGTTTTCAAATAAATGCTAGATGATCAATATTATATGTGCATGCAAGCACATTCGGGCCGCGCACGGATAATCGCCGCGTTGATTTCCTCTTGGACTTTTACAGTGAAACCGAAAGAGCCCATTTCACAAAACAGCTTATAACTTCATCAAAATTAGTCTGATTATCCTAACACTGATAACATAAATTCCTTACCTGACATCAGATGGTATCCAACTGGTATATTCCAATTCCTGATCACCATTCGAAAAAATCGATAAGTGTATAGATCCAACGCGATACAGTAGAACTCCATGATCAGCGGGGCTCAGAGGCTCCAGAATGAACTGTGGTAACCCCGGCTGGATCAGTGGACTGGAAAATGTGGAGTACCGGATTTTTTTCCCCATCCATTTTCATTGAGTCCATTCCAAAATCCCTTATGTCATCTGGGAGACGATAGGGGGCGGTTTTTTCCACATATGATCGCCGGCGGTGCTCGTATAATCCGAGAAATCTCGTGAGTGGCTTTCAACCACATATTAATAAACCCGAGATATCTCGTGTGTGGCAGTTAAAGTGTTAACACACAGGAAAACAGCAGGAAATCATTCATACCTTCATTGGAATGTTCAGCAGAGTGTGTATTCAGTGTGTGAGGTCGATACAGAGAACGGACAACACCTGACCAACCATGCCGTGTGTGTGAACTTGGACGGATAGCGCTGGGAGTCGGATTCCAAAAATAATTGATTCTTTGACATAGACATTTGGGAATCACCAGTTGACTCCAAAGGTGTGGTATCGATTCCACAGTAGAATTGAACAACTTTTAAGTAAATTTAGTCTCGTCTTGAAATTCGCACCACAAAAAATCTTCTAATAAAACAGCAACAATAGCGGAAGGGTATGGTATCATACCTTTTGCTCTCATAAGGGTCTGGAAGCAGGGTGTGGGTGGCAATACAGGTGGAGGTGGACTTGTCATAGGTGTACACAGGGCCTACAAAACAACATGTAAATATGAATTGTTATCTGGTGCGACATCTTCTTAATACTCTTCATACAGTTGTCTTTATCGTATGCAGTGGAAACACGTAGAACCAAAGCCGAGAGAGACTGTCAAGAGGTCTGCTACATACTGTACACGACACATTCTTCAATGGAGGTCTTTCAGATAATGGCTAAGTGAAATACCAAACTAATGTACCAAAGTAGATTCACAACATCCTGTGTATGTGTGTTTCCGTGCAGTCCAATTTTTCTGTTGAAATATTTAATTGCATCATCAATTCTAACAATTGCCCACAATTTCAGTTCATTCCTTTATTTATACTTGTGAGGCACTGAGGTTTCCCTCATTTACAGTGACAAGATACATAAAAAAAAAAAAAACATACATAATAACATACATACATAAATAGCAGCATTTCAAATCACAACAACATGTCAAGAAGGAACAATGAAATCAACTAGATAGACAGTGGTTAGAGATCAACTAAAACGGATACAACTTGATAGACAGTGGTTAGAAATCAAGGTCCTAAACTCTGCAACAGAGAAGAGAATATCAGTCTTTAGAGTGTGTTGGAGGTCATTCCATGAGCTATAGTGACGTCAAAGGAACATGCACATTACTGCGTTACATCGTTGCCAGAATGCTATGCGTTTTCTTTTGTCCTCCTATAGCGTTAGATTACGCTTATACGGTCCTCGGTAGATGACGCGTGATGGAAGCTAATTTGAAGGCCACACTCAAGAGAGATGGACTTTGTTTCCGCCACAGCTACTGCTTTTTCAGAGGGGGGGGGGGGGGGGGGGGTAGAAAGTAACCAGTAATCGAGTAACGTAACTAATTACTTTGATTAGATTAGAGTAGATTTCATTCACGGTATTTGCTGCCGTATCAGGGGCGCCTGGTGGTACTAAATCCAGATTGAACTCTACCATTGGAAAGAGGAGATTTGGCCCAATCCATAGATGTGTGACTTGGCCATAATAAGGCCATTTATAGGCCTGATAGTCTATATTCATATTTCAAATAACATGTGTCCGGATGGCAAAATTCAGTACTGTATCTACAAAAAACCCTGTAAATCATCTGCCCTTTATTCATTTGCTTAGATTAGTGCTTTGTACACTTGATCTCAAGAAGGTGCTGAATGAGATATTCTTCTTTGGTTCATTACAATTTACTCAAGCCTAGTAACAGACACAATATTTCTGACACTGGGAATACATTCCCTGAGATCCATAAATGTCCCTGGCTAGCAGTGTTAATTTTGTCAGCTATTTTAAATTTTAGTCTTAGTCATGTGTCAAATGCTCTTTTTAGTTATCATATTTAGTCACCTTTATCTATTTTTAGTTTAGTCAAGTTTTAGTCAACTACAGGTCTGAGCATTTTAGTCTTAGTCTTTTTTGTTTAGTCTCGATTTATTCTTTTTTGTTTAGTCTCGCCACTCAATTACAGCCTAAGTTGGCGTGAGCTTTTTCTAAACAAAAACAAGCTAACTTTAGTGCTAGCTGGTTAGACTTATGTAAACTATTTAATGTGTTCTATGTTATTATTGATGCTGATGTTATTAGGTGGAGTTGCGTGCCCTCTTGGGGTTTTGTTTTGGGGAAGAGTGGGGCGCGCGCCTGTGACAGGTCCGTTGTTGTGTTGTGGAGTGGAAAGAGGAAGAAGGTGAATAACACCGTTATGTTGATGAAAGTATAGGAAAGTATAGGCGGACTATTCCTCGGTTACATTGGTGGCAGCGGTGGAATTGTTTCCTGCATTAGTGTCCAGCGTGAGAAGAAAAGGGAATGCAGTTAGAGATGATTTGACAGCTAGCTAGTTGCTAATGCTAAGAGTAACGTATGTGGTATTCCCAATAAAGAATTTCAATATAGTTTCAAAGTATAGTTAGACAGCATTTGCCGTTGGACAGTAAGAAGTGGAAACGGTTCTTGACTTGAGTTTGGTGATCAACATAAGGGTTTTATTCACCTTCTTCCTCTTTCCACTCCACAACACAACAACGGACCTGTCACAGGCGCGCGCCCCACTCTTCCCCAAAACAGCTGTAGCTCCTTCGAGCTCTATATATCTAACGTATGCCCAGAGGTCTGGTCTTTGTTTTCTTCCAAGCCCACTGCATACAAGACCACCGAGACCCTGTTGCCCCGCCATTGTTCCATTAAACCCCTGTTGTGTGCAGTTACTGCTATCTAGAATGCTGGCTAAGAACAAATAACGCGGGTGAGGAAATTAATCAAAGCACTTGCGCTGCACACATAGGAAACAGAAATGGTGCACTAATAATAACATGAATTATTCTTCACCTGAACAGCACGATCTCTCAGTGGCGAGGAGTAATGCGTGGGAGGCTCACGCTGCCCCCGATACTTCCTGATTCTGCTGTACAGGCGCACCAACCGACCTGTAGGAGTCGCTGTCCACAACGTCCAATCCCCACCCACCGGCTTTCCCACCCTCCAACACTGCCCAATTGTGTTAGTACGACGGCCGGCCAAGCCGGTAGCAACGCAGAGAGCTGGGCTCGATACCAGCATCTCCTGTGTTAGTGGCGAGCGCCTTGCCCCCTGTGCCACTCAGCCGCCAACATGAATTATTCTAAAAGTTATAATTATTTTGTCTCGTCTTAAAATGAAGAGAGATTTCGGCAAGATTTTATTTTGTAAACTACATTTTGTGTGGTCGTTTGTAGTCAACGACATTGCATGAATTATTTAGTCACGTTACTGTCACAAGATCTCCATTAACTCAATCAGCGCCGGACCCGATGATAGTCGGGTTATCTCGCCGACCATTCAGCGTCAGACCCAAGTATAGTCGGGTTTTCATCGTTATTTCTTTTATTCGATATTTCCATTCATTACAAGCACGGACATCGGGGTTAACATGGGGAATCATCCTGAGAATGCCAAAGTGCAATACCGACCGGCCGCATCCACCCAGGTGGCAGTATCGAGCACCCTTTGAAACATATCTTGGCCTGTGAGTCGATCAAAAGTCTCCGGTCGGATTTCTATTGGTCGGGCAAGGGGGGCGGTTATAACGGTCGGATTGAGAAGCGTGAATTGCTCCCGGTGCATGATGTGTGGCGGATTATGTTGGCGACACGATCGACACCAATACTGGGACTCGCGATCAGATAATTGGAATATTCTTTTTGGGGTACATCCTAGTGAAGGTGCTATATCATCAATCCTGCATTGTTCCAAGCATGACTTCACTTCGATGACAATATATGTGTGTAACGTTACTCCACAACGTGTGCCGTTGGTGACGATCAAAGCATTAAAAAACTACCACCCCCCACCCTTTCATGCATTCATGATGAAACATAATACAGATAATATAGATGTGATTTAGAAATAGTAGCGTGTAGAGGCGAGAAACGGCAATGTGTTTAGTGAATTGCACGTATTGCTGCATAGCGTAGTTTTCTGTGATTAGACAGGATTACTATAAAACTATAATATTCACCACGGTATAAAATGGGAATGTATGGATGATTTTTTTTAACACATATTGAACGATAGATAGTCGATGTCAAATGGGCCATAGTATTGTATCCATAGCTATAATATAGAATATAGTTATAGCCCTGCAAACACCGCCACGTATTCCTATATTTTAGAGCGTCTGTCTTTTAACAACACATCACGCATATCGCTGTGGCGTCCATTGAGTTAACGCCGACGGGACGTCTCGTCTCATTGTCGTCAGGGGAAAAAGCTTCGTTGACGACCATATTTACTCATAATTTTCGTTGACTAAATTAACACTGGTCCCTAGATACCAATAACATGCAAATGGCGGATTTTCAGAAAATAGGGCTAGGGCTCAAGAGGTTCAAATCATTGGTAAACAAACATAGTAGGGATGGCACGATACCACTTTTTCATGTCCGATACCGATATCACAGCCTTGAGTATCTGTCGATACTGATTCGATACTACCCCCCCCCCCTCCCACTCTTAAAAACAATTCCTAACAAGTCCTATTCCCCTAAAAGAAGAAATACATAGCATACATTACTCAGTTATGCAATAGTTTGAAATGTGAAATTTATTAGAAGGATAAATAGGGATGGGTATCGTTAGGATTTTATCGATACTACTACTTTTATCGATACTGCTTAACGGTTCGGTACTTTGTCGATACTCTTATCGGTTCTTTTTGATAATTTTTTTATGATTTTTATATTTGCAGTTGAGAGCATTGGTCATCTCCCTACAGTAAAGATTAGAAATGATTGAATTATTGTAAATTTGTGTGGAGTGGTGGGAATAGCTGCTTCAATAATAACTTATAACAACAACAGACAAGTTAGACAACTATGTATACAAAAAAAAACGATATACACTGAATGATTAGTTGTTACCTAAAGTCCTTGGACTCCACTGTAGAGAACAGGTGCAGGCCTTTGACAACAAACTTTGTCACAGCCCTGTGACACTCATTCACCCTATCCTCTGTCATCCTTCCTCTAGCTGCTAGGGAGAAAGGACTTTGGGTGGTGGAGGTAGAGGGAGGATGTGTGGTGGCCTGGGCTCACTGGGCTGGGACATGGTGGCTGACGCCTCAGCTTGACGATCTATAAAACGTTTTTAGATTGTAGTATTTGTAGCTAAACAATTATTTTGTTTATTAGCCTATTTGTAATAATTCGTTATTAGCCTAGGCAACGCCGTATCTTGGCTTACCGGCTGCAGTGGACGTGGATGCAGATGGAACACTGCGCGCAAGGTAGTCGAATACGGCGCATTTCTGCACACTAATATCATGTTTTGCCAACAGATGTTTTGATAAATTGCTCGTATTGCCACCCTTACTGGCAAATGTTTTGTTGCACTTGTGGCAACGTGCGTTGTCGGCATCGACTCTTGTAAAGTATATCCATACTTTCGAGCGCTTCGCTCTCTCCGCCATGACGAGTGCATGCAGAGGCAGAGCTGTCTGTGTGCAGCGTGCTTCAGCATGGAGACAGCACCTTCGTTAAGAAGTACCCGTATGTGTATGACTATCGCGACTCGCGAGGAGTGTGTGTAATAATAATGGCTCGCTGCGGCTCACTTCTCGTGCAGAGACCGAGAGAGGAGAGATCGTTCGCAACTTTTAAATAATAATAATAATAATAATTTCTGACGTCGGAGCTTATAAATACTGGTCTATAAATAATGGTCTTTTCTAATATAGTACCGGTTCCCGTTTAGAACCGGGGTCCGGGGGTCATCCCTAAGGATAAACCCCTTGAGATATGCTATCTCGTTTTCGAGGGGGTCCTTAACACTTTGAGTGCCAGCAGGGGGCGCCAGAAATAGCGCTTGAGTGCCAGCGCTGTAGTCAATGGGAGGGCGATCACATTTGCGAACGCATAAACTATATCTTAAATTATGTGCCTAATACGCCCGTCGCTTATCAATGACTTGTTTGCAGTCAACATTGTCGCAACGGAGGGCGGCTGATTGGCGCAGTGGGCAAGGCGCTCACCACTAACGGAGGAGACGCTGGGTTCGAGCCCAGCTCTCGGCGTTGCTACCGGCTGGCCGGTCGTTCATACTAACACAAAAAAACATTGTCGAAACGGATTGTTTTTTTAATCGTTACATTTCCGTTTTATACCATTTTGAAAAACGCTAGTTTTTTTAAACTTACAAACAAAAAATCTGCAGGAATCGCACTTTACTGGAATACACAAAACACGTTGTAATTTTTCGGCCTATTTATGAATAGTTTTCAAATAAACGCTAGATTATCGATAGAATATGTATACTTATGCACGCTAGAGAAGCGGGCTGAAAAATCGAGTATCTTATTTCCTGATCAGCACACACACACTCACAGCCACACACACACATATGGGACACGCTGAGATATAGGTGAAAAAAGCTCTGATTATCCCAAGACTGGTAAAATAGATTCCTTACCTCAGATTAGATGTTCTCCAAAAAGATTATTCCAATTCCTGATCGCCATTCCAAATATCGATCGCGTTTATTGATCCAATGCTGGGTACTGGAAACACATAATCCACGCTGTTCTGAGGGTGGGCAATGACTGGGATCGTCTCCGGTTACATGCCTGACAAGTAAAATGTGGATTCTTTTTTCCCATCCATTTCATTCACTCCAATCCAATGGGTGCAATACCATCCGGAGAGACGATAGGGGGCGGTATTTTCCCTGTTCGAGCTCAGATAGATCCCCACTGGTAACGTAAGGCTAGATTGATGAAAAATTTATGGAAATCGATAATAAAAAAAATAACGATTAAATAACGAGATTTCTCGTTCTTGGCACTCAACGCATGGCATGAACTAACGAGATTTCTCGTGGCTGGCACTCAAAGTGTTAACATAGGATACAAAACATAAGGACAACAAATACACTTATACACTGACAAGACGCTCTCCCCCACAATCCACAATGATTCCTCCCAAGAGGATCACCAATATATATATGTTCCCGTATAAAACACATACAAAATTATAATTTGATCTGTAAACAACATGTAAGCCCTAACACAGTAAATCAATAACAGGTGCAAGTAGTCTGTAGATGAGTGAACAAAGATATCTTAAATAACCGGTAAGAAGTGAGAGATCTGAGTGAACTAGGCAGTTTGTTCCAATCAGCTGGTGCTTTATATTTAAACTAAAGGCAAGTCGACCAATAGCTTTGGTGGTTCGAGGTATGGTAAATAAAGGATGATCCGTGTGTCTGTAGTGCTGCTGCTTTTTATTTTGTTCAGAAATCTTGAGATCAAGTGTACAAAGAATCTAAGCAAATTAATAAAGGGCAGATGCAGATCTGGTGCAATGCGCAGAGATTTTAAAATCATTGGTAAACAAACGTAGTGCTGAAAATATACACTTTGACTGCTGTTTTGATAGGGTTATGGTCTTTACTCTTGGCTACATTTGAAAAAGAAACACAACATTGTACTTATTTGGGATTGTCGTGTTGGAAATAAAATGCCGGTTTGGCAACATGAAGCAAGGCTAGGTGTCGGAAACCCACAGAAAGGGGCTGGTCATCCTGCACAATAAATTTGGTTATTTTCTCGGTTATCAGCTTTGCTTCGTTACCGTCTGCAGGGAGTTTCTCGCGCTTCTGAATGGTTTCCAACTACGTTATCTAGGTCGTCCTCGGACGTTAGCTGTTGCGGCAAAGCTTTTCCTCTTGGCATTTGTTGCACGTATAAACTCGGCATACTCCGTTTCCATGATGAATCTGCAAGTGTTTAATTAAGTCCGTAGTGTTGAAGTTTCCAGTGTTGCTGCCACCCCTAGAAATACTTCCATTGCTGATATTACACTCGGCTGTGTCGTGTTATTCCACGTATACACACGTGAGTCCTCTGTATTTGTTTGCGAGTGTCTTTATTCTGTTAGCTCCGTAGCTCCACCATTATCCGCTCCTAGTCTACTCTGCCCCAGTACGGTGGCCTGTACTCTGTGTCGTATTAGCGCCATACATTAACATAACACCACAGGCTGTTTTGCCTTTTTCTTCTTTGAGCTTAAAATAACACAGCTGGGGCAGTCAGGTGGCGTAGCGGAGATTGTGCTCGTCACCAATGCAAGAGGCTGCGGTCTCGACTCCCGGAGAGTCAGCATTGCCTTGGCTTAGGCTGATCGCTATACTAACTCGTTTGGCTGAGTTAGGGGGAGGGAAGCCGTGGGTGGGTCCTGGGCGTTGTGGACAGCGACCCCTACAGTTCGGTCGGGGCGCCTGCTCAGCGAGGGTAGGATCTGGAGAGAGGTAGTGCGACCTTCCACACGTTACACTCTCCCGGTGAGAATCTGCGCTGCCAGGCTGGCTGCCGGCTGGCTGCACATGCGTCGGAGGAAAGCATGCGACAGTCTCCGGCCTCCCGGACCAACAGTAGGGGGGGGTGCGCAACAACCAGGAAGGGGGTTGGGAATTGGCATAACGACTAACAGTGGGATGGGAGAAAAATCGGAAAAAAGGAGGGGGAAAAAGATTATAAAAAAAATAATAATAACACAGCTGACATGATCGCGGTGCTCGCGTTTAGCTAACGCTAACGTTGTCGCGCTACTACTGTTCATGTGATGGCACGCTTTACGCCATGTATCGGATCGGAAAATACTTCCTGCTTTTCCGATATCCGATTCTGTGAATTTGGCCAGTATCGGACCAATACCGAGTATCGCATCGGTGCCATCCCTAAAACAGTGCTGAAAATAATACACTTTGACTGCTGTTTTGATAGGGTTAGGGTCTTTACTCTTGGCTACATTAGAAAAAGAAACGCAACATCACGTATTAATACGGACTGTATTGATCTATTTGTGACGTGAAATAAATCTCGGCCCGGGCTTAAGAAGTTAAAGAGAAATTATACCATGGGCTTTCATATTAACTCATTCTGCGCCATCGCTTAATAATAATAATAATAATAATAATACATCTATTTTATATAGCGCTTTTCCAGGTGAAGTGCGCGAGAGGGCGCTAGAACAACACCGCTTTAATCAATGGGGGGACTGCGAGATTTGCGAGTGCTTAAAATTAGGGATGTCCGATATTATCGACCTACCGATATTATCGGCCGATATTGGCATAAAAATGTGATTGCATTTATTTAACCTTTATTTACCCAGGCAAGCAAGTAAGAACAAATTATTATTTTATTTATTGTCAAAGTATGCATAATGTTGTGTTAATTACACGACAAGAGATATGCAGGGGGGGGGGGGGGCCTGCATATATCGGTATCGGTTGATATCGGAAATTAAGAGTTGGACAATATCGGTATAGGTAAAAAAGCCAATATCGAGCATCCCTACTTAAAATATATCTTAAATTATAGCTATGGGTCTAATACACCCGGCGATTATCAGTGAGTTGCTTCCAGTCAACATGTACAAAACGGATTGTTTTTTCATCGGTACATTTCCGTTTTATACCGTTTTGAATATGAGTAGTTTTGTCACGTTGTCATTTTTCGCCTGGTTATCGAATCTTCCTGAAATCAACGCTAGATCATCATTATTATCCTTCCTCGTGCAAGAATGAAAAGAGCCCTGGACCGCGGTGCCCCCCCCCCCCCATCTCCTGCACCCAATGGCACACAGCCACACACACACACGAGACAGCGTCGATCGGGGTAGAAATAAATATCAGATCAACGATCAAATTTATATATAGTGTTCTTACCTTGTATCCGATGTAATGCAAAAGAAATAATCCAATTATCTGATCGCTATTCCAAATACTGCTTGTGGAGGTCCGTACCACATTACCGACTGTTACACACTGACGGGCGGGCGGGGTTACCGTTCCATGCCATCGTTGTTGAGGCCTACCTCGCCTGAGTATTTAAACCCCACCCGCACGGCTCGGATCGTCCCAGAAAAGAAACTACACCATTCCCAATGGAGTGCAATACCAGCTGGAAGGCGTAGGCGGCGGTATTTGCCCTTTTGCAAGCTCAGACCCATTCCCAACGATAACATCAGACTGGATGGATGAAAATGAATGGATATCGCTAATAAAAGAAATAATGATTAAAACCAGACTATACTCGTGATTGGCGCTGAAAGAGTTAAAGGTCCCGTGTCTTATAAATGGCCTTTTCCAGTGTTTGGCATTGTTTTATAGCAATGGGGGGTTAGTATCAATGGGTCTGTGTCTCTAATTACCATTTTGGCGGATTGCTCTAATTCCATAGCTGTCAACCCTCCCGTTTTTCCCGGGATTCTCCTGTTTTTTCGACCTTCTTCACGCCCTGTTCACGGTTCATGGAATTGGCACGTATTTTGTACTTATTAATTTTTACAAAATGGCTGCAATTCCCCTCCGTGACGACAGGTGGCAGCAGTGTAGATTAGAACGTTATCACAGGAAGTCAGACCGGGAGACGGTTGCGACCCGAAAAAGAATAAGAACAGCGACCGGATAAAGCTCAGAGCTCAGGGGAGAGACTGATGCACCGAGGGTGTCAAATCAACTTAGCCAGTGTCTCTTGATTGCCCACTCTGTGGCTTTTGTCTCTGGAACAAAAGGTTTGCAAATCTTCTGTGGATAAAACAATACAAAGTTACTGTATGTGATGCAGGAATGTGTAAATGTGTTGGTGAACAGCCGTTTGCTCTGCGCCTCCCCTGTCCCCTCCTCCCATTCCTCCACGGAGAGCATGCCTTCACTGACGCCCAATTTCCTGAATGCGATTTATAAATATAAATTGACCCGTTTTAAAAGTTGTCGTGAATTGTCATGGTATGACAAATACAGTTACTGATAACTCGCAGGCATTGCAGAGATATTGAGGGAAAACACAAAATCGCATTGGCTTTTTTTCTATCTCACTTTTCTCTGTAGACACACACACTGTTCCAAAAATGATATTCCCACTGCTAAATTAATGACCATAGGTATTTTGTATAGCTTTAACGAGTTGTAGTATTAATATGTAGCCTACAGTGATGAAGGTATAAAGACACTATGGTAATACATTGATTGATTGCTAACTTTAACAGATTGCAGAATGGGCACAATACAGTATGGCGCAATACACAATTGTTAAGGGGATGCAGACCAGAGAAGGACTTCTTCCCCCATTTTCAATTCATAACATTTACAGTAAAATCAAATACATTTACAGATTACAACCTTTATTTAATGGTTAATATTTTGATAAAATGTAATTTACTGTATTTTTATAGCATTTACACTTAAAGTAGGAACACAAAAGTAATCTGTAAAATAATACAGTGCATTTCCTGTGAAAAAACATTTACAGTTTACCCTTAAACGAATGGCTGGGTACATACAGGTTTTGACCAGCAGATGGCAAGCGACGAGGCAGCGCCATTGGGAGGGGGCGGGGCAGAGTGGGAGGGGGCGGTGCCGAGGGGGTGGGCCGGGGCGGGGCTAAAATGTACACGTTTTGTCTCCTGCCTATGTTGACAGCTATGTCTAATTCAGTTGCGGGGAAACACAAACACAGACGCATTTTACACACAACCTGACGTGGAGGGTCTCCTCCCTGGTAGAGAGAGAGTGACCGCACGCAGGAGTGTGTAAATGTGTGTGCGCGCGGGGCTGGTGGAGGGTCTTCTCCCTGGGATATCACTGTCAAAATAGCTTTGACTGCCACGCGCACGCCCATATTCCGATCCGTGCAATAATATTCACAGCGGTATATATTGTCATTTGAAACAAGTTACCAATGCATTGTCCCGTGGGATTATGCCCCCCCGCGAAGAAATTAATTAGTATCCCCCTCAATCTTTCGACCTCTCTCTCTGTGCCAGTCGCAGGCTGTGGGCGACTGTCACTCAAAGCGCTTATGGGCCGAAACAGCTTGGAATCTTGAAGTCGAATTTTTTTGCTTTTGAGTAATTGATTACAAATATAAAACAATGCAATTTTTTTTTTTTTTTTACAGGTGCATTCCATCGACTCACAGGAATTGTGTAGTTGCCCAAATAGTGAAAGGAATAGCAATGCATGTCCCCTTTAAATCAACATATAGATTAGTGGTCAAACCCACAATGATTGATGAATGAATGGGGTGGGGGGGGGGGGGGGGGGGGGGGTGGGTGATTGGTCCTCCAGAAGGAGAGATATTCACATAAATTACTCATGCATGGCAGTGAGTACATTTTCACTTTCTTAAGGCTTTGATGGGTAGTGGGAGATTCACAATATGTTCTCCTTTGGCAGTTTATTTCTTAGGGGAAGAGGCTGACATCCCCTCCTCCCAAAGCTACATACTGTGAAACAAGGATTCTATAAGGAAGACTATGTCCAGACACATAAGACATTATTTGTAAGGCAGAATCATGTTCTACCATTCCCTTTAATATAATTTTCACGATGTAGCACATTTTGTTCATACTGCACATAGCTCTTACTGACTCATCATCCATACTGTATAGTTTGAAATAGGGATGTCCGATATTATCGGCCTACCGATATTATCGGCCGATATCGGCATTAAAATTTGATATCGGAAAATATCGGTATCGGTTTAAAAAAAAGAGATTTTTTTTTTTTTTTTAAACATAACATCAAATTAGACACACAAGCATTAACAGTAAACATCCAATGAAATCACATTTGAATCATTATAAATGTAGTTTAAGCGATATATACCTAATACTTGCTATCTAATACCCTACATACATATGCTCTTGCTCGCTCACCCCCCCCGGACCCCCACTCATTCGTTTCTAACCAGGCACTACAATTCATATGCTAGCTTTTATTCTCTCCACCACTTCTAACCAGATTGCAATGTTGGTTTCACTGACACCTAAAATTCTTGCTGTAGATATTTCTAGATAAATCACATCAAGATAGGTAAGAACCCATACCTTCCGGCAAGATGCTATCAGCTTTTTAGCAGCTGTGAGACCGGATAAAACTAGTCTCTTTAGCTGTATAGGGGCTGCAAACTGAAAAACATCATTCAACAGCAATACAGAGGGATGTACAGGTATGTTCAGAAATAAGAATTCTGATAATTGCTGGGACACTTCTTCCCAGAATATCTTAACCGGTGGGCAATCCCAATACATGTGCATAAATGTACCCTCATCTCCATTTGTACATAAGGAACATAGGGAATCTTGTTTAAGTCCCATTCTGTTCAATCTTATAGGAGTCAGGTATGCTATGAATATAATTAAGATTAATTTGTTGATGGTCCGGGTTACGTGACGCAATTCAAACGTTTGCCCAGACTTCTTGCCAATCAAAATCTATTTCCAAGTCTGGTATATCCCTCCTCCAGACTGAGTCTAGGGGGAGGATTCCATACGAAGACGTTAGTAAGTGATGTCTCTCTTTCATAGAAGAATTTGTGATATCTGTGGTGCTCAATTGGTATCTTTAATGGGACTCCATGAGCCTTCAAACAATCCAATAACTGTGCGTAAAAATAATATGTGGAACTGGTGAGGTTAAATTTTTTATGTATATCTTGATAGCTACAAAAACCCCGTTTGTTGAAAACATCTCCCAATGTGTGTATGCCCTGCTTTTCCCATTTGGGGTATCTTATAGGTTGTTTTCCAATAAGGAGTGCATTGTTATTGAATAGGGGAGTATGGCTATGCCATTTATGTTGGTTAGAATATTTCTTTTGTGTTTCACGCCATATCCGGATCACATGTGTAATAAGGGGGCCAAATTTCAATTCGCATTGCTTAATTGATAATATGGTGTATACCATGTCCTGCAGTCTATGTGGTGCTACTATATTTTCTTCTAAGTTTCTCCAGGATATCTAAGTTTCTCCAGGAGAAACTATATCGGAAAATATCGGTATCGGTTTAAAAAAATATATATATATATTTTTTTACATTTCTATAACCTCTATTTACCCAGGCAAGCAAGTAAGAACAAATTCTGATTTTATTTATTGTCAAAAGTATGCATAATGTTGTGTTAATTCCACAACAAGAGATATGTAATGTTAATTACCTGAAATTATTCCATTTTGGGGGGGGGGGGGACCCTGCATATATCGGTATCGGTTGATATCGGTATCGGAAATTAAGAGTTGGACAATATCGGTATAGGTAAAAAAGCCAATATCGAGCATCCCTAGTTTGAAAGGTTCCATCTGAATGTATCTGGCTCAGAGAATATAATGAGTCACTCACTCATTCCTAGACTGAACCTTTCCTCTCACTGAAAGCAAACACCCCATGACACCCTCATCACTCACTCTCAGGTGTGACTTCGCAGCGTGGCCTGCCCGTCTCCGTGGAGACCAGGGCGGCGAGTCGAGCCTCGATCAATTCTCCCTCCACGAAGGTCCCATACAGAGCCGTCTGGCTGTCGGGGTAGATGTATGCGACCGATTTACCGGTCATCTCCCCGTCATTGTTCACTTCCCCGAACACACAGCCCTGGTCCTACACACACACACACAAAGAAGACACAAATACAAAGTTAAAAGATTGTTCATATACACGCAAACATCCATGCATCGCATGCACACCGGTAGAACCCATAAAGATCACAGCAATATAAAAACACAGTCGATCAATGCTTAAAAGTTCACAAAATTCTGTTGAAGTATATTTTTACTCACAATAAGGCTGTAATACACTGGGAATTTTTTTTGTCAACATTGTAGTGCAACATCGCCATGGTAACCTCTAGTAACCCAAGATGAATTCTACTGTATATTTTGTTCCATTTCTCCCTTCAACAACTGGGCAACCCAGGATGCGTGTAGCTTATTCCCAGCGGAAGAGTGCGTTGCGTGCTTCTGCGTTTTCCCTGATTGGCTGCGACGCCCATGTGACCGCGGCAGCGCGAGAGAGCGGCAGAGCGGAAATAGGCTGTCTATTGCCATTCTCTAAGACAAACTCTAACCATAACCAGCTCCTTAACAGCGCCTAAACTTAACCCTTCTAACCTTAACCAACTCCGAAACAATGCCTAACCTTAACCTTAACCATAACCAACTCCGAAAGAATATTGCCATTCTCTAAGACAAACTCTAACCTTAACCAGCTCCTTAACAGCGCCTAAACTTAACCCTTCTAACCTTAACCAACTCCGAAACAATGCCTAACCTTAACCATAACTTGGTTAAGGCTTGGTTCCTCTGGCCGGGTGGGCGCCCTGAGCTTCCCCTCTGCTCTCGGCAGCCGACCACTCTGGAGTACCCCTTGGGCCGCCTGGTATCCCTCCATGATCTCCACCAGATCCACTGCGTTTTTTGGGTTACGTTGGCGGGCCAGCTCCTTGGGAGAGCCCTGATGTACCTGTCCATGATCACCCTCTCAACCCCACTTAAGGTCCGGGGATCTGACATCAGCAAGCTGTTTGTGATCCGGGTGAGGTCATACATTTGAGCTCTGGGGGAGACGGTTGAATCACAAGTCCAATCATGGTACCGTTGTGTAGGGCCTTATGGAATCTGCGATCATGGAATCGCGGAGGGTTTCACGGAATTGAGATATTAACACGGAATTCTGAATTATTGCCGAATGGCGTGGAATTTGCTTAATCTCTTAACTGGCGCCCAGAAAAGTGGCCATTTTTAAACTTGAACTTGAGGACTGCATACTTTTTTTGAAAAGCGTATCTTATAGCACATGCATACGCCTGGTCTCTTTTGAAAGATAACATTCTGAAGTTTCTCATACAATAAAGAAAGACCACTTTTTGTGCTAATGAAATAAAGTAACATAGGTCTGAACTTGAGTTGTAGAAAAACTGGTTACTCACGTTTTTCTGTAGTAGTTGCAATATCCAAATATAGTATTTCCAAAAAACTTGGTATGAGCTGGAAAACACCCTGGGTCCATAGCCTGAAGTCTTATGTAGTACATGTCCAATTTCATAAAAATCTGTTCATAAATTTGTGATTAGGAGCGATTTTTTTCTGTGGAGAAAATAAAAAGCTCTCCAGTAAACCATTTCCTCATTGACTTCAATTCATTCTGTGTTTTTTTCTCTTCCTGTTTTCGCTCGTGACTTTTCATCTAGATCCCTGATTCGAAGATCCCCAACTGGGATATCATTGGAAAGCCACACTCATTGGCTACGACCCTTTCCAATAATTTTGAGTTCGCCAAATGATTGACGGAGCTATAGCCCCGGGAGTCTGGGGTGGTAATCAAAAAAGAAAAGAAAAAACTCTGCATTGGCGCACGCCTCATATCGGCATGTAACTCGAGAACTGCTGAACAGATTTTGTCGCCTGAAAGGGCAATCGACAGGCAACAAATAGGGCTTTAATTCTCTCTCTCTATATATATATATATATATATATATATATATATATATATATATATATATATATATATATATATTGTATTTTAGAAAATGCAGACCCGGGCCGCTAGAGGTCGGCAAATTGGCGCATCTCGCCGGTGGGCAAATCGTCCTCAAGAGGTCCCAGGGCCGGGGCGGTGCCAGTTAAGAGGTTAAATTATACATAAATCGGTTTTAATATAAATCAATCTTCACTACGACTTTAAAACAGTGTATCACAACATTCCTGCACCGTTCCAGCCGGTCTGCCACAATATATATATATATATTACAATATGTATTATAATATTATAATACAATCTCAACTGTGTAGCAGATAAGAGATTAATTTGATTAATATCGCAATATATTTAATCGTGACCCTTGTATAGTGATATGTATTGTATCGCCAGATTCTTGCAGATACACAGCCCTAGTTGTTAGGGACACTGGCCTGACATAGCTGACCAAAATGTATCAACACTACAGTATATGCTCAAGCAAACCTTTGTGTAATGCTGAAAGACATTATTGTGATACTGGGCTATGTGTGTGTGTATGTGTGTGCTGCTGACCCACAGGGTAGTAGATCCAGCACTCCCCACAGCGGCTGTTGTCTTTGTACTGGCCCTTGAACATCAGTCGGCCCTCTCCGTCATACTCCTGAGCAGTGCCATTCAGCTCACCGTCCATGTAAGTCCCATGGAGGACACCCCCGTCCTCGTACCTATACAATCCCTGACCGTGTAGGGCGTCGTCCACATAGAAGCCTTCCAGGGTACTGCAGAGAGAGGATGAAGTGAGAAGATGAGATAAGAAGAAATGGGTGAAATCAAATGAGAAGAGAAGTGATGAAATGAGAAGATGTGTTGACAAAATGAGATGGGTGAAATGTAGGGATGCCCCGATCGATCGGCCACCGATCGTTATCGGCCGATAATCAGTATAAATATGCGATCGGTGATAATGCTTTATTTTCGCCGATCGTCAAAACCGATCTCACTCGCTGAGTTCTGTCTCAGACACCGGGAGCTGCACACACTCCCACCCAGTGGTGCGGCGTCTGCTCCTCCCTCCAGCCCCTCCCGGACGCATGTAAACACGGGTCTAGTCTAGTCTAGTGGGACGGGACCTCCCTGAGCTAACGTTAGCTACCTTTACAAAATGACCCAGTCAACCATTCACTTCCAGTCCAATACATGATGAGGCATTGTCTAACCGAACGGTATCTAGCCGGCCAGCTACTGATAGCTCCTGACATCAACAAACGCTCCAGCAAGTCTAGTAGAGACGTGTATGATACCTCCGCTAGCTCACGTTAGCTGACGCCAGCTCACTGTTCAAAAACGAAATGTCCCACTGAACTAAATAGTTCACTGAGGCGCTGTATCAACGTTATATAGCCGGCCAGCAGTAGCCACAGATAGCTCCTGATATCAATGTTTTATAACACTCATTCGATGCGTATTCAAGCTGAGGGCATGTTGTTGAATGTGATCAATAGGGTCCAGCTGCAGCTCCGGAGAATCCTGGCCGTAGCTGCAGGCTACTCGAGTATAGGGTCCAGCTGCAGCTCCGGAGAATCCTGGCTGTAGCTGGAGGCTACTAGAGTACACACAGACAGTGGAGCTTGTTGCGTGGTGGTGATGTCTCGCAGATAATACAAGTACAAGTCTAATTATATAATATATATATTTTATAAAAAAATGTAAATAAAAAATTAATTATATATAATTAAAAAAGAAATGTAATCAAAAACTATCGGTATCGGATCGGTATCGGCCGATATGGCTCACGACGATCGGTGATCGGTGGCAAAAAACGTGATCGGGGCATCCCTAGTGAAATGAGATGAGATTATAGGTGAAATTAGATAAAATATGAGATTATAGGTGAAATGAGATAAAGTGAGATTATAGGTGAAATTAGATTAAAAGAGATGAGATTATAGGTGAAATGAGAGGATATAGGTGAAATGAGATGAGAAGCGATGCGATTATAGGTGAAATTAGATAAGAGATGAGATTATAGGTGAAATGAGATCAAATATGAGATTATAGGTGAGATGAGATAAGAGATGGGATTATATGTGAAATGAGATGAGATTATAGGTGAAATGGGATTATAGGTGAAATGAGATAAGAGATGAGATTATAGGTGAAATGAGATAAGATTATACGTCAAATGAGATAAGAGATTATAGGTGAAATGAGATGAGATTAATATAAATCAAATGAGAAGATATGAAATTAGGTGAAATAAAAATAAATTAGATTAGATGAAATGAGAAGAGATCAGATAAAGTGAAATGAGATGAGAAGAGGTGAGATTATACATGAAATGAGATGAGGTCACACTGTATACCTTCCATCCCAGTCCTGTCACACTGTACCTTCCATCGAAGAAGAAAAACTTGCCCTTGCCATTCTTTTCTCCGTGAATGAAGTGTCCTTCAAAACGATCACTAGACGAGTAGGTCACTGTACAGAACCCATGGGGCTGATCTTCTTCATCCAATGGACCTGCAGGTGCGCATGCGCACAGGCACACACACACACACACAGATGATTGACAGTCAGACCTTGGCCTACATATAACCTAAAATACAATCAGGAGGAGACACTATCGTTCTCCATCTCTCACACACAGCTGTGTTTATGTTGGAGGACATTGCCAACAGTTTATTCTAAGGCTGATGTTTAATAGACATTTGAAAATGTAGCCTATGCATTTTACTGCCAATTCGGTGAAACGGTTAAATGGTTCCTGTGTCTGACCCGATTCAGGACCATGTTCCTATACGGCAACAGTCCATGCCTTGCAAGTGTTGACCGATTTTGATCATTCACACATACTGTCTAACTAACTAACAACATAAATAATTAAATACATATTGTCACGACGAGTGCATAACTAATGTATTAATTTGTTGCTATTTAAGCATTAATGGGAAAATCTACCCTAAAACAGAATTATTTTTAGTTTGAGATACTATATCAAAATTTGTTTCATTTTAAATGCAGGGCTTACGGCTCAAATAGAAAATGTACCCATATCCCAGTAAAAGCATAGTGCATAGGTGACCTATACTGTCAGATAGGAGTTGTCTATGGAGCTGCTCCAGGATTTATCTCTTGATGACATCATCATCACTAGTATTGTCTCTGTTATTCATCTTAAGGATAGACTTGTTCACATTCACAAATCGAAACTGAGCTGTACACTTATTTTGTGTATCTTCCATGCATTATACAAGGAGTAGGCTTGCTCCCCTGTGGTGAGAAAGAGACTGTGCCAAATGTCATGTATGTTGTGTATGTCATAAATGTCACTATGAATTGAAAATGGGGGACCCTGATGTAAACAAGACAAACGTCTTTCTCTGGTCTGCATCCCCTTAACAATTGTGTGTATTGAGCCGTACTGTATTTAATTTGTACCCATTCTGCAATCTGTTAAATAAAGTTTTCATTCATTCATTCAGTCATTCATTCAGCCACGAGGTGCAATTTCCCAGTATATTGTTCAGGAATGCAGGAAAGTTACTTTGTTTCTTCTTATCAATACGACGGAGTGCTATAATTACAATGTAGCCATCAAATGACTGCCCTATGAAGTTACACCACGCTGCATTACCAGTTGCCAAGTGTGTCCTCCAACTCCAAACATGGTACAGTACATAGCGCGAATATAATTGACCGCCTAGAATAACGGTTATTACACACGAACAGATCGGGCCGAAATCACCACCGCGGATTAAATCAATAACGTTTAAAAGTTATGTTTCGCAATTGATTGAATCGCTGTTCGAGAGTCCTCGATAGCAGGCAGCGGTGGAGCGAGGCGACCATGTTGCCATCGCCGCCCGTCTGTCATGTGGGGTTACTTCCGAAATAAAGACCCTGGCGCCGCGGCACGTTACCGAACAGGCCCGCGCAACGTGCGGCTTCTTCGAAACCACCTATTCCCAAAAATATTTGGCGACAGTTAACAACGGATTCGGACAGTCGTAGCGGTGGAATTGCCGCATTTCTCGTCTCTTACCTTCCACGACTTCTTCTACATCATCATCGCTGTCCATAGTTGTGCCGCCGCCCTCTGCCGCGCCGCTCCGGGACGAGTTTGCAGAGTTGGCAGGATAACAAGCGCGCAGGGTTGGAAGTGAAGCTCGTCGGATTTTAATCAAGTCAGCATTAGATGCTCCCGTCGTCTTCCCATCCCACACATACAGTTCCCACCGCAGAGAGCTCTCCCGTCCTCCCTCCCTCCGCCGACCTGAGCTGACATAATCCACAATCACATTGAACTTGTTTAAGTGGAAGCGCATTCATGTCTACCCAACCCCCCCCCCCCCCCCCCCCACCTCCAATGTACAGCCCTCACCCAACCCCACCCCACCAACCTCCTCCAATGTACAGTTTCTACGCCAAATGTATATACACTCCTTTTCTGGACACTTTTGTATCACAAACAGTACTGTATTTGCAAATCTGATATGTCATAAATGTATAGATGTAGCAGTACTGTCTATCTGTATGTCATGTATGTCATATATGTTATGATGAATTGAAAATGGGGGACCCTGGTGGAAACAAGACGAAAGTCTTTCTCTGGTCTGCATCCCCTTAACAATTGTATGTATTGAGATGTACTGTACTGTACCCATTCTGCAATCTGTTAATAAACTTTTCAATCAATCAATCAATCAATCATGTAGCCACAGTACTTTTAGGAATATATGGTGAAGTGGTCACGCTGTCAAACACACACACACACACACACACGCACACACACACGCACACACACACATTTTAATACTTTATTTGGTTCCACAAATTATATTACATAAACAGGGAATCAAATGTCAATAATAGCTGAGACAGAGAAATATTTGGCAATTTGTTTGGCTTTTCTTTTAGACATTGCAGCAATTCTCAGACCGGTCATGGTGCATTTGTGTACATGGCCAAGACTTCCGAACACAATTACACTATATCTACACCTATACCCAAGGTCAGCCATCACACTGAGCAGTGGTTGGTATTTGATATACTTGTCCCGGAAGGCCTGGTCCATGTACAGATCAAAGGTACAGCCTACTTCTATGACCAGCACCTCTCCGTGGCTGGTGTCAACAAAAACAACGTCCAGTGTATTTGGTATGTTAGCAAAAACATCGTTGGTAAGGCCAAACCACTCTGGTTTCACTCTGGCATGTTTGTACATTGCTGCACTAGATGGTGATATGTTCCGTACCACATCAGACAGACACAATGTCCACAATACGGTCATGACGAGCGATGTACAGGTGTTTGTATGCATTACATCCGTTTGTTATGTGTGCAATGGATTCTAGGTGTTGTGAATCCTGATGGTTTAAACAGAATGGACTGTGAGTTTGAGGATACCAAGTGGACAGATTGTATTGAGTGGGTAATACCTGCAGTCTTGCTTTGATGGTACATTTTAAAACATCCTCACCAACAGCGGCGTTCTTATACACTGAGTGTGAGACTGAGTGGTCAGCAAACTCCAAACAAGCTAGCTTTCCCTGTAGTCTGAGTCCACACCAGTGCTGCCTGATCTCAGACTGCTTCATGCTAAGCAGAACCCTCCTTGCAGAGTCTCTGTGCAGATCGACAGTCTCTTCCTGCGGTGTTGTGATGTTGGCCTTCACAACCACACAGGGGTCTGTGATAAGTTCATCAGAGACAGGGACTTCAGTCTGTGTGTTGGTGGGTCTTGTCCATTTCAGCTGAACTCCAGTCTGGTTGCAGAGGTCATTGAGATCTGGCCAGTCAGACCAGGGGGACCCTGATGTAAACAAGTCGAAAGTCTTTCTCTGGTCTGCATCCCCTTAACAATTGTATGTATTGAGCTGTACTGTACTGTACCCATTCTGCAATCTGTTAATAAACTTTTCAATCAATCAATCAATCAAACCCCGAAGCCCTTGGCCCGAGAGTCCAGTTTCCCAGAGTCTTTCTTCCTGAAGCCGAGGAAGTTATTCTCGTCTGCGGTGGCCATGGGGGATCTTCCTTCTGCGTAGATCCAGCAGGAGAGAGCCCCTGGCCATTTCTCTGACGGTGACATCATCATTGTTAAGCATGTGGAGCAGGTGGGCTAGCCTGGGCCCCGTTCCCCGTACCTGGATAACTGAGTTAGCCGGATAACTTTCGGTCAAGTCTGACTTAAGCCGGACTTTCCCATTCCCCGAAGCTGGATTGTCTAAATCACCATGACAACAGATCAAAAAGTTTTAGCCTGGTCGAGAGCAGGGTTAAGTTCAAGTTAGCCGGATGAAGCATGGCCACACCCCCGCAAAGGAGTGACAGCTCGTTTCCTGAAATGATTCTCACAGTCTAGAGATCCCATTTATACCATTCTGAATTACGTTTCTGTGCTTCGTTTTCCTAGAGGGGGCTTTTGAAATGTATAATAATAGAACTAAATGCTGATAATAAATCATATTGAGCCTATAGATTTACTTTGTCCTAAATAGAATAATGCACGTCATATACGGCGCTCGGAGTCGCGATACACGCTGCATGTGGTTATTTTAATAATGGCGCATTGCAAATGTGAATCCCGCGGGGATATTTTTAATGAATGAAACCTATCGGCCGTTTGGCTCTGATTAGTTTCATATATTCTCCTCCGCTGTAGATTTGCTTAACGGAGCGCCCGGGATTGTGTTTCATTCAAGCATAAAATTGAAGTGTCTCTGCGTGGATTGTGGTTTTTGTGTGATATTGTAACTGGGATTAAAATGTCTGATGAGATGCGCTGTTTGACGGATTTGAGAAATTGAATGAGCCGTTGACGTCACATTAATGCATTTGCGAATAAAGAGATAAAACTTCATTTTTTGGTAAGAAAAATATTCTAAACACGGGTCTCTCGTCCATTAATGCATAAACAATGAATATATCCTATCTGGTACAGTGGCGCAGCGGCTAGTGCTGAATCCTGGCAACCGGGCGACCGGTGTTCGAAACCCTGCTTTTCCAATATAATTCTTTTGGAATATAATATTAATGATTATACGCTAAAGTAGCCTAGTTTTAAGTTAAAATATTATAAATCTACATGCATTGAGGATGTCATTCTTTATATAGCTCTCAACGTGCACCAAATTGAATTATTCCTACATTGCAAAAAGAAGAAAAAGACTAGGAGAAGTGGGATTCGAACCCGGGCCGCCTGTGTGAAAGTCAAAAGCAGAAACCGTTACACCACAGGGGAGATAAGTAAAAGATCCACCATACATCAATCAATGGGTAAGAGAGCCGTATCCTTATTCATAACAGTTTAACTAATTATTTTCACTAGCAAGATCTCATTTGATTATTCAATGCATAAACCTACTGCCAGCAGGAACGTTTAAAGAAATATAATCTGATTGATTGGGGTAATGAGGGATTTAAAATTAGCCTATAGATTATGCATTTAACTTGTCGGCAAGGCTATTGAGCCGCCTGCAATCTGTAAAACAATCAATCAATCAATGCCGTTAGAAGATCAGGATTTCTGCGATCTACACCTGCTGTCTTTTCAACTGAAGCGGCCGCGCGCACTTATCCAGAGTCTCAAGTCTGGCTCGAGTTAACGAGACTGAATCAGCGTTCCAGGCAGCGTTTCCGTTAGCCGGTAATTACCGGTATTTGACCGGCAAAATCTGTTGAAGTCCGACATATTTAATCTCTCCGGTCATAGTGTCCGGTGAAAATAGTTCCCTCTGGGCACAGTTTGATTATTTGAATTGTATTTGGATGGGCTGGAGTTGGGTGGCCTATGCGATGAACGAAACAATCATTGCGTTTGTTGTCGTTGCTTCGCCAAGCAGCCGGTCTGGTAATGATGACGCTGTGTCAGCGAGAGCTTGCTGCTGGATTTGCGGAAGGCATGCAGCTGCAGACCCACAGAACCCACCAGCTTTGCTGGCACAGTGCGGTCCCCAGACCTGGAAAGCTGCTCTGCGGGTCTGCAGCTGGATGCTTCTTGCAACTAACTGCGGCCGGCTCGCGCTGACAACAGCTTTCATTGTTGGACCGGCTGCTTGGTGGAGCAACGATGAAACGAATGTAATGAATCGTTCGTCGCATGGGCTATTTAATTTTGGCCTGTTTTGGTACGGTTCGGGTTAGGGCTGGGCGATATGACGATATTATATAAATATCGGGTACAGTTCATTAACGATACACTTTTTAAACGTATCGTGGATATCGTGATGTTTTGCCCAAGAGGCTTGTGGTGCGTCAATCTGGTCCACACGTTGACACTTTTGAACAGCGCCGCCCCACACACACACTACTGCATCAAAAGTTACTACTTATGATAACAAAGGCATTCGTTTTGTGGCATTGACGTTATATAGTTACACTTTCAATAACATCAGCGTATTTACATAGCAACGACCGAGGTCGACCTAGATATTAGCAAGCATTAGCCGTTCATATCTCAGCCCGTGCTGACTCCGTTGTGCCCATTCTGCGGTCTGTTAATAACGTTTTCAATCAGACAGATGTATGGAAAGGCTTTTATTATAACATCCGTTGCAGTAAAATCATTATGCCTCCAGTCGTTTAGTCATTCTGCAGAGCTAAAGGCTAAACGTCGGCCGCGGCGAGCTACCGCTGCCATTGTTGTTTTCATTGAGCTCTCCAGTGGCGGAAGTAAAAAAATTAATACGCGCTTGCCGATTGGTGCTAAGAACAGCAGGGCGGGTGCAAGCGATGTGACGTAATTGGCAGACGCGACTGTCAATCAAAATGATTCTGTTTGCCGACTGAATGAATATAAACGTTATTAACGGATTGCAGCATAGGTACAATACAGTACAGCTCAATACAACAACAGTCAACAGTGGACTGGAGGATGCAGACCAGAGAAAGACTTTCGTCTTGTTTACATCAGGGTCCCCCATTTTCAATTAATCATATTTCATATCTAAATCATATAATATCTCATTGCTAAATATATGCAATATATAATCTAATAATCCAATAATCTAAATCTAATATATAATATAAAAATGCTAAATGCATGGGTATTTTATTTTGTCTTTAATGTTAGCTTGCAAACTCAAATACTGTCTTGGTAAGCCTCATAATGAATTGTTTGGGGAAAAAAAGAAAAACATTGTGATGCGTATCGTGTATCGCCGAAAGGTCAGAAAATATCGTGATATCATATTTAGGCCATATCGCCCAGCCCTAGTTCGGGTGGTCAAGTTGTGCTTGGAGGGAGTTGTTTTCACCGGACATTATGACCAGCACCAAGTCGTTGGGAGGTGGAGATATACATCACGCAAACCCACGATAATGTTGCCGTCTCTCTCTGCCAAATTTCTCAGTTCTTCGCTTGATATAATTAATACAAATGTCCAATATAATGGAATTCGTTAGCTCATAAAAATGTGATTATAACAGACTGCTGTTTAGTGTCGGACCGACTGCCCACATACGCGGTCTATTTTATTTCAAGTCAGCAGCAGCACGGAGTATCGAGGGACTTATTTTATTTGGAATATATTAATGACTGTATACGCAAAAGTAGCCTAGTTTTAAGTAATAATATTATAAATCTACATGCCTTGAGGATGACATTCTTTATATAGCCTGCCTATCAATTGTTTTAAAGCTCAATAAACTATGACCGGAATTAATCTCATTTGGCCGGTAGATTGAAATCTTGCAGGTCACGGAGACCGGCAACAATTTTTTCTAACGGAAACCCTGATATGTAGCCCCATGTAGGTGCTGTCTGTAGGCAGCACGGTACTGTATATGTAGCCCCATGTAGGTGCTGTCTGTAGGCAGCAAGGTACTGTATATGTAGCCCCATGTAGGTGCTGTCTGTAGGCAGCAAGGTACTGTATATGTAGCCCCATGTAGGTGCTGTCTGTAGGCAGCAAGGTACTGTAATGTAGCCCCATGTAGGTGCTGTCTGTAGGCAGCACCAGCGTTTCCGTTAGCCGGTAATTACCGGTATTTGACTGGCAAAATCTGTTGAAGTCCGACATATTTAATCTCTCCGGTCATAGTGTCCGGTGAAAATAGTTCCCTCTGGGCACAGTTTGATTATTTGAATTGTATTTGGATGGGCTGGAGTTGGGTGGCCTATGCGATGAACGAAACAATCATTGCGTTTGTTGTCGTTGCTTCGCTCAGCGAGAGCTTGCTGCTGGATTTGCGGAAGGCATGCAGCTGCAGACCCACAGAACCCACCAGCTTTGCTGGCACAGTGCGGTCCCCAGACCTGGAAAGCTGCTCTGCGGGTCTGCAGCTGGATGCTTCTTGCAAACTAACTGCGGCCGGCTCGCGCTGATAACAGCTTTCATTGTTGGACCGGCTGCTTGGTGGAGCAACAATGAAACGAATGTAATGAATCGTTCGTCGCATGGGCTATTTAATTTTGGCCTGTTTTGGTACGGTTCGGGTGGTCAAGTTGTGCTTGGAGGGAGTTGTTTTCACCGGACATTATGACCAGCACCAAGTCGTTGCGAGGTGGAGAGAGTCGTCACGCAAACCACGATAATGTTGCCGTCTCTCTGCTTTCTCAGTTCTTCGCTTGATATAATTAATACAAATGTCCAATATAACGGAATTCGTTAGCTCATAAAAATGTGATTATAACAGACTGCTGTTTAGTGTCAGACCGACTGCCCACATACGCGGTCTATTTTATTTCAAGTCAGCAGCAGCACGGAGTATCGAGGGACTTATTTTATTTGGAATATATTAATGACTGTATACGCAAAAGTAGCCTAGTAAATAAATAAATCTACATGCCTTGAGGATGACATTCTTTATATAGCCTGCCCTGCCTATCAATTGTTTTAAAGCTCAATAAACTATGACCGGAATTAATCTCATTTGTCCGGTAGATTGAAATCTTGCAGGTCACGGAGACCGGCAACAATTTTTTCTAACGGAAACCCTGGTTCCAGGAACAGGAAAATCCCGGCTTCAAACATCGGGTTAACTGAATCTGGATAATGGGACTCTTGATCGACTTAGTTGAACCAGGTACGGGGAATAGGGCCCTGGTGGCTATGTAGGTCCACTCGACATTGGGGACTCCCAGCCCTCCCTCTCCACATGGGAGAAAGATCATGCCCCGTGTGGAGTGTGTGTCTGTAAAATTGTCCTTTCTGTTGATTGTAAACTATAGCCACACACACACACACACACACACACACACACACACACCTAGGTGTGTGTGTGTGTGTGTGTGTGTGTGTGTGTGTGTGTGGCTATAGTTTATAATCAACAGAAAGGACAATAAACAAACAAAGTCACACAATAACAATACAAATGAACAACAAAAGCAGTTAAAACTGTCACAAGTTGACACACAGTGATCAGAAATCATTCTCTTAAATTCTGTATAATGTTGGAAGAACCTTGTTGGAGACTGAGGTCATTCCAGTTGGGTGCATCAAGAAAAAGCTTTTAGGATATCTATGGGTGAAAAAACATCTTCTCGACACTGGAGGTAGAGCAGTCGTCTGGTAATCCGGAGGTTCCCGGTTCGATTCCCGCTCCCCCTGGGCAGCAGTCGAAGTGTCCTTGAGCAAGACACTTAACCCCTAACTGCTCCCGATGAGCTGGTTGGCTCCTTGCATGGTTGCCTCCACCATCGGTGTGTGAATTAATGGGTAAAATGTGAGGAACAAATTGTAAAGCGCTTTGGATAAAAGCGCTATATAAATGCAGCCATTTGTGTGTGTGTGTGTGTGTGTGATTGTTAGTCTCTTAACTTAGATTTAGAAATCAGTCTCCATTCTTTAACCTCATTCTTTAACCTCTGTAAAATATCTATCTATCTATCTATCTATCTATCTATCTATCTATCTATCTATCTATCTATCTATCTATCTATCTATCTATCTATCTATCTATCTATCTATCTATTCGTCTATAAATCTATCTATTGTAAAATGACTAAACAGTGTAATGTACTATTATCTACTGTCATGTAGGCAGGACAACCTTGAGAGTTCTCCCTCTATGTCAAGGGAAGGCCAGGAACTCCTACACTTTGTGACAAACAAACTGGACAAACGGGAGCTTTTCTTTAACAAACTGCTTTACTGCACAAAGCTTAGAGTAATTCATTGACTCAAGAGTATACTCCGCTGTAAAAAAAATAAAAATAAAAAATCCTGCATCAACTGCTCTGTTTATTCTTTTTTTGTATTTTATTTTTTTATTATTTTTTAAACAAATACATAAACAAACATGACAACACACGATAAGATATACAAGCATTAGTTGACAGTGCACATCCAATGAAATCACATTTTAGTTAATTGTCATATATAGGATATACCCTTAATACCTGTTATCTAAAAACCTACACACATATGCTCCAGCTCGTACCCCCCCCTCCCGTACCCCCCATTGGATAATCCATCCATTTTCCCTCGCTCCTAACCAGACATTACCATTATATGCTAGCTTTTATTTTCTCCACCACTTCTAACCACAATGTCATTTTGGATTCATTGAGACCCAAAATTCTTGCTGTAGATATTTCTTGATAGATCACATCGAGATATGTAATAATCCAGACCTTTCGGCACATTTTTTCCGGTTGGAACCATCGTGATGCTATCAGCTTTTTAGCCACTGTGATACCCGATAAAACCAATCTCTTTAGCTGTGGATGTACTGCACACTCAAAAACATCATTCAGCAGTAATACAGAGGGGTGTACAGGTATATTCCAAGTTAAGAGATTTGATAATTGCTGGGTCACCTCTTTCCAGAATATCTTAACTGGTGGGCAGTCCCAGTACATGTGCATAAATGTCCCCTCGTCCCCATTTGTACATAAAGAGCATTTGGAGTCTTGTATAAGACCCATTTTTTTCAGTCTTATAGGAGTCAAGTATGTCCTGTGAATATAGTTAAGATTGATTTGTTGATGGTCCGGGTTCCTTGATGTGAGTCGAACATTTGCCCAGGCTTCTTGCCAATCAAAATCACTTTCCAGGTCTGGTATATCCCTCCTCCAGACGGAGTCTAGGTGGAGGGTTTCATATGAGGACGTTAGTAATTGATGATAAAAATCTGAAACAAAACCTCTTGATGTCTCTCTTTCATAGAAGAATTTGTGGTATCTGTGGTGTTCAATTGGTTTCGTTAATGGAACACCTTGAGTCTTCAAACATAACAATAACTGTAAGTAAAAAAGATGTGTGGACTTGGTGAGATTACATTTCTTCTGTATTTCTTCATAACTACAAAAACCCTGTTTGTTAAAAACATCCCCTAATGAGTGTATGCCTTGCTCTTCCCATATAGGGAATCTTATAGGTCGTTTTTCAACTAAGAGTGCATTGTTATTGAATAAGGGAGTATGATTGTGCCATTTATGTGGGTTAGGATATTCTTTTTGTGTTTCACGCCATATCCGGATCGCATGAGTAATTATGGGGCCAAAATTCCGTTCACAGTGCTTGATTGGTAGTTTAGTGTATGCTATGTCCTTCAGTCTATGTGGGGCTACTATGTTTTCTTCTAATTTTCTCCAGGATACTAATGCTTGGGGATCAAACCATGTTGTCAATGGTCTTAATGTGTACGCCTTAAAATAGTGGAAAAAATCTGGAAATGCCATGCCACCGTCTGCTTTATTTCTCTGTGCGGTGGATCTTTTTATACGTGGTGGTTTGTTATTCCAAATAAATTTGTATGTGGAGGAGTGTAATCTTTTCCAGTAACCCTCTGGAGGGGGTAACGGTAGCATTGAGCTGAAGAAGTTGATTCTAGGTAGTACGTCCATCTTAACTATTGATATCCGTGCCTGTACTGAGTTTTTAAGTTTTGCCCACCTATCAAGGTCGTCTTTGATTTTGTTTTGGATTTTTGTGTAATTGTGCTTCACCGTTTGTCTTATGGTGGGGAATATTTCCACTCCCAAACATCTAAAATGTTTTACCATAGGTATCTCTCCTGGGAGGGTTATATCTTTTTTTGCAGGGGCGTTAAGTGGAAGGAAAGCCGACTTCGGCCAATTTATCTTGAATCCAGATAAATCTCCAAAGTTCTCAATCAACTTGAGCAGATGAGGCAGTGTGGTGTTGGGGTTTTGCATGAACAGTATTACGTCGTCCGCATATAAACTAATTTTATGTTGTGTGCCCTTGATTACGATTGGTTCTATGGATTGGGATTGTCTTATATATTGTGCTAAAGGTTCTAATGATAGATCGAATAGTCCGGGACTAAGAGGGCAACCCTGTCTAGCTGAGCGTGATACCGGAAAGATTCCGGAGGTGATTATACCTGTTGTAATCATGGCCGATGGGTCTTTGTATACTACTTTAATCATGTCAATGAAACCTTTACCTAACCCCATCTTCTCTAATACTGCCCATAGATATGACCATTCCAGCCTGTCAAAAGCTTTCATTGCATCCAGGGACAGCATCGCCTTAGGTATGGTGTCGTCCTTGTCGGCATCTAGTATCTGGTATCTCTACTGCAGCGCTCCGAAACTGATCATGGACCTGTACTTCACGACTTTGTGAATTGGTGTGATGAGAATTACTTGGACCTCAATGTCTCTAAGACTAAGGACATGATAATTGACTTCAGACACAACCCCGATCATCAAGCCAGTGTAGCTAGTGTAAAATACCTGGGAACTGTGTTTGATTGTAAACTGAAATTCAACCTAAATACAGAGTCTATTGTTAAAAAAGGTCAGCAGAGGATCTACCTACTGAGAAAGCTGAACTCTTTTAATGTTAGTGCAAAGATCCTGAGCACTTTTTATAGTTCTTTTATTGAAAGCCTCCTAACTTTTTCTTTTATCTGCTGGTTCAGTGGCCTGTCCATCAAAGATAGGAACAGCCTACAGTATATTGTGAAAGTGTGCTCCAAAATAATTGGAGTAAAACAGAGAGACCTATGTTCTCTCTGGACGGACCAGGTGGTCAAGAAGGGGACGAGCATCACAAATCAACCCCTCCATGCTCTGTCTCAGCGGTTTTCACTGTTGCCTTCTGGCCGCCGTTATGACGTCCCACCAAGTAGGACCAACCGCTACGCCAAATCTTTTGTCCCCTCGGCTATCAGACTTTTAAACACAGACAGTAGTCATTTTAAGTAGCCTTTTGCACTTGGTTGTCTGTTTTTACTTTTACTTTTACTGCTGGATTGTATCACATGGAGTGTTTCTCTTTTTATTTGCCGTGCTGTCGTTGAGATGTTTTGTTGTTTGTTTGTCTTTGTTGCTTGTAAGCTGCAAATATGAATTGCCCCACGCGGGACCAATAAAGTTGTCTGAATCTGAATCTGAATAGTACGTGCAGTATTCGTCTTATGTTATCAGTGATCAGGCGGCCTCTTATGAAGCCAGTTTGGTCCGGATGAACTAAAGACGTCATATGCTTTTGTAATCTGATGGCTAATACCTTAGAGTACAGTTTGATATCGGTTCCGAGGAGGCTTAAGGGTCTGTAACTACCGCACTCGGTGGGGTCTTTGTCTTTTTTGAGAAGGACTGTTATGAGTGCAATATTGTCGAGCCAAGCTCAGGGACCTGGGCTTGAACTATGACCTCTGCCAGTGGGTCTTGGACTTCCTGACTGGCAGACCCCAGGTGGTGAGAGCAGGCAACTGCACCTCCTCATCCATCACCCTCAACATAGGGGCCCCCCAGGGCTGTGTTCTGAGTCCCCTCCTCTACTCCCTGTACACACACGACTGTGTGGCTCAGCGGAGTAGCAATACAATCATCAAATTTGCTGACGACACAGTGGTGGTGGGCCTGATCTCTGCCAACGACGAGAGGGCCTACCTGGAAGAGGTCAAGGTCCTGGCGGGATGGTGCCAGGAAAACAGCCTCTCCCTGAACGTCAGCAAAACAAAGGAGATGATTGTGGACTTCAGGAGGTCGGGGGTCAAGGACTACAGCCCCCTCAGCATCGACGGGGCACCGGTTGAGAGAGTCAACAGCTTTAAGTACCTCGGAGCCTACATATCCGAGGATTTGACATGGACCACACACATTGACAGTGTTGTGAAGAAGGCACGACAACGCCTCTACTTCCTCAGGCGCCTAAGGAAGTTCCAAGTCAGTCAGAAGATCCTTAAGAACTTCTACTCATGTACAATAGAGAGCATCTTGACCGGCAACATCACCTCCTGGTTTGGGAATAGCACTGCACAAGACCGAAGCAGACTACAAAGAGTGACACGTTCAGCCGAACGCACAATTGGAGGGGGGCTCCCCACCCTCCAGAACATTTACAACAAGCGTTGCAAGGGCAAGGCGAAGAGAATCATTAAAGACTCCAGTCACCCGAACAACTGCCTCTTTGAACTGCTGCGGTCAGGCAAGCGATACCGGAGTCTCAAGGCGAGCACAGAAAGACTCAGAAGAAGCTTCTATCCCCAGGCCATCAGGCTGCTAAACGAACAATGAATGAACACTACACAACAACCACCAAACGCACATAGCACACACATCCACACGCACACACTCACTTTAAACAAACACACTGTAGCACCCACTCCACACACTCTATAGCACACACCCACTTTAAACAAACACACTGTAGCACCCACTCCCCACACTTTATATTTATTGATGAAGGATTGCACTACAACTCGTACACCTTACTGTAAATTGTACCTAAATTGTACCTCATCCCATTTCTGCTTTGCACTATATAGTACTGTACATTAGTACACTGCATAGTATTGTATATTATATGGTAACTCAGAACATTGTACATATGTCTATACCGAACACTGTGACCTCATTTTCTTCTTCTAAAATTACATGCTATACTATGTTATTTGATACTATCTTGTCTAGCACAGTCTCTGGAGCGTAACAGTAAGAAGCATTTTGTATGAAAGTATTCTGTACTTCTGTATGACAACTATTAAAGAAACTTGAAACTTCTTATGGAAGTTCCCCTCCTTGACTGAGTATAAGATCATATTTAGTAATAAGGGTCCAAACATGTTACAAATGTTGTAGACAGCTTTCGGATACACCCTTCTTTGTGACATCAAACAGTGACAGAATTAGGACTAAAGATAAATGCAATTTTATTAACATATAAAATACATGTGCATGACATATAGTGTAACGTGGGGGGGCACTAGGACCCAGGAGTATAGAGTATCTAGAGAGGAAGTCTCACGCGAGTGAGACTTGACGTCACGTGTGTTCAGTGGTGCAGTCGTGGTCACACGCGGTTACACGCCGTGTTACCAGATCACTGAGGCAGAAGTACGCGCGTCGCGCGATCGCGCACGGATGTGTACTCGCGTGTACGCGCACACAAAAATGCGCTGTATCCATTCGTTGTGACTAAGTACCCGGCCACCGTTTTACATAACAAAAAGCGCAGGTAGACTAAGTGTCTGGGTGTTGGCTATCTGAATGCATCTACCCCTTCATTCTGTGTGACACAGGCAGTGGAGGTGAATACTAATGTGGCTCGGAATTCGTGATGGGGGTCTCAGCTGCTTATGATATTGAATCAAGCGTCTGTGCTGCGCGCCAGCTTTCCACGCGCACATTCACACAAATAGAGAGCAAGAAGAGCTTGTATGATAGAAAGATTGCACTTGCGTATATGCGCTTGTGTGTGTGTGTGTGCGTGTGTGTGTGCGTGCGTGTGTGTGTATAAATCAGTTCTGTGCGCATGCACGTACCCGCGTGCACGTGGCGTGTTACCAGTTCCCATATTACGACTGCACCACTGCGTGTGTTGCCGTCTGTTTGAATGGAAGCACGATACATGCAGAACCAAGTTATCCGTGCTGCTCCTGCCCCACGCTTTTAATAAAGGTATGAGCAGGTTAAACACCTTTTTTGTTGGTAAATCTATTCCATCATTTCCGACCTACAAACAACTCTTATATGTTGTGTAGACGTACTTGATGTGGTGGGCGTTAACGTTACAATTGTTCCTAATGTGTGCTCAGTGCTCAGTATATTGCAGTATGTGATGAACACGGGTAATAATTATTTGTATTTTCAGACTGTATAGGCGCCGATACAGCCTGAAAATACAAATAATTATTACTCTTGTGTGTCGTGTCATCATCACATACTCATATATCACATCACATACATACACATATACTGAGCACTGAGCACACATTAGGAACAAATGTAACGTTAGCGCCCACCACATCAAGTACGTCTACACAACATATAAGAGTTGTTTGTAGGTCGGAAATGATGGAATAGATTTACCAACAAAAAAGGTGTTTAACCTGCTCATACCTTTATTAAAAGCGTGGGGCAGGAGCAGCACGGATAACTTGGTTCTGCATGTATCGTGCTTCCATTCAAACAGACGGCAACACACGTGATGTCAAGTCTCACTCGCGTGAGACTTCCTCTCTAGATACTCTACCTGGCCAGGGTACTCCTTGGTCCTAGTGCCCCCCCATGTTACACTATATGTCATGCACATGTATTTTATATGTTAATAAAATTGCATTTATCTATAGTCCTAATTCTGTCACTGTTTGATGTCACAAAGAAGGGTGTATCCGAAAGCTGTCTACAACATTTGTAACAGGTGATGAAAAAGTAAACAAATAATTTAACTGTATTAGACATTTGTTAATGATGAATAGGCTTCACTTCAGATTAGGGCACACAATAGCATCTGCAAATGATTTATAGATGTTTTATAAATGTCTTAACAAATCATTTGTTGAACATGAACAAATAAATGGAGGTACAGTATAGTCGTTTTTTCATATCCATTTTCAAAGTGTCTACAAATGTGTTACTACATATTAAACAACATTATTTAATGATGAACAAATCAAGTACAAGCAATGTTGATAATGAGTTATAAATAATGTAGAACTAATTTGTAAATGTTATACAAATATAGTTATAAATGATTTAATAATAATTTACGAATGTATATAAATGATTTTTTTATGATTAGTTCATTATCTACAAATACCTTATAAATGTATTATAACAGGGTGTTATTATAAAGTGCTACCAAACATTGCAAGAATGTCATTTTTTTTTATTATGCATTATGTTGTTATTTCAGTTGACACCATATATTTTGACATGTCCCTCGTGGCATTTCATGAAAATGTATTTGGGATATGACCAAGAAAATTTGTAAAAAGTCCATACTTTTTTCTATGAACATAAACATCCATCTGTGCTGTTAATGCTGGTAATGAATTTTTCAAAATAAATGAATAATTATTCATTAAAATAACATTCTTTAGTCTGTCCCTCAGTAACCCTCAACCCCGTTACACTGAGCATTCTCCCTCCACAAAAATAATGGTTCAATCCATAGAAGCATGTGAAACAGGAAGTGACAACTTTGAAGTCTTTTGGAAAATACAACACCAGAAACAGGCAAGTAGCTACCTCATTGTACTATGTTTTCATTTATCTTGGTATATTATGGTAGTCAAGCATAATTACTCAACACTGTTACTTGAAAAAAAGATAGCAAACTATTACTTGTGAATATGATCTTTGTTATTTAAAAAATTTAGATGATTTCTTAATATCATGCATGCCATGTGCTCTCCTGGTAATCACCACATGTGGAGTAGCAACCATTTTGTGCAAAAAATCACAACCCTGTTACACTCAACCCCGTTACGTGTTTGATTGTAACGGGTTGTGAGATTGTAACCGGGTTGTGATTTTAACACTGATTTTGAAGTTATACAATAATAGTAAAATTAATTATTGAGCTTTTTCAACATGCTTATGCCACATACATATTAATTGTAATGTTCATGTTGCTGTGTGTGTGTGCTTTGTCACTGGACAAAAAGGGTCTATATCCGGACATCTGTGAGTCTGTGATGGCACCAACAACAGCAGCAGCAGAGAGAATCCACATCGCCAGCCAGCTAGAGAAGGGAATCCACATCCCCAGCCAGCTAGAGAAGGGAATCCACATCCCCAGCCAGCTAGTGGAGGGAATCCACAGCCAACCAGTGGAAGGAATCCATATCCCCAGCCAGCTAGAGAAGGGAATCCACATCCCCAGCCAGCTAGTGGAGGGAATCCACAGCCAACCAGTGGAAGGAATCAACATACCCAACCAGCTAGAGGAGGGAATCCACATCCCCAGACAGCCAGTCCACAAGCAGAAAATGGAATCCAATGGGGAAACCCAGAGCTAATTGGGCAGTGGTGCATCCTGACATACGAGAATGATCTGTATCCACTATCCAGGCATCATCCTTAGTACAGATGAAAAACATGTCCAGGTGAAATGCATGAGTTGTATTGGGCCAAATCGGTTCTTCTGGCCGACCCGGGATGATATCCTTTGGTACCCACTTGATGATGTCCTTGATTCCAACCCCACAGCCTGTGACACAGCGCCATGTACAAGTCTTGAAAGAGGTGTGGGACAGACTTTCAGTTTGAGTGCCCCACAAAACTAAAAGGCACACATGCATGCACACACACACACAATTGCCTCACACTCCACCTTGAATTACCTATTGGTCTACACACAGTATTCCCTGACAGCAGTGTGACAGTGACGACATGTCCACTCCACATGGGCCCATATCCCTCCATCCCCTGCTTGTTTTTTGAAAACTCTATGTTCAGTCAGTTCACAAAGTGAGTTCACTCAGTTCCACATATCCACATGGGCCCATATCCCTCCATCCCCTGCTTGTTTTTTGAAAACTCTTATGTTCAGTCAGAAAGAGGAAGGGCCAACAGATTGGAAAGAAGGCTACTTGGTCAAAATACCTAAGAAAGGAGACCTCAGCCAATGCCACAACTACAGAGGAATCATGCTTTTATCAGTGCCAGGAAAAATCTTCAACAGAATCCTCCTCGAATGAATAAAGAAAGCGGTGGATCTGCAGCTAAGAGACCAGCAGGCAGGCTTCTGGCCCAATAGATCATGTGTGGACCAGATTGCAACCCTCCGAATCATAGTCGAGCAATCATTGGAATGGAACTCTCCACTCCAAACTGTAACCATGAGGCTTAGGGTATATAACAGACAGACCAAGCAATTATATTTAATATAATTATCTTTATTGAATACTATAATATAAGAATAAGTTGAGTTTAATACAAAATAGAGTTATCACAAAATATCTAATAAAAACAGAGAGACAAACTGAATCCACACTACACCCTAACCTAAAGTAGCCAAAACAGTGACCACCTGCTGACAATGATCACCACACTTTAACCGAATGAATGACACACCTGGCGCAGCACATACACACAGCACACACCCGGGCTGCAACGGTACGTCTATTTCCCCAACCTTTGTATCGCCAGGCGTAAGCACAACGCCTTGCCTCTTCACCATTCACTGTCTGTCGTTCCCAGGACACTTTGTCACTCGAGTATCTACACTCCACACTCTCTCTTGTCCTGTAACAGGGGAACCATGTGTGGGGAAATGTTTGCTGCTATCGTCGCCTGCACCCAACTAGGAAGTGTTCGTTCCAGCCGCCATCCGGCCAGGCTGAAATACACGCTGATGCCAGAGCCACACCCACAATACCCCCAGCTGGCCACATATACATCAACTTCGTAGACTATGAGAAGGCATTTGACACAGAAGCACCCTCTGGAAACTGCTTCGACACTACGGCATACCAGAAAAGCTTGTCAGCATCATGAGGAACTCCTATGAAGGAATGACCTGCAGAGTCATACACAGCGGACAGCTCACACGAGGCTTCCAAGTGAAGACCGGAGTAAGGCAAGGCGGTATCCTGTCCCCTTTCCTCTTCCTCCTGGCCATCGACTGGATATTGAAGACCACAACAGCACAGAGGAGAAACGGGATCCAGTGGACACTCACAACACAACTGGACGACCTAGACTTTGTAGACGACCTTGCCCTACTATCCCACAGTCGACAACAGATGCAGGAGAAGACTAACATACTGGCAGACACCTCAACACAACTAGGCCTCAACATCCACCAAGGAAAGACCAAAATACTCAAGATCAACACAAACAACAAAGACCCAGTAAACCTGGAGGGAACAGCACTTGAGGAAGTAGAATCCTTCACCTACCTAGGTAGCATCATAGATAAGAAGGGTGGCACGGAGGCAGATGTCAGAGCAAGAATCAGCAAAGGCAAGGGCCTCATACATCCAACTAAAGAACATCTGGAGCTCCAAGGTAATCAGTCAGCAGACAAAGATCAGACTATTCAAATCCAACATCAAGCCAGTACTCTTATACAGATCAGAGACGTGGAGGACAACCAAGATCACAATGACTAGAGTGCAGTCATTTATCCACAGATGCCTGAGGCAGATCCTGAACATCCACTGGCCAGATACCATCAGTAACAACGATCTCTGGCAGAGAACGGGCGAACAACCAGTGGAAGAACAAATCAAGAGAAGAAAGTGGGGATAGATCGGCCACACACTACGCAAACCAAACACCAGCACCACCAGACAGGCCCTTAGATGGAACCCCCAAGGCAAACGGAAGAGAGGCCGGCCCAAGAACACCTGGTGCAGTGACTTGGAGACAGACATCACACAGAGCGGACTGACATGGAAACAGCTGGAAAGCAAAGCAAAGGACAGAGGACCCTGGCAAACTGTTGTCGACGGCCTATGCTCCCCCAAAAGGAGCGATAGGCGTAAGTAAGTAAGTAAGTAAGTAAGTAAGTAAGTAAGTAAGTAAGTAAGTAAGTAAGTAAGTAAGTAAGTAAGTAAGTAAGTAAGTAAGTAAGTAAGTAAGTAAGTAAGTAAGTAAGTAAGTAAGTAAGTAAGTAATGTTCAGTCAGTTCACAAAGTGAGTTCACTCAGTTCCACATATCCACATGGGCCCATATCCAGTGATGCCGGTAACTAAGTAACGCGTTATTGTAATCTGATTACTTTTCCCCGAAAATAGTAATCTAACGCTAACGCGTTATTGTAATCTGATTACTTTTCCCCGAAAATAGTAATCTAACGCGTTAATCTTTAAAAGCCAGTAATCTGATTGCAGTTACTTGTCCAAGTGGCTGTGCGTTACTATTTCGTTACTATCTCATCATAAATTCATAATGCAGGCGGAATGCAGTATTTTATTTCGTTTTCGACAGTCAAAAATACATTTTTGAGCTGTTTTTCTTATTTGGGAGTGACGTGGTGTGGCAGTGAAAGGGTTACACAAGAATGTGTCCCGCGGCGTGACTGGACTCTCTGTCTGTGAGTGACTCTGCTTTGGCCCAATCACATTCCCCATCCACAGTCTGCGAATCAGAGGCAGAGTAGGGCGGGTCTTCACAGCACGTCATGTGACATATGCGCCAATCGTGTGACAGTAGGGCTCCGTTGCATTCGTCTGAGAATTCCACCCCAAAACGCTTACAGGAAGAAAAAACGCGGCTTATTATTATTACCGAGGCGCGCGGCTTATTATATTATTAAAACAGCTACTTGTGGGCACTCATAAAAACACTGTGGTCTACAAGTTGTTTAGCGAGAGGATGGTGGTAATGTGCTTCAATAGAACAATGGATCAATGCCATGTCAAAACTCGGCTCCGCTGATCTGAAGGGCTCCGCAGTACACACACAGACACACACACACGCGCGCGCGCACACACGGGATCGCAGCAGCCACACACATTTCCACTGTCCAATAGACAAGCGCCCTTTTCGACCGCGTGACATTGTTCAGAAGGTCTCGGTCCGCCTCTGTGTGAAAGCAGGCGAACCAAATGTTGCAACTTCACCCCCAGAACCGCACCGAGTCCACCAAAACTATATGTGAAAGCGACCTAAACGTAAATACTGTCTACCGCTAAAAACAGCACATCCAATTGCATTGAAAGCATCTGGAATCACAACACTACGACGCTTCGACTAGGTACAGGAGGACTCGGAGGCCAGCCAAACAGCAAAAGAGAGAGATTGTTTCTTTCCCTATTGATTAATGTATATTTGATGGTGGCAGAGCAAAAGCTCTTATTTGCCAGATTTACAGTTAATTTACATGTTAAAGAGAGACTGATTGTATGTTTATAGAGAGACATTTATAAAAAAAAATTAATAGTTACAGTTGATATAATTGAATAGTTCAGCCTGCATTTGTTAGATGTGAATGGATACACTGGTTTTGTAAAACCACTGGCTGGCTGCTCTAATGCTGTGAGCATCATAGACTGTTGCTTTACCATACTTGATGGTACAGAAGCTGAAGCACTAGTTTAACAATTTACGTTATGTGCAGAGAAACAAGTTAAAAACAATTTATGCACTTTCAATAAAGCGTTTTAAAAAAACTGTTGGGGGAACGACGACGACTTCGTAACCTAGTTACTTTCAAAGTAACTAAGTTACTCTGATAATCAAGTAATCAGTAAAGTAACTTGGATTACTTTTTAAAGGAGTAATCAGTAATCAGTAATCGGATTACTTTTACAAGTAATCTGTGGCATCACTGCCCATATCCCTCCATCCCCTGCTTATTTTTTTATACTCCATGTTCAGTCAGTTTACAAAGTGAGTTCAGTCACATTACAATGTTTTAATGTATGATTTTAAAGATTTTTAATGATTTGAGTTTTTCCTTTGATTAATAAAAATCAATGCATTACAATTTATATCTATTGTCCTTCTTAAATAGTTAAATAATGAAATGCAATGATTATGGAAAGTCTTATAGAAATGTAAGAGTAAAAAACTACTATTTATATGTTAAGCAGTATTTGTCTCTTCAACCCTGTTACCATATATTCAACCCTGTTACCCTAGACTCAACCCTGTTACAGCTACATGTTTATTAATTATTTCTAAAAGAAATTCTTTAATTTCTTTTAGCACAAATACATGTTTTGATCTTATTCAGAGAGCTTCCAGAGTGTCCATAACGAGGTTGAAGAATAATGGTGTCCATATCATACAATAATGACCAAAAATTATAGAGATTTCATGCCTGAGATGGGAAAATATATTTTTCTGGAAGTTAAATATGGCATTCATTTTGAGGGGTGTTCAGAAAAGAAATACCTCTTGGTAAAAAAAATTAAAATCCCAAAGTCCAAATCGGACTGGATTGGTGGAATGACTCAACTATGATGATGTTTCCAGGTTACAGAATGTTGTAGAGGGAATGCAGATCAAATGTAAAATTGACAAGACCAAAATGAATTGTGAAATATGCACACAAGGTAAATTCGTTCAGAGCAGAAATAGGGAACCAGACACAAAAGCAAAAGTTTAAGCTGGTACATACAGATTTGGCTGGTCCTATTGACCCAATAGCCAAAGATGTGTTTAAATATGCCCTAGCTTTTACAGATGACTACTCAAGTGTGTATTTCCTGAAAGCTAAAAGTGATACGGCGAAAGCTACAGAGAGATTCTTCACAGATATAGCTCCATATGGAAAGGTGAAGTGCATTAGGTCCGATAATGGCACTGAATTTACAGGACAGGAGTTTCAGTCTCTGCTTAACAAGAATAGCATTAGACATGAGTTCTTAGCACCGTGAATCGCCACACCAAAATGGCACGGCAGAGAGAAATTGGCGTTATTTTACATGGTACAATGCATGTTAATTGAGAGCAATATGCCAAAAGAGATGTGGACGTATGCTGTACAGACAGCGGCAGTGATACGCAACAGATGCTTTAATAACAGAACCAAGCAAACTCCATTCCACACGCTGACAGGCAAGAAGCCCAATTTATCTAGGATGAGGGTATTTGGATTGGTGTGCTATGCATACAAACAGGACAAAAATAAACTGGACCCAGGAAGTGAGAAAGGGATTTTTGTAGGTTACGACAAAAATAGCCCTGCATATTTAGTGTACTACCCAGACACTAAGAAGGTCATGAAACATAATGCTAGTGAGGTTTGCCACAAAGCCTGTCCTGGTAAAAGAGACACAGACACAAGAGACACAGACAGACACAATTATTATTGATGATGACTTACCTGATTTACCTGGGAGGAGAAGTATCCCTAGCCCAAGAGCAGATGTGACAGAAACGACAGGCGTGTCTCAGGATCCTGATAATTCTGATAGACCAGACAATATTCAGATTGAGGGAGGTGAGCCTCGTTACCCGAGGAAAGATAGGAAAACCCCACAGTACCTCTCTGAGTATGTTACCGCTGAGAGTTCAGATGATCATGTGTCATTTAGTGTAGATTATTGCTACAGAGTATGTGACACACTGCAAACCTTCAGAGAAGTAATGATAACAGAGTGATGATACCACAGAGTGATGATACCACAGAGTGATGATACCACAGAGTGATGATAACACAGAGTGATGATACCAGAGTGATGATACCACAAAGTGATGATACCACAGAGTGATGATACCACAGAGTGATTATAAAGTGATGATACCACAGAGTGATGATACCACAGAGTGATGATAACACAGAGTGATGATACCACAGAGTGATTATAAAGTGATGATACCACAGAGTGATGATACCACAGAGTGATGATAACACAGAGTGATTATAAAGTGATGATAACAGAGTGATGATACCACAGTCATTATAAAGTGATGATACCACAGAGTGATGATACCACAGAGTGATTATAAAGTGATAACACAGAGTGATGATACCACAGAGTGATTATAAAGTGATACCACAGAGTGATTATAAAGTGATAACACAGAGTGATGATACCACAGTCATTATAAAGTGATGATAACACAGAGTGATGATAACACAGTGATGATACCACAGAGTGATGATACCACAGTCATTATAAAGTGATGATAACAGAGTGATGATACCACAGAGTGATGATAACACAGTGATGATAACACAGTGATGATACCACAGAGTGATTATAAAGTGATGATAACACAGTGATGATAACAGAGTGATGATACAATTAATGAATGGGATGGAGAACAATGGTCAATATGCACCAGTGAAAATATTTGGAGATAATCAAGGTGCAATTGTTTTTATCAAAAGATCCAGGGTGCCGCCAAAGGTCCAAACATATTGATATTAGATATAATTTTGTTCGTTCCACAGTAAATGATGGTAAAGTCATACTTGAGTACTAGAAGATATGTTATGACGAAACCGATGACCAAGTTCAAGATGGGAGAGATTCATGTTGGGTGTGTGATCCATAAAAGTGTCTGTCAAAGTACCTTGTTCCTTACAGTATTGTACAGTCTAAGATCAATTGGGGGTGTTTAGTGTTGATAAGTACCTTGTTCATTACGGTATTGTTGAGTGTTTGATCACATTTGCATACTCGCGCTGTGTGATGTCATACACATGTTACATTCACGTTTCATATAAATGTAAGAGCGCAAATAAATCTTCCTCTTTCCGGCAAGTTAACCGATGCGAGCAGTCATGTGTGTTCTTTATTAAAGACAATTAATCTAGCTACAGTGTATGACTGCGCATTCAATGTCATATTAAGTATTTCTGTAAGATCTACTTGTGAGACTGTATTCAAAAGTCACTTCGGTTAATATTTTACCTGTAGCCTCGTTATATACTCCACATATACTGTAGTGTATACTGTCTGCAATGCACTTTACTGCTAATTAGCTCTGGTTAGATGTCAACTTAATTTTGTTGTACTCGATCTGTACTTGTACTTCTGCAATGACAATACATTGAATCTAATCGAATCTAATATGACATTCAGATTTGTTTTCCAATTCACTAAATTATCTAAATTATTTGATGCAAATTAACTCCCGTTATACCTGTTGGCTACACACTGAACTACATTATAGCAGTGTGTCTGTCACCGCGGTCTCGGGTTTAGTACAGCATCATAAAACGTCTCACACCGCCCCCTATGTGTGGTGAAGAGGAATGACACTGGACATCTTGGAAATAATAGCGTCTGTGCTCTTGTAGTGATTGAGGACTGAAACGCCCGGTTTCCTAGTCTGTACGGCATTCTACAATTCAGACCACCGTGACTTTTTTTTCACTTCTTATGGTAAATTAAAACGTGTTGACATTGGCTATGGTCTGTAGAAGGTGTCGTCTGTATTGCTCGGCGATTACCTGTGTTTCCCCCAGCTAATGTGTGTGTGTTTGAGCAGTGTAGCTAGCAGCAGCAGCAGCAGGCCCATGTCAGCCCCTCAGTGGTTGTTGTTGTTGCGCCAGCTGGAATGACAGCTACGTACTGTAGGCCTTTTGCACGGAATGTTTGTGTAGTTCTCTTTCTTCCAACATGGCTGCCTGAGTGCCTGTAACCGTTGGTAACCAGTTTAAATGTATGTGCAGCGGTAGAATCGGTAAATATCGAATAGGCCAGCTAGCCAACGTTACCCATTTACCTTCCAATTTAGCACATTTGTATTCTGCTCACCTCTAAAGTTAGCTGTCTTAACTATGTCAGGCTGTCAATGGGTGTTTACACGCCAGTCTGCTACTTAAAATGTACAGTAACGTCAGCGTTAAAGGTGCCGTGAGTGGTCTACATAATAATAGTAATATCTACACTCGACCGCAATCATTGATATAGCGTAACATAATAGTGTGGTCAGTGACATGGGTCTCCCAGCCCCTCTGCTCTGCAGTAAACGGAAAATAAATTGTCTGGTATCCTGTTCTCAATTGATCCAATCAGGAGAGATAACACCACACTGCACAAATTATCTGACAAAATAAGAAATAAAAAAACTTGCTTGAAACTTCCAGCAAATTTGGCATGGCAAGATTTCTTGAAATAAGTAAAAAATTAAATATCTAGGTTTCTCTCTCCTGAATGGATAAAGTGGGATGGGATACCAGACTTGTTTCCTTCTGTTTACTGCAGAGTGGAGGGACTGGGAGACCCATGTTACTGATCACACTATATCTTACTCTCAGTGATGTCGGAATATAGAGCTATTCAACACTTATTTTAACAACAAAGAATGCCACTGCACCTTTATAATATTACTCATATTATTCCTCATTTTATTTACAACTTTTCAGTGTCCCAGAGTCGCAGCCCTGCATTCTAAAAAGGAAGACGAGTACTTCACCATGAGCTCAGACGATGGTAACACACACACACACCCCCCATACACACACGCACACACACACACTGTCAAATGTATATACTCTTTTCTGGACTCTTTTTGTATCACAATGTTGTTGTCATAAATGTATAGATGTAGCAGTACTGTATGTCATATTATGTCCTGATGAATTGAAAATGGGGGACCCTGATGTAAACAAGACGAAAGTCTTTCTCTGGTCTGCATCCCCTTAACAATTGTGTGTATTGAGCTGTACTGTATTGTACCCATTCTGCAATCTGTTAATAAAGTTTTCAATCAATCAATCAACTGCTACTACCAATATGGAGTAAACTGTAGACTAGACGTGTGTGTGTAGGTGACATGGAGAACCAGGCTGAGCTGGAGGAGAAGACGAGGCTCATTAACCAGGTGCTGGAGCTTCAACACACTCTGGAGGGTGAGACACACACACACACACACACACACACACACACACACACACACACACACACACACACACACACACCATAAGCCTCAGTGTTGGATCAGACATTTTTATATATATTGATATATTATTTGTACCTACAAGAGGTCTTACAAATTCTATGCCAAAAAAATACATACTTCAGCCACATTTATGAATACACAGGATGTGATGTGCTCATCCGTTTTGCCATAAAGCAAACTAAGTAAGATATAAAATATTCAGTAAAGTAGTCGTTGTTCTTCTTGTCAACGCTGATTTTGTTGCTGCTGATGTCACCATCATGTTCCCCCAGACCTGTCGGCACGTGTGGACGCTGTGAAGGAGGAGAATCTGAAGCTGAAGTCGGAGAACCAGGTCCTGGGTCAGTACATTGAGAACCTCATGTCGGCCTCCAGTGTCTTTCAGACCACAGACACCAAGAGCAAACGAAAGTAAGGAGAACCTCTGAGAACCTCCACCTAGAAGGACCTCCACACCCCCCAGAGACCCCTCCTGCCTACTAGAACCCTTTGAAAACGCTGGTCCCTCAAACATCCTGGATCTTGTGGACTATAGTAGAACCCACCCGCCAGACCCAGCTATAGTCATTCCCCTACAACAGCTCTTTGATGCTGCTTATTCAGGCCTGGGCCCAGCCTCTAGCTCTAGCCAAGCTATCTCCATCTCTTCTTAGAGGGTGGGAGATTAATGCCTGGCACGCACTAGAAGATATTCCAAATCCTAACCAATTGTTTCATTCGTTAGAACGCATTAGATGATTTGGAAATTATACTCAGGTCTCGACTTTCTGAACCTAGAATCTTGCAAGCACTGCAGGGCTAGAAATGAACACTGCCACGTACAAAATGTGAGTAGAATTTGGCCAAAAAAAATAGGCTTTTTTGGCACTTTGGTGCCGAAAAAAGGCACTTCCCATGGTGGCATTTGGACGTTCGCCATTGAAAACCACCCGTTTGGACTCCCAGTATTCTTTATAATTTTTGGAAAGTTGTGTGTCGAGAGAAAAGGGAGAAAGAATAAAAGTCAGGTGATTTGGCGTTTTGTCTCCATATCTTGGCGATGCATACAAGTTGCGAAGCCGACCTGGGACCTCCGTGACCAGCAAGGTCCCTACATGTTGACGCCAGAACTTTCTATGACCCTGGTGCTCTGTGTCCAGCAAGGTCTCTACATGTTGACACCAGAACTTTCTATGACCCTGGGCCGCGGAAAAAACAAGAATGAGGCATGACACTTCCCTAAATTGGCAAACTGTTCAACTATTTGCTTCTGTTCTGTGGTTCCCCAGAGTCCTACATATTCAACATGTCTGATATTCCTGACTGGCTTGTTGCTAATTGTTAGGCTTCCGATTGAATCTGGGACCACAGGATAATCAAGCAGATAATGTTCCGACCAGCCTGAAATTGGGAACCCCCCGTGATTGTCAGGAGCGGCAAATTGCACCTAAAATCGTCCCAATTCTCCTCTAGTGCATGCCAGGTTTAACACCAGCTGCTGTAACAGACAAATTCTCGTGATTTCTTTTTTACTGAAGCTGGTGTAGTTTCATCTACTCCATGTGCCACAATTAAACAACCATCGTTTAAATTTTTATTTTTATTTTTTATATACTGTATTAGTATCCTGCCCTGTCTGCAAGCTAAGGTACATACACACAGTCCAGGCCCAAGATGCCACACCTTAATCCTGCTGCTAGTTCCTGCTGAAACAAGGCAGCCCGCTCCCCACCACCCTGACCAAGCTACCCTGGAGCTCAGGCCCACCCCCAGACAGCACACTCCCCACCACCCTGACCAAGCTATCGTGGAGCTCAGGTCCACCCCCAGCTCACTGGCAGCGATCTGAATGGTCATCTGGGCCACGTGGGTGGTCAGAGTTGGAGTCATTTGAACTTGGACCACTGTGTGAGGCCATGTTTGGAAGTTCTCCCTCCAGTAGGAAAACAACTGCCCTGCCTGTGCTCAGCTATTGTTAACCAATGGCTGGCTACTCCCCCCCCCCCCCCCCCATTCACCACCCCTCCCCTCACTTGCTGCACCACCCTGAAAAAAACAAAACATATATTAGGGCTGTCAAATTAACGCATTAATTGCATGATTAGGCCTGTCACGATAACACATTTTGCTGGGCGATTAATTGTCCCAGAAATTATTGCGATAAAAGTGATATTATTGCGGTTGAGAGAAATAATTTTTTTGAGAAATGTATTTCCCAAAAGTTTTCAATCAACTTTTTTTTTTACTAATATAATGATAATAGCATAATAATGCAAGGAAACCGTTTCAAAGTGCAATAAACCTTTATTTAACATTGGAAGACATTTTAAATATCCTAAATTACTACCTAACCAATCAGATATGAGGTAGCGTCAGAAGCAGAGTAACCTCGTTCCCAGTTTTATCTCCGTGAGAGCAATGATAAAACGAGCAGAGCAATGTGTGTGGACAAGAGGCGGGTTGCTATGTTTACTGTAGGAAGGGGCTTTTAGACCCATGTTTTTATTTTTTGCTTCGAAAAGAGGGACATCATCTCAATATGCGGGACGTGGGACATTAGGTAAAATGGCTGTGCAGTATACAACCAAAAGCGGGACACCTGGGCCCCGTTCCATGTACCGGGATAACCGAGTTAGCCGGATAACTTTATCACAGACTTTCCGATTTCATGTACCTGGATTTCCCAAATCACCATGACAACATATCCAAAAGTTTGAGCCTGCTCGAAAGCAGAGTTCAAGTTCAAGTTAGCCTGAACTATCGCCACGCCCCCGCAAAGAAGTGACAGCCCGTTTCCTGAAACTATTCCCACAGTCTACGATCTGCATTATACCATTCTGAATTACGTTTGTGTGCTCCATTCTTCCAGAGGGGGCTTTTGAAATGTAAAATAGACCCAAAATGCTGATATTAAATTCACTTTGTCCTAAATAATGCACGTTATATATACCGTGGCGACGGTGGCGCTCGCTCGTGCGATGTACACATGATGTGGTTATTTTAATTGTAACTGGGATTAAGATGTCTGATGAGATGCGCTGTTTGACGGATTTGAGAAATTGAATGAGCCGTTGACGTCACATTAATGAATGAGGATAAAGAGATAAACTTCATTCAAAACAACGGATATTCTAAACACGGGTCTCTCGTTCATTAATGTATAAACAATGAATTTATCCCATCTGGCCCAGTGGCCCAGCGGTAGTGCTCATCCCTGCCAGTTCAGCGACCGGGGTTCAAATCCCCGTGTTTCCAATATGATTTTTTTGAATATAATATTAATGATTATACGCCAAAGTAGCCTGGTTTTAAGTTAAAATATTATAAATCTACATGCATTGAGGATGTCATTCTTTATATAGCTCTCAACGTGCACCAAATTGAATTATTCCTATATTGCAAAAAGAAGGAAAAGACTAGGGCCTTGAACCCCGGTCGTCCGTGTGAAAGTCAAAAGAAGAACCCGTTACACCACAGAGAAGATAAGTAAAAGATTGACTATACATCAATCAATGGGTAAGAGAGCCGTATCGTAATTCTGTATAACAGTTAACTAATAATTTTCGCTAGCAAGATCTCATTTGATTATTCAATCCAGCAGGCAAGTTTAAAGAAATATAATCTGATTGATTGAGGTAATGAGGGACTTAGAATTAGCCTATAGATAACGCATTTAACTTGTCGGCGAGGCGATTGAGCCTATTGCAATCTGTCAATAAAGTCTTAAATCAATTAATCAATCAATGCCGTTGAGAATCAGGGTCTCTGCCATCGATACGTGCTGGCTTTCCACCTAAAACGGGAGCGCGCATCTAGCCTGACTTGAGCCTGACTCTCAAGTCTGGCTTGAGTTAACGAGACTGAATCCTCCTTTGTGAAACAGGAAAATCCCGGCTTTGAACATCGGGTTAACTGAAGCTGGATAATGGACATGTTGATCGACTTAGTTGAACCACGTACATGGAACGGGGCCCTGGTCACCCTAACTGTGGCTCGCGTTTGTTTACTGTGGCTCGCGGATTATGTGATGGGCAAGCTACTTGGAAAATGTAGTAAGCTACACTACCAGTTACTCTCGATTAAAATATAGCTCAACAATAATCAAATAAACACAAATATATACTATCTCTATTGGAATGGAGACTTTTCAGCACAGGATAAACTAGGGATGGGCAAAAAAAACAGATCGATTGATCACATGATGTACTTGAGTACTCGTGGAGGAAAACGCTGTACAAAATAAACGTCTTTTCCGGTGTTTTAGACTTTGCTCTTTTATTTTGAAACCCACCGACCGGAAGTATTGTTGTTATTATCCTAGCAGAACCTATGAGCGGACAACTTGTGTCGTCCGGTTCTGTGTTTTTGAGCTAATGATAAAACAAATGTTGAGATTGTTGGTGAACAACTAACTTTAGGTTAGTTTTAACGTTAGCTACTAACGTTAGATGCAGCTACTACAGGCAATCAACGATGAGGAGGAAGCGTCATAGCATCAACACTAGATCTTTAATCTTTATTTAGCAGTCCAGTTTCTCCGGGCAGTAGCGTATAGCGTTTGTTCACGCTACATCACTACTTGGGTCTAAAAATAGCTACACTACAAAGAACGCTACTTGGTTCAAAAGGAGCGACGCTACCATCACGCTACTGAGAAATGTAGTTAAGCTATGTAGCGTTGCTACTGCCCAACATACGCATGGTGCTCACAGGAGCTCCCGTGCTGTACTCTGTAGTAACGCCAGCGGCCCGCCTCCCCACACGGAGAGGTACTGGTTCCCGCCTCATTAAAACAAACACGCAAATAGCAATTAATTGCGCCCATCAAAATCATTGCATTCATTTTCATTATTGCGCGATAAATAGATTTATTGCTTATTGCAACAGGCCTATTTGCTTGCATTAATCGTGTTGGTGCTTATTAAACAAATAAGTAGCTAAATGTGTCTGTAGGGGCTGCAGTCATAAAGAAGAAGAAAAAATGGTTAGAGAAAGTAATCATACAGTAAGTACTAATGAGTCACAGGAGTCTTCAATAACATTGAATGTTAATCCATTTTGTGAATAAATTTGTTCTCTGATGGTAACAATATCTTTGTTGGCAGACTGCTCCTTCGTACAATCTATGTTAATGTTACTGGTGCCAAGCATAATTATCAAGCATAGCATAGCTGGACCTGTGTAACATTACTTAGTACTTGTTGCTCTGGGAAAGACCATTCATCACTGCATTGTTTATACAATGAACTTGGTTTACTCCAAAAATCTGTTTGAAAATTTGTATTATGAAATAAGATATGCAGGGAACGCCTGGTCACGTATTATTCAACCGGTCTGCATATCAGAGTGATCCAGGAAGGTAAACGCACTGCGGCTGAATGTTGAAACTATGGGAGGCGGTTGGGGTAAAAAAAAAAGGGTAATGCGAAAAACATTTCAAATTTTCAAATTAATCATGTGTTGAACATGTTAATATTTACAGCCCTAATATATATACTTCAGATGTAATGAAATGTTTACGTTCAATTTCCCTTTTTCCTTGTCATGTATATTTCAGTATCGACTATGACATTGCCGTAGTCAAATGTTACTTTTTTATTTAAATCTTTTACAGAAATGGGTTTTTATTGTTACTACTAATGCTACACTCATTTAAGAAATAATGGCTGTTAAAAGTGACCATTTCTGAGCGCCTCATTGGAATTATTTCAATGCAGTGATGTCATATTCGTATTGCCATGTTTTGTTGTTGCCGTTAGATACTGCTTTTTTAGATGTTGAGATCATTTTGCAATGACCTTTACTTTTCTCCATTTTTCGAGTCCAGATGATGATGTCGTCATTCTCATATTGGAACTTTAAATGAGTGCAATGTGTATACTTATTGTTGAACTTACAAACTCTTAGCACTTTGATGTTCTAACTGATAATCCCATAACAAATCAATGGAAATGACAAGAGTATTTTGCATTAATATTTGGGAGAGAAAGTACACCGCAGCCATGAGCTTTCGGAAGACATCTTAAAAACCTGTTTGTGCACTGTTTACAACTTGACAATTTTATGTTGCCAATTTCAATGCATTTGTTAAAATAAAATGTTGTTTATTTGCCTTTTTGATTGTCTCTGAGGTGTTGATATATCGCATAATCTTTTGCTTCTAAAGAAATCTCTTCACCTTTTTTTGTTTTACATCTGCAGGGGCAATAAGGGTGCCCACAAGGACAAATGAGTCACCGCTTTTCATCTCCGCATTTCACTGTGATGGTATAATACACATACTCTACATAATAGAAAATGTAACGGAGAACATCACTGCCCAGGACAGGAAGGCTCTACAGAGAGTAGTGCGCTCAGCAGAGCGTACTATGGGTATTGTACTACCACCCCTGCAGGACTTAAACAGGAGGTGCAAATCCAGAGCCTGCAGAATAATGAAGGACCCTCACCACCCCAACAATAGCCTGTTCAAGCTGCTGCGGTCAGGCAAGTGCCTCCGCATACATGTAGCAAGAACAGAGAGACTCTGACTCAGCTTCTTTCCCCAGGCCATCAGAACACTGAACACGGATCTCTCACCAAGCAAGCAAGCACACATGAACACACACACACACATCCTCACTTGCACTCTCTCTCTCTCCCTCTCTCACACACACACACACACACTACAAAAAGGTAACTTTAAAAAACATAACTGTATATAGTACTCATTACCTTTAATTCTTAAGCTTAGCATTGTATTCTTATTACTTTTATCATGCCATTTTATTATCTATTCTATTTTATTATTTGTATTTTTGCACAATCAAGGCGGGCATGACCAACTTCATTTCACTACATGTCTCATGTATGTATGTGACAAATAAATCTCTTGAATCTTGAGATGCAGACATGCGACAAATGAAAGGAAAAATCTGACTAAATGAGTGTAGATAGAAACATAACAAATGCTGATGCTTCCATATAGGTGGACTGCATGATGCAATTAAGATATTCCTTTATTGATCCCCTTGGGGAAATTCAGGCATCATAGCAGTATGGGGAATGGGAGGTACAGGTATGGGCAGGGTAATAGAGGGAAGACAGGGAATGAAATAGAATCTGAATATAAATGAGAAAAATAAACAATGTAAACAAAGGTGCAGATGAGGGTCTGTATGTGTCGGAAATAATATACATTACAACAAATATAGGCAATTATGCGGTGAGGTGCATGGTCCACTTGTCCCCTTAAAAAGGGAAGGGTCACTGCAAATCAATACAAAGAGGCAAGGGTCACTGTAAATCTATGTTATTCTGAGTGGTCACCATTATCCAACATTTCTATCTTGATTGAGACCTGGGACTGGTCTCTTCCAGGATGACAAAGGGTCACTGAATGGTTGTGTGAATTATGTGAATCATATGCTATGGCCTGAGTTACCAGATCTCAACCCTGTTAACACCTGTGGGAGATTTTGGACCGACATGTTGGACAGCTCTCTCTACCACCATTGTTAAAACACCAAATGAGGGAATATCTTGGTGTTCCATCCCTCCAGTAGAGACTCGTAGAAACTAGTGGTAGCCCAACACCTTACCAAGACACTTTGGGTTTTTTCTTTCTTTATTTTGTCACATGAGCTGTAGTCAATGAACAGCATTCTCACATATTTTCTTTATTTCAAAAATTGCATGTCCATCGCATGTGTGTGTCACTGCATGATGACATTGTCAATGTGTGCAATGAATAAAGACTTCTTCAAAGTCCAGTTTAATCTTAATCTTAATGTGTCCCTCTGGTCCAGGTGGGAGAGGGCGGTGTCTGTAGACCTGTTTGGTAAGAAAAATAAATACCGGAAAAGTTGCGGTGGTCTATTTATTTTATCCCCTGAAAGTTTGTCATTTGTTCCACATGTTTTATCCGTAGATATGAATGAGAAACACATTCATACAATAATGTTGAATGATATTAGTAGAAATATGAATTCATTATAATTAGTAGAAGTTCCATAATGTAATAAGGGATAATGTATAGCTACGAGGTCATTGTTGCAAAATAATTGACCGACACAGAGTTTAGAACACCGAGGCACCGCGCCGAGGTGTTCTAAACGCAGTGAAGGTCAATTATTTTGCGACAATGACCGAGTATAGCTATACATTATCCCGCTTATCACATGGGTAACTTACTAACAATTCATTTTACACCATCGACAAGACGAGATCAAATGCAGACGCAGTTGTTCTGTGGCTCCTCTGTCATCACCGGCAGCCGGCAGGTGTGTGGTCTGATTACCTGATGAGTGCAGCTGTGCATATGCTGAGCTTAGCTTTCGTGACTGTCTGCGACCAAAATGCTTGATTGTGATTGGTCAATAGCGCTATGTTACCCGTATCAGCGGTTATTATTGCGCGTTGCCCATAGCAGCGGTCCGTTAGAGAAATAAGTGACCGCTGTCAGGGGCAACTGAGCGCTATTGACCAATCACAATCAAGCATTTTGGCGAATGTTAAAACGCCATGTAATAATGGAAATTAATGAATGATTATTGCATTTATATAGCGCTTTTTTCTAGACAAACTCAATTAGTTTTTTTACAATGTAGGGTGGAAAGTGCCTCCTTCATGCAGGCTACGCAGGTTCAATGGATGATATCAGCCAATTAAGGGGGAGAGATGATTACGTGGCCTTGATGTCAGAGACCTGATTGGGAATTTGGCCAGGAACGTTGGGGAACACCCTACTCTTTGCGACAGACCTGGGTTCTTTAACGACCAAATTCGGGAGTCGGGACTCACGGCACTCGCAGCTGTACGATGTCCCTATTGCCGTAACAGGGGCATTGTTACTGCCAAGTCTAGAGGACGAAGTGCGCCCTTCTGGACAACACCACCACTTTCTGAAAACGGCCTTGACCGGGGCTCAAACCAGTGATCTTCCGATCATGAGTCCAGAGCTCTACCCATGTAGACACGCTACCGGAAATAACCTGTACATTCCAAATGAGATTTTACCCAATATTGCTTTATGCTGCATTATGATGACTGGTTTGAGGGCCTACACCTCTTCACCAATGTTTCACATATGTGATATGCCTATACGACAGAAACTCTCCAAGTAGCTGAAATGAAATCCTCCTTAGTCAACAAAAGGTGTTCACTTTTCATTTATTTATTTGTTTAAAAAAAATACACTATGTAGTAAAATAATACATTATTGGGTGCTACTCCTCTTCAGTTACCTGTGTCCACTTCACACGCTCTCAGTTTCAGGCACTTCATAAAAAAACATCCTTTTGTAATAATAATAATAAATGTCTTTGTCCACTAGGGGATGAACTTTGTCCGAGTTTGTCGTGGTGCGGGATGGCTGCTGGCGTGTCTGGCTTCCCCTCCTATTCTCAGCAGTCTTCAAACTTTAATGAATATCTGACAGACGGGTACAACATTAAGTGTTAATTAAACAAGCATTAGCCGCCATTAACATGGCACACAGAAATTGCTATTTAGTTATCACATAAAGTACACATAAAATAACTCATGGGCCACATGGACACTAATAACAAATGCAGCACAACACACACAAACATACAATCACACACACATTCTGAAGGATCTAAGTGAGCTCAATAGTTTGTAGAGAACTAAAATAATGATTGAAGGATAATACAGTCTAAATGTCCATGTCAACTATTATTAATCCCTACTTAATTAACAGACACACACGCATATAATAATAAACACACATATCTGACCTCGCTCAATAGAACCCATACATCAGAGTCTGATTGGACCACCAAACGTAGAGCTGTAATTGGCTGCATCACTGTCATCTCTCCCTCTGCAATCCCGTTTTCAAAGGCACCTGTCCGAGCACAGACAAAATGTTTGGATTTCTATGCTTGTGAGGACCTTCCATTGACTATGTTCATTCCCAAGGACCTAATCCTAACCCCCCCTCCACACACACACACCTAACCTTAAAGGATCATACCAGTGTGACTTTGACTTGCAGTTACCAGAGATTGTGTCTTTAAATATTGTTGTTTCATAGGCGTCTATTCTTAGTAGATCTCAGCCTATACCTTACTAAACATCATTCACACAGCCATGTGTACTGTTGTTAATATTGCAATGTAATTTTACCAATATGTTTGGAGTAAGGATACTATTAGTATAACATATTGCTGATCTGCGAACACCAGCAACTAGGACAGAGAGACTTCGGCTCAGCTTCTTCCCCCAGGCCATCAGAGGCTTGAACACTGAACTCTCCACACACAAGCACACATGAGCACACACACAACACACACACTGTACACGCTCACACACTAGCAGCGACTTTAACCTGAGCACACACACACTCATGCTGCACACACTCACACTTATGGCCACTTTACAAAAGGAAAGGTCATTTTAAGAATACCGTAGTATAGTATAACTTGAGATAGTATAATATAGCATTGTATAGTAGTGTACATAAAGACCCAGTGCCTCATCCGTAGCTAACAGTGTATTGCACTATCACAGGACCTAGCATGTCCTACCATGCTCTGTAAAAACTCATGTACATATACCGATATGCCCTACTTTGATTACTTGTATTATTGCACAATGTCGTTCTATTGGATTCTTATTATATTATTATTATTGTATTATGCACAATTGTTGCGGGCAAGACCCCCCGCATTTCATTGTATACTTGTATGCCGTGACAAATAAAACTCTTGACTTGACTTGACTATTTATATTACATTGTATTGTTAGTTACACTATTTGATATTTCATTGCTGTCAGATGAAAACAAACTTATCTTAACCATTCAGGAATTCAGAAAAACAACTAACACATTTTCAGATTGACATCCATGCATTTTTAAAGTCATACATTGGGTTTTCAATGAAACTGGCTCACATAATCATGACCATGTAAACATGAAAGTGAAAATGACAAACTGGAGATAAGTGGTTTTCACCTGACAGCGATAATGCTGTACTTTGTTTTGTATGAATAATTTTGAATGTACCTCTCGTCCTCCTGCTCAGCAACTACAGGAGTAAATAAACTAACGCTGGCACATTTACATTGATGTTACCACCATGTGATATTGATGTTGATTAATGTGCACTGTCCCTGGTTAATTAACTGTCCCTTAAAAAAAAGAAACAAATTCACCCTTGTCGTCTTTTACTTTTGCTAAAGCTATTGGGGCTCGTAGTAGAGTACCACAGTATAACGTTAGCTAAAGTAAACGGTGCCGTGATCTTCACACGGCTTTTCATGTTTCCACCCCTTTTCAACATCAATGGCAGTGTGAAAGATAAGGCTGAGAGCTACCAAAACACACACTACTTATACACACAACATTAATTAAAAAGACAGGGACAATCTCTAGTAATGGTGAGAGAGCAAAATTACACTGGTATGGTCCTTTAACCCTAGCCCTTAACTTACCATAACCCTAACACGTAATAACCATATTGTCCTACTGAGGACAGACACAAATAAAATGTCCTCATGTTTTTACAATAAAATCTTACTTCCCTTTCTATCCTTGTGGGAACATTTGGTCTGGGGGGGGTGTGTGTAGACTACCACACGTCTCCTCTGTTGGTCTGGGGAGGATGTAGACTACCACATACCTCCTCCAATACATGTGTCACCAGCCACTTCCTTTCACCTGACAGCTAGGAGCTTCACTGGGAGAGCATAACACATGCAAAGGTTCACGCTATCTCCCCCAGATCCTCTCCCTGCTGAAAAGGTGCCCTGAGCGACCAGTAGAAGTCGCTGTTGCAATGACCTGGACTCATACCCCACTGGCGAACACTGCCAATTGTATTCGTAGGGACGACTGACCAAGCCGGAGGTACTGCTCCCAGGAATTGAACCCCGGGTTTCTGTGGTGATAGGTGAGTGCTTAGACCTCTACACTACCCGGTATAACAGTATTTGATGGTATAGTTTTCCAGTACATATTACAATGTGATATGATGTCTTTATCTTGTAATACAATTGTCATGGTACTATTTAATTTGAAATGGTCCATTGGCTTTTACTTTTTAATACTGTTGCAAGGAAAAATATCCAGTATGTATGTATTTAATCTTTATGATATGTATATATTGTGGACAATGGTATGGTAAAAATCCATACATGGATCCATGACAGTATACCTTCATATTATCTATACCTTCCAGCTCCATTTCAGGTATTATGAATATATGGGCATGTGAGTCAGTGAGTGATCTTATCAAGCCTTCCACCTCTCCGCCTCATTTCATATCTTTGACTGATTTACAGCCAAGGACTTCGTAATTTATTTTTAAATCAGAAAGGCCTTTGGGCGGAAGTTATGGCACTAGAGATATTCAGGCTTGTGTTGTCATGCACACATATATTACATAATATTGCACACACACACACACACACACACACACACACACACACACACACACACACACACACACACACACACACACACACACACACACACACACACACACACACACACACACACACACACACACACACACACACACACACACACACACACACACACACACACACACACACACACACACACACGTTTGTGTTTGAGCAGTATGTGTTTATGAAGTGGGAGTCAAGCCAACAGCGATATAGTATTTATGATTGAAAGTAACAGTACCGATAATAAAGAAGCCACTGTCTGATCCTTTGTACTGAGGGGTGGAGCCAGTGACCAGCAACTCTCCGACGGAGGCCTGACAGAATAAAGCAAATGTAGTGGTTTCATGGTTACTCGAGTAACAATTTTAAGTAAATTTACCAACACACTCTCTCTCACACACACATTATACATGGCCTTCACTCACATCTTTCTCCCCCTCTCTGTCTCTCACACCTCACACACACACTTACATCCATATAGCCTTCCCATATTTCACATAACACACACACACATTGATTCAAACATTTATTTATTCTCGAAAAGACAATTGAGGTCACCCTCATTTTCAATGTCGTCGAGACATTTAGACACTTCAATGCATACATTTTTACAATATAATAACTAGATGGTTATATATAACTATCTATATAGTACTTTTCACACAGTCCAGAGTGCTCCACAGCAATTAGTATAAAATGAACATAGGCATAAAATCAGCACACAATTGAATAAAAAACAATGCATAAATTGCAGACATAAGAATAGGTATAAAAGACAATAAAAGTAGTGCAACGTAAACATGCAGACTTAAAAATAGGCATAACATAAGCACAATAGTACAATGTAGCTCGAAGGCATGTGAACCCCCCCGGAACAGCCCAAACACGTCACACATCAATCCCTACCACATCCCCATCCAAGACACACCACCCGATAAAGCACGTCATGACCGAAGGAAAACATAAACAGCCCACACGCCACCCCTGCGAGCCGCCCCATCTCCCCTGGTCCCGGTGCCCCTGCCACCACGAGGAAAACCAGTGAATCTCACACTCCCACCCCTAAACTCCACAGTGGAATGACAGGCCATGCGCCCCAGGACCAGCAGCCACAACTCCAAACACTCAAGCAGACAGACACAACAGTGGCCAAATGAGAAGACACGTAGGACTGGGACGGTCCGAGACGACACTGTACTGTATTTCCGCTAGATGTTCATTCTCGGCGCTGTATAACTTCATACAAAAGTGTGCCAGATTTTGGACGGGCGCACACACACACAAAGAAAGGTTTCGGTGTGTGCGTGTTGCGCGTGGAGAGAGACTCTGTTACGCGCGCCGCAGGGCGCTCCTTCTAGGCAATGGTAGGGGAAACACTGATAAATAATCACAGTGTGATGGAAATGCCATTATTCTGATTGCCGTCTGTGGTTCTATATGGGTTGTGGCAATACTTTTGACAAATAATATCTCGCAGGGCGGCTGGGTGGCGCAGCGGACTAAGCGCTCGTCACCACCGCAAGAGACACTGGTATCGAATCCGGCTGTCAGTGGTGCCTCCGGCTTGGCCGGCCATCATACTGACACAATTGGCGGTGTCAGCGGGAGGTAAGCCGGTGGGTGGTAATCTGATCGTTGTAAACAGCGACTCCTACAGGTCGGTCAGGGCGCCTGCACAGCGAGGGAGGGAAATGGTGAAGGCAGTGTGACCTCCCACGCGTTACACTTCACCAATGAGAGTCCGCGCTGTCATTCTACAGAGATCTAACCTATAGGACCCGTTGCTGTAACCCGAGTCTCTCCTTGTTGCAACATGTCATTCTGTCACTAAACTCAGTCAAATCCTTAATCATAGACTCTTGTCTGCTTCCGCGAATAATATGGTGAAATTATTCGACATCACTTCATAGAGTGGCGCAGTCATGTCGTCAATTTGTATGCCTTAAATCAGCGTTATATAAAGGTCTGTACCGAGTTAGCTAACAGCTAATATCAACCTTTGGAAATGTTAATCTTTTAAAGTCAACCTACTGTATGCCTCGTCTCCACTGACAGGGTTTAGCCATGCTGTGGCCCGTCTGATGCATAGTGAGCGACTCCATTGTCTTTAGAACCTGGCCAAACCTAGCTGGACCCCGTCTGAAACAGCCACCTTTAACAACTCAACAATACATTTTGAAAGGTTGTCTAGCAACCAGAGAGTTGACAAGAAATGCAATGGAGACACAAACCCAAACATACCATAACATGCTAGACCATGGCTAGCCCCAGTCAGGCTGAACATAGCTAATGGAGACAAGGCACTACCTACTGAAGGCTAAAAGATCACATAATGATGTTGTTATTCCTGCCCCAGGTCACAAACGCTCTCCTAAAGCTAGAAATCAGAGAGAAAACGCAACTTTCTGACGTCACCATAGATGTAAAATCTGGGGCTGCTCCATAGACAATGAATGAGGCACTGACTTTATGGCAAGGTTATCATAGTCAACATGAAAACAAAAACTGTGTGAAAAAAAACATTTTAGTCAACAGATACAAAAATAAAAACGTGGCTGCTAGTTAATATGATTTGCGAAAACTAGGTAAATGAGACAAATCAACTAGGTTTGATTTCCTGGAATGTTGTTGTTCTGGAAGGTCAAGTATTTTTTTTTACCAGGAAACAAGATGACATGCATTGTTTTGCCTCGTCGTCACCTTGCTCCTGGGCACAAGCTCGATAACAATGCAAATTCCAAATGACACTACACTACAGCTACCGCTGAACATGTTTCCGTTTATTAAGACTGGTTTGATTACTCATTCACCTCTATCAACACCATCATTAACCTCACGCCTTTCATGATTCACAGCCACGCCAAAGGTGCAAGGTTTGATGGAGGACTGAGGTAGACGGAGAGTTATGAGGACAGAGTCACTGAATACTTTTTTCTCCACAGCACACACTAGGGAACAGAGTTCATTTGACACCTTAATAAACCCTTAAAATAACATATTATTGAATATAAATTAAGGTAAATTAAGAAAGAATAGAATTGTGTATGAAATAAGTCAAATTAAGGGGCAAGAACCCTGAATCTTACCCTTAAAAACGAATCCCTTAATTTAGATTACATTTAGATTATTTACCTTGACATAACTGATTAAGGTGCTTAACCCCTGACTGAATTGAAGGCATTTTAAGGGGTCTGCAATGTTTTAAGTACCCCTTGATTTTTATTAAGGGGTGTGTGCATAGATTTCTAAGCATTAACCTGTTAAGCTGTAAGGCCCCCCAATTGGGAGACCCTGCTGTTTTTATCATAAATCGACCAATACAGACCGTATTAGATCCCCATGTGGTCACCATGGGGGTGGTAATGTGTACTTTGGCGCACGCCTCACATATCGGCATGGACATAGGACATATCGGCTTGTCCTAATAAACTAACCTACACTGTAACACGCAACACTTTGATGAACATTGTTACTCAGCTGATAGAGTTATACCCTTCTTGCTGTCTTGTCGCACAGAACTTGTAAGTCGCTTTGGATAAAAGCGTCAGCTAAATGACTAAATGTAAATGTAAATGTAACCGCTGAACGGGTTTCTCGGCACTCAGCGCATGGCGAGATAACCCGACTTGTCTCGGGTATGGCAACCAATGAGTTAACAGGTTAAGTGATTTTTAAGGGATGATTATGGATAGAGGTCTGGTGAACATACAGTACATGGTGAATGCAGTTAATCAGCTTGCTTCTGGTTAAAAAATTATCAGGATGATCTTTTGATATGGACATCTGTCTTTTTAGATGTTAGACCATACCTTACTATTAAACATGTTATATAACAACATCATGCCGTCAAAAATCACACATTGTATAATGACTGCATTGACCTTTTTGAGATGTAAACTTGATATTTCAGATTAATTGCAAGGTTACATGAAAAAAACAAGTTGAGACAATTAAGTAAAAAGGTTTTAGTGTGTATCCTATTACTAAAACAATGTTATATTACAATAACATCATTACAAAACAATTAACAACATGGATGTGTGTTTATCTGCTCATCTATTCAGGACACAGAGTTCAGTTCACACACACACAGTCAGGAGTGAGTGATAACAGATAGCCCTTTTTCCCCGTCACCTTGTCACCTCGACACGTCGACACCCGAGAGGGAAACCAAACACCTGCTCAACAGCACTCATGTAACTAAAGACACACACACACACACGAGCTATACTACTCACATCAATGGGCTGTATCTCCACTGTGGTGTTGTAGAATCTGTCTCCGTCAGTCTCAATGTTTCCACTACGGAAGCGGTACCTACAGCAGAGGATAAAAACAGTTGGTTTTGATCAAACAATCCGATTGGTTGAGTGGTGTCCGCCTTGACCGCAATGTCAATCTGTAATATTTGTGATGAGACACTGGAGGTTGTTTGTTACAGTGAATAACATGTGATGATCTACAGCACCCGCCTGCAGATTGTGCCTAGACACACACACACACACACACACACACACACACACACACACACACACACACACACACACACACACACACACTGCGCGTTCTGCTTTGTTGTTGTGTGTGAGCTGAGCTCGACTATTGTATGTTAGTAAGAGGTCTTCTTGTATATCACAAGGCATACCTTAAAAAAAGGAAAGACTCCAGAACAATAGCATATCGCATGCTCCGTTTGGTTCCAGCCTACCATAAAAACAGGAGCACGGAGTACGCCATCTCCTTAGCATTATATAACCACCCTCTCCCACCTGGATGACAGCAACACCCACATTGATCTAACTCATCGCCAAACTTCGTGACCTTGTGGAAACCAAGGACCTCGACATTAACCGCTCTGTCTGCAACTGGATACTTGACTTCCTAACAGACCCCAGTTTGTTAGGATAGACAATCTCACCTCCTCCACCCTCACCCTGAACACCCACGTCCCGCAAGGCTGTGTGCTGAGCCCTCTCCTCTACTCCCTGAGTCGGTCTACAGGGAAGAGGTCCAGTACCTGGTGCACCAACAACAACCTGGCTTACAACACCAAGAAAACCAAGGAGCTCATTGTGGACTTCAGGAAGACCAGAGCTGGCATGCGCACACCCTCATCGATATCAATGGGATGGAGGTTGAGCGTGTCTCCAGCTTCAAATTCCTGAGTGTCCACATCTCCGAGGACCTCTCTTGGACTCTCAACACCTCGTCACTGGTTAAGAAGGCTCACCAGAACCTCTTCTTCCTGAGGAGACTGAGGAAAGCCCACCTGTCTCCTCAACTTGTGGTGAACTTTTACCATTGCGCCATACTCACCACCATGGCCGCCTAGTTATAGTTGAAAGTGGGGGTGCAAGTATTTTTTTTATTCTTTTTTTTTATTTTTATTTTTATTTTATTTTTGCAAGGGGTGGTTTGGAGGGGGTCCGGCACGACCCCCTCCACGGCAGATTTTTTTACATTTAATGAACACCTGTATGTGCAATTTCCTGCAATATAGAGCCTTCAATCTTGACCAAAATAAAGCTGCTCTTTTCACTATAAAACTCAGTTTATATTGCAGTATGATAGCTATAATAATAATAACTTCACTGCGAGGGCTCTTTTAGCTAACGCTAGCTAGGCACGTATGATAGCCAATTACTATTATAATAATAATAATAATAATAATAATAATAACTTTCCCATCCTCCCAAAGCCCCCCCAGCCCCGTTCACATCCGCAGCACCAACAACAACAACAACAACTAATTGACGCTATCAATAGCCCCAGTGAGCGCGGCGGCTGAATGAATGAAAACTTTATTTAACAGATTGCAGAATGGGTACAATACAGTACGGCTCAATACACACAATTGTTAAGGGGATGCAGACCAGAGAAAGACGTTTGTCTTGTTTACATCAGGGTCTGTGCTGCACCGAGTGAATCCACAGTCACTTGCTCCTCAATGGGAAACCAACCTAGATTTACCATGAAGGACTGGTTCTGGCCGAACCGTTCGTTATACAAGTATCACAGAGACATTACAAAGGTGCTCACAGTTGCACGAGGGGTTCGCACAGAGATACGGGATGGTTTGAAAGCTCGGCGTTGCTAATAAATATTTTTTATATTTTTTTTATAAACTGCTCAAAGGGGCATTATTTCCGTCGTTGGGTGATCACAGCGCCTGCGCAGTGCGCACCATCGCGTATCTCTGGATTCACTCGGTTCAGCGCCGAGGCTCACCATACAAGAAATATTCAGTTTCAATCTGTTTGCGCATTTAGTATACAGTCACAGTGTTCGACTTACGTGATGATTTGCTCCATTTTAATGTAAACGCCGAAGAATAATCCTCACGAGTCACAATGTTATCCAATATCCAGCCTGAATTTCGAAAAATGTTCGAAAAAGCCGCCTCCCCCAACATGTCGTATACGTCATGCCGACAAACGCCCGTGGGCACTGGATCAAACCATTAAAGTGGGGGGTCACACAATCTTTGGAAACTTAAAAACTTGCTATTAAGTGTCATTGCGTATTATTAATTTGATTGAAATTACGTAGTTATGGTTCGATAAGATTTATAAATTGGGGGGGGATATTTATATCATATGATATGATCAAAAAGTGAGGGAGCAAAAAGACAAGCTTGCTCCCCCAAGTTAAATAGTCCTAGAGCACCCGCATCTTCTGCTCCATTAAGTGGGCGCCTATGCTCACCACCTGCATCACAGTCTGGTAGGGCAACTGCATTGCCTCTGACCGGAAAGCATTGCAGATGGTGGTGAAAACCACCCAACGCATTACCAGTTCATCACTCCCTGCAATTCAGACAGGCATCGACTTGGCTTTGATTAATCAATTAGCTGAACTTTATGGAGCCAGGAACACTGCTTAGCTAATATACTGTAAACGGTTATTTCACTCTTGGATGTGGGGTAGCCAGGCAGGGAAGGAAATAATTCATCGAGAATTGTGTGTGCTCCACGCACCAAAAACAGCATCCTGGCATCTCTGAATTTTAGAACTCCATAGGTTTAAATTACCAGTAGTATAATCATTAGAATGTTCAGTTGAAAAAATGATATCTAGTGTGTGAGATTGTTAAAAACCTGCGAGGGTTCAAACTGACCCTTTAACAGTGATGGGCTGGGAGAAGCGGATAAGGACATGATCGCCCCGGGCAGGTGTGAGCCCCCAGAAGAAGTCGTGTCCCTGGTATGCTCTGTCCAGGGTGTGCTGCTGGTAGGCCTTCAGACTGCTGCTCAGCACCGCAGGAGGGTTGGTATGAGCCTCGTACAAGGGCTGCTTCCCAAAGTCCTTATCCTGGGGAGTATGTGGACGGGGGTGAGACATGGATGTCAGTAGTCTCTCTCTGTCTCTCTGTCTCTCTGTCTCTCTGTCTCTCTGTCTCTCTGTCTCTCTGTCTCTCTGTCTCTCTCTCTCTCTCTCTCTCTCTCTCTCTCTCTCTCTCTCTCTCTCTCTCTCTCTCTCTCTCTCTCTCTCTCTCTCTCTCTCTCTCTCTCTCTCTCTCTCTCTCTCTCTCTCTCTCTCTCTCTCTCTCTCTCTCTCTCTCTCTCTCTCTCTCTCTCTCTCTCTCTCTCTCTCTCTCTCTCTCTCTCTCTCTCTCTCTCTCTCTCTCTCTAAACAAACAGAATAACAGGACAGACAAAACAGAGAAAGAGCCTAAGAGAGAAAGAAAGTCAACTAAAGATAAAAGTGGGAAGGAGAGACAGTTACCAAAGATACAAATGTTGGACTCACTTTGAGACGCTGTAGTTTTCCGGGTAGAGAGGAATGCAGGCCTACATGTTGGAAGAGTGACGGCTTATACCTCGGTTTGAGTAACAACTTCTCTTTATCACAGTCTTTCTGAGTGAGACAACAAACCGGGACATCAATACATTATGTGTGGGGCAACAGATCAGAGATATCAATGCATTCTGTGTGAGACAACAAACCAGGGATATCAATACATTCTGTATGGGACAATAGACCAGGGATATCAATACATTCTGTATGGGACAATAGACCAGGGATATCAATACATTCTGTATGGGACAACAGACCAGGGATATCAATACATTCTGTATGGGACAACAGACCAGGGATATCAATACATTCTGTATGGGACAATTTAGCCTTTATAGAAATGGAAACACTTCCCCACAGAAATGCATGTGACAAATGTATGAGATTTTATTTGTCTAAAACTAAATAAAATGAAAGTAGATGAAAGCTAAAAAGTGACTCAAACAAATACTATAACTATAACTATAAATCTTCGTCTTCAATAATAATAATATTAAAATAATAACAGACAATTCTGAGTCAAAGGTACATACAAAATACCTGCTGGTTACCTGCTGCCTTGCTGGAAAAAATATTCTAAACATTCTGTGAGAAGTTGACAGTTGGTCAAACTACACCTCAAGTGAGGAATAGTTCCTTTACTGATCATTTGAAAATGGCAACATTAGCTAAAACAAAAAAAACAAGTACCTTTGACACAGAAAAATATATAACACTGAATAATATTTCTGTATAGTTTGTTTATATTTCAGAAGTATGATATATAGACTTGGTTCTCAAAATTAATGGAGATGATGAATGAGAAGCCTGACACCTAGGAGGAATGGTGGTGTTGACAGCAGACAACAGTGGTCGCTAGCTTACTTTTAGATGTTATAAGATGAGGTAAGACTGCTGAATTTTTACAAGCTCTACTAAAGTGAAATATCCCTTTAAAAGGTCAATGGGGTGTTTTGGGTGGTTGAAGGTGGCTCACCGCGGGTTTCTCAGGGTTGCAAACCTTCACCCATAGGATGTGGTCCAGCAGCCAATCAATGGGCTTGTCTTTGTGAAACATCAGGAAGAAGTCTGTGATCATCGGAAGGTCACGGGTGCGAAACATCTTACCTGGGGACACATGCACACATACATACACACAAATGCACACACATGGACACAAAAACACACAAAATGTGACTGAATGAAACGGTTTTCAATGCCAATATATCTCAATATATGAATCAATATGTAAACATTTAGTGTGTGTAAGTATCTGTAAGTGTGTATGTAGGTGTACTATATGTGACTTATGTGAGCATACGTGTACTTCCTTTCACCCCCCCCCCCCCCCCCCCCTCCCACATACACACCTATGAATCCAAGTTGAGAGAACTCCAGGAAAAGCCACTGGTCTGAAGACATCTGTGTGACGTGGGTCTTCATGGAGCTGTAATAGTCTGCCTTTGCCTCAATATCATCCTCCAACTGATACAAATGAGAGTTAAATTGTCAACAGTCTACAAACCCAAATATATGTCACGTATGTCAGAGAGTTTTTGCCTATGTTTTCTCAGCTGTGTGTCCAGTGATTTGCATGTATATACCTGACAGGAAGAGAGAGGAGGTGAAGGATTTAGGCTACTGCAACACTTGACTGAGGGGGAGAAAGGGGGAGAAGGGCGTAGGCTACTGCAATACCTGACTGAGAGAGAGGAGGAGAAGGGTGTAGGCTACTACAGCACCTGGCTGAGAGAGAGGAGGGGAAGGGTGTAGGATACTGCAATACCTGACTGAGAGAGAGGAGGAGAAGGGTGTAGGCTACTACAGCACCTGGCTGAGAGAGAGGAGGGGAAGGGTGTAGGATACTACAATACCTGACAGAGAGAGGAGGAGAAGGGTGTAGGCTACTGCATCACCTGGCTGAGAGGGAGAGAGGAGGAGAAGGGTGTAGGATACTACAATACCTGACAGAGAGAGGGGGAGAAGGGTGTAGGCTACTGCATCACCTGGCTGAGAGGGAGAGAGGGGAGGAGAAGGGTGTAGGATACTACAATACCTGACAGAGAGAGGGGGAGAAGGGTGTAGGCTACTGCATCACCTGGCTGAGAGGGAGAGAGGAGGAGAAGGGTGTAGGATACTACAATACCTGACAGAGAGAGGGGGAGAAGGGTGTAGGATACTACAATACCTGGCTGAGAGAGAGGAGGAGGAGAAGGGTGTAGGATACTGCATCATCTAGCTGAGAGGGAGAGAGAGGAGGAGAAGGGTGTAGGATACTACAGCACCTGGCTGAGAGAGAGGAGGAAAAGGGTGTAGGATACTGCATCACCTGGCTGAGAGAGAGGAGGAGAAGGGTGTAGGATACTACAGCACCTGGCTGAGAGAGAGGAGGAGAAGGGTGTAGGATACTACAATACCTGACTGAGGGAGGGAGAGGGGGGTGTAGGCTACTGCAACACCTGACTGAGAAGAAGAAGGGTGTAGGCCTACTTAGTACTTAGGCCTATTTTTTGCGCTAGCATGTATATAAACACTAATTAGAAGAGTGTATGTTAATCATCGCTCCAAAGCATTGCATACTATGTCAGATGAATGTTTCCCATCATTTATAAAACACAGACTTGTAGAATATGTACGCCTAATCTCCTGGAATACACAAAGTGTCATTCCTGGAGAACAAAAGGAGAAATAAACAAATTGACAGAGAGACCAATGACAGCCGACAAACAAATGCAAACTACAGTACTGTAGGTACTAGGCAGGCAGAAAGAAATATTGGCAGAAATTATCACTTATTAACTAATCGATTAAATTAGTTATTCCACTCAGTTAGACACACTTAAGGGAAGCTATAGTGCAAAGTAATACAAGTGCAAAAGTATAGCAAGAGAGATTAAGTCAGGTAGGCAGGTTAGGTGACCTTTGACCCCACCTGGACATAGTAGGTGCCTTTGTCCTGCGCGTAGAGCATGAGGAAACTGTAGTCCAAATTCTGCTTGGTTCTCCATCTGAGAACATACACACATCATTCAAATGTAAATAAAATCAGCCAACTGCCCAAAGGTCTATTGCGTTCAGGAATCTGTAAAATCGTGGAAGCTCACAATGTCGTGAATGCTGTTTCCATGGATATTTAAAGGAAGGGGCACTTCACCCAAAAAACAATGCTGGTTTGAATATGGCCACCAGTGATGTCAACGGGGACATTGAATCCTTGTGTTGTGTATTACTGCACCATGAAATTATGTAAATAACTAAATAGCAATACCTTGTCTTACATGGACTGCTACCAACCTCATAATTTCATTGGGCTGAACACAAGGATTCAATGTCCCTGATGACATCACTGGTGACCACATTCAAACAAATTTACTCTCAGTAACTGTCAAACAAAATGAATGTGTGCAAACCGTTTAGAGTATTTGGATGTGTGTGCAAAATAAATCAGCATTGTTTTTTTGGTGAGGTTCCCCTTTAAAAATAGCGGCTAAGGAATTTATGTAAGTCAATGCAATGTCTCTAATTTTGTAAACCCGAGTGAGTGTGTGTATACACATGCATGTGTGTGTGTGTGTGTCTGTTGTGCTCACCCTCAAATGACACATGCATTGTATCTTGTGTAAATATGCTATACATAATCCTAGCTTGTGTGTATGTATGACCGATACTGCACTTGTTAATGACCTACTAGTAGCCTGATCTACGGATATTCTGTTTCTCACTTGACTCTGTCCTTGGAATCTCCAAATGTCTCCTTCAGGGCGGTGAAGTTGGGGTAGAAGAACTGTGACGGGGAGACCACCTCCAGTAAACCTGAGAGCACCTCTTTATGAAAACTACAAAACAACAGTTGACACAACTAGTTATTATTAGTGCTGTCAAACGATTAAAATATTTAACTCGATTAATCGCATGATTGTCCATAGTTAACTCGCGATTAATCGCAAATTAATCGTTTTTTTATTTTTATTTTTACCTTAAACAGATCTTTTTCAAGTTCCAAGTTTTAATACTCTTATCAACATGCGAGTCAACAAATGCTTGCTTTGTGCAGCCATTTAACACAAAAGGATGACCCTCATGTATTGCAAATTTGCATCAAATTCAAAACAGAGTGATGCACAAAATAACTTAAGAAAATAATAATTTAAAACAATGAATAAAGTGTGCATGAAATAATAGGGGAAAGAAAACGTTAGGAACTTGTTACATTCACACACACAAGGGCTGATTAATCACACACCCCCCTCTCTCCCTCACACACACACTCTCCCAGCTCTTTTTCTCTTTTGCCCCTTCCTCATCTCTCTCACCCCCCTCTCTCTCTATATCTCTCACACACACACACACACACACACACACACACACACACACACACACACACACACACACACACACACACACACACACACACACACACACACACACACACACACACACACACACACACACACACACACACACACACACACACACACACACACACACAAACATAGTATCAATGAGAGCATCAATAATACACCTGAGTGAAGTCTAGTATAATTTTTTTTTTTTTTTTTTTTTAGTTAATCTTGAGTTAAAAAAATTTGTGGCATTAATAGAATCGGGAGTTAACGCGATATTAACGCGATATATTTGACAGCCTTAGTTATTATAATTATTTTTTTAAAGTACAATACATTAATTAAATCATTCAAACAAAGAACCATTAGTTTATTTGAAGTGCTGTACACATGATTCATAATTAGACAGTAGAGGTTGAGTGCTTCCGGGTTATACCGTATATCACATTCATATTCCAAGTGTTTAACTTTCAAATACATGGGAATTTTAAAGACTGTTTATATGATTCTTCGTCTCAAGGGTTCAATTGTCAAAAAAAGAAATCATTAGTACCAAGGGCCAATATGAGTCTCAGTCGCTTACTGACTGAATGACTGGTCGGCTGGATGACTGACCCATAGACCTCTCTCGCATTCACGTCATTATGATAAGCTCCAGTGCATTGTTTCCCCCGCCTATGGCAGAAAACAACAGTCTTTTCCTTTCTCGTTTACCAGTAATAGGTGGGGTTAATGGGAAAATCTTAGAAATGTTATCTTTTGTTAACCTTCAAATTTCTAAAAGCCAAATTGATAAGCCTAAATGATAGAATATGTCGCTGGTGGCATTGATTTGCAATGCTAAGCTAGTTTTGGTTAGCGATTTTTCCTTTTTTTAAACTGCCATTTGTAGTAATTGTACATAATTCACACATAGAACTATTGTTGGGAACATTGGTTCCGCCCGAACGTTATACCCGGTGGCACTTCCTGCCACCGGCATTCATTCTATCCAGTAACGTACTGTAGCATGTCGTATTCCAATGCATATTAAATATGCTTCGTTCTCATAGAAGTTTCCGAGACCGAGACGAACATGGCAAACAACGCTGTTTTTTCCCGATTGCCGGAGTTTTGGGAGCAGACGGCAGCAGCGTGGTTTGCTCAAACAGAGGCGCAGTTCGCCCTACATGGGATCGACGAAGACGCCGCAAAGTATTTCCACGTAGTCTCAAGCCTTGACAGTGCTACAGCAGCGAGGACGGTAGGATTTATCACAGCTCCACCTGCCCAGAACAAATTTATGAGGCGTTTAAGACGCACCTTCTTAACATTTTCGGGCTGTCGCAGTCAGAGCGAGCCTGACGCCTGTTTGCTATACGGGGCCTGGGAGACAGCAAGCCTTCGGAACATATGGAAATGATGCTAAACCTGCTAGGCGCGGAACAGCCTAATTTCCTGTTTATTGAACTGTTTCTCAGACACATGCCACCGCAGGTGCAGACGGCGCTCGCTAATAACGCCATTACAGATCCCCGTGCTTTGGCGGAAGAGGCAGAGCGCTTCTACCTAGTCACTCGACACTTGGCCCCAGAGGTGCTAGCCCCGACACGAGGGTACGCGCCCAGAGGGCTGATTAATCACACACCCCCCTCTCTCCCTCACACACACACTCTCCCAGCTCTTTTTCTCTTTTGCCCCTTCCTCATCTCTCTCACCCCCCTCTCTCTCTATATCACACACACACACACACACACACACACACACACACACACACACACACACACACACACACACACACACACACACACACACACACACACACACACACACACACACACACACACACACACACACACACACACACACACACACACACACTTCAGAAACAAACATAGTATCAATGAGAGCATCAATAATACACCTGAGTGAAGTCTAGTATAAATTATTATTATTATTTTTTTTTAGTTAATCTTGAGTTAAAAAAATTTGTGGCATTAATAGAATCGGGAGTTAACGCGATATTAACGCGATATATTTGACAGCCTTAGTTATTATAATTATTTTTTTAAAGTACAATACATTAATTAAATCATTCAAACAAAGAACCATTAGTTTATTTGAAGTGCTGTACACATGATTCATAATTAGACAGTAGAGGTTGAGTGCTTCCGGGTTATACCGTATATCACATTCATATTCCAAGTGTTTAACTTTCAAATACATGGGAATTTTAAAGACTGTTTATATGATTCTTCGTCTCAAGGGTTCAATTGTCAAAAAAAGAAATCATTAGTACCAAGGGCCAATATGAGTCTCAGTCGCTTACTGACTGAATGACTGGTCGGCTGGATGACTGACCCATAGACCTCTCTCGCATTCACGTCATTATGATAAGCTCCAGTGCATTGTTTCCCCCGCCTATGGCAGAAAACAACAGTCTTTTCCTTTCTCGTTTACCAGTAATAGGTGGGGTTAATGGGAAAATCTTAGAAATGTTATCTTTTGTTAACCTTCAAATTTCTAAAAGCCAAATTGATAAGCCTAAATGATAGAATATGTCGCTGGTGGCATTGATTTGCAATGCTAAGCTAGTTTTGGTTAGCGATTTTTCCTTTTTTTAAACTGCCATTTGTAGTAATTGTACATAATTCACACATAGAACTATTGTTGGGAACATTGGTTCCGCCCGAACGTTATACCCGGTGGCACTTCCTGCCACCGGCATTCATTCTATCCAGTAACGTACTGTAGCATGTCGTATTCCAATGCATATTAAATATGCTTCGTTCTCATAGAAGTTTCCGAGACCGAGACGAACATGGCAAACAACGCTGTTTTTTCCCGATTGCCGGAGTTTTGGGAGCAGACGGCAGCAGCGTGGTTTGCTCAAACAGAGGCGCAGTTCGCCCTACATGGGATCGACGAAGACGCCGCAAAGTATTTCCACGTAGTCTCAAGCCTTGACAGTGCTACAGCAGCGAGGACGGTAGGATTTATCACAGCTCCACCTGCCCAGAACAAATTTATGAGGCGTTTAAGACGCACCTTCTTAACATTTTCGGGCTGTCGCAGTCAGAGCGAGCCTGACGCCTGTTTGCTATACGGGGCCTGGGAGACAGCAAGCCTTCGGAACATATGGAAATGATGCTAAACCTGCTAGGCGCGGAACAGCCTAATTTCCTGTTTATTGAACTGTTTCTCAGACACATGCCACCGCAGGTGCAGACGGCGCTCGCTAATAACGCCATTACAGATCCCCGTGCTTTGGCGGAAGAGGCAGAGCGCTTCTACCTAGTCACTCGACACTTGGCCCCAGAGGTGCTAGCCCCGACACGAGGGTACGCGCCCAGAGGGCTGATTAATCACACACCCCCCTCTCTCCCTCACACACACACTCTCCCAGCTCTTTTTCTCTTTTGCCCCTTCCTCATCTCTCTCACCCCCCTCTCTCTCTATATCTCACACACACACACACACACACACACACACACACACACACACACACACACACACACACACACACACACACACACACACACACACACACACACACACACACACACACACACACACACACACACACACACACACACACACACACACACACACACACACTTCAGAAACAAACATAGTATCAATGAGAGCATCAATAATACACCTGAGTGAAGTCTAGTATAAATTATTTTTTTTTTTTTTTTTTAGTTAATCTTGAGTTAAAAAAATTTGTGGCATTAATAGAATCGGGAGTTAACGCGATATTAACGCGATATATTTGACAGCCTTAGTTATTATAATTATTTTTTTAAAGTACAATACATTAATTAAATCATTCAAACAAAGAACCATTAGTTTATTTGAAGTGCTGTACACATGATTCATAATTAGACAGTAGAGGTTGAGTGCTTCCGGGTTATACCGTATATCACATTCATATTCCAAGTGTTTAACTTTCAAATACATGGGAATTTTAAAGACTGTTTATATGATTCTTCGTCTCAAGGGTTCAATTGTCAAAAAAAGAAATCATTAGTACCAAGGGCCAATATGAGTCTCAGTCGCTTACTGACTGAATGACTGGTCGGCTGGATGACTGACCCATAGACCTCTCTCGCATTCACGTCATTATGATAAGCTCCAGTGCATTGTTTCCCCCGCCTATGGCAGAAAACAACAGTCTTTTCCTTTCTCGTTTACCAGTAATAGGTGGGGTTAATGGGAAAATCTTAGAAATGTTATCTTTTGTTAACCTTCAAATTTCTAAAAGCCAAATTGATAAGCCTAAATGATAGAATATGTCGCTGGTGGCATTGATTTGCAATGCTAAGCTAGTTTTGGTTAGCGATTTTTCCTTTTTTTAAACTGCCATTTGTAGTAATTGTACATAATTCACACATAGAACTATTGTTGGGAACATTGGTTCCGCCCGAACGTTATACCCGGTGGCACTTCCTGCCACCGGCATTCATTCTATCCAGTAACGTACTGTAGCATGTCGTATTCCAATGCATATTAAATATGCTTCGTTCTCATAGAAGTTTCCGAGACCGAGACGAACATGGCAAACAACGCTGTTTTTTCCCGATTGCCGGAGTTTTGGGAGCAGACGGCAGCAGCGTGGTTTGCTCAAACAGAGGCGCAGTTCGCCCTACATGGGATCGACGAAGACGCCGCAAAGTATTTCCACGTAGTCTCAAGCCTTGACAGTGCTACAGCAGCGAGGACGGTAGGATTTATCACAGCTCCACCTGCCCAGAACAAATTTATGAGGCGTTTAAGACGCACCTTCTTAACATTTTCGGGCTGTCGCAGTCAGAGCGAGCCTGACGCCTGTTTGCTATACGGGGCCTGGGAGACAGCAAGCCTTCGGAACATATGGAAATGATGCTAAACCTGCTAGGCGCGGAACAGCCTAATTTCCTGTTTATTGAACTGTTTCTCAGACACATGCCACCGCAGGTGCAGACGGCGCTCGCTAATAACGCCATTACAGATCCCCGTGCTTTGGCGGAAGAGGCAGAGCGCTTCTACCTAGTCACTCGACACTTGGCCCCAGAGGTGCTAGCCCCGACACGAGGGTACGCGCCCAGAGGGGGAGGGGCGAGGATGGAAAGAGGCGCCACTGCCGCGGCCGACAGCAATAATAACACAGGCCTGTGTTAGGCAAAATAAAGCAAGATGCACGTCATGTTACCTTATCACAGAAGTGTTCATTTCTGACCGTAGCCAATGCTACATTCACTCTGCATCATCTGAGACTTGGAGTACTATCAGTTGCTTGCATTGGATATGAGTTCATTGTTGATTTCATTGCTTTGTTTCCTTTTGCATCTCTGCTTAATTAACTTGTATTTGAAACTATTTACTCGCCCTTATTGAAGCAAAGATACGGCCTGTACAATAGCACCAGCAGGCTGCAAAATTCTGTAACATGTAACAATTCATCGCCAACTTTATAGCATGGCTTTCTTTTGCATAGCAGCAAAGCACACAGGGGTTTTGTGGTGGGCGGTTGTGGTGCTTTAGTCGTGGTGTCGTCTTTGCTAGCCAGTAGGCCCCAAACTGTAGTGCAAAAATCAAGTGGCACTACGTGTTAGACAGGATATATACGGTTTACATTAATCATACAATATATCCTGATTCCCCACTGGCATGTATCCAGGTTCGCCTTAACTAGGCTTGCCTTGTCTTTTACATAGTAGGCTATGACTGTTATATCTGCATGTTGTTGCACGTTGTGTAAATTGCCATAAAACACATATTACACATTCACTTTTAAATTAACTGAATTTGAATTTAGTTGAACTAAACAAAACGAAATCATACTGAATTTAATCTAATTTAGCATTCATCCTAAATCCTATGCAGTTGTTGCCAAATAGGTTCACTTATGGGCCTTTATTCAGACTTTTCTTTTTTATGTTAAAATAAATCGAACCACGTGGCCATTTGACATCTGTACAGTACAAGTGAGAGAGCAAAACTGACCCATGGGGAAGAAAATTATACTCACTTCTTCTCAATGATCTCTGCTACGCTGCTGACATACTCTGAGTCTGTCTGTAGGGGCAGAGATAGATAGACAAAGAGAGAGGGAGATAGAGAGAGACAGGAGATACAGAGAGAGACAGAGAGGAGGGAGATACAGAGAGAGATAGAGAGAGAGAAGAGGAGAGATACAGAGAGGGAGGGAGAGGGGAGAGAGAGAGAGATGGGAGATAGAGAGGGAGGGAGAGGGGAGAGAGAGAGGCAGAGAGAGACAGAGAGGGGGGAGATACCAAGAGAGGGAGGGAGAGGAGAGAGACAAGAGAGAGTCACATAGAAAGAGACAAAGAGAGAGGGAGATAGAGAGAGACAGAGACAGAGAGAGAGGCAGAGAGAGAGAGAGAGAGGGAGGGAGAGGGGAGAGAGACAGAGAGAGAGAGTCACATAGAAAGAGAGACAAAGAGAGAGGGAGATAGAGATATACAGAGAGAGAGGGGGGAGATAGGCAGAGAGGAGGGAGATACAGAGAGAGGGAGGGAGAGGGGAGAGAGAGACAAGGATATAGAAAAAAGAGACAGAGAGAGAGATAAGGATATAGAAAAAAGAGACCGAGAGAGAAAAGGAGAGAGAGACAGAGAAAGAGACAGGGAGCGAGAGAGGGGAAAAGGGGAAGTTGAAACGGGTATCATTACGGTTTGTTACTGTAATGTTTTTATATTGGTATTTTCCTGAGGGCAATAGATGTAACAGTGATAAACACATGGTGGCTGTATGGCATTATATGTCTACTGTTGCTCTATTCTTGTTTGGCTGTATATGTACCTCTACGATTTTTTTGCTTCATATCACAGCCGGGAAAATTAACAGACTTTACATAAACATAAAATCTGGCCCACTTACGTGTCAAACACTTGTTGATAATAAGTAATAAGTAATACGTTTGTAGGCTTCACTTTAGATTAGGGCACACAATAGCATCTGTAAATTATTTATAGATGTTTTATGAATGTCTTAACAAATCATTTGTTGAACATGAACAAATAAATGGAGGTACACGACAGTATAGTTTTTTCATATCCATTTTTCAAAGCATCTACAAATGTGTTACTACACATTAAACAACATTATTTAATGAACAAATCAAGTACAAACAATGTTGATAATGAGTTATAAATAATGTAGAACTAATTTGTAAATGTTATACAAATAGTTATAAATGATTTAATAATAATTTATGAATGTATATAAATGGTTTGTTCATGATTAGTTCATTATCTACAAATACCTTATAAAGGTCTTATAACTGAGTGTTATTATAAAGGGTTACCAAAATGTTATTATTACCTATATTTATTGTCTTCTTATTACCCTGCCCATACCTGTACCTCCCCTCCCCCCTATGAGACCTGCATTTCCCCAAGGGGATCAATAAAGGAATATCTTATCTTCTGAGTACGGTAAATACAATAATATTATATGACATACAGTCATACCCAGGAGATCTAATGTTAATTTCAGTCTATGTTTCTAAAGTATACGTATACAGTCGGGAACCAGCAATGTCTACTGATACTTGTGTTTTTTCTTTGGCTAATATGACTATTCTTGGTACAGTATAACCTCTCCTCGTGTTGTGTCATTTACTGATGACACACACACCTTTAAAAACACAAATATACACACATGCAATAAGACATGTGTGGACATACACACAGAACCAAGATATTAAATTACAGTTTTCCTTGTAGACTGGTCAAACAGGTCTTGTTCTCTGTCAGCTGTCTATACCAGTGGTTCTCAATTGGTCTAGTCTCAGGACCCACATTTTTCCTTAGACATTAAGTCATGACCCACATTTTTTAACCACTGATTTATTTAACTTTTTTTTTCTTTTGCAGTAATACACAATCCTTCATGCACTGTTAAAAACATGAAATAAACTAGGGCTAAAAAGCCAATGAAATAAAATAAAAATTATATATATGCTTCTTAGCAGACACTTTTATCCAACGTACAGTACATCTGGGTAAACCATGGGCCTAAAAAAACACTAGACGCTAGACGCTCGCAAAGTGCCATGTGTGTTCCGCAACCCACTCAAAATGGCCCTGCAACCCACTTTTGGTTCGCGACCCACCAGTTGAGAACCACTGGTCTATACCATTGCTCGCTCGCACTCACTCACACAACCCACTCACACACGCTCTCCACTTTCTGAGAGACCATTATACAGGAATCTTTTTAAAGAAATTGTTGTGCGAGTGTTGTTTAATTTAGTAAACGGTTTATTTGACAGCATGCACAATTTAAAACAATTCGCCTCTGTGGTCCCAAAGGCTGGCTGTGGATGTGTTCCTGTGTGTGTCCACACCTTCAAATATGCCATTTTGGGGTTAGGGTTAGGTAATGAAGTATAGTAATACAAGGCTGTGTGTGTGTGTGTGTGTGCATGTGCGTGTGTGTGTGTGTGCGTGCGTGTGTGTGTGCGTGTGTGTGTGCGTGTGTGTGTTACCTCAGCGATGAAGACTATGATGAGCAGGTCCAGGCGTTGGGAGGGAGACAGGTTGTACAGCAGGGAGCTAAGAGTGCTGACCAGGTATGTCTGTTTCTCACGCTTCACTGTAGGAATACCCAGCACCAGAGACACTACAGGACACACACGCATTCAAATGTTCCTCATTTATTCAACAAAAGAGTAAGTAATCAACATAAATCCTTCTATAACATATTAGACCAACAGGGTGTGATTTTCCAGGAGGGGTAGGAAGAGTTATTCTGGTAGTTTATCATTCTGGTAGAATATCATTCATTCTTGCATTGAATTATGGGTAAATAAATTTCTTAGTTCAGCAGATTAAGTCAATATTTAAAAATAATCTTTGACTTTGTGATACAAGCACCAAATTTGGCATGAATAATGCCTAGGGCCTGTTAGCCATCTGAAAATCCAAGATGGCTAAATCCAAGAACTTGAATAGCTGGACATATTTTAATTATCTAATATCTAGTTATCAAAATGTATGTATGTTGATAACTTTGACATAACAAATTCAATGGTGCCAATTCAAATTCAAAATCGCCTCTAGTTTTCAAGATGACAGCAATTATTTTCTTTTATCATTTTCACAGTTTTCATATAGAGATGTTAGCTGTAGGACTCTGACCATATTATTTGCCCAAGGAGATTCCCCATGTTATCATTATGTCGGTTTACATCACCCCCTCGGCAAACCCAACTGCTCTGTGTGACGTCATCCACAGCATGATTGCACGTCTCCAGACAAAACATCTGAAAGCTCTAATCCTCATCTCAGGGGATTTTAATCATGTTAAACTGGACAAATCACTACCAAACTTCACACAATTATGTCAGCTGCCACACGAGGGAAAGTAAGACCCTGGGCCTGCTGTATGCCAACATAAAGGAGGTGTACAGCTCATCAACACTGACCACAGCTGGGCCGGTCAGATCACAACCTGGTTCACCTCAAAAGACAGCCTTCGACCAAAATAACAGTGAGAAGGTGGTCTGAGGAGGCCCAAGAGTCACTACAGGACTGGGAGGAGGACGACGACGATGACATCTATTGGTGTTATTGGTGTTTGGATGAATAAATGTATGTATGGTGTATTAAGTATTATGTTGTAAATAGTTTCTTTACGTTTAGATTTTTATCAAATGTACACATGTACTCACTATATGTTAAATCACTAATGTTAATGTGACTAATGATTGTGATTAGTATTTTTTTTTAGAAAATATAAATTACACTACAGTTCAGTTATTTTTTATTTCAGGCTTTGGACACATAACAACGGTCATTCCATAAATCGCCAAAGTTGTACCAGCTGCTATTGCAGCATTGTCCAATTGTCCGAAAAGGGCTAGGGAGAAGCACTAGGCTTGTCGGGCCCTACCCCTGAAGTGGGTAGGGCTATGTATTCATTTACATACATACATAGTACATACATATAGTACACATTACAGTACACACATATAGTACACATTACAGTATAGTATACCTGCAGTATATAATAGCATATATAATAGTATATAGTACTACATAATAGTGTATACAACACATATATAATGTGATATGAGATATATAGTACATGATATATACAATATAATATAGTACCATAATAGAATATTATATACTGCAAATATAGTTCTATATAATATACAAATTAATTACAATATAATTATATAATGTAATATGATATAACGTACAATACAGTATCATACGTTTTTTTTTTTATTAATATGCAATTAAAGCTCTTCTTCCCTTCTGTACCTATCGAAAATAGATTTCTTTAGTCTAGATTTGAATTGATTTATGTTTTCACAATATATTAGTTCATCTTCTAGCCCATTCCACAGGGTGGCTCCGTAAGAGGAGATACACATTATTTTCAGGTTGGTTTTCATCACAGGTTTTTTGAAGTTCAATGGTCCTCTGAGGTTATCCAGAAACTTGCTTCTTACATTTACCGGTAATTGATTATTTCTTGCTTTGTACATAACTACTACTACTGTTCTTGTTGTACTTAATTCAGTGTTAGCAGTGAATGCATCTAAACCAAAATAAGTATAATAAATAATAAATAAATAAAAAAAACCATACATTTGGGTTTTGAATTGAAATGGCCTGCAGTGGGCCCATGGGTAAGTATTATTTCCAAATCAACTTCCAAAAAGTACTTTCTGTAATCCAGTAGATAGCAGCATTGGTTTAAAAGGTGAAATGGTATGTCAGAAAATGTTGTGTATGTCAGAACTACAAATCCCAAGGCCTTTTGTCACTTTAGGGCCTTTCACACCGGCAGGGCTCCGGTTCAAGCTCCAGCTCCGTTCTGGAGCCTAAGAACCTTGGTGCTCTCTGGCGAACCAGCCCGTGTTTACACCTATTTAAGGAGAACCAACGTTCCACTGTTCTCCGTCATCAACGGGGGCGTTACTCAGGCGGAGGTAAACCCAACCATGAACACGACAGTGGCCATATATAAAACAGCTTCAGAGGTTCGGCATTGCACCATGCTGATCCACTCAACAGGTAGCGATCTCAAGATGAGATCCGATTCAAATGTATTGCACATCGGTACATGTGACACAGAAGATAAAAAGTCAGAAATCCTAAAACAGCATTTCACTGCTTTATTTAGCACACTCAGCTCCCTGAATATCAGTGGTCCAATGCCACCTATGAGAGGTGGAGATGAGCCTTTCAGCAGACTTTCTGCACTGAGCAAATGGCTTTCAACCACATGTATCAAAGAAGCTATGGTTTTTATTGACAATTTCAAAAAAATTCTGGGATCGCAGACACCTTTTTGCAGATGGAATCCACCTGAACAGGCTTTTAGATTATATGTGATGGCTGTACATGTTGTGTACCGGTATTGTATGTAATTTTGATTGTCAAATAAATTCAATTCAATTGTCATTATACAGTACAATACACCATCCAACCAGAGTGGATAAAGAAATGCTCCAGAAATGAATATGCGTAGGGAAAGGCTTAGCGAGTCAGCGAGTCAGTTTGAAATTAATCGTTCCAGCAAAGTAGGCTTCTATTATTCAAATTACTTGTTTTAATGGGTATCATAGTAGTAAGTCCTACTGTAGAACATGACATATTAGCATGACATCTCATTTAGTAATGTCAATACTGAACTACTGCGTGATTGGCTCTTGACAAGCGTTCAGTATTGACATTACTAAATGAAATGTCATGCTAATAAATTATGTCATGTTCTACAGTAGGACTTACTACTATAATACCTAATAATTTTTTTTTATCATTCCATTTGGGCTGTGGGGGGTGCTTAATGTCTGAAGGAGTCGACTGAAGGGTTCTTGTCCTCTGCAAAAGCATGCAATTGGTCCACTGATGGATACATCTTGATATTTGTCTAGTCTAGTGTGTTCATTAGATGGGTGAAATCCTCTTTCAGTGCCTCTGTGCCTGTTTTCGTAGGCAGTTAGCCTCTGGTATGCGTGCCATTAGCGTTAGCCACGCGTCTAGGCCTCTTTTCTTTTGGAAAGAATGATAAAAAAAAAATATATATATATATATATAAATATTTTTTTATTTTATTTTTGTATTCGACTAAGAGGTTGGCAGTCGACTACAGCTCCTTTCGACCGATTAGTCGACTAATAGGGGTCAGCCCATACAATATTTATATATTGTATTCAGTATTACGATACTGTCCCACACAGTCTGCATGCTGTCCTGCATTTGGTCACAACCCTACAAGTCTTTTCCCACAAATCACACCCTGTACGTGTATGTGTGCACAACACACAGTCAAACATTCCTTATTAATTCAACAAAAGAGGGTGCTGTGCTAACACACACACACACACACACACACACACACACACACACACACACACACACACACACACACACACACACACACACACACACACACACACACACACACACACACACACACACACACACACACACACACACACACACACACACACACACACACACACACACACACACACACACACACACACACACACACACACACACACACACACACACACACACACACACACACACACACACACACACACACACACACACACACACACACACACACACACACACACACACACACACACACACACACACACACACACACACACACACACACACACACACACACACACACACACACACACACACACACACACACACACACACACACACACACACACACACACACACACACACACACACACACACACACACACACACACACACACACACACACACACACACACACACACACACACACACACACACACACACACACGATATACTTGTCCCGGAAGGCCTGGTCCATGTACAGATCAAAGGTACAGATCAAAGGTACAGCCTACTTCTATGACCTGCACCTCCCTGTGGCTGGTGTCAACAAAAACAACGTCCGGTGTATTTGGTATGTTAAACACACCCACACCCACACCCACACACACACACACACAGAGAAAATGAAGCAGGGCGTGTCAGTGTGGTGTCAGGATTAGCAGGTTATTAATCCCGAAGGAGAAGAATACCACCTTAACGCCTTTCCCAGCTCTGAATGCTTGTGACCCAGTTAACTTATATTCTGTGTAGCTTAGTAATTTGTCTGTTGCCTCAATGTTTTATATTGATCACAAAAGAAGAATACTTCACTGTCAGTTTACACAAAAGAGGCAATTATAATTTATCTTTCAACATATTCCTCCTAGATACACATAGTCCCCTACATATATATAGTATGTAGAGCAGGGGCCTACAGGGGGTACATGGGCCTACAGGTAAATACAGGTGGTACAGGGGCAGATGGTGGGTGCAGGGACCTACAGGTAAATACAGGGGGTACAGGGGCCAGAACTACCAAACAGAGACCCCTCCCAAGATTAAATAGTAACAATACACTACATTAAATAACTGCAGAATTAACGTCATCATCGATCAGTTATAAGGGGGGGAGCTACGTTAAAACAGGGCCACTGTGACCTAGATACAGCAGTTTGATCCCCTACTGGGAACCAATCAGATAAGATAGTGATGAGGTCAGTGTGTATAGAGATGTCAAGTGTACTGTGGTTTTACTGGGCAGATCCCAAGTTGTGTGTGTGTGTGTGTGTGTGTGTGTGTGTGTGCATATGTCTGTCTGTGTGTATGTATGTATGTGTATGCATGTGTAACCCACACTCTCCATTGCAGCTGTTCTCCCTACTGTAAATATGAATGTGTTCTTGGTTAGTCACATTTCCAGGGTATTACGTTAAGGGGTTACGTTAAATAAATATAAGAAAATGCATGAAACGTTGTGTAATTTACCTTCATAAAGACAGGAAATTATGGATGGATGAACCCATGTACATGTTGAGGTACTTCCCAAAGGTCAGTGAATACCACGACCACAACACCAGAGGGAGTTCCACTAATCATGTTCAACCCAGATTCGGCTCAAACAAGGGTCTAAACACGTTTTGCAATTATGCCACATAAATGTTATATTTTTATATCTGTATATCTGTATGTCGTGTATGTCATAAATTGGAAATGGGGGACCCTGATGTAAACAAGACGAAAGTCTTTCTCTGGTCTGCATCCCCTTAACAATTGTGTGTATTGAGCTGTACTGTATTGTACCCATTCTGCAATCTGTTAATCAATCAATCAATCAATGGTGTTTTGGAGGAACGAAAATAAGGGGAAGACTAGTTTGTGTGTGTCTCATACCTCCCTTGCGGCCCTGTCCCAGGTGAACGTTGGGCGTGAGGCTGTCTGGGTGTAGCATGAGATGGGGCAGATAAAGGTAGGCATTGGGCTGGAGGAGGCCTGGGAGACACACACAGAGAGAGAGAGAGAGAGAGAGAGAGAGAGAGAGAGAGAGAGAGAGAGAGAGAGAGAGAGAGAGAGAGAGAGAGAGAGAGAGAGAGATTGAGACAATGAGACAGAGAGACAGAGGGAGACAGAGGGAGAGAGAGATTGAGACAGACAAGAGGGAGAGATACAGAGAGAGAGAGAGAGTGAGAGAGAGAGGGAGAGAGAGAGACCATATTAAGTATCATGAGACTCAAACAGCTATCCTGTTGGAGCCCTTTCTTTCCATTTCATCATTTGAGAAAACAAATCTTAACACATTAACACACAAACTACAACCATTCATATTATCTTAATGTAAGAGTGCGGTCTTCGTTCTCCATGAAAGAATATTTAAAAGAACATGATCTAATTTATTTTTAATGGGTATTTATGTCAGTAGAGCGTGTTTTAAGTATTTTTTTTTTTAGACTAGATGCTCAAACAATGAAGAGTGAAGAGCGGTGGATACAGTTCCCTCAGGGAAAAGCCACCATCTGTGATTTACATGTTAAACCGTAAGATAATAACCACGTATTACACACTTCCAAGACACAGGAATCACAAACATCAGAAGCTTCTGTTTCAATGTTCATTCATGGTTTTCACCACCACCAGGTGAAAATGGTTCACATAATGCTTCATTTGACTTTTTGTGGTTTAATTTCTTCTTCTAAAGAAAAGGGCACACAAAGGTTACTCGGTTTTGGCTTTGCCATCAGCAGGCTTCTTCAGGTGTCTGAGCCGAGCAGGTGCTGTTGTGGCAGACTTCCCCCAGATGCTTAGAAGACCAACCTGGTGGAAGTCTGTGCCACAAAATACCCTTTTTAAGTGTAGTTTATTGATTTTCCAAGAATAATATTTTGGAATTCTAGAACTTTCAATGCACACTCCGATGCAGAGCTCTATGTCCGTTCGTCACGCAGGCTGAAAAAGGAAAACATCCCTGTACACAACCACACATACACAACCACTAATATATTAAACCACTAATATATTACACACCCACACATTTCAGACTGAACAAGGACAGGGGCAGAAAAGGAAGAGACGCTCTAGACAATAAAACAAGCCTTACATGCTTTTTTACAATAAATGTACACTTTGGAATACATTTTCAGTGTCTCTTCGTTGTATATTCACTTCAGTTATTCATGTTAATCACTAGTCTGAGACAATATTTACAGCTCAAAAAGGTTACATTTGTTTGTTAAATAAAGTTGGTGTTGATGTCTTTGTGTTTAATGTTAAAAGCAGTTAAAACAGACCGGTCAAAGTTGACCAGGATCACCAAAGTAAGGGGGGAGAAACGAAGAGAGAAAAGAAAGGTTTAATCTTGGGTTGGCCCCCCTCTTCTCCACTGACCCATGGAGTTGTTGGGGTTGTCGGTGGTGAAGGAGCAGCAAGTGTGGGAGGTGTTGGCAGCTCTGGAGAAGTTCCTCAGCTGTTCTAGAACCCTGTTGAGATCCTTGCTAACCGCCCCGCCCTGCGCCTCCGCAGCCAGCAGACGCTCGTACATGGCCTGGAGGTCACGGTGTGCTTCTGGATCAGAGAGAGAGAGAGAGAGAGATACAGAGAGGGAGAGATACAGAGAGAGATACATAGAGAGATATACAGAGAGAGAGAGATACAGAGAGATATATACAGAGAGATACAGAGAGAGAGAGGGAGAGAGAGATACAGAGAGAGAGATACAGAGAGAGATACAGAGAGACACAGAGAGAGAGATACAGAGAGAGAGAGGGGTCATTTTGTGTTGGACAGAAAGCATTATATAGAACAACATAATATTGGCCGTTTGTGGTCACTATGGCAACATCACTAATGCCTCAACATGGTTCTGGTGGGTATTCCTGATTGGTGGGTTAGTTACCAGGATACAGGTCTGGTCTTAACCTCTGGGGGGGTTGGAATGTTAGCATGGTGTGTACCTTTCCCAGAACACTGGGTATTGGGGAGTGGGAGGGGGGGTTGACACTTTTAGAGGGAGGCCCTTTACAATCGCCCTGCTTTTGTGTAACAAACGCCAATGACATCAAGAGTTTCAGTACAGTAGGCCTAGACACTTTACAGACAAAAGCCATCTCTGGATTGTGCCGGGCGGAGATTACGTTATCTCCCCCGCATTGAGTAAAATGTTATTTTGATAGTCCATTGTGGACTCTACATCTTATCAAGAGTATGTCAGTAACTTGTCAACAGTCTGTCAGTTGACTTTGAACAGGAAGTTGTCACTTTTTGGCCAAGCTACAGAGCTGTGACTCAAGGTTTTCACCTACAAAGTTGTTAATAAACATATTTCCTACCTTAACCCTAACATGAACCATTCCTGCTACATACAAATGAAAATTAAACCACTGATTACCGTTTAAACTAATTTGCTTAAACTAGTCTTTTCATACTGTACATTGTACTCCAAAGTGAACTGGCCTTCTTTGTCAACACGTCAGCTTAGCCATTGGTATGTTTTTATCTACAAAGCCATTTTGGGTAAACTTCCTGGCTACTTATCTTGCCTTCTGATTCCAAGGCAAAGTTATTTTATTTTTATTTTTTATTTTAAACTTCATTTTTTAGCGTTTATCGCTTTTCTGGTCAAGCATGACCAACAGATGTAGGGTGAAACGGGAGAGAGAGCAGGGGAAGACATTCGGCAAATGACGGCGAGTCCGGGAATCGAACTCGGAGTCAACCAGGTCCGTGACGCAGCACGGTATTCCGCGACGCAGCGCGGTACATGGTGTGCTACTGGAGCACCCCTAAGGCAAAGTTCTTATGGGCTACGATCACAGGACCATTTGTTAATGACAGTCCCACATTTTTATTCTGATCTTGGAAAGAAAGCTTTTGGGGTTTCTGCTCCATCTGCATGAAATAGCCTGCAAGACGAGCTTAAACTACAGGATACATCAACTCTAACTGAATTCAAACATATGATGAAGACCATGGAATCTGAGACCATAGGAAACTGACAGTAATTGACAGTGTATTTTCTTTCCTTGGAACTGTGTGTCTAAAACCATGAGCTGTCTGAATGTTAGTTTTTGTCTGAAACTAATGTGTTTTGGTGTCCTTCTTGGCCAGGTCACTCTTGTAAAATAGATTTGAATCTCAATTTGTTTTTATCTGGTTAAATAAAAGGTTAAATAGATAAATAAGAATACCATGTCAACTGTCAACTGACACACTATTGATAAGATGTAAGAGTCTACTATGGACTATCAAAATAATAAACATTGTTTCTCATTATCATCACCTAGGCCAGGGGTCAGCAACCTTTACTATCAAAAGAGCCACTTTCCCCCCGTCCCACAAAATAAAATGCTCAGGGAGCCGCACAACCTATTTACCCTTAAAATGAAGATAACAGTGTATAACGTTTTATATATCCCCAAGCATACCCCACATTTAGCATAAAACACCTGACAATTCAGGTGGCGTAGCGGAGATTGCGTTCGTCACCAACACCGGAGACGCTGGATTCGCCTGTTCGAATCCAGCTCACAGCTCCGGCGTTGTCACCAGCTTGGCTGGCCGTTCACACTAATACAATTGGCTGTATTAGAGGGTGGGAAAGCTGGCGGGGTGGGTCTGGGTCGTTGTAAACAGCGACTCCTACAGTTCGGTCGGGGCGCCTGCTCGGCGCGGATAGGATCTAAGGGGGGGTAGTGTGATCCTTCCACACGTTACACCCTCTCAGTGAGAGTCCGCGCTGCCAGGTGAAAAGAAGCGGTTGATTGGCTAGACGTGTGTCGGAGGAAGCACGTGATAGCCTCCACTCTCCCAGACCGACTGTGGGGGGTAAGTGCGCAGCGACCAGGAAGGGGATTGGGAATTGGCATAACGACTAACATTGGGATGGGAGAAAATCGGAGGAAAAAGGAGGGGGGAAAAGATAAAAAAAAAAAAAAAAAAAAAACTGACAATTGCATACCCAAAGTAATTTGCGATTTATTATACTTTATACTTATAGCACACCGTTTGTTGCATTAATGGGATTATAAAGCAACAAAAAGAACATTTGACTTTTTATTGCCGCTTTTACCTGTTATAACAAAGGAAAACTTCAAACTCTTATGAAGAGGAGACCCATTTTTAAATAAAACACAGAAGAGGAGACAAAACACTGGTGTCTGTAGACCGACTTTGAAATAAAACCCTGAACTATTCAGGTATATTTGAGTCCTTCCCTTATTTGTGGAACATTTATAAAATAAAAAGTAGTCCACTTTGAAAAACGACCATGTGTAGACCTACTTTGAAATAAAACACAGAAAAGGAGAAAAAACACTGGCATCTGTAGACCTACTTTGAAATAAAACCCTGAACTATGCAGCTCTATTAAGAGTCCTTCCCTTATTTGTGGAAAATCTATAAAATAAAAAGTAAATTTTTCGTTGTTCGCAAATTTCGCACCACATATCAGGCATACAGGTAAGCCTGCATCGTTAGTCGTGAAAGAAAATTAATCTGTCCACGCTGAATTAAATCCTCAGATTTTCCTTTTTTTGGATTTATCCATGGTTAGCTTACTGGGGGGTCGGAAACTCAAGATTAGCCACTTGCAGACGGCAGAGAGAGGCGCAGGTGTGACGTACTGTATATTTTAGTTGATGAAATATTTTTGTTGACTAAATATCTTAGTCGATGAAATATTTTTTTCATTTCAGTGTCACAGTATGACATCAATCTCAAAAATAAAAAAAATAAAATACTGAAAAAAAAAGAAAAGTTTAAATATATATATATATTTTTTGGGCCAGGGAGCCGCAGCTGATTGGCTAAAGAGCCGCAGGTTGCCGACCCCTGACCTAAATGATCCATGTAGTGAAAATTCACATAAACACAGGTTTTATGACGGCATCAGATGTGCATTCTAACCAGACTACGGGATACACAGGCCAACTTGTAGGCAACATGCAGAGAGTGGTGTTCCCCCACTTCTTTGTATTTTCAAATTACAAAACCACAGGATGGTACCTTCTACACTCTATATAATCATTGAAACACAGTAGGTGTGCTCCCCACTTCCAAAAGTAGCGCTACAACACTGGAAACATGATAGGTCAGTGTTCTTGCCAACAGGAGATTAAGTGAGACAGATGGGAAAAGATACAATAGGATTTATCTGGGCAACAAGAGGTTCCATGTTGAGACATCTGCTTGCCCAACGTTTCCCAACGTTGCCCAACAGTGTAGCCCAACATATTGCCCAGTGTCATCACCACCTAGGGCTGGATGATATGGCCAAAATATATCACAATATTTTCTTACTTTTGGCGGTATAAGTGCCTAAGAAATGTGAATATATAATGTTGGACATCCTTGGGGGTGATTCATTTTACCGTTATTGGTATTTACCTACCCCTCCTTCTGTAACAAATGTGGCCTTAGAGGAAATAGGCACATTGATGTCATCTCATGCCTCTTAATAGAGTTAATAGTTCTGGGTGACCTACATTTGGGTTGGTTATCTGGGAACTCTTCTGGGTTAAAATAACCGTATCTTGAGTTAAGTTTATCTCAGCTGATTTCCTACCCCACAAGGCAAAATATTTAATAAACGAACAAAAACCACTTAAATACCCATCTAGTGGAGTTTTTGCACAAGATCATTGCTCAGAATTTGTACATATTTGATCAGGAAACAAAACTTAAAACCTTTGCATTAGTATGATCATAAAAGGTCAATCTGATCATAAATTGTTCTCTCTTGCGAGCTCCCATAGAGACTATCTTTTGTAAAATCATGAAATCTTTTAAAATAAAAACAAGCCTACCATCTCTCTACCTGCTCAGATTGGTGATTAAAATGATTGAATTTGAAATAATATATATGTGCTAAGCTTTTAACTATCACTTCATATCCTCTCCAACAACAGATTTTCATTTAGACCTGTAAGTTACAAGGTAATCCATTAAAACCCCTAGATGCTGTGTATCATAGTGCATTGCGTTTTATCACGGGAGATACTGTGCCCTACACCCCGGTGGGATGCTCAATGGTGCCCCGACTGTAAGCTCTGTTGTGAATCCTTTCCACTTTAAGCCTATCACTGTCACTGAAATCGGTAAAGACTTGAAAGACAGACTGTAAAAAGTCAGCAGGTCCGGACAACCTACACCCACTCCTTTAAAAAAAATCTGGGGGATGTCATGTCTCTTATACATATAGAGAAAATCAGATTTACTACACAAGGCCACACGGATATCTTCCACAAAACATGGCAGCCCTTCCTATCTCATTTCAAATCCCACATGACTCCATCCAAACTTGGGACCCCATGACCCCCCTCCTCCCCCTATCTATCTATCTTCATGACACTGCTAGCCCACGCATGGCTGGGGAGATGGCATTGTGGTGGTCTGCTAAGGGTGTTAAATTTACTTTCCATTTTATTTGTTTTACCATCTGGAAATTACGCTACTAAAATGGAGAGTATCACTTATATTATATATTATTATTACGGTATACATACATATATATATATATAAAAAAAAATATCTTTTCTCTTTGTTTTATTTTAATTTTACTTCATTTTTCTTTTGCGTAGCTTTGTCTGCCACATCTGTACTTTTGTTTAATTATTTAAATGTCTATTTTTTATTTTTATTGTATCTTTTTTTTTTTTTTTTTTTACATGTATGTTTGTCGTCGCCCTCACTGGGTGGGATGGGTGGGATTAGGGGATAGGAATGGGGAAGGAAATGGAAGTTGTATAATTTTAATAACTAAATATGTACTAATTCTTCCAATAAAAAAAAGATAAATCTAAAAAATTAAATAAATAAATCTAATTTCTACAACAACTCCTACTAAAGACAGCTGCTGATTTTATTGCTGAGCCCATTGCTTAAATTTTTTTTTATCTTAGTTGGCTGCACAAGATGGCCACACAGAGCCACGAGGAGATTCCCAATTTAATAGATCTCAAAGCTCACATGGACACAGAAAAACATTACGAACAAAGCTGTGCGGGGCCTCAAAATGATGTTTTGGTTTGATAAGATGCTTATGATACAATCATTTTTATGGTCAGACGCTTGTGTGTGAACATTGTTGTCTCTGATTGTAAACGGATCTTTCATTTGTGGCCACGGATGAAATAAACTTTCCTATTATTAATAATGACTCAGAATCATTAATGTAAACGGCTCATCGTTTTGTCCCTTTAATATTTCCCATTACAGAAATGTCCGCCCGGTTCTGTGTTTGTTGGTTAGCTCCGTTAGCTAGCAGCCTATCAAGACCAGCCATTGGAATACTGTTTTCTAAATTGGGGAGGCTTTTAATCTTCAAGGTAAGAGGATTTTAAGTCATGGTATCCATAAACTTCAATCGGTTCGGATCCTTTGAATGAATGAGAATGTAAACAAACACGGCGTTACGTTGAAATCACTGACTGCGCCCAGAGAGGAGTGGTTAGGCAAAAAATTGTTCAGAGTATATTTGCTTAGAAAACGTAATTGCCTAATTCAATTATTTTTTATTTCTCCATGTGGTAAATACACAGGTCACAACATGTTTACAGGAACGTTTTGGAGTTGTATTTGGAGTGTATTTCGTGACTGTAGGGCACTGTAGGGAACGTCCGGGTACAAGTCTGACCAACTTCCAGTGATGAAGCTAAGCTACGCTAACGGAGCGGCTGTTCCCTAAGCCTAATGCATGCACAGAGACAAAAAAGGTATGTATCTTCTTGTCTAACTCCAGGGAAGATGTTAAATAAGCTAATTTCCCAAAATGTTGGAGTTTTCCTTTAAACTGTAGCCCTATTTTCAGAAATTTCGCCTAAAGGTACGTGCCTAAATGGACATGCCTAAATGGAAGATTGCTCCACTTCTACAAGGTCAATTAGCATGTTCTTGGTATCTAGGAACATCTAGGGACCTGGGGTATGTATTTCCAGTGTCAGAAATATTGTGTCTGTTACTAGGCTTGAGTAAATTGTAATGAAAAAAGGGAGGGATAACTGAAAATAATTTGCAATGCATGTTCCTAGTCGAGACCTGGCTAAATGACATTACTGGTGTGACAACGCTGATAGAAGCCTGCCCTCCAAATTATAAATCAATCGGTCAGACAAAATAGAAAAGGGGGAGGGCTTGCCGCTATTTTATCTACATCGTTTGTATGTAATGACATTGACATGGGTGAATTTACATCATTTGAATATCTTGCTATTGAGCTCAAAGCTGAACCGTCTTCTTTGCTCATCATCACATTGTACCGGCCACCAAAATACTCATCAATATTTCTGCAGGAATTCTCAGAGCTAATCTCAGTCTGTATCCTTAGATGTGAAAGATTAATCATACATGGAGATCTGAATATTCATATAAATAAGAAGAACGACCCCAAGGCTATTGAGCTTACCAACCTACTGGACAGCTTTGAGCTAATACAACATGTAAATGAACCCACTCACCAACATGGTAACAGCCTAGACTTAGTGATGACAACAAGGCTGAACATTGATAAAGTATCAGTAATCGAATTACCTATATCTGACCATCACTGTGTATTCTTCAATGCTAACCTAAACTTAACAGAGACAAAAAAGGTAACCATTGTAAAGCGAAGAGTACTAGATGACATCGCAGAAGAGAAGTTCTCAAACATCATGAGACAAACTGAACCATCCAGTCTGGACTGTTCTTTAAAGGGGAACTATCTTATAAATGGCCTTTTTGAGTGTTTAGCATTGTTTCCTAGCTATGTGAACTTATATTAATATGATCTATGTCTCAAAATTCTCATATTGGCGCATTCTTCCAATTCTCCTCTCACAATATTCACCCTCACTGAACTGAGTCATTTGAAATGTGCGCAATATGTGATGTCATAAAGACACCGCTGCATGTTAATGTTCAGGCGAAGACGACGCTGCGCAGTGGTTTAGGAGCCCAGGCTCAAAACGGCTCGAGATCTTGAGGTAGAAAAATGCTGTTTTTGAGGACTTGATTAGAAATACAAAACAATGAATAAAAAAAATATATATATTACAGAGGTGTTCCATAGACTCACAGGAATTGTGTAAAAGTGCCCAAATAGTGAAAGAAATAGTAAAATAGTTCCCCTTTAAACTGCATGGTTGAAAATCTCAACAACACCCTATCATATACACTGGATGCTGTCGCTCCATTAAAGGGGGGGGGGGGAAGTCAAGTGACAAAATCTCCCCATGGTTAAATAATAGCAGTGTTGGTCAGACAAAGAGAATCTGTAGAGCTGCTGAACGAAAATAGAGGAAAACCAAGCTCACGGTCCACTGCGATATATATAAGGAAAGCCATGACTGCCTATAACAAATAAATACGAGTGGCAAGAAAGGACTATTTTTCTAAGATTATCACAGAGAATGTTGGAAACTCTAGAATATTATTCTCAGCCATCGACCAGCTACTCAACACTGCCCCCACCCCTCCACAGTCATCTGCATCAAAATGTGAAGAACTAGCATTATTCTTCAATAACAAAATAACTTCAATTAGAGCCAGCATTAGTCCTGATACAAACATGGACACCATCAGCAAACCCTGCGAAAAAGTAACCATAGGAAAATTTGCTTGCATTACATCAACTGAGCTTTACAAAACTGTCATGGAATGTAACTCCTCCACTTCCTGTATTGACCCTATACCCACAGAATTTTTTAAGCAAATATTCGAGAGTATTGCAAGTCATGTCCTAAATATTATAAATACATCGCTTCTGACAGGTATTTTCCCAGACGCATTCAAAACAGCTGTCATAAGACCCTTACTAAAGAAACCCAAACTAGACAGTAATGTACTAACCAACTATAGGCCAATATCCAACCTCCCATTCATCAGCAAGATACCTGAAAAAATTGTCTCAATACAAATAAACTCCTTTCTCAAAGAAAACAACATCATGGAGGAATTTCAATCAGGCTTCAGAACGCACCATAGCACTGAAACTGCTCTTACAAAAATAATTAGTGACCTCAGAATAAACTCTGATGCAAACAAAGTCTCAATTCTCGTCCTATTAGATCTAAGCGCAGCGTTTGACACGATCGACCATGATATCCTAATAAATCGTCTAGAAAAGTTAGTTGGTCTTTCTGACTATGTATTAAACTGGTTCAGAACATATATCAAAGGGAGAAAATATTACGTCAGGCTTGGAGATCATTCTTCTGAGAAACATGACACCTACTTCGGAGTTCCACAGGGGAGCTGCATTGGTCCATTATTATTCTCACTATACATGCTGCCACTCGGAGACATCATTAGAAAGCACAATGTATGTTTCCATAGTTACGCAGATGACACACAATTGTACATCTCCGCTGAACCAAATGATCACACAGCTATAAACTCCATTTCCGCCTGTCTCTTAGCAATAAACAAATGGATGACGAACAAATTCCTAAAATTAAATGAGGGCAAAACTGAAATCCTACTAGTCGGTCCTATAACAAAAAGAGAAATGTTACAGAGCAATATGGGGCAACTTACTCCTTGGATCAAACCCGAAGTTACAAGTCTTGGTGTTATAATAGACTCAGACCTAAGCTTTAAATCACACATCAACAAGGTGACAAAAACATCATTTTCCAACTTAGAAACATAGCTAAGGTACGGCCGTTTATAAAACAAAAAGAAAAACTGATCCATGAATGAATGAATGAAAACTTTATTTAACAGATTGCAGAATGGGTACAATACAGTACGGCTCAATACACTCAATTGTTAAGGGGATGCAGACCTGAGAAAGACGTTTGTCTTGTTTCCATCAGGGTCCCCCATTTTCAATTCATATAGACATTTATGACATAAACAACATACATGACATTTATGGCATAGGGACATATAGGTATTTAGTACTGATACATTTGTGACATAAACGGTATTCAAATATACAAGGGGAGGAGACTGTCTATTAGGAGGTGGTGGGGGTTTTGGGCATTTACGGTGGCCAGTTTCGAATTGCAGCCTCCCGTAGGTGCTCTTTAAGAGCGGTTTTGAATGTGGGTAGGGATTCACATTCCTTTACAGCTTTGGGTAGGGCGTTCCACATTGATGTGGCATAATTGCGAAACGTATTTAGTCCCTTGTTTGAGCTGAATCTGGGTTTAACATGATTTGTTGAACTTCCTCTGGTGTAGTGGTTGTGGTATTCACTGACCTTTGGGAAGTATTTTGACATGTACATGGGTACCTTAGTCATATAGTGTATCTTGTAGACCAGGCCCATTGCAAGTTGCTGTACTCTGTCGTCTACTCTAAGCCATCCTAGGTTGTCAAAGTGGGCAGGGGTGAGGTGGGTTCTGGGGTAAGGTCAAGTAGTAGTCTGACCAATTTGTTTTGTGATGTTTGTAATTTTGTTTTAAGCGCCTTTGAGGTGCTTTGGTACCATGAGGTGTACGCATAGTCGTAGTACCCTTGAATGAGTGCTCCTGCCAGAGTCTTCAGGGTATTCTTGTTTACCAGAGAGGAGATCCGGTACAAGAATCTAGTTCGTTGGTTGACTTTTTTTATTACATTGGATGCCATTTTGTCACAGGAAAGATTTGCCTCTAGGATGGAACCCAGGTAGGTAATTTCATCTTTCCTTGTGACAATATTGTCACCCACTGCAACTGAGAAGCTGTCGGTCTTGCCGAGTTTGTTATTTGAACCGAAGAGAATGGACTCTGTTTTGCCCATGTGTAATGATAGTTTGTTATCAGCGAGCCATATGCAGATTTTGCCTAGTTCCGAGCTGAGGGTTTTTTCAACCTGCAACTTGTTCTTGTCAGAGACCAGCAGGGCTGAGTCGTCCGCAAACAGGAACAAGTTGCAGTCACAGGCTGACGACATGTCATTTGCATAAATTAGGAAGAGTAGAGGTCCTAGTATGCTTCCTTGTGGAACACCACAGCTCACTGTGAGGGGGGGGGGATAGAGTACCATTTACCTCTACCATCTGTTCTCTCCCCTCCAGGTAGGATTGCATCCAGCTCACTGATAAGCTATCAAAACCAATTGCTTTTAGCTTGTCAATCAGCATGCCTTTATCTCAAGCCGACTTGACTACTGTAATGCACTACTCACTGGCCTCCCAAAAAAAGAAAATACACAGAACGACTCCAACTCATTCAAAACTCGGCAGCTAGGCTACTAACTAGAACCAAGAGGAGAGACCACATCAGTCCTGTATTAGCTAACCTACACTGGCTTCCGGTAACATTTAGAATTGATTTCAAGATCCTCCTCCTTATATACAAAGCACTAAATGGAACAGGACCAAGCTACATTGCAAATTCTCTAGTCAACTATGTGCCTCCTAGAACATTGCGATCATCTACTACTGGTCTATTGAAGGTTCCAAGCCACAGTCTAAGGAAAAGTGGGGATGCAGCCTTTGCAAACTATGCACCAAAGTTATGGAACACACTAGGGCTGACCTTCGAATTTTTTTTGGCAATCGAAGCTTCGGGGCCGAGCTTCGATTTTAATTCGAAGCTTCGAATTAAAAAAAAATTTATTAATCTTTTATTTTTTATTTTATGTTGTGGGACTTGTACAGCACTTTGGTAAACTTTCTTGTTTTTAAATGTGCTCTATAAATAAAGTGGATTGGATTAATGAATTAAGTAGCCCCTTTCGTGACTGTGACGCAGCCAACACGGCTGTGTGATTTAATTCAAGGTGGATCCGATCGCTGTTGTCGTTTGAACAACTTCAGATTTCATGGGAACTACCAATCCCCCAAATCAAGAATGTTTAAGATGAATGAAGTAAGATTTTGATTATTTGAAATATGGCCTGTGTAGACTAAACTATGCACAGAATTATGTCAGTCTACAAGGTCCGGATTCTACATGGTCCGGCAATGTAGACCTTGTAGACTCCACTACAGACCAATTATCAGTGAATGTTCATGCATTTTTAAGAAGGGCTACTTCCACAAAAAAACAAAGAACTCACCAAAACATCTCAGTAGCACCTTATCTAAATGTTCTATTTCATATATGGAGATTCATATTTATTTATGTATTGCATGCATTTCTACATTTTATTTCCTATTTTGTTTATTCATCCCAGTATCTTTCTTTCTTATGTGTGGAATTCTACAAGGCATTTACATTCACATTTACATTTAGTCATTTAGCTGACGCTTTTATCCAAAGCGACTTACAAGTTCTGTACGACAGGTCATCAGGAAGGATACAACTCTATCAGCTGAGTAACAATATTCATCAAAGTGTTGCGTGTTACAGTGTAGGTTAGTTTATTAGGACAAGTGCATGACAGTAAGGTTAATTAGGGTTAGATTTATTTTATTTTATTTTATTTCAGATAATGGTTGAAGAAGTGCGTCTTTAGTCGACGGCGAAAGATTGGACGGGATTTGTCTGTCCTAACTGGGGTGGGTAGTTCATTCCACCATTGTGGTGCAAGGACTGAGAATAGGCGTGTAGGTGGTGTATATGTGTTTGAGGATGATATCCTTCAAACAGGCAATAGTGATGATATAATGTGGGCAGTGCCGAGCTGGGTTCCTTTCCTCCAGTGTATTTGTCCCCCGGCCGCGTGTTGCTTTTTAACAGCGGAGGAGTGCAAGAATGTGACAATGTGAACATGTGACCGCGGCAGCGCGAGAGAGCGGCAGTGCGGAAATAGGCTGTCTATTGCCATTCTCTAAGACAAACGCTAACCTTAACCAGCTCCTTAACAGCGCCTAAACTTAACCGTTCTAACCTTAACCAACTCCGAAACAATGCCTAACCTTAACCTTAACCTTAACCATGCCTAACCTTAACCTTAACCATAGAAAGAATATTGCCATTCTCTAAGACAAACTCTAACCTTAACCAGCTCCTTAACAGCGCCTAAACTTAACCGTTCTAACCTTAACCAACTCCGAAACAATGCCTAACCTTAACCTTAACCTTAACCATGCCTAACCTTAACCGGCGAAAGAATACACGTTAAAAAAAAATGGGATTCGAACTTGTCACCAACGGACCGCAGGACCGGAGCGCTGCCAGGTGAGCTAAGCTTCGAATGAAAATCATGGCGGATTACGGCTACATAATGCCGCAAGCTCTGCCGCTCCGCTCCGCGGCTGCCACGCCTGCCGCGGGGCGTGTCGCAGCCAATCAGGGAAAACGCGGAAGCACTCGGCAGCACTCCTCCGCTGTTAATAAGCAATAGGCCCCCCGGCCCCACCCAATGGCACCATGCACACACACACACACACCGAAGTAAAAATACTTTTTTTCTTTTTCTTTTTTAAACTTCGATTTTTTTTTTAATGTTCGAAGCTTGTGCCATCGAACGAATCTTCGAAGCTTCGAAGTATTTAAGACAGCCCTAGAACACACTACCTATGGACATTAGGGAAGCTATATCTCTTAATATTTTCAAAAATAAGCTAAAAACGTACCTCTTCACCATAGCCTTCTAATACACCCCGCTGTACTGTAGCACTATTTTACTCTGTCCATTCTATTGCATAATTTTACTATTTATTCTATTCTACTATTCTATTATTGCACTGTATTATTTTACTCTGTCTATTGCTTTTTATTACAGGTTCAAAATTGTCGGGTATTGAACTGTGTGTATCGAGCAGAAGAGACTGTCATGAGCAGGAGACTACTGTCTGATACGGCTTGCCTTAAAATGTGCATTTGTGGTGTCAGGCAACAGGAGACTGTCATCAGCAGGGGAGACGGTCAGCTTTAATACTGTCCGATATGGCTTGCCTTAAAATGTGCATTGTGGTGTCAGGCAGAAGAGAAGACTGTCATGTTTTGAACTATGGATACCGAACAAAGGTTTGGGACGGCTTTGAACTGTTGAAACAGTAATTCAGAACAGTTTTACCATTGTACGACTTTGAACTGTTGAACAGTAATCCAGAACAATTTTATTGCACTGTAAAATATATATTTTTTAATCTATTCTACAATTTTATTGCACTGCACTATTGCACTATTTTACTCTTGTCTATTTGATCTAGCTCCTTTTATTATTGTCTATTTAAAACTGAATCAAACCATAAACTAGATGGCCTGTTGGGATGTTGGATCTTAATGTGAAAAACTGTGATTTTATATGTCTGTCTTTTTTTTGTTGTGAAGCACTTTGAGCTGCAGTTTCTGTATGAAAGGTGCTATACAAATAAAGTTTATTATTACTATTATTATTATTATTATTATTATTATTATTATTATTATTATTATTATTATTATTATTATTATTATTATTATTATTAACATCCAAGGGCCCACATGTGGGCCCTCATGAGGACGATTCGCGACACGCCACTTTGCCGACCTCTAGCGGCTTGGGTGTGCATTTCTTTTAATACAATATATAGATCGAATTAAAGCCCTATTTGTTGCCTGTCAATTGCCCTTTCAGGTGACAGAATCCGTTCAGCGGTTCTCGAGTTGCATGCCGATATGTGAGGCGTGCGCCAAAGTACACATTACCACCCCCGACCTCCGGGGGCTCTAGGGTTGTAGCCAATGTGGATTTCCAATGATACCCCATGATATGATAATTGGGGATCTAATACGGTCTCTATCGGACCAGAATTCGATAGTCCGCTTTTTGGGTTTGTGTGAATGCGCGTCGAACTCGGTCCGTTGACCAAACACGCAAACTCTGGTCCGACCAAAAACATAGATCTCCGTTCGCTTCATCGGACCAAACGCGGACCAAACGTAGGAAGTCACCTGATAAACTAGCATCTTGGGTATATTATTATTATTACCGCGGCGCGGCATTCACTGCAAAACAAGCACACTGCATCTATCTATCTATCTATCTATCTATCTATCTATCTATCTATCTATCTATCTATCTATCTATCTATCTATCCATCTACTGTGCATCTTGGGGTAGAAGGAAGAAAAAAAACACAGCTGCTTATTATTACCGCGGCGCGCAGCATTTACTGCAAAACAAGCACACTGTGTAAACATGTCTCGTGGAGAGACTTGGGCGAAGTGAAAGCCCTAATCGACATATGGGCAGAAGACCAAATAAAACAGCTGCTTGTGGGCACTCACAAAAACAACGAGGTGTACAAGTTGTTTAGCGAGAGGATGGCGGTAATGGGAATTATAATCGAACGATGGATCAATGCCACGCCTCTGCTACTGCTACTATCACGCTTCACGCAGTTTGTGTTGATGCGCATTTCACTTCCTGAAGGGGAGGGATTTCCACTCTCCATTGTGTCCAATAGACGAGCGTCCTTTTCGACCGCGTGACATTGTTCAGATAGTTTGGTGCGCCTGACAAATTGCTGTGTGAATGCAGACTAACCAAATGATGAATGCAACAATGTTGCAACTTCACCACCAGAACCGCACCGAGTCCACCAAAACTATATGTGAAAGCACCCTTACTTAGTTTCCACCACTTTAATTGTGACTTTGGGTTGTTAGTGTGAGGGCCCGCCTACTTACTTAGTTTCCACCACTTTAATTGTGACTTGGGTTGTTAGAGTGTGAGGGCCCGCCCACTTTGGGTAGTTAGAGTGTGAGGGTAGGGCTGGGCGATATGGCCAAAAACGTTATTGCGCTAAAATTATACAATTATTTTCATATAACTCGATATAGATAATTATCGTCGATATAATGTCTGTCAAGTTTAATTAACTTCTTATGCCCGGCGCCGATGGACGGGCTATTAATAGACGGGCTATTAATAGACTTGTTTTGCTGCTGCGAATGTCTCGAGTTGATGTCGTCATCAGTCCGCGCACGTTAGCAGTTAGCCAGAGCAAGCGGTGTATCCCATGACAATGTACTAAATATGACCCTAAAATACTCCGTTCCGTCCCAATACATTGCAACGACGTCCACCGCATACCCCACACTACTCTAACCGTGGCCTCAGAATTCACGCCACACACCCACTCGGCACGTAAACTATAAAATAGCGCCGTGCAAGCTAATTATCCTAGCCAGCCTTGTTTCCTATGTACTAAATATCACCCTAAAATACTCTGTTCCGCCCCAATACATTGCAACGACGTCCACCGTATACCCCACACTACTATAACCGTGGCCTCAGAATTCACGCCACACACCCACTCGGCACGTAAACTATAAAATAGCGCCGTGCAAGCTAATTATCCTAGCCAACCTTGTTTACTACTTGAGTCCTACCGCTCTACCCAGAGGTGCACCACGGGTCTCCTTCCGCTGTCGGCCATCTCCTTCACTGATTGGTTGTTAGTGCGTGTGCTCATATCCAAGCTTGGAAAATCGATATATCGAAACTTTGCGACCACGTTTCATGTTTATTTCGAGGAAATAATTTATCGCGATAGTTATCGTTATCGTTTTATCGCCCAGCCCTATGTGAGGGCCCGCCTACTTACTAGTTTTCATCACTTTAATTGTGACTTGGGTTGTTAGAGTGTGAGGGCCCGCCTACTTTGGGTTGTTAGAGTGTGAGGGCTGCTGGGTGTGCTTCCCCTGGTTTGTCTCCCTGGTACAGTAGGCAGAGTTAATTAGTGTGAGTGGTAGGACCCAGTGGCGTAGCGGAGGCCCCGGAGCTTAGGGGGCCCCGCCCTCACTGTAGGCTATCCTCTTAGATTTCGTAACGAACAGGGCGCAGTGTGGCAGTGGGAGTATGGTTCTGCGGGGCTGCAGCTGGATGCATCTCGCGCAGAGGGCGGGCCCCCCCCCCTCCCTGCTATGTTGTAATTATTTGCTCACCTGCGATAGGGCTAGCCGGCTGACTAATGTTCATTGGCAGGCTGGGCAGCGTTCAAAACACAGCGGGAAGCGCCGGTAAAAATACCCAAGCGGACGCGGTGCTCAGAAAAACAAGATGAGAGCGAAAGCCAAACAGGAGACGGCAAAGCTACGAAAAAGAACATCATTGTTCCAGCAGGCAGCAAAGGTATACTGACTCTAACGTTACTGAAGATGCATCGGCAGTAAGCTCCCCACCTCAACCCCCCGGTCAGCTCCGAGTCCAGGCAGACAGACAGCCCAGCCAGGCCCCCAGCCACGCTACAGCCGCCAAGACAGGTTAGAAGAATAGAACGTTTTATTCGCCATAACCAGTATGCTACTACAGGTTACATGTATGCATCAAAACGGTTACATTGTTTGTGTCGCTCCGCAGAGCTTAGCGTGAGAGCGTGGAGTTGGGCAGTGGTCTCCTCTAGTGAACGAGAGTGTTATTATTATTATTATTATTATTATTATTATTATTATTATTATTATTATTATTATTATTATTATTATTATTATTATTATATCACTAAATCTCAGCACCCCCGCTGCTGAAGCCCTGATTTTTTTTTTTAACTTTTTTTTTTAGTGTTTATCGCTTTTCTGGTCAAGCATGACCGACAGAAACAGGTTGAATGGGATGTAGAGTAGGGGAAGACACTGAGAAAATACGGCGGGTCCGGGAATCGAACTCGTGTACCCCAGATCCGTGACGAGCACGGTCGTCCCCGACGCGTGTAGCTTTATGTCAAGCAAGCAGTGCAAGAATGCGGAAGCATTCGTCACCGCACGCCACTACGGTAAAGCGCCTTTCTTTTCAGGCCCGCTTTGGGAGCTGTCGCGCGGAAATAGGCTGTCTATTGCCATTCTCTTTGACAAACTCTAACCTTAACCAGCTCATTCTCTTTGACAAACTCTAACCTTAACCAGCTCCTTAACAGCGCCTAAACTTAACCGTTCTAACCTTAACCAACTCCGAAACAATGCCTAACATTAACCTTAACCTTAACCATGCCTAACCTTAACCATAGAAATTATATTGCCATTCTCTTTGACAAACTCTAACCTTAACCAGCTCCTTAACAGCGCCTAAACTTAACCGTTCTAACCTTAACCAACTCCGAAACAATGCCTAACCTTAACCTTAACCTTAACCATGCCTAACCTTAACCGGCGAAAGAATACATGTTAACAAAAAAAATCACGTTAAAAAAAAAATATTCAATGGGATTCGAACTCGCCAGCAAACGAGCCATAGGATCCACAGCCATGTAGTCTTGCCAATTGAGCTATTTCTAGATACTGAATAAGGGGCGGTGACTTATATATATTGAGCTCCGCTCGTGTCGAACCAAGGCGGGATCTCATGCGCATGCGCGGGCACCTCGCGCACGCACGCACCTGAGCGAGCACGCCGCCGCCGGTGCACGCACGGGCGCTGGGCGGCGGAAAATGAAAGGCGCATTACCGCACGACACTACGGTAGAATGGCTTCCGCATTCTTGCACTGCTTGCTTATCATTAAGGAAAACGCGTCCCCGACGCCGAAATAGCGCCGAGATACGCGGTGAGCTACGAGAGCTCCCCCTGCTGAAGCCCTGATTATATTATATTATTATACAGTTCCTACTGACCCTATACGGTTTACAAAAGATGCCTGAAAAAATAAACATTTAAAAAAGTAGCCGCCGAGACCCGAGACAGGTTAGAAGAATATAACGTTTTATTCGCCATAACCAGTACGAGTAGCCTACAGGTTACATTGGAACTGGAATCTAATCCGTAAATTTTTTAGTACATGGTTTAAGTGGCCGCGATGTCCAGTGTGATGATAATAATGATGTGTGTTGTAGCGGGACGGCCAGGCACGAGATTATGGGTCATTGTAATACAAGGATTTACTGAAACTGCAAGTAGTGTCAGAGCCTGCATAGGCGGAGGGTGAGCTCGACATTAGGGTCGGCTGTAATGGGATGGACCTTGCGGGGAGCACGCAACATTTTCTCACTTTATTATTGATTTAGGGGAGTGGTCTGCCCTGCGGGGGGGCCCGACATATTGCGCAACGCCACTGGTAGGACCTGGCTGTTACAGTTCTGTTACAGTTCGGCGTCGTTTTATATAGGGACGCTAGGAACATGTCCCTACCAAAAACATTGCAGAGTGAAAACATACGGTTATCTATATAACCATAGTTGTGAGTAATAGCGGCGCTCTGCCCCTACTGGAATATATCCCATATCAGTCTATATACTGAATAAATTTGTACCTATACACCCCCATCCGCTCCTCTACATAAGCAGGGGTGTGGCCATACTAACAGCTCCTTCCCAAGTCTTTCACCACCAAGGCGAAGACCACAGGGTCCTCAGTGAGTCCGGCGCAGAGCGCCGCTATTACTCACATAACTATGGTTATATAGATAACCGTATGTTATGTTACGTCATAGCTTACGCTCTGCGCCTACTGGAATACAGGAGCTGAGCAGAGCGGAAGCCCGACAAATGTACCCGCTGAGGCACCCCACAACCATCAGAACCGGGGAGGACCCGAGCCCCCGGACCCCCCTAGTGGAGGACGGGAGGGAATCGGATCCGACTGTGCGAAGAGGGTCTTAGAACTCAACGCACAGGGTGAGCAGACCGCTGGACTTACCTTCCCACAGAAGAACCCATGACTACACAGCCGCGCAACCCACATGCCACTAGAGAACGAACGGGAAGAAGAAAACCCCTGTTACAACCCCTAATATCACGGGGTCAAGAGCAAAAACCCAACCCAGTGGCAAGGCCGTAGCAGCGGAGCGCAAAAGAGGACCCAGCCCCAGGAAGGGACTGGACCCCCCGGAAAAAGGGGGCCTGGTGAGGCCAACGCCGCCGCAGCATCGAGACCCCACCAGGCGGTCACTAGTGACACCACCCCCCACATCGCCAGCGTATCGGACAGGGCCCATCCAAGAGCAGGCCCTTCCCCCCTACAGCACGCCGCCCTGAAGCACTCAAGGGGCTACACCCCCACAGCGGGACCAGGCAGCGCAACGGGGAGACAACCCCCAAAGAGGTTGATCCCTGAATCCAGGTAACAGGTCAAAAGGACTCGACCTGAGCCGGGAGCACTGCGGACTAGACAGGCGCCAAAGGGGTCTGCTGAAAACAGCACCCCGGCGGAAGGGGCGTACGGTATGCTGTGCACCATGTCGCAGCCTCCACAAAAAAAACCACCCTCTAGAGGGGCCGAGGCAGAGAAGGATGACACGATTGGCAGACGTCATGAAAGGTGCAGGGGCACACTCGCAGGCAGACGGGGTCAAGCCCGGCCTAACCCGAGAGTCGACTCCGCTACCAACACACCTGGAAACCAACCACCACCCAACAGGAGGCGGTTGTTCCTATAACCCCCCAAGAAAAAACTCCAAAACACAACTGCGGGTATACACCGGCTATACAGCAGTACAAGTGTTTCAGTTCTCAAGAAGGGGTTAACCCAGGCCAACAGGTCGGAGATGGAGACAGAGCAGGAGTACCCTCGTCTGGCTCCAGCAGTTCCCCAAAGCCAGGCCGTTCACCCCTGCAGCTCACCGCCTTACGACGGGAGCGAGCAGAGGCGAAGAGCTTGCGTCTCAAGCTCGGCCGACCGTCCACTGGCGAGGGAACCAGAGCTGGAACTAGGCCATCTCACGGGAGACGGCCTTGATTCAACAGCCCATCGGAGAGGCAGACTCCCCACCGGACGCCGCTCGGGCGCGTCCGACTGCCACGACCGTGGAGTCAGAGCAGCCCCACGACGCACGCGGCAATAGAAAAACGCTGGTAAAGGGTGACGTTGTGAGCGCTCAAACCCCCCGAATTAGATGTAGACATTATGACTTCGCTTTTTCTCATAAATCGTGAGAGAGAAAAAACAAGAAACAACGTCCACGCAGCTCCACTCCAACAACTATTTTACACTAAAACTCAAGTGGTGTATACAGACACTCGCCGTGGTGAAAATAGGGAAGGAGCTGTTAGTATGGCCACACCCCTGCTTATGTAGAGGAGCGGATGGGGGTGTGGCCAGGCGGATGGGTGTGTATAGGTACATGTGGAGAAATGTATTCAGTATATTGACTGATATGGGATATATTCCAGTAGGCGCAGAGCGTAAGCTATGACGTAACATAACTGTAGTTTTAGTATTATAATTCACAACATCACTGTCTTGCAAAACAGAGCCTTTTTATCTGTTGCAAAGGTGTAGGTTGACATCTGTAACAAGATCAGCAAGCTATCCTATTATCTGCAATATCCAATCAACAACCTAACAACTAAATCTAAAGCTCAAATCAAACCCAAGCCCCTGTTTCCCGGCACCATGTCCCAGTTTGGGTGGTTTCGGCGGCCTGCTAGTCTAGGTTTTACATTGAATCATCACCTAATCACTCATCCACCTGCTGATTTGTGTATTCCAGTGCTTGGGAGTGTTCCATCCTCAACAGGGCTCCAGGGTGCGCCCGTTTTGGTCGCATTTTGCGACCAAAACTCAGAGCTGTGCGACTGGATGTTTTCCCTTGTCGCACTGGTGCTCCCAGCTCCCAGCAGGTCTGTCTGTCTGTCTGTCTGTCTGTGTGTATGTGTGTGTGTGTTTAGCGTCTTTTTCCCCGTGGCCATGTGCGTTCTAAAAAAATAAAAAAAATCTCTGCCTTTGATTGGCTATAACACATGCATTATGCAAAGACCAGCCCAGATCTGCCTCCGATTGGCTCTGATCATCACCCTGCCATTATTATTCGCTGAATGACAGGATAAACAAAATAGCCATGTGAGCATTGAAACGATAAAAAAAAGCACAGCGTCTCATACTGGTTTCATAATACAACGTTTCCGAATGGACGTTTGGATTAAACAAAGTGTATGCAGTGATGCTTTCCCAGCGGAACACAAGCTGTTTAATGTTACACAGGTATGTTATACACGTTAATTAAGCTATGTAACCAGGGCGCCTGTACGTTAATGCCAAGCAAGCAGTGCAAAAATGCTTCCGCATTCGTCACCGCACGCTAGTGCGGTAAAGCGCCCTTCTTTTCAGACAAATGCTACCGTGCGTGCACCGGCGGCGGCGTGCTCGCTCAGGTGCGTGCGTGCGCCGGCGTGCTCGCGCGAGGTGCCCGCGCATGCGACACGAGCGGAGCTCAATATATATAAGTCACCGCCCCTTATTCAGTATCCAACAAATAGCTCAATTGGCAAGGACACATGGCTGTGGATCCTATGGCTTGTTTGCTGGCGAGTTCGAATCCCATCAAAAATATTTTTTAACGTGATTTTTTTTTAACGTGTATTCTTTCGCCGATTAAGGTTAGGCATTGTTTCGGAGTTGGTTAAGGTTAGAACGGTTAAGTTTAGGCGCTGTTAAGGAGCTGGTTAAGGTTAGAGTTTGTCAAAGAGAATGGCAATATAATTTCTATGGTTAAGGTTAAGGTTAGGCATTGTTTCGGAGTTGGTTAAGGTTAGAACGGTTAAGTTTAGGCGCTGTTAAGGAGCTGGTTAAGGTTAGAGTTTGTCAAAGAGAATGGCAATAGACAGCCTATTTCCGCGAAAATGAAAGGCGCATTACTGCATGCCACTACGGTAAATTTTTGCACTGCTTGCTTGGCATAAAGCTACACGCAACCAGGGCACGAAATTAACTTTTTGACTCACCGGCCAGTGGCGGGTAGATGGGAAAATTCTACCCGCCAAGCATATTTCTTACCGACCAAAAAAAACGCATTTTTGTGTCACATATATAAATTTTTTTCAGTACATTTCAAGTAGATAAGCTATTACTAGGGCTGTCTTAAATACTTCGAAGCTTCGAAGCTTCGTTCGATGGCATGAGCTTCAAAAATCAAAAAATCTAAGTGTAATTTTTTTTTTTTTTTTGCCTCCAAAATGCATCTCCAAGGGAATATCCCTTGGAGTTGTACACGACGGCGACGCCACACAAAACATTAATAAGGCTATGCCTATGCTGCTATGACTAATGTGTTACCAAGTTGGCTAATTTAATTGTAATAGTCTGCTTTTGTAGGTGCATTGTCTGATATAATTATAAATTATTAATTATTAATTAAATATAATATAATTGTTTGCTTGATAGACGAAGGTTGCAACATAATTATGTAATATCATGTCGTTGGCTGTGAGAGCAGCCCCACTGTACCCAGGCAGCGCAGCCGAGTGAAACCTTGTTGGCTGCGTCACAGTCACGAAAGGGGCTACTTAATTAATTAATACAATCCACTTTATTTATAGACCACATTTAAAAACAACAAAGTTTACCAAAGTGCTGTACAAGTCCCACAACATAAGATAAAAAATATATATATATAAAAATAAAGATATTATAATTAATAATATAATATATATATTATTTTTTCTTCGAAGCTTCGATTGCCAAAAAAAGCTTCGAAGGTCAGCCCTAGCTATTACGTTGAAGAATACACACTTAAAGAGGCCAGAGTTAAATTTGTACTCTCTCTCTCTCTCTCTCTCTCTCTCTCTGAAGTCTAAACTTCACAACACACAATCTAAAACCCCTCCCTACCTCCCTTTCCCAAACCGTTCCTACAACAATTGTTTTATGTTGCATGATTTGTATTTTTTTTTTGTGAACAATTTTTTTTTTGACATGACATAAAACTAGACACGCAAGCATTAACAGTAAATATCCACAATAAATCACAGGACTATACATTCCAGTATTTGAATCAATATAAATGTAGTTTACAAGATATATACATAATACTTGCAATACAATACATACATATGCTCTTGCTCGCTCTTCTTCCCCCCCCTCAGGACCCCCCTTGGATAATCTATCCATTATTTAGTTTCTAACCAAGTATTACAATTCATATGCTAACCTTTATTCTCTCCACCACTTCTAACCAGATTGCAATGATGGCTTCATTGACACATAAAATTCTTGCTGTAGATAAATCACATCGAGATAGGTAAGAACACAAACGGCACATTTTATCCGGTTGAATCCAGCGTGATGCTATCAGCTTTTTAGCAGCCGTAAGACCGGACAAAATTAGTCTCTTTAGCTGTATAGAGGCTGCTAACTGAGAAACATCATTCAACAACAATACAGAAGGTAGTACAGGTATGGTCAGAAATAAAAATTCTGATAATTGCGTGGTTACTTCTTCCCAGAATATCTTAACAGGGGGGCATTCCCAGTACATATGTATAAATGTACCGATATCACCCCTTAGACACAAGGAGCATAGAGAGTCTTGTTTAAGCCCCATTCGGTTCAATCTTATAGGAGTCAGGTAAGTCCTATGAATATAATTAAGATTAATCTGTTGATGATCCGGGTTGCGTGACGCTAGTCGAACGTTTGCCCAGACTTCTTGCCAATCAAAATCTACTTCCAAGTCTGGTATATCCCTCCTCCAGACTGAGTCTAGGGGGAGGATTCCATACGAAGACGTAAGTAAGTGATGATAAAAGTCTGATACGAAGCCTCTCGATGTCTCCCTTTCATAGAAGAATTTGTGATATCTGTGGTACTCAAGTGGTATCTTTAATGGGACTCCATGAGCCTTCAAAGTTGCTAATAACTGTATAATAAGTGGAGCTGGTGAGGTTAAATTTGTTGTGAATTTCATGATAGCTACAGAAACCCCGTTCGTTGAAGATATCTCCCAATGTATGTATGCCCTGCTTTTCCCATTTGGGATATCTGATAGGTCGTTGTGCAATAAGGAGTGCATTGTTATTGAATAGGGGAGAATGGCTATGCCATTTATGTTGGTTAGTAAATTTTTTCTGTGTGTCACGCCATATCCGAATCACATGTGTAATAAGAGGACCAAATTTCAAGTCGCATTGCTTAATTGATAATTTGGTGTATACTATATCCTGCAGTCTATGTGGTGCCACTATGTTTTCTTCTAATGTTCTCCAGGATACAGATGCTTGATAATCAAACCAGGTGATCAGTGGTCTTAAAGAGAACGCTTTAAAATAGTGGTAGAAGTCTGGAAATGCTAAACCTCCGTCGGCTTTGTTTCTCTGTGCGTGGATCTTTTTATTCGTGGAGGTTTGTTGTTCCAAATACATTTATATGCGGTGGAGTGTAATTTCTTCCAGTAACCAGCAGGGGGGGGGGGGGGGGGGGGGGGGTAACGGTAACATTGAACTAAAGAAGTTGCTTCTAGGTAAAACATCCATCTTAACTATTGATACTCGGGCCTGTACTGAGTTTTTAAGTTTTGACCACCTGTCAAAGTCATTTGTGATCCTATCTTGGAGTCTTGTATAATTATACTTCACCGTTTGGCATATAGTAGGGAATATTTCAACTCCAAGACATCTAAAGTGTTCTACCATTGGTATATTTCCTGGAAGGATTGTAGTCTTCGCAGAGACATTAAGTGGGAGGAAGGCCGACTTTGGCCAGTTTATCCTAAATCCCAATAGATTGCCAAAATCATCAATCAGCTTCATGAGGCAGTGAGGTGGTAGGGTTTTGCATGAACAATATTACGTCGTCCGCATGTATGTAATATGATGCTGTGTGCCCTTAATTGAGATTGGCTCTATGGATTGGGATTGTTTTATATACTGTGCTAAAGGCTCTAAGGATAGAGCAAATAGTCCGGGACTAAGAGGGCAACACTGTCTGGACGAGCACGACACAGGAAAGAGTGAGGAGGTGAATTTACCTGTTATAATCATGGCCGATGGGTCTTTGTATAATACTTTTATCATATTAATGAATCCGTTTCCTAACCCCATCCTTCCGAGTACTGCCCATAAATAAGACCATTCCAACCTATCAAAAGCTTTCATCGCATCCAAGGATAATAAAGCTGTAGGTGGAATGGCATCCTTGCTGGCGTCTAATACATGTAGTAACCGTCTTATATTATCCGTGATCAGGCGGCCTTTTATGAAGCCAGTCTGATCAGGATGAACTAAATATGTCATATGCTTTTGAAGTCTGATGGCTACTACCTTAGCATACATAAGGTATTATTTTTTTAACATTTAAATATCAACATTATCTGGCAATCCTCAGTAAATACTATCAAACTCATGTCATCTGGTATCACACACACACACACACACAGGCCATCGGGAGCACCGGGAGTTTTCCCGGTGGCCTGGCCTGCACAGATAAAAAAAAATTATATAAAAAAATAAAAATAAAATTAAAAAAATTGATTATAATTTTTTTATTTATTTTTGCCAGGCCATTGTTTCTAGTTGTGGCGGCGGCGCGGCGCGATAGTTAGATAACCTAGGTGGGTGGGGAATAACCAGGATTTCACTGTCTGCGACAGAGTTGGAGAACTATCTGACTCTCTCCCTCACGCGGATCACACACACACACACACACAATGGAGCCGTGCTGCCGCTTGTGATTGGTGGAGGCGGGACCAGGCGATACAACTGATTGACAGCGGAGGCGGCGAATGGAATGGCAGACGGCACTCAGATGCAGAATAACAGCCAGGCAATGAGCCAGGTAGTGAGGGACTCGGGAGAGATACAGTAGAGCGAAAGTCAATTAACGTTGATGTCAAGATGGACAGTGGAAGAAAGAGAAAGGGTGGAGGAGAGAGAGAAAGGGTGGAGGAGAGAGGGATAAAACAAAGAAAAAGAAAGGCCCTTACAGGAGAGAGTGGTTAACTGTATTATAATAGTAAATAGAAAAATATGTTGTGCTCTTGCTTTTTTCTTTTTGAAGGTGGAGAGAGTAGCATTGCTAGTGCCACAACAGTTTTATTTGAGGTCCATAACAGTACATTGTACTAAGCAATTGTTGGCTCATTAGTTTGTGATTCACATGCACTAAAATTCACCAGAATGCAGGAAATTAAGTCTTTGTAACAAAAGATTTCCTGGTGGGGGACCCCCAGACCCCCCGCTTAAAAAGTGGCCTGATTGGGGCTATATTTCGTGCTATATCTCCCGGTATGAATTATTTCCCCAGTCCGGCCCTGCACACACTCACACACACACACACACACACACACACACACACACAGTGAGAATGCTATTCATCGACACAGCTCAGCATTCAATACCATAGTCCCCTCCAAACTCATAGCCAAGCTCAGGGACCTGGGCTTGAACTATGACCTCTGCCAGTGGGTCTTGGACTTCCTGACAGGAAGACCCCAGGTGGTGAGAGCAGGCAACTACACCTCCTCATCCATCACTCTCAACACAGGGGCCCCCCAGGGCTGTGTTCTGAGCCCCCTCCTCTACTCGCTGTACACACATGACTGTGTGGTACAGTGGAACAACGACACAATTATCAAGTTTGCTGACGACACAGTCGTGGTGGGCCTGATCTCTGCAAACGACGAGAGGGCCTACCTGGAAGAGGTAGAGGACCTGGCGTGGTGGTGTCGGGAGAACAGCCTCTCCCTGAATGTCAGCAAAACTAAAGAGATGATTGTGGAGTTTAGGAAATCGGGGGCCAGGGACTACAGCCCCCTCAGTATCGACGGGGCACTGGTCGAGAGACTGAACAGTTTTAAGTACCTCGGAGTCCACATATCCGAGGACTTGACATGGACCACACACATTGACAGTGTAGTGAAGAAGGCACGGCAACGCCTCTACTTCAAAGTAGTAGGAAGTTCAAAGTGAGTCAGAAGATCCTTAATAATAATAATAATAATAATGGATTGGATTTATATAGCGCTCTTCGTGACACCCCAGTGACCCCAGAGCGCTTACTGAGTCCATTATTCGTTCATACACAGTCATACCGGTGGTGGTAAGCTGCAATTGCTTAAGAACTTCTACTCGTGCACAATAGAGAGCATCCTGACTGGTAACATCACCTCCTGGTTTGGGAATAGCGCAGACTACAGAGAGTGGCCCGTTCAGCCGAACGCACAATTGGAGGTGGGCTTCCCACTCTCCAGGACATTTATAACAAGCGTTGCAGGGCCAAGGCTAAGAGAATAATCAAAGACTCTAGTCACCCAAACAACTGCCTCTTTGAACTGCTGCGGTCAGGCAAGCGCTACCGGAGTCTCATGGCCAGTACAGAGAGACTCAGAAGGAGCTTATATCCCCTTCTATCAGGATGCTCAATGACAATGACCCTCATTCATGAAGCGATATAAGAACAGATTTCGTTCTTAACTAGCATTTCCTCTTATTTTGTTCTTACCTGGGATTCAGCAATGTTTTCTTATTGTTGCTTTTCTCTCAGGCAAGACCAAATTCTAAGAGTGGTCGAGAGCACTCTTACCCAGATAAGAAACTCTTACCCAGATGAGAAACATTTAAAAAAAAGCCTACCATTCATAATAATAATAATACATAAGATTTATATAGCGCTTTTCCTAATTCTCAAGACACTTTACAAAACAAACAATATAATACAATACAGTTTTAGTAGATAAAATAAAAAAATATATATAAAATTGTGAGAGAGGAAGGAGTTCATGGGTTAAAAGCAAACCATTGGTCAATTGCCCCCAAATACAGTACCCCCAAATACGACTTTATAAACCCAGAACTTTTCAATAATTATTATTATAACTTATTGCATGCGTTCTGCTTCTGAAATGGATTATATATTGCTGTAACAACAGTTAGATGCTGGCTGCCCATATATATATATAGGTTCGGAAATACCGGATCTGTCACCTGTCATCTCTCTCTGAAAGGAGAGAGCATAGGATCAGTGGCATATATATATATCAGTATACTGCACGATTGGTTCTTGACAAGCGCGCAGCCAGTCGTTCAGTATTGACAAAGCCTACTTTGATGGAACGATTTATTTTGCACTATAGTACGTATACGTATAAGTACAAGTATAAGTCTTTATTTGTCATCAGATTAACACACACACACATGCGATGAGCGACCCACAGGAACACACACATGCACTGAGTCGCAAGTCGTGAGACGTGTGTGTGTGTGTCATTTTGAGATCAGTCGCAAATCGCTTCCTGTTGAATATATCAGACAGGGATCAGATGCCGAACCACGGCTGTTTTACACACGCCTCATTCGCCTTATAAGGAGATGGTGGGTGTGTCTGTATGCAAATGAATTTAGCGCGAACACGCTTTTGAGTTTAAGAATGAGTGGGATTCATCATGCAAATCTCCTGGGTAAGCACAGATTTCAACGTTAAGAATGGCTTGATGTAGGCGGTTAGGTGGCCGAGCGGAGATTGCGTTCGTCACCAGCCCCGGAGCTGTGTTCGCCTGTTCGAATCCAGCTCACAGCTCCGGGGTTGTCACCAGCTTGGCTGGCCGTCTGCACTAATACAATGGACCTGTCTCAAAACCCTGCCCTCTTTTCTTGATCCTCCAATCACAGCTGTCGCTTACCTCTGACTTCCTCGTACAAACTTTGTTTGTACGAGGAAGTCAGAGGTAAGCGACAGCTGTGATTGGAGGATCAAGAAAAGGGGCAGGGTTTGAGACAGGGCTGTATTAGAGGGTGGGAGAAGCTGGCGGGGTGGGTCCGGGTCGTTGTAAACAGCGACTCCTACAGTTCGGTCGGGGCGCCTGCTAAGCGCGGATAGGACTCGAGGGGGATAGTGTGGTCCTCCCACACGCTACGCCCTCTCGATGAGAATCCGCGCTGCCAGGTGAAAAGAAGCGGTGATTGGCTGGACGTGTGTCGGAGGAAGCACGTGGTAGCATCCACTCTCCCAGATGATCTGACTGTGGGGGGTAAGTGCGCAGCGACCAGGAAGGGACTGGGAATTGGCATACGACTAACATTGGGATGGGAGAAAATCGGAGGAAAATGGAGGGGGAAAAAGACAAATAATAAAAAAAAAAAAAGAATGGCTTGATGAATGTGGCAGTGGTTTTTCTTATTGTTCTCTTAACACTTTCAGTGCCCAGCAGCGGGCGCACATTTAGTGCTTGAATGCCCACCATCCACTTCAATGTTAGCATTAATATCACCTAATCTATGTTTTTAATTAATGTGTCTAATCTGCCCGTCGCTTATCAATGACTCATTTTCCAGTCAACATTGTCGAAGCGGATTTTTTTTTTATCGGTTCATTTCCGTTTTATAGCATTTTGAAAAGCCCTCGTTTTCAAGGGGGAAAAAAATTATCTGTGATAAACGCCCTGTACTGTAATATTCTAGAACGTTGTAATTTTTCGGCCTATTTATGAATCGTTTTCAAATAAACGCTAGATTATCGATAGTATATGTGTATGTATGCACGCTGGTGCCGCAAGCTGAAAATCGATTCTCTTAGTTCCTGATCGCTCGCACAGTCAAACAGCCATATCACACATAGGGGAAAAGCTTATATCTCCGTGAAAACAGGTCTGATTATCCTAAGACTGGTCAAATAGATTCCTTACCTGAGATCAGATGGTATCCAAAAAGATTATTCCAATTCCTGATCGCCATTCCAAAAATTGATCCTTTTATTGGTCCAATGCTACGTACTTCTTAATAACTTTTTTTTTTTTTTTTTACACTTACTTTTTTTTTTTTACTGTATGAAGCACAATCTCAGGGGCTCATACAGAAACAAGCATTTCATCATAAAGTATTCTGTATTTTATTATGACAAATAATAAACAAACTTGAAACTTTTGTTTCAGATACAAGTATATTAGGTATGGGCAGACAGATGGCCAAGTAGGTTACTTCTCAGAGATCCTTTTTTAAAACCAGTGGATTCTTAGGAGACATATTTTAGTCCTTTTCAACAAGTTATTATAGGTGCATGAGCCTGTGCTGTTGAACGAAATTCAGATCAAACTAGACGTTGCAGATCAAAGATCTCTTCACACGCACATAATGCACGCCGATTATGGCTGCAATTCTGAAAGGCTAGTTTCAAGATGTCTTGTCACAGCTGAAGTGCGGAAACAGTACTATGTACATATTTCACATAAGTAACCTTTCACATTTCACATAACCTCTTACTCTGTGTAAAACAAAAATTACTAGTTTAACTACATTTTACATTTACATTTACATTTAGTCATTTAGCTGACGCTTTTATCCAAAGCGACTTACATGTTCTGTACGACAAGCCATCAGGAAGGGCACAACTCTATCAGCTGAGCAACAATGTTCATCAAAGTGTTGAGTGCTACAGTGTAGGTTAGTTTATTAGGACAAGTGCATGACAGTACGGTTAGTTAGGGTTAGATTTAATGCAAGGATCTTCGATGTTCTAGAATGTTCCGCTATGACTTCATTGCAATAGTTGAGTGGTAGTTTAACTACATTCAACAGCTAATTCATGTGCAGATGATAATGGAGGTGAAAGAGAGCCATTTCAATTCAGCCATCTAAACAAAACCATACAAACACACACACATCTGATTTTTTTTATACTTGTTGTTTATCTTATTCTTTTCTTAACCTTGTCTTTTAACTGCCTTGCTTACTGGGCATACTCACTACTCATACGTTTACATTGTTTGTCTTGTTTTTAACTCTACTGACACTTTTGTCAAGATCATTGTTTTAATCTTGACTGTTCTGTTTTTATGCCCTGTAAGGTGACCTTGGGTGTTTTGAAAGGCGCCTCCAAATAAAATGTATTATTATTATTACTCTGTTATCAGAGGCCACGGCAGTGACAGCCCTGGCCAAACAGAGGCCAATTTTGAATAGAGTCCTTTCGTTGGCAAAGCAGGCCAGTTACAACCCCAATGACGGGACTGGGGTGTCGGGCCAATACAGTAGGGAGTTGGCCTGCTCTGCCTCCCTACAATTAACGGTGCCTGGTCCCGGGCGTTACAACGCTGTCTTGGGGACCGGCACGTCCTGGTCTGTCTGAACAGCATAACAGCGTTTATGTGGTCAGACAGGAGGGAGTACGTCTCCGCCAGGTACACCAGTCACACGGCATACCGGACGTACCCCCCGCCTGGTACACCAGTTATAGAGGGGCGGCTACTTCAGGGACTCAGGACTCATCCTGAACCCCACCTAGTCCTACCAGTCAACGATTTGTTAGAATGTGGAACTCAGTGGTCCTGATGAAGGGGAGGTGGTGTCACAAACAACGCCTGGGGAGGACACATATGCCGCGGCTTCGTTGTCCTCACCAGGTCCCTTTGGTCGGGTTCCAGCTCATGGACCTGACAGAGAGCCCGAGAGAACCTCCTCTGCATCCTGTCGCTAGGTAACGGGCGGGATGCGTGGTGAGGTAGACGCGGGAAGTGGCGTATGTGGTGTGAGGCTGAGGGTCTGGACCCGGTGTCATGTCCCCTGAACTCGGTTCTGTCCTCCCTCCAGTCTATCTTTGATAGGCTCGCGGCCTCGACAGTGAAAGTATATGCCACAGCTATATCTTCATGTCATGTAGGCTTTGAGGGTAAACCATTATTCAGCCACCCTCTCGTGAGACGTTTCCTGCCGGGCGCACAGCGCCTCAAGCCTGTTAAACGTACTTTGTCTGTCCCCAAGCTGGGACCTCCAACTAGTCCTGGTAAGACTATTGGGGGCCCCGTTTGAACCTCTTGAGCAGGTGCTGTTGGATCGGCTGTCTTTCAAGACGGCGTTTCTTCTGGCCATCACCTCCGCTAAACGTGTGGGTGAATTATGCACTCTTTCGGTTTGGCCCGAGTGTCTGTCTATACAGGGAGATAATAGCAGCGTTACTCTGAGGCCCAATCCAGCCTTTGTGCCAAAAAATATCCGGAGCTCTTATCGCTCCAGGGATATTGTTCTAAGGGTTTTTCACCCCCTCACGCAGCCTTCACCTGTTGTGTCCTGTTTGTGCGCTTGCGGTATACGACACAAGTTTGTATTGCTCTGGAAACAATTTGGAACAGCTCCTGAATGTAGTGGAGAAGGAACTGAGATCACTAAAAAAGTGGTTTGACATAAATAAGTTGTCAGTGAATCTAAACAAAACGAACCATCATTTTGGCAGTCGAAAAACTAATAATCAGGTTAAACTAATGATTGATGATGTTGAAATTGAACGTGTGTATGAAAATACATTTTTGGGAGTGACAATTGATGAGAAATTAAACTGGAAATCACATAAAAAACGTAAAAAGAAATTACTCAAATATAAGGTGATACATAAATATAAAACCTCATTATTATCCTAGTTATATTTGATCTATAACATAGCTGTGTTCAAATAGTGACAAAGGGAAAAAGAAAAACATATAAAAAAAGAAAAAAAGTATTATTATTAAAATATGTCTTTTTTTTGTGTGTGTAAATAGTATGTAAAAAGGGTAGGCAATTATAAGCCTCAGCTTCAGCCTACACGTTTTCGGTAATTTAATTTTTTTTAATTTTTTGGAAGTTCTACTACTATGCTTTGTAAAAAAAAAAGACGGAAATAAAATACATTTACGCACACAGGACCTCAGGGCTACCAGTCAACTATTTGTCTGTTACGGTGGCCCTAACACGGGTAAGGCGCTGTCCAAACAACACCTGTCACATTGGTTGTGCGAGGGCATTGCCCTCTGCTACACCTTGGCTGGACAGGTTCCCCCCTCGGGCGTCAGGGCAGACTCCACCCGTGGAGTGGCAGCCTCTGCTGCCCTGCTTGGGGGGTCTCAGTGGAGGATGTCTGCGCTGCGGCCTCATGGTCCTCCCCGGGCCCTTTTGTCAGGTTTTATCTCATGGACATGACAGAGCTCTGTCTCCCATGCAGTCCTGAGTACCGGGACTTCTCCTGCATCCCGCCACCAGGTGGGCTAGCAGGAGTGTGTGGTGATGTGGACCGTGGGGTGATTACACACGGTTCCACTCATGTATTACGCATAATGGATCGGAGTCCTATCTTCCCGCTCCTCGTTAGGACGAGCGGGGGGATATGACCCTCCTCCCCGCCTTGATGGTCGTAAGGGACCTCAGGGGCTGCATCCATCAGTGGCTACGCGTCCCGCTTCCCCTTTAGTTCCCAAAGGTAGAGCGAAACGTGAAGACCAGCTATATGAAATATAACAAAGGTTATCCTATAACCCTAGTTATATGAATACTGGCTGAGCGTTTCGCTTTCAAGCCCTGATGACCCTTGGCTGTTTTTCTCACGTGAAATTCAGACTCGGAAGGAGGAAGTATGGGCCCCGCCCCGGGATTTATGGGACCCGGGGTTGCCGTGGCTGTAGATGTAAAGGTGCAGGTGGACGTTTTTTCAGCGGGCACGTTAGGTGCTATGAGCAAAGAATATAATCCCAAAGGTAGAGTGAAACGCTCAGCCAGTATTCATATAACTAGGGTTATAGGATAACCTTCGTTTGGATGTAATCTTTCATCATCATCAATTTTTTTAAGAGTTATTCAAGTTATTCAAGAACAAGTTACAGGTTGAAAAAACCCTCAGCTCAGAACTAGGCAAAATCTGCATATGGCTCGCTGATAACAAACTATCATTACACATGGGCAAAACAGAGTCCATTCTCTTCGGTTCAAATAACAAACTCAGCAAGTCCGACGGCTTCTCAGTTACAGTGGGTGACAATATTGTCACAAGGAAAGAAAATATTACCTACCTGGGTTCCATCCTAGAGGCAAATCTTTCCTGTGACAAAATGGCATCCAATGTAATAAAAAAAGTCAACCAACGAACTCGATTCTTGTACCGGATCTCCTCACTGGTAAACAAGAATACCCTGAAGACTCTGGCAGGAGCACTCATTCAAGGGTACTACGACTATGCTTGCACCTCATGGTACCAAAGCACCTCAAAGGCGCTAAAAACAAAATTACAAACATCTCAAAACAAACTGGTCAGACTACTGCTTGACCTTACTCCTAGAACCCACCTCACCCCTGCCCACTTTGACAACCTAGGATGGCTTAGAGTAGACGACAGAGTACAGCAACTTGCAATGGGCCTGGTCTACAAGATACACTACACGACCAAGGTACCCATGTACATGTCAAAATACTTCCCAAAGGTCAGTGAATACCACGATCACAACACCAGAGGGAGCTCCACAAATCATGTTAAACCCAGATTCGGCTCAAACAAGGGACTAAACACGTTTCGCAATTATGCCACATCAATGTGGAACGCCCTACCCAAAGCTGTAAAGGAATGTGAATCACTACCCACTTTCAAAAACACTCTCAAAAAACACCTAAGGGAGACTGCAACTCGAAACTGGCCCCTGTAAATGTCCGAACACAACCCCCTCCAATGTACAGTAAATTACCAAGTATGGTCTTGTCAATATTCCAATGTACAGTTTTGTTTGTACAGTTGTACAGTGTCCCCCCCCCACCCCTCCTACCCAACCTCCCCCCCACTCCTACCCAACCCCCCCCCCCCACCCCCCCACCCAACCACCTCCAATGTACAGTCCCCCCCCACCCCCCCCCACCTACCCAATCCAATGTACAGTTTCTACGTCAAATGTATATACTCTTTTTTCTGGACTCTTTTTGTATCACAAACAGTACTGTATTTGCAAATCTGGTATGTCATAAATGTATAGATGTAGCAGTACTGTCTATCTGTATGTCATGTATGTCACATATGTTACGATGAATTGAAAATGGGGGACCCTGATGTAAACAAGACGAAAGTCTTTCTCTGGTCTGCATCCCCTTAACAATTGTATGTATTGAGCTGTACTGTACTGTACCCATTCTGCAATCTGTTAATAAAGTTTTCAATCAATCAATCAATCAATTCAGATTTAGATTAACTACATTTCATTGTTAAGTAACTAGTAGTTCGGTAAATTACAGTTTTAGAGTAGTTTCCACAACACTGCCAGCCAGGGTCCATGATCACCTTATACACGAAGAAAGGTTTAACTTAATAATTAATACATTTACCCTACTTCTCAATGAGATGAGATTATGTAGCCTATGATGAGAATAATTGTTTGTTTCCAATCTCCTCACTGTTACTATCATGTATTAGTCACTAAAATTTTATACAAATTCACCAGAAGGTTACTGGCCTATACCGTATCTGGAACTTCAAGTCCTACTGCTTTGAAACATTTTGCAAGTCGTGGCCACTCCATATTTTGTGCACTATATATTTACACACGCACCTAATTTATAATATTAATATAAATCTGAAAATCAGTAGGAGTGGCCTGGGCATAGACGTAGACTAGTTCAATAAATACAGCCTGAATAAAACTACACCTAACTTACATATCCCGGGTTCTACGTTCGTTCAAATGTCGCGTCAGCGAGGTTACAACTTCGTATCACCTGCGTCAAATAGCAAGTATGGCTTATTAACCATCACTCCGAGTCCTTACCTCTTCCATTGGGAACCGACGTGAACCAAGTTAGTGACAGAAAACACCCAAAAGCCAGGAGACATCCAAGTTTGAGAGGATTACACCTCATTTCATCTCATTTCTCACAAGCGTGTCCGTGATACTGTATGTGTTGACACCGTGCCGCTGTTACCGACGAGTCGTGCAGGTAGCCAGCAGGTGTGTGGATGTGCCAAAGGTTGCGCGTCATGCATACATGTATGTATAGTATTCAGACGCGCCGGTAAACACAACTGTCATTGACTTCGTTGTCACTTCGTTAGAAGTCTGCTGAGGTGCTTCTGTTCGTCAACTTCGTTAGTCTTTGGCTTGTGTAGGTGCACAAGACATATCTCATAACACTTTACTTTTAAACCACAAAACAGTATGTTTAAGTATAATGCGACGTACACGGTGTTGTCACTGACGCCATCTGTCGGTTAACTGAAACATTTTGGGGGACCCTGATGTAAACAAGACGAAAGTCTTTCTCTGGTCTGCATCGCCTTAACAATTGTATGTATTGAGCTGTACTGTCTGCCCATTCTGCAATCTGTTAATAAAGTTTTCATTCATTCATTCATTTTATTTGGACCATTTCTATATGGTCCTAAAAATCTCGATTGGGGAGGACCGTTCGTTCTACAGTTTATAGCTATTTAAGATGGGGAAATATATAGTGTTGACATTTTTTCTCGTACCTTAAATGTGAATGCCACACATTTAGAGAATTCACGTTATGTTCTTCCTGTGCCCCAGGACAGTTCAGTCAGTCAGTTTTGATTTATTGATTGAAAACTTTATTAACAGATTGCATTGCAGAATGGGTACAAACAATACAGTACGGCTCAGTATTTGTGAACACACTCTCTCACCCAATGAGAGAGAGAACCCGTCAAGATTCGGTCATATAACTGGGATGTAAAATCTGGGGCTGCTCCATAGACAATGAATGGGGCTCTGACCTTACGAGGCCATACAATGTTTGTGTGAGCTCTTATACCCAAATTACATTTGATATTCTAGGATTGTTATAGAAGGTGTGAACCAGAATTCAAACATACAGACATTTGAGTGTAAGGGCTAACCCTAACATTTTATGGCCTTGCCTATAGTTTCATCCAAAATGATTCATGTAATTCAGGGGTGGGCAACTTTGTATATGGTGAGGGCCACTAAATTTCCACAATCAATCTGGGGGGCCGCATTGTTTATCAGCAGTCCCGCCAGTAGTACCCCATCACTCAAATAGCCCATAATAGTCACAGATGTGATAAATAAGGCATATAAACTATTATAATTTGTTGTAACTTTGTTTTTATTCCATTTAAAACGCATTTAGTAATGCTTAATTTCAACTTTATGAATTTATAAATACAGCCGAATTTGAAAGTATTGCTGTGTAACCCGAATATATACAAAAGTGACAAATTATAATTAAGGCTTCTATTAAAATAAATGTATGAACTTAAAGCCCACTGCTCAACAAACACAAAGCAGCATTCCTGCTGCATTTCACTACAACAGTAAATCAAAAGTGCAATAATAAATTATTTTGTTAAATGTATAAACTTTTATCCTGCTACTAAACAAAACATTCCTGAGTGCCTTCCATTGACCCTTTATCAAACTGGCATGATATTCACCCTCCCCCACAGTGGGTCAATAATGGTTCTGTCTTTAATGAGACACTTGTGGTCTCTCCTGTTGGCGCACAATAGAAGGAATGTCAACTTCAATGTTTGTGCATGCAATCTGCATCAGATGAAATAACATTTCATTTTTGTGTGTGCGTGTGCACATCCGTGCGCGTACTTCTGCTCAGAAAAGTGCTGGGACCGCATGGTACCGCGTGGCATGACCACTGCACCCCTGATTATTAGTGACCCACAATAGATGGAAATTATGTTAGCGAACTTACCTGATGTATAATGCAGTGCAGCATTGGACACTCAACGCCACTCTGCCTTAGAAGCCTGGCGAATCCTGTGTGTTTTCCTTTCATTGCGGGTGCTCCATCGGTAACAACAGCGGACAGTTTATCAAACCCCCCATATTGCTGCATGGCACTTTCAACAGAGTTGAATATGTCCACACTAGGGCTGACCCCTATTAGTCGAATAGTCGACTAATCGATCGAAAGGAGCCATAGTCGACTGCCAACCTCTTAGTCGAATGCAAAAAAATAAAAAATAAAAAAATATTATATATATATATATTTTTTTTGTATATAAATATTGACCTGGGGCCGCATGGAGTGTCAGTGAGGGCCGCATGCGGCCCGCGGGCCGCCAGTTGCCCCTCCCTGATGTAATTGATTCATTGACTATAGTTATGTCAGATAGTTGCCACCCTCAAAATAAGCAATTTTTCCTCAATCAAGTTTCTACATGAAAACCTCTGAGAAAAACGTGTATGAGTGTGTAGGACTGATTCTATCTTATAAGGGTCTAATGCTCACCTATATGGTCCTTTTTTGGGTGACTTAGAGTCTTAGACTATAGTGATTTGAGAATTTTCTACAGATTTTTCAAAGTCAACAACTAAAAAAGGTAAGGTATTGGTTGATTGATTCAAATCAAATCAAATCAAATCAAATCAAATCAAATGTATGTGTATAGCCCCAAATCACATGGAATTGCCCCAATGGGCTTTACAGGTCAAGAAGAAACATCACAATAGATCCAGAACAGGAGAGAGTGGAGAGAAACCTCAGATGGGCAGTTCAAAGGGGATGTCTGTGATAATATAGTGTTGCTATGGATGATAGATGGATGGAGAATAGAACAAGCGAATAATTGATATGTATGTCAAATAATATCACTAAGTATTGAATTAACTGTAATTTCTGTACAAAAATGTGCTCAAAAACACTGAAGGCCTAGGGTTTTTGCTGTCCTAATTTTTAAACATCAACCTTTAAACTTCACAGAAAACAAAAAAAATAGCATATTCATCCTTTAACACTTTGGGTGCCGGCCAAAAATCCGGAAAATGACTGTGGGTTGCCAGGATTCCTGGACGATTCTAGCATATCTCATGATCTTAGCGGAGCTATTTCTATATTTTATATTATAACTATGGGGAAATGGTTGGGCTCATTTGAAGACGACAAGTTGATGTACACAATGCAAAAAACCGTTTGTTTATGCATGTCTTCATTCGTTCACAATTACAAGTTAAAAAACGTCAACAAAAGATAAAAGTAGAGGTAAATTATTTAGAACAGGAGTTACAGGCACTTTTATGAACGGTGTGCCGGCAGGGTGATAATAGGTACTGAACGTGTTATAAAGCAATTTAGACTGGGATGGATGGATGGATGGTTTGATTGATTGATTGTTTGACAGATTGTTTTATTGGTTTGATTGATAGAATGTTTTATTGTTTTGTTGATCGTTTGATTCATAGATTGATTTGTTTGATTGATTGATTACTTTGTTGGTCATTTGATTGATAGAATGTTTGATTGTTTTGTTGATCGTTTGATTCATAGATTGATTTGTTTGATTGATTGATTACTTTGTTGGTCGTTTGATTGATAGAATGTTTGATTGTTTTGTTGATCGTTTGATTCATAGATTGATTTGTTTGATTGATTGATTACTTTGTTGGTCGTTTGATTGATAGAATGTTTGATTGTTTTGTTGGTCATTTGCTTGATAGAATGTTTGATTGTTTTGTTGATCGTTTGATTCATAGATTGATTTGTTTGATTGATTGATTACTTTGTTGGTCGTTTGATTGATAGAATGTTTGATTGTTTTGTTGATCGTTTGATTCATAGATTGATTTGTTTGATTGATTGATTACTTTGTTGGTCGTTTGATTGATAGAATGTTTGATTGTTTTGTTGATCGTTTGATTCATAGATTGATTTGTTTGATTGATTGATTACTTTGTTGGTCATTTGATTGATAGAATGTTTGATTGTTTTGTTGATCGTTTGATTCATAGATTGATTTGTTTGATTGATTGATTATTTTGTTGGTCGTTTGATTGATAGAATGTTTGATTGTTTTGTTGATCGTTTGATTCATAGATTGATTTGTTTGATTGATTGATTGATTTGTTGGTCGTTTGATTGATAGAATGTTTGATTGTTTTGTTGGTCGTTTGATTCATAGATTGTTTGATTGATTGATTGATTGGTTTGATTGATTGATTGTTTTGTTGGTCGTTTGCTTGATAGAATGTTTGATTGTTTTGTTGATCGTTTGATTCATAGATTGATTTGTTTGATTGATTGATTGATTTGTTGGTCGTTTGATTGATAGAATTGATTGTTTTATTGATTGTTTGATTCATAGATTGTTTGATTGATTGATTGATTGATTGACAGTCCGACTGACTGACAAACTTGAAATGCAGTAATACTATTATATCGATCAGGTGAGAATATATTGTATTGATCAGGTTAGTAGATATTGTACCGATCAGGTATTATAGATCATGTGCATGCAATAAACTAAACAAAAAAACATTTTGACTGTTTCTCATTCATGTACTGTGCATAATCTGCTCCTGTGTTGTAGACACTGTGTTGCTCTGTACCTACCTGTTTTCCAATTTATTCGTCCATACATGATAAACACATTCATAAAGTAATAATATCTTGTATTGATAATATATCAATTAGTTTCACCTGGAAATACTACTACCTCATCAACCACCATGCCTGGCGCTAATGAACAAGTAAGTTATAACTACTGGTGTAGGTCCAGAAAACATTATTATAAAATACAGAATACTTTACAATGCAGAAAACTTGAAACTTTGATGCCATGAACATTTTTATTGTAAAATATGTTCAATAAACTGAGTGACAAGTCATCAGTACCAACCATTGTTGCTGTGCATTATATGCTGGTAACATTCACAGTATAAAATTATGGTAATTTACCAAGACAATACCTTATAAAAAGTGAACACTGTGATGATAACCAACCATTGTTTCAGTGCATTTAGGAGTTTGTTGGTAACATTCACAGTATAGGATTATGGTAATTTACCAAGACAATACCTTATAAAAAGTGAACACTGTGATGATAACCAACCATTGTTTCAGTGCATTTAGGAGTTTGTTGGTAACATTCACAGTATAGGATTATGGTAATTTACCAAGACAATACCTTATAAAAAGTGAACACTGTGATGATAACCAACCATTGTTTCAGTGCATTTAGGAGTTTGTTGGTAACATTCACAGTATAGGATTATGGTAATTTACCAAGACAATACCTTATAAAAAGTGAACACTGGCTGATGATAACCAACCATTGTGTCAGTGCATTTAGGAGTTTGTTGGTAACATTCACAGTATAGGATTATGGTAATTTACCAAGACAATACCTTATAAAAAGTGAACACTGTGATGATAACCAACCATTGTTTCAGTGCATTTAGGAGTTTGTTGGTAACATTCACAGTATAGGATTATGGTAATTTACCAAGACAATACCTTATAAAAAGTGAACACTGTGATGATAACCAACCATTGTTTCAGTGCATTTAGGAGTTTGTTGGTAACATTCACAGTATAGGATTATGGTAATTTACCAAGACAATACCTTATAAAAAGTGAACACTGTGATGATAACCAACCATTGTTTCAGTGCATTTAGGAGTTTGTTGGTAACATTCACAGTATAGGATTATGGTAATTTACCAAGACAATACCTTATAAAAAGTGAACACTGGCTGATGATAACCAACCATTGTGTCAGTGCATTTAGGAGTTTGTTGGTAACATTCACAGTATAGGATTATGGTAATTTACCAAGACAATACCTTATAAAAAGTGAACACTGGAGGATAACCAACCGCATTTAGAAGTTTGCTGGTAACATTCACGTCACATGAACTACAGGGCATATCTTACTTGGTCTCTCGCATCGATGACTGCATTGTCCATTGATAAATGGATGAAGCGCCAGATGATCTGTGGACCAAAAAATATCCAATACATGCTTCCAAAGTATATAAATAATAGGCCAATGGACTGCATTAGAAAAGTGTGGTATGTTACCTACAGTATATACTTTTATAAACTGGGTGACTGTCAGCAACCATTGGTTCTGTGCAAACGGTAAAAATGAGGGGGGAAAAAGATAAAAAAAAAAAAAACTATATACACACAATGCAAATTATGAATGGAGTCGATACAGCTAGATCGCTAACATAACGTCTCATCTGCAAGTGGTCCAAACATGCCTATGCAATATCGACAACCGTGGCCCAAATACATGTGTTCAACGCATTTGTCTTGTACAGAAAACAGTGCAACTACCCATACACTATACTATACTATACTATACTATACTACAATATACTATACTATACTATACTACACTATACTATACTACACTCAGCTAGCTATACTATGTACCGGTACACATGGTTCTGTCTGTATCACACAATGATGGATTATTTAGAAGTAATCTGTACTGGGGCGGTTAGGTGGCCGAGCGGAGATTGCGTTCGTCACCAACCCCGGAGCTGTGAGCTGGATTCGCCTGTTCGAATCCAGCTCACAGCTCCGGGGTTGTCACCAGCTTGGCTGGCCGTCTGCACCAATACAATTGGCTGTATTGGAGGGTGGGAGAAGCTGGCGGGGTGGGTCCGGGTCGTTGTAAACAGCGACTCCTACAGTTCGGTCGGGGCGCCTGCTAAGCGCGGATAGGACTTGAGGGGGATAGTGTGGTCCTCCCACACGCTGTACTTCTGTAGTCTGTACTTCTGTATGACAACTAATAAAGAAACTATTTAGAGAAATCCCTCTTTGTGTGGTACAGAGTGAAGCATTTGTCACGATGCAGGGGGACTTTGCACGATGTGCAAAAATATCTGGTCTCACTCCTGATGCCACGCCTACTGCAGACACGACATTTCCTACACGGTAGCTTTTTCTTGGGGGTGGCTTTGTATGCAACCATTACATGCTTCACAAAGCCACCCACTAATCTGCTCTGCGGGTCCCCCAGTGGGGCCCTAGGGTCGACACGCCCCACCTGCTCAGCCCCTGCCTCCTCCTCATCCCCACCCCCTGCCTCCTCCCCTGCCTCCTCCCCTGCCTCCTCCCCTGCCTCCGCCTCCGCCTCCATCTCCGCTGTCACCCCAGGAATCTTCTTCTCCTTACCGTCTGTGTAGGTCCGCGCCACAGCCCTGGTGAACCGGAAGAGGTTGTAGTAATGCCCTTGTGGGTGCTTTTTTTTGTACAAGACAAAAGCGTTGAAGATACATATTTGGATCAGATACATCACAAACTTTTTGGTCCACTTTCCAGTCTTACGTGTAACCGGATAGTACGATATATTCTGATCCAGCTGATCGACGCCGTTCATGAATTTATTGTACTCCATGATTGATGATGGCTTGAGCATCTCCACCCTCAGCGCTTTGCCCTTCTTCTGCTTCTGCCACACCATCGCCTTTTCCATGGTGTCCTCGTGGAAGCTGCTGATGGTCTTCACGATTCTTTTATCGCGCCATGCCACGATCAGGACCTCCTTGTTGTTGACCGCAATGCGCTCCCCCACACCGATGTCACCTTTGGTCATGTTCTTGATGATGGCTGGCTCGCCCCGGTGCTTCCTGAGGGTACCACAGACGTCGGTCCTCAACTGTCGGAGCCTGGCGGACATACGTACGGAGTTGTAGAAGTTGTCCATAAAGAGCGTATAGCCGGCCCCAGACAGACGTCCAAGCAGACCGACGACCGTGTCCCCCAGGAGCGAGCCTTCCCGACAATATGGCTTAAATGAAAAGCAATATCCCGTGCGAGATTCGCACAGGAAGTAAGACTTGATACCATAGCGGGTGGGCTTGTTTGGGTTGTAGACCCGGAAGGTCAGGCGGCCTCGCCATGCCATCACCCCCTCGTCAATGGCGAGCTCGCGTTCAGGCTGGTACAGCTCCTTGCACCTCGCGTTTACATGGTCAACAACACTGCGTACTTTGCACAATTTGTCTCTAACTTCCAGGGAAGTATTGTCCGCAAAGTGGAGGAATCGCCAGATCAATTGAAACCTGTTGCGTGGCATGGTCTCAGAGTAGTACGGTGTGTACATCATGTCGTCAGTGGTCCACATCTGGTCCACGCGAGGCTTCCGCAGGACACTGCTAAGGAAATTGAGTCCGAGGAACTTCTTCAGCTCCTTCAATGTGAGGGGCTTCCAAAGCAGTGCCCTGCTACTGGTTAGCGTGGGGTCCAGCTGGGCAATGGACTGCTCAGCGTAGAGGTTGGACTGGGCAACAATAGAGTTCAGAAAAGCATCTGTCAGGAACAGATCCATCCATTTCGCAGGCCGGTAAGATTTGAGTGCCTTGGCGTCCTGGAGCAACCCCGGTTGGGCTGTGAAGGGGATCCTTTGAGGCACCCAGCCCTCACGAGACCAGGCATTCTCCTCTTCCTGGCGGATCGCAGCCCTGCTCTTCGCTCCTCCGCGTCGCACGCCACGACCTGTCAATTATACAAATATACTATAACACCCCTACTGTAGACATTCATATGCCACGTAGTTACAAACTGTGTGAGTGAATGAGTGAGTGTGTGTGGGGTTCAGATGTCAGAGCTGGACGTGGTGTGGGGGTCAGAGGTCAGAGCTGGAAGTGGTGTGCAGAGTGAGGCCAACTTACCGCTCTTAGATGTGCGTTTCCGCCCTGCAACGGGTTCCGGCATGTCCAGACTAGCATCCAGTTCTAGAATCACATGATGTAATACATTACACTAGGGCAACGTATTGTCATTGTATTTACCACCATCACCACCAGACCAGGCCCTGCAGCAGCCAGTCACCACCAGGCCCAGGCCCTGCAGCAGCCAGTCACCACCAGGCCCAGGCCCTGCAGCAGCCAGTCACCACCAGGCCCAGGCTCTAGCAGCAGCCAGTCACCACCAGGCCCAGGCTCTAGCAGCAGCCAGCTACCACCAGGCCCAGGCTCTAGCAGCAGCCAGTCACCACCATGTACAATTACCTGCAGGAGTAGAATGTGATCCTATGTCGTTGCCAGTCTCAGCGTCACTATCTGCAGGGTCTGCGCCAGAATCTGAATTGGATTAAATTCATTCAGTAAGTAAGTCTCATAAAACACAATAGTAATACATTTACACATACATAAATGTAGTTAGTACATACCCAAGCATGTTGGTGTATTGGCCCCGGATTCGGTTTCGGAGCCTGTATGAACACAAAATAAATCAGCGGCCATTGTACATCAAAGCATGTACATGTGTGTGTGTTGTAATCAATGGAATTTTACATATGCTACACAACCATGCATTTAAATATAGGCCTCACCATGTGCCCATGCCATTGTGTGTGTGTGTATGTGTGTGCTGTAATCAATGGAATTTGCATATAGAGGCCTCACCATGTACTGCGAAGTTCAAAGGTGTTGGAGAGGATTCATGCCTTTTGATCTTGTGTGTGTGTGTGTACACACACTGCACACACACACACACACATACACACACATCAAAGGGCATGGACACATGGTGAGGCCTGCATCTACACACACACACACACATCCATGTAACCTAAATGTAGACAACTTCAAAGGGCTGGCATCTACACACACACACACACACACACACATCCATGCAACTTAAACCATGCATTTAAATATAGGCCTCACCATGTGCCCATGCCATTGTGTGTGTGTATGTGTGTGCTGTAATCAATGGAATTTGCATATAGAGGCCTCACCATGTACTGCGAAGTTCAAAGGTGTTGGAGAGGATTCATGCCTTTTGATCTTGTGTGTGTGTGTGTACACACACTGCACACACACACACACACACACACATACACACACATCAAAGGGCATGGACACATGGTGAGGCCTGCATCTACACACACACACACACACATCCATGTAACCTAAATGTAGACAACTTCAAAGGGCTGGCATCTACACACACACACACACACACATCCATGCAACCCAACGTGTAGCAGCACATGGCCATCAACTATATCGATTTGAACATAAAACAATATTCACATTGCAACATGATACCACGTCGACCACCACCACGTCGTCCCATGTCCAGCATGCAACTATTATCACTTACATTGATAGCTACACACTTCAAAGGGCGTGCACATGCACACACACAACAAAGGATGTGCACCCCAACTTAGCACATGGTGTCCTGCACAGCATGCAACTATTATCACTTACATTGATAGCTACACACATCAAAGTGCGTGCACCCACACACACACACACACACACAAGACCATTGCAACCTAACGTGTAGCACATGGTGGCCTGTACATGCCTATATCCTATATCATTCAACTATCGATTTGAACATGCACGTAAAACAATATTCACATTGCATTAGTAAACATGACGTACCATTGCCCCGTCGACCACCACCGCGTCCCACGTCTGACTCGTGCGATGAATCAGACCCATAACACCTCCGACCCAAGCCGAGATCATCGTCAGATGATTCCGGAGCTAGAATATAATAAATGCATATCAGCGTTGGTTTGGCGAACTAACGTTACATAGTCACAGAATAAGCGTTAGGTAAATCATCAAATACACGTTTCACACACACACACACAATCACATGCATATCGGCGTTGGTTTGGCGAACTAACGTTACATAGTCACAGTATGTAAATCATCAAATACACGTTTCACACACACACACACAATCACATGCATATCGGCGTTGGTTTGGCGAACTAACGTTACATAGTCACAGTATGTAAATCATCAAATACACGTTTCACACACACACATATATATATATATATAAGACCGTGTAATTACCTGGTGGTTCCCAATCGGCGCTCCCATCAGATTCGTGGGCGGTCGAATCGCTGTCCCCTGACTCGGATGAAGAAGCTATGACCACAGCGGCAGCCTTCCTCTTCCTCGAACTGCGTCGGGGAGAGCCGCTCCCGGTCCCGGGGCGAGACGCGTTACTGGGCCCAGCAACGGTCTCACGGCTCTCTCCGATCGGAGCTACCAAAGTCGTTGGTGCTGCTGCTGCTCGAACAACCGCGGGTCCAAACGCCAGCTTCGTCTGAACAAAGCGACCCGCCGCCGGATTGTCCCCTCGCTTACCTACACTACGTCTCTTCATACTGATCTAATAATCTAAATGAAACTACTAACTGATCAAACTACTATTACTACTACTGAAATAGACTACCTAGACTACACACTAATCCCTCGAATAGTACTACTACTTAGCACGACTAAGTACTTTCTAAAGCACAGCTGAAACCTTACAATTAGTCTGATACTACCACTATACTGTATAACACTATAAATATAGACTATAGGCTGATCTCAATTCAAATATCTCTCTCAATCTCTCTCTCTCTATCGCTCTATCTATCTATCTCTCTCTCTCTCCTCCAAAACCTCGTCGATTCTGGGATCGCGCTAACGTTTTATACCTGTGGTTACATTGGCCAGGTATGCTGGCCAATCAAATGCCAGATTCATTGTGGGGTACAATATTCCCCCTATTGTGATAGTGTTAGAAAATAGGGGGACACTGCCACCTAGTGAAATTTGAGAGGAAATGCAGTTTCCGGTTAAAATTTTCTGCCAAAAGCTCGGCGGTGAAGTTCAGACGGGGAAAATTGAAAAAAGATGTAAACAGATCGAAGACGCTGTAAAGCGTCTTCGGCACCTTGAGCATGGCCGGGAAAGACGTGAAAAGACGTTTCCTGGCACCCAAAGTGTTAATTACCATAAGATAATCATGACCAGAAAACTTATATAACAATATAGCCATTGTGCTGAAGGGTCTGCAATTAGGTAAAATTAGACCTAAGATTATCCCCTTTTAAGTTCACCAACCTGTTTAATATGTGGGAGTTAAGTTATTATTTACCACATAATGTTACACTGTCTGCCTACTGCTGGCATCTCAGGTTATATGACAGTGCTGCCATCTAGTGGGCCAGAGGTGGTAGTGTTCCAGCGTAAGTCTTCCTGTAGAGCTTGAACTGACGTTGAACTTGCCCAGACTTGTTAGAGAACCAGACGGGAGAAATGCATCCAGCGTTGGTCTCGTAACGTTATAGTTTGACGGCATAGGCGGCGGATGGGCGTATGGACTAGGTAGGCTGTATTGGGAACGCCCCCTCGCGCGTAGCGCATGAAAAATTTGACCTTTTATTTTTGGTTTCACGCAAACTGTCCAGGTTCTGATTTCATATACACACACACTACTATGCTATACTACAGCGAGCCCCACTCATTTATATATAGTGCAAATTAAGTGTTCAAATGAAGGCATCCAATAATATATGAACCATTGTCTTACCTTAATGCAGATAAATGCGACGTTTCGTCTTGGTGAGAATTGAATCACAAGTTGCAATGAAGTGAAAGTTTTTCGTAATTTAGATCTCATCATGCTTTGAAAACAATGTACATACAGTAGCTCTAAAAAGTTTCCACGATTTGATGAACTCGGACTCTCATCATGTCCTCTTAGAGCAAGCCCTTGTTTGCCAAGATAAAACAACATACAGCCTCAGGTGATCGCTAGTTATGCCTCCTCGCTTCTCTACAAAGCGATCGGCGGGCTGAAATTCAGAACACAGATGTTTGCGGGATCAGGATGATCATGTGAATGATGTGATTGGCCACATTATTTAACCTGAGCCTATGCGTGATTGGTTACTGCCTGTATACCTGGAATGTTAAACGCTGCCACAGATTGACACCTTCGTCGTTGACACCTCGGCCAGCGAGCCGGCTGCAGCACAAGACACACACTAGCCAGCAGCCTGCGCATATATATTATATACATTTCCCCCCACACACACACACAGACAGGCTGCCTAATTCTGCAGTATGCCCAATATTATTTATATATAAATGCTAAATATTTACATCAGACATGTACAGACAATGTACAAACAAACAATAATTCTACATATTAGGTACAGGCAAGCATATGGTGTTAGAGTTCTGCAGGGATGTTGTTGACAAGTTCTTTTTTAACCATGTTTTGAAGTGGGGGTGGGTGGGGGCTCCTGCCAGTCTTCAGTGTATTCAGGCCATCTGGAATGTTAAGTGTCACCACACCTATCCATTGACGGACCCCAGCCCCCCCACACACACACAGGTACACAGGGGAAAAAAATAAAGGCTAAAAAAACTTTTTTTTTTTTTTTTTTTTTATAAATAAAAATAATGTGTCGACTGGTCTGGGAAGGCACAGCCTGCCCCAGCCTTATACACCCGCCGCCCATGTTTGACGGTGACCAAGGATGTAAAGTTGCTTACCAAGCGGACATTATACCACCAAGAGAGAGTGAGTTTTTAGTAACCAGCTAATTCGATGTTTAGTAAACATCTGGGATTAGCACATTACAGCGGACTATAGTATTCCCCATTTATCGTTAACAGTTAGCCGAAGCTAGCTAGCTCGGAGCTAATACCTAACATAGCTCCAGCTCATGCGTTGATAGCTGCTCTATACTGGACATATCAGACGATAATAACACAGACCAGAGGACATTTAGATAGTGTAGGCGCCGTAATGGAGGTCTCTTTATTATGATTCAGTATTCTAGTTTTGTTGTATTATTAGTAGGGCTGTCAGTTTATCGCGTTAATTAGATTAATTAATTACACGGCAAATAATCGCGTTATGAAAATTAACTCAAAATTAATTACATTTTTTTTTTTTATAATAATATTTTCTTTGTATCTCATTCATTCCATAAGCATGTAGAATACACATTTACAGATTTTTTTAATTTGGTCCATTTGCATGTTCTTGGTATCTGATTCTAGGGACATCTATGAATCTCAGGGAATGTATTCCCAGTGTCAGAAATACTGTGGGCTAGATCCACAAAGAATGGATTGCACGGTGCAAGTTGCACCCTTGCTTACAATTCATTATGAATTGAAAATGGGGGACCCTGACGAAAGTCTTTCTCTGGTCTGCATTCCCTTAACAATTGTGTGTATTGAGCCGTACTGTATTGTACCCATTCTGCAATCTGTTAATAACATTTTCATTCAATCAATCAATCTGCGCGGTGATTGATTGAATGAACATTTTATTTTGAGTAAATTGTAATGAACCAAATGAGAATATCAATAATTTTTTTTTATCTTTGACTGTGAATAACACCATGCTCAAATTGACCAGACCTGAAAAATCTAAGCAAATTAATAGATGGAAGATGATTAAACAGAAGGTTTTGTAGATACAGTACTGAATTCTGCCATCCGGACACATGCAATTTGAAATATGAATATAGAATATGAGGCATAAAATGGTAATGCGATTAAAATGCGATTAATTAGATTAATTAATTACAAATCCTGTAATTAATTAGATTAATTTTTTTAATCGCCTGACAGCACTTATTATTAGTTGTACTCCCAGATAGCAAAAAATGAGTGAATCAACGTTGAAATAGGGTTCAGCAGAAATATTGAATCTATGTTGAAGCCTGACATCTAAATTATATAGATCGTTGTCTATGACTTACACGTTGAATCAACGTTAGGTGTCAACCATAGCTGATACTATATCAATGTTGATTCAACCATCATCTAAATGGTAATCTACATGCACATTTTAGTTGATTTTATATTGAATCAATGTTAGACATCAATGTTTATTCAACCATAATCTAAATGGTAATCTACATGCACATTTTAGTTGATTTTATATTGAATCAATGTTAGACATCAATGTTTATTCAACCATAATCTAAATGGTACTCTACTTGTACATTTGTAACTTGTACATCTACTTGTAACTTGTAAAGCTAAGGAATCAATACTGATTAATGTACATTTTACATTAAAATATTGCTGCTGATATGTATACATCATAACATTACATGTTTTTTTCCTGCTGTTAAACACACTATTGTTAAATAAATAATAATAAAATTCTTATATGACCATATTTCCAAAAATGTGTGAACAAAAATGACAACATGGCTTTAATATGAAAATTTATTTTTTTCTAGGGTATCATACTTCCAGTGACCATACCTTTAAATAACAGACCTTATAACAGGCTTTCATTAACAATACATATATAGCCACTGCCAGAATAGTGACACACATATTGTGTGTGGTGAGCACACGCATTCATGCACAACGAAGACAAGATTGCGTTGTCTCAATCATTTTAACTATAAATTTATGAGCTCAAAGTATGAGCTCACTACTGACTGAAATGTCCAACAAAAAGCATCAATTGTCAAATAATATTGATCACATTAACTAGACTAGATGTTTGAGGAAATTAGAAAGGGAACAACAACTTAACCCTTGTGTCTGATCAGATTTGTATTTGTTTGATAACTTTGCAGTGATTATGTTTGTAGCCAACATAATATGTGGCATAATCTTTTAATTATCTTGTATTTTTTTTTTACTCTTCATAAATTGTTTATTCCACTTCAGCCCGATCATAACCACCACATATTCTTTTTTTTGTCATATTTAACAACTCTTTTCAGAAAAGTGGGAGTATTTCATTACAAAAATAATATAAAAAATGGTTATGATCAGGGCTGAAGTTGAATAAAATATTTATGGAAAAGAAAGTGGGAAATTATTTCAACATAATCTTTTTATGGAGTTTTTCAATTTAGTCCCCTAATAAGAGTATAATACTTTAGTTTTCAGACACAAGGGTTAAATAACAATGGCATAGGATTTGAATTTAAACACAGTGGAGCTTAGATGATCTACAGTTGTCCACGACTTATCCTCCAAGGCATCTGCTATATAATAATCTTCAGATTTACTTAAGTGTTATTAGTAGGTTACAGCAGTAAGCATTAGTTTGCTCAGTCAATTATGGCCAATTCGTTTTATATTGTTTAATACAGTTAAATAAATAGATAAATGAAAAGCAATTTTTTTTGGATCCCCCCCCCCCCCCCCCCCACTGTACCGAAAATAATACCGAACCGTGTCTTCAAAACCGAGGTACGTACCGAACCGTGGATTTTGTGTACCGTTACACCCCTAATGTTTCTATAACTCTCTCCCATATAACTCTCTCCCATACCCTTAACACCAACCGCTGAAGTGCCCTTGAGCAAGGCACTAAACCCCCAACTGCTCCAGTGGAGTTGCTCAGTGGCCAACAGTGTCAGTGTTGTAAATTCCCCATGATTTGTTATGCTGTGTATTGTCATTTCCAGTCAGGCACTTCTTTGATGGCCCAGGGGTCCTATTATTTATAGTCTGGCATCTCTCTGGACAGCCCAGGGGTCCTAATGGGTTTAAATACAGCGGCCATCTTGCCCCATGTGTTCCATTGCTGTCTGCTTTCCCAGTAAGAGTGCGTTCATGAACTAAGTAAGTCACCAATAGCCTACAAATATAGTGCCTATGGTAATGATAGATACATGTCATATGTAGCCTGCCTTATGTGTTGAGATGCTGTGACATGCATGTGTGACTATGATTTGGTTTGCTACGTTGTGTTAATTCATGCTGCTAATTGAGCTATGCTAATGCCAATAATGCTATAGCATCTCTTCAGTTGTGTGTTCTGGATGCCATTGCATTCTGCCATTTACTTGTTATGTTGGTCCATGCGGCCGATGCTAATATGCTAGATAGCATCTTTTCAGTTGTGTGCATTATGTTTGGTCCATGCGGCCAATGCTAATATGCTAGATAGCATCTTTTTCAGTTGTGTGCATTATGTTTGGTCCATGCAGCCAATGCTAATATGCTAGATAGCATCCTTTCAGTTGTGTGCATTATGTTTGGTCCATGCAGCCAATGCTAATATGCTAGATAGCATATTTTGCTGTGTGTTCAGGTTATGATTAATAAGCATGTACCTCTGTTAATTATTGTGTGTTCTGCTTATCTGTTGCAGAACACCACTCACTCAATCTTTGATCGCTCCATCCAGCCCTACGACCTGGATGGAAGCATATCGCTCAACAACAGAATCCTTAATAAATACGAAAGGACTGTTCTCTGTGTCTGCGTCCGCTCTCTGACCGGGGTGTGCCCTTCTGGATGAAGTGGCTCCAGTAAACTTTGCAAACAAGCATTATATCTTCAATAGTCAGACTGTGGTTGTACTGGGGCCTAACAAAATTAATAGTTGGTTTCAGGTTGGTTGTCAGTTTGGCCATGGGTAGGTAGGGAATTTATTTTATTTTATTTTTTTATTTTATTCTTTCCCACGGCGACTATGGATAGGGAATTTCTTTATTTAATTAAAATGTTCACAACAACATGGATGCATGTACTCTGCCAGCATGTTTAATATCCATAATACTAAATGTTTGACTAAGATTTCTATGAAACTTTATTAAAAAAAAATTCTAAAAACTCATAAAATATATTGGTCGCACCTAAATCGGCAGGGTCGGTCGGCAACCTGAAACCAACTATTAATTTTGTTAGGCCTGGGCAGCTCCCAGGTGTGAATGGAACTCTGTGAATGTGAAGCAGGGCGTAGCTGAAAAAGAGCATCCGTGCTCAGCGAACCTACCCTATAAAGGTTAAAATAAAAAAAAAATAAAAAAAACACTGCAAGAACAGGCTGAAGCAGCATAAGTCATTCAAGTAGATGCCGTCCATGGAAGAACGGTGTCCATGAGGGTAATTCCTTGTACTGTATGAACCAGGGAAACGGTGTGCTGGGGTACCCCAAGTTTGACTCTGGTTCGCTTGACAATTAAGTTTGGGTCACTTCGGTTCCAAGAACAGGCTGAAGCAGCATAAGTCATTCAATTAGATGCCGTCCATGGAAGAACAGTGTCCATGAGGGTAATTCCTTGTACTGTATGAACCAGGGAAACAGTGTGTGCTGTGCTGGGGTACCCTAAGTTTGACTCTGGTTCGCTTGACTTAAGTTTGGGTCACTTCGGTTCCTTGAGATGCCTCCCTCCTGGTCTGGCGCATAACTAAGCCACTTCTTGACAGTTTCGCTGTAGTCCTGGTCGGTCAGCTTGGGGTCAAACTGTCGAGCAGCAGCTGATAGACACAAAAATAAAAAAGTGAGGAAGAGAGGTGGGTGAGATGATGTACGATGATAAGAGCACCCCTCACTACTCACTCTGTAGGTCTACAGTAACAAGCTACAGTCAGCATCCAGTTAGACTGGACAGGAAAGAGAATTAAGCAATCGCCTAGCCTGACACCATCTAGGCAATACAATGTGTATCCATGCACCTCTAAAGCTCACCAATTACGTTGTCAATTTCTTATAGGTTGCACTTTCATCACTTTATTCCAACATAACACTTTTTTTTAAAGTTTTTGCAACAGCATAATTATATTCTGAATCACCAGCATCACCAGCATCACCACCTCACTACCTAAACTTAACCTATGAAGTAGTTTGCAGGGGAGGAAGCTCACCAAACATGCAGGCTTGTAGTGTGGTGTGCTTGAATGGCTTCTTGCTTTCTGAACAACGCTTGTCTTTCTTTCCAGCCCAGTTGAACCCACTGGCCAGGGCGTTGGTCATAGCAGTTTTCAACATCAGTCTGATCAGGTTCTCTGAATTGGTGCCTCCTACCAAAGCCAGGCGAGAAATCTAAATCAGAGAGAAGAAAATGAAGGCCCTGCGTTAGAAACAGCATAACGTTTATTTTATGAACACAGAGCAACCAACTTGTTTATACACACACTTTATGCATGCACTGATATTCCAGCCCATGCCAGTCATTAGGTTTAACCACATTAACCCTCCTGTCCATATGTAAACGGTATATTTGAACAATTTCAAAACGTTTCATAAATAGCAGATATACAAGCTCTAACACGTTTTGAACTAGAAAGTGCTAAACACATTTTTCCCCTGAACAAGATCACACTGAAACGATCTACATTTGATAAATGAATGCAGTTCAATAAATTACCATCTTTTGACGGACTGATTGCTCCATCAGTAATGATTCTGCCTCATTGAAGTCTTGTTCACTGGCGATTGGCAGCTGGAAGGGGAGCATAGTGGTTGTGGTGGCCACCCCGTGTCCCCTGGTCCCACCAGATATGTTGCCCTCAGCCAACTCGGTCTTGATGAACTGCACATCTCTCGATAGATCCTTCACCACGACAAGTAATTCAGCAAGCATTGAATTATTCTTCTGGATGGTAAGGTCTTCAGAAGAAGAGTTAAAATCATTAAGTGAGAAATAAAAATAAGCAGCAAATCACACGAGGAATTACACCATGTCCAATAGACTTGCCTTTCATAAGCTGCCCGTCATCGCCGGCCATCTGTCTACGCTGTGAAACACCAGATTGCCATGAGCTGTGTCCTGACATCGCTGTAGAAACAAAATCATAGTTATATATTTCACTATAGTTTGACTGCATTGGATCAAACTGGTGGTAGTTCCCTCTAAAATGGCATACCATTTTGTGAGAGACCAGGGGGACTGTAGTATTGCGCCGAGCTGCATCCCGACATCCCTGTAGAAACAAATCATTATATTTAAAAATACAAAATCTGACTTGTCAGTCAAATTAACATACATGTCATAATCACTAACACCGGTTCCTGACAGGCAGCAAGCGAGCGAACTGGAGACGAAATCGCACACGACACTGTCCTGATATGACGCAGCGCGTGTCCGAGTGCGTGTTACCTGGATTCTCGACCAATAAAAAGTGTTTAGGGGCGGGACTCGGCCGCGTAATCGCTCAACTATAGACACAGCGAGTGAATATTTGAGGGGTGAACGACATCGCTGCTCAGTTCACTGTCGCTCGCGGCAGGTCAGGATAGTCTGATTGAAACGAATACATTTTAATCACTTTTTCTCGCTCGCTCGCGTCGCTCTATGTCAGGAAGGGGTGTAAGGAGTTGTATCCCCGTCTCTCAAAACACTGTTACTGAAAGAGTACAGTATCATACCACTACTTGCACTTTGTCGATCTTGCAGCTGCTGGACATGTGAGGCCTGCTGCTGCTGGTGATACTGTACAATATCAAATCCTGGCATCTCGGCTGAAACACAGTAGGAAATACACAAAGTTATTAGCAAATGACGCTATTGTAATCCCCCATGTGAGAAAATGTTTGATTTCCATTCAGCTGATTTCACGTGCACTGCCAAATACTACTTTAATAAAAATATCAAAGACAATGCGAGACAATACAGATATTTTAAACATGCCAGAATATTATGTTATGAGATTGCTTGATAACTCACCATTATGTTGAGTTAGCGATTGCCGGTAGTTGCTAGTAACCAGATCTACAAAGGGGAAATGTAAAATAAGTTGCGACTCAAACATGGTGGAAATTGTGCTCAATATAAAAGCATTATGTACAACTACACATTTTTATTGTGACATTGCTTGCAAGTTGTGAAGGCTTTGAATTTTTGTAGTGGGCTGGCATGCACATTGTAAACATGTATTCTGTTGCATGCATGATGCCAGCGACCTGCCAGCAAGCTCCTCACAAGAACACAGATATGGGTTTACTTACTGTTATTTGGATCAGGAGTCTGCAACAAATCTAAATAGCTGTAGATCATGCCACCATCCAAAGAATCTAAAAAAGGTAAGCCAGGGTGAGAATTGAAGATGCTACAAATCATGTTTAAACAGTCATCTAGTTGGCATTTTAACATTCATAGCAACATACCATTCATTGTAGGCTCTTGGCCAACAACTGGAGGGTTGCCGGATCTTAGCGCCTTACGAGACCGGCTCGATTTTGGAGTCTGTCCTACAACATATTTTAGTTGGCATGTTATTCACAATGTATATATTTTGGGCCAACTATAGAATAACTGCAAGAAATGCAGAAGTCCAATCAAATTAAAATGCTCAATTTGTCGGTACATGGTCAGACTAATTTGTTTAACTGTTTATTATTATTATTATTATTATTATTATTATTATTATTATTATTATTATTATTATTATTATTATTATTATTATTATTATTATTATTATTATTATTATTATTATTATTATTATTATTATTATTATTATTATTATTATTATTATTATTATTATTATTATTATTATTATTATTATTATTATTAACTGTAGCAGTGATCATTTCCAAAGTGCCTATATAAAATAAATGCATTGCATCAATACCTGGGAAACCCACATCAGGTGCTTTGGCAAAACGTTTTCTTTTGGCGTCGCCACTCGAGTCAGAGTCCGAGTGCACATACTGCTGATTTGGCCTAAAAAAAAGTATATATATACACACATATAAATAAATGTAGTTATGATACTACGTTTATTAGTCAAGGCTAAAGTCTGAATACATAGGCCCTCAGGCCACTGTGTGTTATCCTTTTAGCACTACTTGCAACTACAACAGCAGTGCCATTATTTACAACACCCTAGGGAGAGTTGTCCCTTTAACAAAGTGAACACTGTACCTGGATCTTCTTTTCTGGCGGAGATCTCCTTCGTCCTCAGATTCAATTTCAGAGGTTGGACACATAGTTGAGGTGTACTTGGTCTCTCGTTTTTTGGCCTCATCATGGGTCTCTGGAAAGAGCAGAGAGAAAATGACAATTAACATATCTGCAGTCCAGTGTTTAACGAAAAAATATATGTACCTCTTATCATATGTGCATCGTCACAATTTGCGTCCTCACTTTTTGTGTATGTGTTGCACGAAATACTCACCACACGTAGTAAGCTCACGTACATCCTTATAGGTGATCCATTTATCATCTGGTTGCAGTCCATCTCGAAGGGCTTTTGTGAGCTTTATGTGTTTAGGGGGCCATAACACAGTCTGGTCTTTAGCATTAAACCAGCTCTCTAGAACTACTGCTGTCCCACCATTTGGGAACTGTACAACTGACCACAGCACCACCTCACCATTCATCTTCAAAGGGCTGAAATGAGAATTTACGGTACTCATAATGATCTCTCCTTACAAGCCATTCCCATACCGTCCTAAACTAATATAATCCAGCCTTATTTCTGTCTGTAGTCGTCGGTGTAGTTTTTTTTCTTTTTCTTTTTATAAGTATTTTTATTGCACATTACTTTAGTTACATTCCATATTGATGCACACATGCAATCTTATTTTTTTTCTTGTTCAAAAACAATTGTCCAGCGGCATATAACAAAACATATTCAAAGTAAGAATAAACATTCTCTTTCTTTTGGCGGGTCCATACATACATATAAACAGGATAGTTAAATAAGCTAGATTTTTGCTGGGAAATAAAAAAAAAAGAGACCAAAAAATAAATAAATAAAAAACAGAGCATTAGAAAAAGGCCAAAAGCCAAGACACAACAGCGACTATACCTTCAGTTCAGACATTACTGTAATATGAGTGACCTTTTGAACTTATATTTCATTTTATATATCATTAGAAAAAGGCCAAAAGCCAAGACACCACAGAGATTATACCTTCAGACATTGCTGTAATACGAGTAACATTTTGAACTTATATATCCTCTTCATCCTCCCTCAGACCCTTTAAGTAGTCCAACACCGGTCCCCATGTCGTATCAAACACCTTTCTCCGTCCTGTATTTTTAAATCTAAGCCTCTCTAAGTAGAGGGTCTCCCCCAGCTCTCTCATCCACATTTCAAATGAAGGTGCTGCATCCGACTTCCAAAGTCTCAAAATGAGCTTTTTAGCCAACACAGCACCTAGATATATCGGCCTTTTTTCATTTTCAGAGTACTTAGTGACATCGTCACTATATCCCAAAATGGCCACTAAGGGGCAGGGTTCCCACTGTTTATTAAAAACTTTTGAATAAAAGTCAAATATATCAGACCAGAATGTGTGTAAGTTGGGACAAGACCAGAGTTGATGTGTAAGGGTACCATCTTGATTTTTACATTTGTTACACAGTGGTGATACGCTAGGATACATCTTATTCACTTTCACCTTTGAGTAGTGCAACCTGTGTATCACTTTAAATTGAATCAAGTTGATTCTAACATTTACAGAGCACCGGTGAATATTTGTAAGACATGTTTCCCAGAATTCCTCATTGAGGGGTATCCCCAGTCGTCGGTGTAGGTTATCCAGTGTACATATCCACACGGTTCTCGTCTAGGGCTCCTCGGGTGAAAGCGCCAGGGTAAGCAGCCCAGCCTGGATAAGCACACTAGCTGGTACGAGGAAACGTTGGTAATGCTGATCACGTTGTATCGTGGTGAAGGCTTCAACTTATTGGGGTAACTAACTGCTGTATCCACCTGCAACGTATTTATACGTCTTAGCGGTGACTTTGAACTAGACATTGGGGGTATGGCCGTGGCGCCTAGGGGGGTCGCTGTCCAATAGGAGAACGAATATTATGGTCTGGCCTGTACTAGGTAAAGGGATATTCCGTGTATATGTACAAAGAATATACAAGGGATATCAGACGATATACAAATACTATACAATATATCTCAAGTAATAAATATATATATTCGGTTTAATCTGACCCTTTGTAACAGCCGCCTCATAATTAGTCCGCACACATTGCATTTTTGAAGCATTTAAAGGAAAACTCCAAAATTTTGTGAAATTAGCTTATTTGACATCTTCCCTGGAGTTATAAGAAGATACATACCTTTTTCGTCTCTCTGCATGCATTGGGCTTAGGGAACGCCTGGACAGTTAGCCTAGCTTAACTTCATCACTGGAAGTGGGGCAGACATCTAACCTAGTTCACTACAGTCAGGAAATATACTCCAAATACAATCAAAATACAACTCCCAAACGTTCCCGTAAACATGTTGTGACCTGTGTATTTACCACGTCTCCCAGTCACACGAGTCACACACGTCTCCAAGTCACACAAGTCTCCCAGTCACACAAGTCTCCAAGTCACATGAGTCACACAAGTCTCCAAGTCACACAAGTCTCCAAGTCACACAAGTCACACAAGTCCAAGTCTCCAAGTCACACGAGTCACACAAGTCTCCAAGTCACACAAGTCTCCAAGTCACACAAGTCACACAAGTCCAAGTCTCCAAGTCACACGAGTCACACAAGTCTCCAAGTCACACAAGTCACACAAGTCCAAGTCACACGAGTCACACGAGTCACACAAGTCTCCAAGTCACACAAGTCTCCCAGTCACACAAGCCCAAGTCTCCAAGTCACACGAGTCACACGAGTCACACAAGTCTCCAAGTCACACAAGTCTCCAAGTCACACAAGTCACACAAGTCCACGTCTCCCAGTCACACGAGTCACACAAGTCTCCAAGTCACACAAGTCTCCCAGTCACACAAGTCTCCAAGTCACATGAGTCACACAAGTCTCCAAGTCACACAAGTCTCCAAGTCACACAAGTCACACAAGTCCAAGTCTCCAAGTCACACGAGTCACACAAGTCTCCAAGTCACACAAGTCTCCAAGTCACACAAGTCACACAAGTCACACAAGTCACACAAGTCCAAGTCACACAAGTCACACAAGTCTCCAAGTCACACAAGTCACACAAGTCTCCAAGTCACACAAGTCTCCAAGTCACACAAGTCACACAAGTCACACAAGTCCAAGTCACACAAGTCACACAAGTCACACAAGTCTCCAAGTCACACAAGTCACACAAGTCTCCAAGTCACACAAGTCTCCCAGTCACACGAGACTCATGTGACTGGGAGACTCGTGTGACTTGTGTGACTGGGAGACGGGGTAAACACACAGGTCACAACATGTTTACAGGAACGTTTGGGAGTTGTATTTGGAGTATATTTCCTGACTGTAGTGAACTAGGCTAGATGTCTGCCCCACTTCCAGTGATGAAGTTAAGCTAGGCTAACGGTCCAGGCGTTCCCTAAGCCCAAAGCATGCAGAGAGACGAAAAAGGTATGCATCTTCTTGTCCAACTCCAGGGAAGATGTTAAATAAGCTAATTTCACAAAATGTTGGAGTTTTCCTTTAAGCGTTTCAATTGGCCAGCCAAACATGTTATCTGTGTACATGTAATATTGTACTAATTGTGTATTTATTAATGAGGTAAGTTATGCCCCGAAATCCGACGTTAGAGTCAGTGTGTCAATATAGTTACTGCACTTTAGCTTTGTAGGGCAGTATGGTTATGCTGTTAAATGAAGTAGTGGTATTGCAATGGCACCATCTCCGTCTGGAGAGAGAAGACATTTGCGCTTGATATAGCGAAGTTTACCTATCCCTATATCTTCTTGCAAGCCACTGACCTTGTATGTACCAATGTATGATGATTCACAGGGATACATGTAGTATGGCTGTTTGTGTCTGTACTTTCTGTAAATTATATATACCTCTTCCTCTGATTTAAGAATATTCTCTACTAATGCAAATCCATCTCCAACCTCAATACAATTGTCTCCTTTCTTTGTGGACAAAGTAAACCGATGAGTGGAGACCTTCCTGTACTGTTGTGAAGAAGTAAACTGTGGGGGGACAGGCCCATCAGTGTGAATATTACGCAAAATTGGATCATCTGTGGGACATGGGGATCCAACATGTGGAATTTCAGACAACCTTTTCACTACCTGTTGTAGAGGCTGATGTGGCTTGCGTAGAAGATGCTTAATTTGTCCAAGATAGTTCTCAAAAGGGAATCCTGAGATATTATCTAGAGTGCCAAACGTCCTGTATTCCTCAGCCAAATGAATAAGCTGGTGTACATTGTACACAATTTCACCTCTTCCATACACTGTCCCAAAGTGTTCAACAAAAGAAACCATCAACTTGTGCGCAAAGGCCAACATTTCCTCAGAAATACTAGGGGACAGCAACAAGTACATTCCAACAGAAAACAACATGAAGTTGTCATACAGCTCACTGGGGAGGGAATCCTTCAAAACAACAGGACCCCAATACAACATGAAGGATCGCAACTCAGTAGCTTTCCAGCGATCTAACTCTGACAGTTCCCTTGGTTTACGGTTAAATTCACAAGGCATGTAGGGACGTAGCTTTAGCAGTTTACCTGAAATGGCTTGTACAGTTTTGGAAGGGACCCTTGTTGCCAAATTCTTCCCCTTTAACCATATATTAAGCAGTTTCCTTGTAACTCCGAGACAACAGAGATGCATGTAATCAGTTGGAAACATAGAAACCATCTTAACTAAACCTGTTAAAGGGCTCGTCCCATTGTGATGTGCCTCATCAACCATGTCTGAGAAACTGGAGTCTGTCCTAAGTCTGACTTTTGTTTCAGGATATGTCATTTTATTTCTCCATACACCCTCCTGAAAACACTTGTCACAACCAGAATAGCCATTAAATGCCTTGGTCTGCTTAATATAAGCTCTAGCCGGGGCATCACAAATGAAAGAAGAAATCTGTACATCAAATTGCTTGTCATTATAAATAATGCCATTAGACAGTACATTCTGAAGATCTTTGACAAACTGCTCTAGGTACTCAAAAACACTCTTTGGCTTGCTTAGACCACAAAAAATGCCAACAACAAATGGGGACTTTGTGTAGTCACATTTGAGACTTTCAAGTATGGGCCAAAACTGAAGTTTAGAACTTTTGAATAAAGGTAAACCATCTATATTAAACTGTAAATTAAGAGTTGTCAGAGTTGCCGGTAAAATCAAACATGCCAACCGTGAAAGCACCCCTTTGACTAAACCAAAATTATAGTATTCTCCCCCTTCAATCTTAGTGGTAGGCACATGTTTTTGTGTTCCTAGCAATGTTCTTCCATCTTTAGGAAGGGTGGGGTGAAACATCTTCAAAAAGGACAGCAAAGATGATAGTGCAACCAGAGAGACTGAATAGGATGTTGCCCAATATTTTAAACTTGTCATGAGGAAATCTTCATTATGCTCATCACTGTCAAAGACATGTTCAGGTTCAATTTCGTCATCCCCAGCTATACTTTCAAAATGTGCATTTGACTCACCTGGTGAGTCAATATTTTCACTTTGATCACTGATAGTTAGTGGTCTGTTTAGTGGCAAGTCTGAAGTTGATAAATCTAGTGGCTAGTCTGATTTAGTTGTTAAATCTAGTGGCAAGTCTGTCTTTGGTAAATCGAGCAGGCACTCAGTATAGGCTGTGACAGGATCTGTGTTCTCTAAAGAGTGATGGTTTGTCCTTGAATTAGCAGCAACAATTAACTTATAATCAGTGAGGATAGCCTGCTCTGTCTCTCTCACTAATTTGTTGACTCTACGTCTTTTAGCCCGAGAATAAGATGACATAGTGATGAGGTGCTGTAGTCAATGTAATGGTACATACATTGTGCTATTTACTTGGCTAGAACAGGTCTTTGCTTCAATTGCTGCAACGTGCGGCTTCTTGAAACTGGTACGTGATTCTGGAAAAAGAAAGAAAAAAGGGGGGAGGGTCGACATTAATGTGCTGCATTGCAATGTGCAAGGTGAAACGCTTGCATAATTCTACATTTTGATCAATATCAAGAGAGTCCATTATTATATTATTGTTATATTGTTCATTAGAAAATACCATGTATATAACCAAATGTCTAACTATATAGTCAATGTAATGGTACATAAATTGTGGTATTTACTTTGGCTAGAACAATTAAGTCTTTGCTTCAATTGCTGCAACGTGCGGCTTCTTGAAACTGGTACGTGATTCTGGAAAAAGAAAGAAAAAAGGGGGGAGGGTCGACATTAATGTGCTGCATTGCAATGTGCAGGGTGAAACGCTTGCATAATTCTACATTTTGATCAATATCAAGAGAGTCCATTATTATATTATTGTTATATTGTTCATTAGAAAATACCGTGCATATAACCAAACGTCTAACTATATACTATCTGTATGTCATGCATGTCCCTCCCTATGCCATAAATGTCATCATGTGTATGTCATAAATGTCACTATGAATTGAAAATGGGGGACCCTGATGTAAACGAGACAAAAACGTCTTTCTCTGGTCTGCATCCCCTTAACAATTGTGTGTATTGAGCCATATTGTATTGTACCCCTTCTGCAATCTGTTAAATAAAGTTTTCATTCATTCATTCAACATTAGCAGGACCAGTGGCACGCCAAACAGCCTGCAAACTACCTGGCGTTCTATCGCCATGCTCTAAGACAAACTCTAACCTTAACCAACTTAGAAAGAGTGCAAGGGGAGATGAAGCATATAGCGATATAAACATAGTCATAGCATCAAATTAGTATTTAGATAAGCCACAAAAAAAAATCACGTTATAAAAATAAGCAGTTTCTAAGAAAAAACGATTTGTTATGTGAAGCGCTTTATCAACATGGGCGCCGCCATTTTGTTTGGTGACATCACCCTCGCGGTGCATTTAGCTAGCTGGCTACCTAGCCGCAGCCGGGATTCAAAGCCAACTAACCGGCTAACCCAGCTCGCTAAATACTGCATGTAGCTAGCAGAACTGTAAAATTAGTTTGAACAGGAAATGATACCCAACGCACAGATCACTGTTATTTACTCCTTAAAGGTACATTTGGTATACTATCCTCCCGAGCCCCAAGATGGCGATTTAACTCGTTGCTGCTTAACAACAAGGAATTCATTACACAACTCAAAGAAGCTCTTATAGTATTCCAACGGGAGAATGCAAACTCGGTGCAAGACCCCAGAATAATATGGATGTCGGTAAAGGGAATGATCAAAGACTTCACGGATAGCTTTTCCTCTAAAATGCGCAAGAATCAAAGCACAAAACTGGATGAGCTGGAAACGCTTTACTCAACGTTATTTAATTCTCTGAAATACAACAACTCAACTCGACTAGAAAATCAAGTTAACGTACTAAAAATAGAGATCAATGCCATATACAGACAACAATCGGAAATACAAATACGCAGCACAAGACAACAGCAGTACTCCCATGGTTCCAAACCCAGCCACCTATTAGCCATGCGATTAAGAATTAATGCAACATTTGCAGATATAACTACCATTAGAGCACAACAAGTACTTGTAACAGATCCTGTAAAAATAAACGATACATTCAAAGTATTCTACTCCGGCTTATATAAATCAGAAATGACCTTCGATCAAAACAAAATGGACACATTTCTTAATCAAATTATTCTCCCTAAACTTTCAGAGGATGACGCTAAACAGTTAGAAATACCGATCACACTAGAGGAACTCAAGAAGGCCATAACCGCAATGAAAAGTGGTAAGGCTCCTGGAAGAGACGGTTTCCCATCAGAAATGTACCTTTCTTGTTGGGACATAATTGGCCCCTTATTACTAAATATGATCTTATACTCAGTCAAGGAGGGGAACTTCCATAAAAATGACAATATTGCACTCATAACAGTCCTCCTTAAAAAAGACAAAGACCCCAACGAGTGCGGTAGTTATAGACCTTTAAGCCTCCTCGGAACAGATATCAAACTGTACTCTAAGGTATTAGCCATCAGATTACAAAAGCATATGACGTCTTTAGTTCACCCGGACCAAACTGGCTTCATAGGAGGCCGCCTGATCACTGAGAACATAAGACGTATACTGCACGTACTTGATGCCGACAAGGAGGACACCATACCTAAGGCGATGCTGTCCCTGGATGCTATGAAGGCCTTTGACAGGCTGGAATGGTCGTATCTGTGGGCAGTGCTAGAAAGGATGGGGTTAGGAAAAGGATTCATCGATATGATTAAAGTATTATACAAAGACCCATCGGCCATGATTACAACAGGCACAATCATCTCTGAAATATTTCCGGTATCACGCTCTGCCAGACAGGGTTGTCCTCTTAGTCCCGGTCTGTTCAATCTATCATTAGAGCCTTTAGCACAATATATATGACAATCCCAATCCATAGAACCTATCGTAATCAAGGGCACACAACAAAAAATTTGTTTATATGCGGACGATGTAATATTGTTCATGAAAAACCCCAACACCACATTGCCTCATCTGCTCAAGTTGATTGAGGACTTTGGTGATTTATCGGGATTTAAGATAAATTGGCCGAAGTCGGCTTTCCTTCCACTTAACACCCCTGCAAAAAAAGATACAACCCTCCCAGGACAGATACCGATGGTAAAACATTTCAGATGCTTGGGAGTGGAAATATTCCCTACCATAAGACAAACGGTGAAGCACAACTACACAAAAATCCAAAACAAAATCAAAGACGACCTTGATAGATGGGCAAAACTTAAAAACACAGTACAAGCACGGATATCAATAGTTAAGATGGATGTACTACCTAAAATCAACTTCTTCTGTTCAATGCTACCGTTACCCCCTCCAGAGGGTTACTGGAAAAGATTACACTCCTCCACATACAAATTTATTTGGAATAACAAACCACCACGTATAAAAAGATCCACCGCACAGAGAAATAAAGCAGATGGTGGCATGGCATTTCCAGATTTTTTCCTATATTTTAAGGCGTACTCATTAAGTCCATTGACAACATGGTTTGACTCCCAAGCATTAGCATCTTGGAGAAAAATAGAAGAAAACATAGTAGCCCCACATAGACTGAAGGACATAGCATACACTAAACTACCAATCAAGCACTGTGAACGAAAATTTGGCCCCATAATTACTCATGCGATCCGGATATGGCGTGAATCACAAAAAAAAAATCCTAACCCACAAAAATGGCACAATCATACTCCCTTATTCAATAACAATGCTCTCTTAATTGGAAAACGACCTATAAGATTCCCTATATGGGAAGAGCAAGGCATACACTCATTAGGGGATGTTTTTAACAAACAGGGTTTTTGTAGTGATAAAGAAATACGCAAAAAATTTAATCTCACCAAGTCCACATGGCTTAGAGCTATGTTTGAAGTCTCACGGTGTTCCATTAGACAGACCAATTGAACACCACAGATACCACAAATTCTTCTACGCAAGAGAGACATCGAGAGGTTTTGTTTCAGAATTGTATCATCAATTACTAACGTCCTCGTATGAAACCCTCCAACTTGACTCTGTCTGGAGGAGGGATATACCAGACCTGGAAAATGACTTTGATTGGCAAGGAGCCTGGGCAAATGTCCGACTTACATCAAGGAACCCGGATCATCAACAAATCAATCTTAACTATATTCACAGGACATACTTGACTCCTATAAGACTGTGCCGAATGGGGCTCAAACAAGATTCCAAATGCACCCAATGTACAAATGGGGACGAAGGGACATTTATGCACATGTATTGGGACTGCTCACCAGTTAAGGCATTCTGGAAAGATGTGACCCAACAAATATCAAAACTCGTATCTTGGAATATACCTGTACACCCCTCGGTATTGCTGTTGAATGATGTTTTTGAGTTTGCAGTGAATCCACAGCTAAAGAGATTGGTTTTATCGGGTATCACAGTAGCCAAAAAGCTGATCGCATCACGCTGGTTTCAACCGGAAAAAATTTGCCGTAAAGTTTGGTTTCTTACATATCTCGATGTAATTTACCATGAAATATCTACAGCAAGAATTCTGGGTCTCAATGAATCCAAAATGTCAATGTGGTTAGAAGTGGTGGAGAGAATAAAAGCTAGCTTATAATGGTAGTGTCTGGTTAGGTGCGAGGGATAGTGGAGGTACTTCTCAAGGTGGGGTCCGGGAGGGGGGGGTTCGAGCTGAGCATATGTGTGTAGGTTTTTTTTTAGATAACAGGTATTATGGGTATATCTTATATAAGACAACTAACTAAAAGGTGATCTCATTGGATGTGCCCTGACAATTAATGCTTGTATATCTTATCGTGTGTTGTCATGTTTGTTTATATGTTTGTTTAAAAAATAATAAAAAAATAAAATACAAAAAAAAATTAGTTTGAACAGCCATACAAAAAGAAACACGCGGTCCCGTTGTCTGGTAGGCAACATTGCATTTACGGATCCACGTGTTTACTAGCTAGCCAGCTAGCGCGTGCTTCCTTGACTACTTCCTGTTCACCCAATAAGCATGCTTTTGATTGGCTGAGTCGCACAACGTCATTCAGTACCAACGCACGCAATTGGACCACGCAATTGCTATTCGTTTGGCGCTAGAATATTTACATCGAAATAACTTAAACAACCGTACGATTCCACTTGCACACTCTCCAGAGTTATATTAAGCACACGCTAACGAATATTCATGAATATTTATCTTAGTTGACGTATATATATATTTACCTACCAAACTGCAGCATAAGCACATGCACAACGCCGTCAAGATCCACTGGTCACACTCACAATAACGTTATTTTTCACGGGGGTGTGGCGCTAATGGGAGCGTCTTATGGAATTTCATTCACCTTTTCACGTTGACAGTTCACAGAGGTTGACAGTTCTCGGGGAGAGGGGGTGAGAGTTAAGAGAGCATATTTTCTTTTGACCGCAATAACGCAATACCGCAAAGTGCAAATCGTATTTTGTTTGTCTCATGATGAAGCGAAAGAATAAATGCCTTAAAAGTATTTCCTGGACGTGGAACGGAGTTATTTCATGTCACGCGTCAATTGTTTGAACTCCTCCGCTCAGCCCCTCGGCAGGTCTGTCTATTACAGTCTACTGCCGCAACATAGTCAAAAGAAAATTAAGCAAGCAAACAAAAGCGTTGATAAGAAGGACATCAACAATATTGACATTACGGATTCCTCGAGTTGCCTCGGGGCGCTGATCTTGAGGGCATCACTGAGACGCTTGGATCATCGCTGCATTGGAGGAGCGTGCCATCACTTCTGAAAGCCTGACACGCAGACCAGCAATAAGAAGCTAAGTAAATTGTTTTATTCAACTGTGAAGCCATTCGTGTTAAAGAACACAGTGTGAATTAGTTACTTTGCTTGTCCATTGGGGATCGGTTTGTTGACTGGCTGCGTCGTCTTGCGCTCATGGACGTTGCGCGGCCTAAGCGGCAGCTAATTGATTGATGGTGTTGTGGCTGAGTAGTCGTTAACACAGCAGGAGACGATATTTCCAATTTCAACAAGCAATTTATTTAAGGAAAGAAAGTTTAACAGCAGAGCTATGGATCTAGCAGACGGTCACCACAGCTGAACAAAAACACTCTAACTTCCCAAACCCCCGTGCCCCCCAGATAATACCTTCCCAGCCCTGCCCCAACATGACAGATATGATGACGTGACATATTATATCAGATATGACATGACGTACATTAAGATGACACATAGATTTAACATCGAAGAGAGATAAAGCTGGAGTCTGGAGTCAAGATTAGTGAAAGAGAAAATGAGTGTGTGTGTATGTGAGTGAGTGAGATGTGTGTGTGTATGAGTGTGAAAGAGTATATGTGTGTGTGTGAATGTGAAAATGAGTGTGTGTGTGTGTGTGAATGTGAAAATGAGTGTGTGTGTGTGTGTGTGAATGTGAAAGAGTATATGTGTGTGTGTGAAAGAGAGAACAAGATGTGATGTACAAGATTAAAAGAACAAGATGTGATGTACTCGAAATGTCTATCTGTCCCTATCTGTCCCATACTTAAAGTTGTTTTAAGAACATCAGCCGGACTGTCGCCCTAGTGTCTTTCAGCACTGCTAATTGACTTATATTAAACTAGTCCACCCTATATACACATTTTCCACAACAATGGATTGATTGTTCATTAAAGAGGACTGTGGATTATTGAATAATTGCACCTGAGCACATTGAAAAATGGCATCGGGAGGATCAACTGTTGATACTAATGGCTCATCAAAAACGGATGGGAAGAAAAGAGAAATTAAACTCACTGCCAAAGGCATGGCCTATAAATAGGAGACACTTCATAGTGAACGTCACGCAAATGTTCGCAAAATGAAAGGTCTTATGAAGGTATTAAAGCAGCTTATGGACGATAATGACAATGCTTCACAGGTGCAGTCTGAATTGGACAATTTGAACCAAATGGTTGAAGATACCACTCTGTTACACAAATCCGTAATCTCTTTAATTTCTGAAGAGGAACATGAAAAACAAAACGAATGGTTTGAAACAATATTAAAATGCAAAAAGGGATTCATGGATGATGTAATGCAGTGGCTTTCTGAAACTGGGAGACAAAAATACAGTACAAGTGCCAATGTTTGTGTACATGATTCCCCCATACCTGTAACACAGCAAGTAACTCCTGTTGAAATACCTGATGAACACTGTGATGTAATTAAAGCTGATGATGATGAAATCAAACCAAGTGACAGTGTGTCAAATTCTGGAAGCAGAGGTTCAGCCTATCGAAGCTCTGCTGGGCCTAGGTCTAACATCTCAACCACGTCTTCCGCACGCAAAGCTGAATCTGACATGGCCGCTCTAATTGCAAAACAAAGGCTATTAAAAGATAAGCACGCAATAGAGCAAGAGGAAGAAGAAGAAGAGGAGCTGCTAAGGAAGAAAATGGTACAATTAAGAACGCAGGAAGAAGAGCAAGAGGAACAGCTAAGGAAGAAAAAGGAGGAACTAAGAAAGAAGAAGGAGCAACTTGAACTTGACATGGAAATAGCTTCAGCAGCGGCTAAAGTCAATGTGCTAAGAGGCTCTGGAGGATCTCGTATTTCAACTAATATGTCTGTTGTATCTGATGGCATGAGCTCTTATTTACGAAGAGGACAAAGGAATGTTCAGACACTCAGTACTGAAGCACAAACCGCTACAACCACAGATCAGAATCTACAACCACAACCCGAATTGTCAAGACACACAGGGGTCAAGGGACAAAGGACGTTACAGTGCCCTCAAGCACAGCCACGGATTCAGCACCAAAGCGTTCACCCTGCACCACAACAAACATTCAGCAGCAGCAACATAATCACTGTTTTAGAGAAACAGAATGAAATAACAGCTTTGCTAGTCCAACAACAGTCTCTTTCATTCTTGCCTAAAAGAGACATTCAAATTTACGATGGTGACCCTTTACATTTTCACACCTTCATAAAGTCATTCGAGCACAGCATTGAACAGAAGACTGACAACCATATGGACTGCCTGTACTTCCTTGAACAGTTCACTAGGGGGCAGCCTCGTGAGCTTGTCAGAAGCTGTCAGCATATGGCTCATGACCGAGGGTATGTGAAAGCTAAGGCTTTGCTACATGAGCACTTTGGGAATGGACATAGAATTGCTTCTGCCTACATGGGAAAGGCTCTTTCATGGCCACCAATAAAATCAGAAGATGTCAGAGCTCTGCAAGCATACAGTCTCTTTTTGAGAGGATGCTGCAACGCCATGGAAGAAGTGGAAATGATGTACGAGTTGGAAATGTCTGCCAACATGCTAGCCATCATTAGAAAATTACCTTACAAGCACAGGGACATATGGAGAACTGTGGCCTGTGACCTGCAGGAAAGGCGTGGCCATAGAGCTAGATTTCCTGACATTGTTGACTTCGTTGAACGACAGGTGAAAATTGCAAGTGATCCAGTGTTTGGCAATATACAGGACACACCATCAGCAGCAGCACCTAAGGATGTGAGGAAGTCCAGCAATCAACCATATACAAGGGCAAAGGAAAGTAGCTATGCTACCACCATTGCAACAATTGAAAGGAAAGAGGGACCTGGAACAAAGATGGAGAGAAGTTCATCTGGTACAAGGTCTTGTTGGTTCTGTGGAGGTGGACACACATTGGATATGTGCTTTCTATTGGAAAGGAAGGCGCATAGCGAGAAGATTGATTTCTTGAGGGATCATAATTTGTGTTTTGGCTGTTTGTGCATTGGGCACATAAGTAAAGAATGTAGGCACCGCCTCTATTGCAAAATATGCAATCTCAGACACCCTAGCATACTTCATATCTACCAAAGAGAGAAAGTAACCGATCAAAGGCCAGCCAAAAGATAATCGGAGACAGCAATGGGCAGTGCTCCGATCTCTGTACAATCCAGTGGTCTTACAGGGGCCGGTGAGCAGGACTGTACACTCTCTATAGTACCAGTACAGGTCAAATCTAAAAAGGGACATGTTACAATGATTACCTATGCCTTCCTGGATCCCGGTAGCTCAGCATCTTTCTGCACTGAGCGGCTGATGAACAAGCTGAACGTCACCGGAAGAAGAACAAGCATTCTCCTTCGGACTATGGGCCAGGAGAAAGTGGTTAGAAGCCACGTTGTTTCTGATCTGGAAGTGGCTGCACTAGACAGTGACTTGTTTTGTGAGCTGCCTGACATTTACACACAGGAAAGCATGCCAGTCCACAGAGGCAACATTCCAAGACAGAAAGACCTTCAAAGATGGCCTCACTTGGAACATGTTTACATTCCTGAGATTGACTCTGGGATAGACCTGTTGATAGGAACCAACGTTCCCAAGGCATTGGAGCCATGGCAAGTTGTTCGGAGTGTGGACAAGGGTCCATACGCAGTCAAGACTGTGTTAGGTTGGACTGTGAACGGACCCCTCAGAGGAAGTGGAAATAATGAAACAACTTGTGGACAGCCAGATATCACAGTCAAAAGGATCTCAGTTGCGAGCCTTGATGAACTATGGAGGCGGCAGCTAACGGTTGACTTCCCTGAATGCAGTCAGGATGAGCAGACAGGGTTGTCAAGAGAAGACTGTCACTTCATGGAGTGTGTTACAAAGTCTGCTAAATTGATGAACGGCCATTACAGTATTGGCTTACCTTTGAGGGAAAAGGATGTAAAGATGCCAAACAACAGGAAAGTGGCAGAACAGCGTACCCTAAGCCTCAAAAGGAGGTTTGATAAAGATGCTTTATTTCATGCCGATTACACTGCCTTCATGAATGACATAATTTCCAAGGGCTACGCAGAGGAGGTGCCGGCTGAGGATCTGGAACGCAGCGACTCCAAGGTATGGTATATACCACACCATGGTGTATACCACCCAAAAAAGAAAAGGATCAGGGTCGTATTCGACTGTGGAGCAACATTCCAGGGAACAACGTTGAATGCACAGCTCCTACAGGGACCAGATCTTACCAGCACACTGATTGGAGTCATGACCCGATTCAGAAAGGAGCCTGTTGTACTCATGGCAGACATTGAGGCCATGTTTCACCAGGTCAAAGTACCAGCTGAGGATGCAGATCTATTGAGGTTCCTCTGGTGGCCGAATGGAGACCACAATCAGAACCTTGTAGAGCACAGAATGGTCGCACATTTATTCGGAGCTACATCCTCGCCAAGCTGTGCAAGCTTCGCCCTCAGGAAGTGTGATCAGCAACAGAAGGACAGTGTTGGCTGCTATACCCACCCAAGATAGAGGGAAGGAAGTGAAAGATCTGGACTTGGACACAGACGCACTCCCCATGGAGAGAGCACTTGGCGTGCAGTGGTGCGTTCAGTCTGACACCTTTAAGTTCAAGATCATGATCAAAGACAGACCCTTAACCAGAAGAGGGATCCTCTCCACAGTCAGTTCAATTTATGACCCCTTAGGAATCTTGGCACCCGTGGTCTTATCCGCCAAAAAGATCCTTCAGGAGTTGTGCAGGAAAGAACTTGGCTGGGATGATGCTATACCAGCTTCAGCCGCACAGGAGTGGACATGTTGGCTGAAGGATCTCCATCTGCTTGAGGATTTTAAAGTTGACAGATGCCTGAAACCGCTGGATTTCGGGGAAGTGACCTCTGCTCAGTTACACCACTTTGCAGATGCAAGCGAAAATGGCTATGGAACAGTGACTTACCTGTTACTGCATAACGGCCACAGACAAACACACTGTGCTTTCATAATGGGGAAAGCCAGAGTGGCCCCACTGAAAACGATCACTATCCCTCGCATGGAGCTGACTGCAGCCACGGTTGCAGGTCGTATGGACAAGATGTGGAGGAAGGAGCTGCAAATGCCACTTCAGGACTCAATCTTTTGGACAGATAGTACTTCTGTACTGAAGTACATCAGGAATGAGACCTCCAGGTTTCGAACTTTCGTAGCCAACAGGGTTTCAGAGATACTCAATGTATCAAAACCGTCTCAATGGAACTATGTGAACACCTCAAGCAATCCGCAGATTCAGCCTCCAGGGGACTCAAAGTGGAGTCGTTTCTGAAAGATGACACCTGGTTGTCTGGGCCTCCGTTTCTCATTGGGCCTGAAGAGGACTGGCCTGTAAGCCCAGATGACTCTGGAAGTATCTCCTCAGATGACCCTGAGGTCAAGATAAGTTTGATGGTGAATGCCGTGCAGGCCGAAGAGGAGATTGATTCAGTAACCCGCTTGATTAATCACTTCTCCTCTTGGATTCATCTGAAGAAGATTGTTGGTTGGCTCCTTAAGTTTAAGAGCCTGCTACTGTGTCTTAGTAGGAAGAGGAAGCAATTAAACGAGACTCTTGCCCAGTCTGGCTTGGATAAAGTCCAACAGGAAAGAGAGATGAAGAAAGAAATGCAGAGTATCAAGACTCATGCCGTCAGTGAATCTCTCTCAATTGAGGAACTCAGGGGAGCAGAGATGGAGATTATCCGCTTCTGTCAAAGGAAGAGGTTTCCAGATGAGTTCAACAGCTTACGAAGAGGAGACACTGTGAGAAGGACAAGCCACATCTACAAGCTCAATCCATTTCTTGAAGACGGTGTTCTGAGAGTTGGAGGACGACTTAGTAGATCATGTATGCCTGAAGAGTCTAAGCATCCTGCCATATTGGCAAAAGATCTTCATATTTCGGATCTCATTCTTCGGCACATACATCAAGAAGTGGGACATGGTGGTCGTAACCACATGTTATCTAACCTGCGCCAAAGATATTGGATCCCTGGTGCTAGCGCAGCTATAAGGAAAGTCCTGTCCAAGTGTGTTGCTTGTCGGCGACTGCATGCAGCTCCAGGGCGCCAGCAGATGGCAGACTTACCGCTGGAGAGAGTTTCTCCAGATGAACCTCCATTCACTTGTGTAGGAGTTGATTATTTTGGACCCTTCGAAGTTAAGCGAGGAAGGAGTGTAGTGAAGAAGTATGGAGTTCTCTTCACATGTTTATCCATAAGAGCCATCCACATTGAAGTGGCATCATCATTGGATACAGACTCCTTTATCAATGCTCTTCGACGCTTCATAGCAAGACGTGGACAAGTCCTGGAATTACGCTCAGACAACGGAACCAACTTTGTTGGAGCTGAGCGTCAGTTGAAGGAGGCAATGGAACATTGGAATCTTGCTCAAATTAACAACACTCTCCTTCAGAAAGGCATCAAGTGGGTTTTCAATCCCCCTACTGGATCACATCATGGAGGAGTATGGGAGAGACTGATAAGGTCTGTGAGGAAGGTCCTGAACTCTTGCCTGAAGGTGCAAAACCTCGATGAAGAAGGTCTTCACACAGTCCTTTGCGAAACAGAAGCTATCATCAACAGCCGTCCCATTACTAAAGCATCTACTGACCCTAACGATTTGGAAGCCCTTACTCCTAACCACCTTCTGCTGCTTAAAACCATGCCATCTTTGCCACCAGGACAGTTTCAGAAGGAGGATATATATGCTCGTCGCAGATGGAAACAAGTGCAGTATATTTCTAACTTATTCTGGAAAAGATGGGTCAAGGAATACCTACCTCTACTGCAGGAACGTCAGAAGTGGTCAAGTGTCGAGCGCAACTTCATTGTTGGCGATATTGTGCTCATAATTGATGACTCGGCACCTCGCAACTCATGGCTTACAGGAAGGATTGTGAAAGCTATCCCAGATAGAAGAGGACTTGTCCGTCAAGTACAGATAAAGACGAAGACCAGCTATCTGGACAGGCCTATCACCAAGGTTTGCCTTCTACAGGAAGCGGAAGAGCCATGAGGACATCAGATGTTCATATTCATTGAACCCCATAGACTGACACATAGATACACACCCATAGACTGACACATAGACATACACCCATAGACTGATACATAGATATACACCCATAGACTGATACATAGACATACACCCATAGACTGATGCATAGATATACACCCATAGACTGATACATGGAGACGTGCACCCATAGACTGATACATGGAGATATACACTCATAAACTGACTTTGCCACTTTGGATTACAGTTTTTTGTTTTTTCTGACTTGACTGACCTAGCGATCATAAAGATCCCTCCTTAAGGCTATGTGCTAGTAACCTCTGGCCCTAGGATACGATTAAGAAAGAAGAAAAGGACATTTGCGAGAAAATTATTTAAAAAAAAATCGAAAAAAAAAAAAACTTGTCAATAATTGTGCCTTATTTAATGTTTTTCTTGTATGCTCCTACATGATTTACAATTGTGTAGTTGTTACATGTGAATAATTAGGGGCCGGTAACCAAAGAAGCTATTGTTTGAGTAATTAGGGGCCGGTAACGAAAAATAACTATTGTTTGAATAATTTAATGTTTTTTCTTGTAGGCACCTACATATTTTACAATTGTGTAATTATTATATTTGAATAATTAGGGGCCGGTATGTAGGCGCCGTAATGGAGGTCTCTTTATTATGATTCAGTATTCTAGTTTTGTTGTATTATTAGTTGTACTGTCACTTTAGGTGGTGGGCGTGCTCACGGGGGTGTGGCGCTAATGGGAGCGTCTTATGGAATTTCATTCACCTTTTCACGTTGACAATTCACAGAGGTTGACAGTTCTCGGGGAGAGGGGGTGAGAGTTAGGAGAGCATATTTTCTTTTGACCGCAATAACGCAATACCGCAAAGTGCAAATCGTATTTTGTTTGTCTCATGATGAAGCGAAAGAATAAATGCCTTAAAAGTATTTCCTGGACGTGGAACGGAGTTATTTCATGTCGGGCGTCAATTGTTTGAACTCCTCCGCTCAGCCCCTCGGCAGGTCTGTCTATTACAGTCTACTGCCGCAACAGATAGGGTCTGTGTCGAAGGGACGCTGTAAAAGGACACAACTAGTCCTATGTAGTAGCCACTAGCAGTAGCCTGTTGTACAGAGGGACCAGCGTGTCTTCAGTAGCTGTCGGCGTGCGCCGTGCAGCACTACAGAGCGGAGCGAGACACTCGGATCCACCACAGCGGAGCATCTGGTCTGCAGGAGCAGACTGGTGGCGCAAATCGGACCGGGCAGCGTCTTCCCGCCCTCATCACCACGCAGCGGTCTACTACTCCTCGTTACAGAACCCATCCGGGTTCTTTCTCACCACCAGGATTACTAACTCTCTCCACCTCTCTCATACTGCAGAGGGAATTGTTCCTCTGCTGCAGTGGTAACCGCGGCAACATTTGGCCAGAACACTTTAATAGAACCAATTGGGCGCCCATCTAAATTTAGTTATAGTATTTAATTAGGCATTGTGTAAAGTGATAATAATATTTGTATGTATGTTTTTTCCCCTTTTTGCTTATATAAAAATGGCATTATGATTCAAACAGTTTCCTCGCTCTTTCTAGTTTAGGTGACTCCATTTTAAGTTATTCACTCAGTTGTGTATTTGGTACAATTAGTTTAAGAGTTAAGGCATCCTACCACACCCCCTAAGGTGAAATTTATATACAGTCCTCTAAGCTCCAGCACAATTTGGTCCTTCGAGCCGGAGTAAACCAGATAGGATGTCACGAAAGAGCGAGGCAGGTTCAAAAGGTTCCCCCCCCCCCCCCCACCCTGAAGGGAAGACACGTGCTCCTAGGGAGCGTAGATTACCCTCCCGACTAGATGACTGTGTCCTGGGTACACCCAGTAGCCCTAGTTCGGAGAGCAATCAGCATGTGCTTAACACATCAGCTGACCGGACAGTAGGGGACTTTACAACCCAGACAGCAGGCACACCCCAGCCAGTAGAGGGTGCTGCTGCCACACCGCAGTTAGATCAGACGGCAGGCACACCCCAGCTAGTAGAGGGTGCTGCTGCCACACCGCAGTTAGATCAGACTCTGAGAACAGAGTCAGACCCGACTGACACCCCCCAGCGGCCTGAAGAGAAGAAGAGACACCAGGTGGCAGTCCCGTGTAGTAAAGACATAACTACCTTCTCGCCACTGAATACCGCCAACCAAGATGAGTTTGATCAAGATGAGCCTGATAAAGAAGAGGAGCGTGACTCCGCTGAAAACGACTCGCAACCTGGAGAGGATATCAATCCCCCAGACAGAGTGGAGCCACGCGGCGGGCAGGACTTCAATCACTTCCAACCGGGAGAGTTCTTCCTAGACACTCGAAGAACTGGTAGGCCCCCCAGCAGATCACAGAGCAGAGGGAGCGTTACAAGCCAAACAGAACTCATGTTCCAATGCATGCAACAACAACGCGAAGATGCGCTCGCAAGAGAGGCTCAACGACGCCAAGATGCACTCGCAAGAGAGGAGTGGCTCCAACGAGATGCGCTTGACAGAGAGAGAAGATCCGCGGAAGCACTGGAGCGGGAGCGCGATTGAGCGGCAGCCCAGGCCTTGGAGTACACCCGGCTCGCTACCGCCCAACTGCAATCGGCCTCTGCCTCCAGGCAATCATCAAGAGCATCCACTAGGAATAACTCACCCCAGGGCCGCCAGCCTGAAAGGGAGGAGCACCCGGCTACGTATCCCCGACCCCGAAGAGGGGACAAGGCCGACTCCGAAGACCTGGAAAGGCGACTGGCTCGTCTGCAGGAGGAATATATGGCACCAGGAGAGGTGCCACCCCCCTCTCAATGTGAGCGGCTACCCGCCACACACAGAGCAACCTCCAGATCCCATCAACATTGGCCCGCAACTACACCGGCCCCTAGGTACGACCCGCTCCCACAGCGCCCACCAGGGAGCGCCATCCCCTTCTTCAAAGACAATTCTAGAAGCCAGTACCATGACATGAGGATGTGTCTGGAGTTCCTCCTGGGCGCCGCCAACCACAGCGAGCAACAGAAGTTCCTCGAGCTGTCTATGCACTGTACGCTGCCTGCGGCCAAGCTCATATGCACTGCCAACGCATACTCCCCCACCCCCTATACTTCGTCTCTCCAGGCCCTGGACGAGCGCTGGGGACGCCCGTGGGACCACATATTGGATGAGATCCATGAGCTGGGACTAATGGCAGACATAAAGGACGACCAGGCCCTGGACGCATACTCCTTGAAGGTACAGGCTCTGGTGAGCCTGCTGACGTTTCAAGGAGCCGCCGGCCGCACTGAGCTCTATGCAGGCTCCAATGTAGAACGCTTCGTCAGGAAGCTTCCAAAGGAAAGGGAAGAGAGGTTCCGACGGAAACATGAGCGTCTCCACCCCCAACAGCCACTGTCTACCCTGATGGAGCTCTCAGAGTTCCTGAAGTCGGAGATGAGGCACATCCGTCTCCCCAAGCGGGAAGAGCCGAGAGGCAATGGACGCAGTGGACGAGACAAGTCCGACCGAACGGGGCGGCCCGTTAGGGTGCTGACCACCATACATGAAACCACATCAAAGGAGCACCAAGGGCCCCCGAAAGGCCAACGAGGCTTCTCCTCCCAGAAGAAAGGAGAGAAGAAGACTCCGCCGCCATGCCAGTGCTGCACAGAGGTCCACTGGCTAGACAACTGTCCTGTGTTCAAAGAGAAGACTACAGAAGAAAAGAAACAGTGGATAATAGAGAATAAGCGGTGCTGGAAGTGCGCCCGTGAGCACAGAGCAAAGGACTGCACCCTCAAGGGACCCTGCAGACAGAGCGGGTGCGGCCGAAGGAAGTCTTCAAGGTGAGCCGCGTATTCACAGCTGCCGGGTTGTGCCTCTCCAGTTACGGCTACCCGATGGAGTCCCTCATGAAGAGGTACCCACATCTCTGTAATCTGGGGATCAACGCTGCGATGGAGGTGAAGCCCACCCTCCTGCTCGGCTCCAATAATGTGAACCTCACTTTACCCAAGCACATCTTCCAGGGTCCACCCGGATGTCCCGTCGCCCTGGTGACTCCGCTGGGCTGGACCCTGCAGGGCCCCATCAGTCTAAGAAATCTGAACGCCCGTCAGACCCACTGCCTCTTCATTGGAGCGGGGCACGAAGACGAGGCACTGCTGGAGAATGTTCAGAGGTTATGGCAGCTGGACATTGCTCCATACAAAAACGAGAAGATACACACTCGCTCCAAAGAAGATAAGGCAGTGATGGATATTCTCCAAGCCAAGGCCAAGCGTGTCTGCGTGCGCGGTGTCCTCATATACGCCACACCACTCTTGAGAAGAGAGCCCATGCCGACCTTCAAGGTTCCCCCAGGAGTAGCGAAGCCGTGTCTGCTTAGCACTGAAAGAAGACTCAGCAGAGACCCCGAGACGGCTGCCGCCTACGCCACAGAAATGAGCAAGCTCATAGAGTCTGGACTCGTCAGGAGGCTGAAGCCTGAGGAGGCGGAAAGGAGTACAGAGTCATGGTACCTTCCACACCATAACGTGAAGCACAACAGAAAGAACAGAGTGGTATTTAATTGCAGCTTTCAAGTGCGCCAGCAGAACCTCAACCGCTATCTCCTGCCCGGTCCGACTCTGACCCCTCCTCTCCTCTGAGTCATGGTGCGCTTCCGACGACAGAAGACCGCCATCAGTGGAGACATCAAACGCATGTTCCACCAGGTGTGTTTGCTCGACGAAGATAAGCCACTCATGAGGTTCTTGTGGAGAGAAAACCCAGACGACCCGGAACCGTCCATCTATCAGTGGGAGGTGCTGCCCTTCGGGACGACCTGCAGCCCGTGTTGCGCTACCTACGCCCTGCAGCTTCATGTCGACGACGGCGCCGCACCCCCCGGAGTCTCCGATGCTGTCCACCACAGTTTCTATGTGGACAACTGCCTCCACAGCGTGGAGACCGCGGAAGAGGCCTACAAGCTGGTGCATGACATATGCACCTTCCTGGCCACCGCTGGCTTTGAGGTCCGCCAGTGGGCCACCAACGACCCTGAGGTCGTCCGAGACCTCCCAGACGAAGCGAAGGCTGACAGCAGCGAGACCTGGCTCTCCCAGTCAAGTGAGGATGCCCAGGAAATGACTCTGGGTCTCCTCTGGCGTTTCAAGTCTGACACCCTGTGTTACCGGCAAAAGAAAATCGAAACTCGCCATTACGTAACCAGGAGGTCGATCTACAGTACTCTGGCGAGTCAATATGACCCGTTGGGTTACATCAACCCCTACACGACTCGTGCCAAGGCTCTGGTCAGCGAGCTGTGGACTGAGGCGAAGGGATGGGATGACCCCCTACCAGAGACACTCGGGGCGAAGTGGAAGAAGTGGGAAGAAGAGCTCCCCACCCTCCAACAGATAGAGTTCCCCAGGAGCTATTTTCCCTCGAGCGTCTGTCTGACCGGCAGCCAGCTCTCCCTTCATGTATTCTGTGACGCGTCTGAGAAGGCATATGGTGCAGTAGCGTACCTGCGCGCAGTAGAGCCCGACGACACAGTCCACGTGTCCTTCATTCTTGCACGCTCAAGAGTTGCACCCAAGAAGCAGCAATCCATTCCCCGGCTGGAGCTCTGCGCAGCTCTAAGTGGAGCCCAGTTGGGAAAGATGCTGAAGGAAGAGCTGCACCTCCCCCTTCACGCGGTGTCGATGTGGTCCGACTCCACAACAGTCATCCAGTGGATCCAGTCGACTTTGTGCAGATATAAAGTATTCGTGGGAACAAGGGTGACCGAGATCCAAGAGCTTGTGGGGATCAGCTGCTGGCGATACGTTTCGACAGAGGTCAACCCGGCGGACGTGATCACCAGAGGTGCAACCCTCGAGGAATTAGCACGTCCCAACCTCTACCACCGTGGACCCGACTACCTACGCAAGCCAGAAGAAGACTGGCCTTCTCCTCCGAACTTGGAGAACGCAGAGGTGGAGGTGGAACTTAAGAAGTCCATCTTCTGCGGCCTCACCGGACTCCAAGACCCTTCAACCACCGACGGTCCCAAGGTTGAGGATTGCCAGACCCTAGAAGAGCTCCAAGTACGTACCTTCCACCACCGGAACCCCAGTCCCGGAGACCCGACCCCCCTCAGCGCCGACGACTACGCCGCAGCTGAGATCATGTTGCTGCAGAGGGTGCAGCGGGAGGTCTTCCAGATCGAGATGGCGTGCTTGGGACGGAAGATGGAGCTACCAAGAGACAGCAAGCTGAGGCTACTGGCCCCCGAACTGGACGAGAAAGACCTCATACGTGTCGGAGGCCGCCTACGACAGGCTCAGGGCCTCACCGAGGACAGCAAACACCCCATCCTACTCGCCTCGAAGCATCCGGTGACTAACTTGGTGATTCGTCACTATGACACAAAATTTTATCACCCTGGAGCGGAGCGGCTCTTCACGGAGCTCAGGAGAAGGTTCTGGATACTTTGCGGCCGGGAGGCTGTGCGGCGTTACCAACGGTCATGCACAGACTGCCAAAAGCTCAGAGCCCAACCCATCATGCCACGAATGGCTGACCTCCAATCCTGCCACCTCCGTCTCCAAGAAGCGCCCTTCCACAACACGGGCATGGACTGCTTCGGGCCCTTCACCATCAAGGCGGAGATCGGGAGAGCAACTGGTAAGAGATGGGGAATCATCTTTAAGTGCCTCACCACGAGAGCCGTCCATCTCGAGGTGCTGGCTGAAATGACAACAGACAGTTTCCTCCAGTCATTCCGTCGATTTACTGGAAGGAGAGGGCGACCCCATACCTTATGGTCTGATCACGGGACGAACTTCAAGGGAGGAGAAGCTGAACTCATCAAGAGTTACCACCAGATGAGTGAGGAGTTGAGGGACGAGCTGGCCTCCCAACAGGTCACCTTCTCCTACAACCCTCCAAATGCACCCCACTTCGGTGGAACGTGGGAGAGAGAGGTCAAGTCAGTAAAGGCTGCTCTAGCAGCCGCGCTCAGAGGACAGGTTCCTAAGGCAGAGGTCTTCAACACCGTGCTGGTGGAGATTGAAGCCATTCTGAATTCCAAGCCACTGGGGTACGTCAGTAGCGACGCGGCCAATCTCGACCCCATAACACCCAACAGCCTTTTGATGGGGCGGCGAGACGCGGCCCTTCCCTTTGCGGTCTACGCCTCCACCGAGATCATCGGCAGAAGACAATGGAGGTATAGTCAGGTTTTAGCCAACCAATTCTGGAAGAGGTTCACCACCGAATATCTCCCATCGCTGCAAGGCCGCCGCAAGTGGATCACTGAAAGAGGCAACCTAGAACCAGGAACCCCAGTCATGATCGTGGATCAGGCGCTCCCCCGAGCCCGCTGGCTCACCGGAGGGGTGAAGAGTGTGGTAAAAGGGCAAGACGGAAGAGTCCGCTCGGCTATCGTGGATGTCGGAGGAAGAACATACCACAGACCAGTGGCTCGACTGATCCGACTACCCCCGTACTCTGACTCTGACTCTGATCAGCCTGAGTGACTACTAGACATTCAGCAGACCTCAGTACTGATTATCGCCGCAAATCAGGGTGCGGCTGTGCTGAAGGGTCTGCAATTAGGTAAAATTAGACCTAAGATTATCCCCTTTTAAGTTCACCAACCTGTTTAATATGTGGGAGTTATTATTTTTATTATTTACCACATAATGTTACACTGTCTGCCTACTGCTGGCATCTCAGGTTATATGACAGTGCTGCCATCTAGTGGGCCAGAGGTGGTAGTGTTCCAGCGTAAGTGCGTCACTTCCTGTAGAGCTTGAACTGACGTTGAACTTGCCCAGACTTGTTAGAGAACCAGACGGGAGAAATGCATCCAGCGTTGGTAACGTTATAGTTTGACGGTGACCAAGGATGTAAAGTTGCTTACCAAGCGGACATTATACCACCAAGAGAGAGTGAGTTTTTAGTAACCAGCTAATTCGATGTTTAGTAAACGTCTGGGATTAGCACATTACAGCGGACTATAGTATTCCCCATTTATTGTTAACAGTTAGCCGAAGCTAGCTAGCTCAGAGCTAATACCTAACATAGCTCCAGCTCATGCGTTGATAGCTGCTCTATACTGGACATATCAGACGATAATAACACAGACCAGAGGACATTTAGATAGGGTCTGTGTCGAAGGGACGCTGTAAAAGGACACAACTAGTACTATGTAGTAGCCACTAGCAGTAGCCTGTTGTACAGAGGGACCAGCGTGTCTTCAGTAGCTGTCGGCGTGCGCCGTGCAGCACTACGGAGTGGAGCGAGACACTCGGATCCACCACAGCCGAGCATCTGGTCTGCAGGAGCAGACTGGTGGCACCAATCGGACCGGGCAGCGTCTTCCCGCCCTCGTCACCACGCAGCGGTCTACTACTCCTCGTTACAGAACCCATCCGGGTTCTTTCTCACCACCAGGATTACTAACTCTCTCCACCTCTCTCATACCGCAGAGGGAATTGTTCCTCTGCTGCAGTGGTAACCGCGGCAACGTTTGGCCAGAACACTTTAATAGAACCAATTGGGCGCCCATCTAAATTTAGTTATAGTATTTAATTAGGCATTGTGTAAAGTGATAATAATATTTGTATGTATGTTTTTTTCCCCTTTTTGCTTATATAAAAATGGCATTATTGTGAGGTTCGCCTCTTCCCTGGACCTTTAATTCCTGTTCCCTGGACCTTTTATTCCCTGTCTCCTCACCTCACCAGCCCCCACCCTCGCGTTGTCGTTACTGTGAGGTTCGCCTCTTCCCTGGACCTTTAATTCCTGTTCCCTGGACCTTTAATTCCCTGTCTCCTCACCTCTCCAGCCCCCACCCTCGCGTTCGTTTACTCTCGTCTGCTCTTCAGCAGCCCACACCCTTGGACTACCTTTCATTATGTGTTTGATTGGTCCGTGCCGAACACACACTTCTAGTCAAGTATCAATTACCATCACGCACCTGATGTGTGTTCTAATTAGCGCCCCAGTGGGCTTTAAATACCTGGATCTCCCCCCCAGTCCTTGTCGGGTCGTTCTCTATCTGTAAGCTCCTACGGGAGATTCTCTATCTGTATCTGTTTCTGTAATCTGTATGCTGGTTCATCTCCGGCGTGAGACGAGGTGCCAGCCTTCGCCACCTGTCGCCGTTTGCCTGGAGTGGGACACAGCCTGCGCTCTCTAATTCTCTACGGGAGGTATTCCAGTGTTCCACTCCAGACCCCGCGCAGACGCGCTCCTACAGCAGATGCGCACCTACAGCAGACGCGCTCCTACAGCAGACGCGCTCCACTCCAGACCCCGCGCAGATGCGCTCCTACAGCAGACGCGCTCCCACAGCAGATGCGCTCCACCCCAGACCCCGCGCAGATGCGCTCCTACAGCAGACGCGCTCCTACAGCAGACGCGCTCCTACAGCAGATGCGCTCCACCCCAGACCCCGCGCAGATGCGCTCCTACAGCAGACGCGCTCCTACAGCAAACGCGCTCCACCCCAGACCCCGCGCAGATGCGCTCCTACAGCAGACGCGCTCCTACAGCAGACGCGCATCGCTCTCTAATTCTCTACGGGAGGATGCGTCTCTCCGAGCCGGCGCGCTCTATGAGCCGGCGCGCTCTTCAAGCCGACGCGCTCCACTCCAGACGTCTAGCCTGCGCACTCCTACTCCATCCCTGTAAGCAGCTCTAGCCCTCGCCCTGTCCAAGGCCTTAACCCTGTTTTTTCTGTCCCTGTCTCCAGCCCGCCTCCCCGGGCCTCTGTCCCTGTTCCCCTCTCCAGTGCCCCTGTTCCTGCCCTGTCCTTTGCCCTGGCCCTGTCCTTTAGCCTTAGCCCCTTAGCCTGCTCGCCTCTTAAAGGCTCATTGCCCTTTTTCCTTGTTCCAGTATATTTTGTGTTCTCCCTTAAAGGGACAGTGCCGCTTTTTGTTTGTATTCAATAAATGCCCTGTTCTTGGCTTACTCTCATACCTGTCTTGTGTTGTGCGATTGGGGTCGGTTACAAACCATAACAATTATGATTCAAACAGTTTCCTCGCTCTTTCTAGTTTAGGTGACTCCACTGCATTCACTCAGTTGTGTATTTGGTACAATTAGTTTAAGAGTTAAGGCATCCTACCACACCCCCTAAGGTGAAATTTATATACAGTCCTCTAAGCTCCCGCACAGCCATTCTAAAATTATTTTGTTGATAAATATCTCATTTAATGTGTGTCTGAGAAATCATCGTCACATCAAGACGAAAGTCTTTCTCTGGTCTGCATCCCCTTAACAATTGTATGTACTGAGCTGTACTGTACTGTACCCATTCTGCAATCTGTTAATAAACTTTTCAATCAATCAAACCTAAGTTACCCATTGAAGAAACCCCTCCTCCCGGAGTGGAGCGAGACACTCGGATCCACCACAGCCGAGCATCTGGTCTGCAGGAGCAGACTGGTGGCGCCAATCGGACCGGGCAGCGTCTTCCCGCCCTCATCACCACGCAGCGGTCTACTACTCCTCGTTACAGAACCCATCCGGGTTCTTTCTCACCACCAGGATTACTAACTCTCTCCACCTCTCTCATACCGCAGAGGGAATTGTTCCTCTGCTGCAGTGGTAACCGCGGCAACGTTTGGCCAGAACACTTTAATAGAACCAATTGGGCGCCCATCTAAATTTAGTTATAGTATTTAATTAGGCATTGTGTAAAGTGATAATAATATTTGTATGTATGTTTTTTTCCCCTTTTTGCTTATATAAAAATGGCATTATGATTCAAACAGTTTCCTCGCTCTTTCTAGTTTAGGTGACTCCATTTTAAGTTATTCACTCAGTTGTGTATTTGGTACAATTAGTTTAAGAGTTAAGGCATCCTACCACACCCCCTAAGGTGAAATTTATATACAGTCCTCTAAGCTCCCGCACAGCCATTCTAAAATTATTTTGTTGATAAATATCTCATTTAATGTGTGTCTGAGAAATCATCGTCACATCAAGACGAAAGTCTTTCTCTGGTCTGCATCCCCTTAACAATTGTATGTACTGAGCTGTACTGTACTGTACCCATTCTGCAATCTGTTAATAAACTTTTCAATCAATCAAACCTAAGTTACCCATTGAAGAAACCCCTCCTCCCAAAAAATGGTTAGTCCCATAATCACGTGACCAACATTGTGAGATGTCATTGTGTGTGTGAGATGTGGAAAAACCATGAGGTATGTCTCTTCTGATATTTCATGATATTTGACAAAACGTTTTATATAGACCTAGAGTAGATTAATTAAATGTCAGCTAAGTTACTACAATATTATTCAGAATTAGTTGACTGATCACATGTTCAAGTACATTTCAGGGGTTAAATAAGATATTTTGAGGTTATATTATCATACTGTCATTGCGTCTCGCTCTTGCCATTATGAGATAACTCTTATCTCCTAGCACCTACTGTGCTCATGAACAAACAATTTGCACCCATGCACGTGACCAGGCCACGCCCCAGCGTCCTCCTATAAGACGCCGGACATGGTCACACTCTACCTTCCTCTTTTTTGTTTCCAACAAGGACGCTGCAGTGCACTCCATGAACTAGTTGTTATGAAATGCAAAGAGAGAAATTACACAATGCTGGGTTTTCGTTGTGTGCAGGACTGGTGTTTTTCTCTGGTCTGCAACCCCTTAACATTTGTGTGTATGGGCTAGCCCATTCTGCAGTGTGTTAGTGGAGTTTTTGTTCATTTATTCATTTACCCCTTCATGGGTGCACACCACAGTGGAGGTTGCTGCATGCCTACTAGTGAGGCAGTGCTTCACTAGTAGTAGTCTTTTGTCTGCAGCCACCACTGGTGCTCCGTGCTTGTGAAGCAGGTGGCATCAGTCTTTTGCCTCTGACATGGTGGAACGGTGTCCCGCCCGGCCGACGCCATGAGGCGAGTCGGCCCGGCAGGTGGCTGGTGGGCTGTTAAAGCCTATACCGCCGCAGTATAGAATTAGCAGCGACTAGCAACATTGTTCGAATTGCTGTTTTTTCTAAAAAAAATGGTGTCGGGTGGTGGGGCCTTAGACCTGTCCCATGGAAGGTTCAGAATGTTGACCGTCTCCCACCTGTTAGACGCTGTCAGGTGGGGGCCTGGTTCTCCTCCATAGACCTGTAGGATGCGTATTCGCATCCCGATCTTCCATCCTAGGGCTTACCTACGCTTCTTTTGCAGGGCTTAGCGTATGAGTACCAGAGGCTGCCGTTCGGCTACTCTCTGGCTCCCCGCATCTTCACCAAGTGCGTGGAGACCGCGCTGGGGCCTCTGCGTCGTCGGGGGTTACGAATTGTATTCTGCCCTGGACGACGTTCTGGTCCTTGGCCGGTCAGGGTAGATCGCCAGGTCTCATTCCAGGCAGGTGGTGTCTCACCAGGCTGGGTTTAGCTGTAGACTGGAAGTAGAGTTCTCCTCTTCCCAGTCAACGGGTGGAGTACTTGGGCTTTTTCTAAGCTCAAGGTCTATATGGGCATCCCTCTCGGAGTGGCGGCGAGTGGTTGGGTTCTCAGCGTGCTCGGGAGGTTCCGTCTTAGGACGGTTACGGCGCTGTCCGTGATGCGCCTGCTGCTGTGGTCCCTCTTGGCCTCCTCTTCATGGGGAGAATGCAGAGGTGGTTTTTTCCAGTATGGAAATGGACCCGGTGTGAGACATATGGAAGCGGCTGAAGGTTCCCATGTCAGTACTGGGGGACCTCGTTTTCTGGGGAGGGTCTGGTGCCCTCACCTGCAGGGTCCCCTTGGGCAGCAGGCTGTCACACGTCACGGTCTTCACCGACGCCTCCCTCATGGGATGGGGGGGGACGTGTCGGACCAATGCAGTAGTGGGCAGCTGCCATGCTGCCCGGTCTGCACTACATTCAATGTGTTGGGATTGAAGGCAGTCCTTCTGGTCCTCAAACGGCTCGACCACCTTGTGGTGGGCAAGAGTGTTTTGGTCAGGACGGACAACATGACGTCAGCGTCGTATATTGTCGGACAGGGAGGAGTGTGCTCCCCCCATCTGCACCGGGCGGCGGTCGGGCTCTGGCTATGGGCGTTCTCCATCTGCTCTGCCTGAGGGCTCTCCACATCCCCGGCAGGGTGAATGTGGGTGCAGGTGTGATGTCGCGGGCGGTCCTCACCCTGACGAGTGGGGACTACGTCCAGACATAGTCGGGCAGGTCTGGGACCGATTCCGTGGCCGTCCGGGATTCTGTACGCTTTCCCCCCCTTACACCTGATAGCTCAGCTGTTGGGGCGGGTACGTCGGGAGCGCGGGACTTGGTCCTGGTCGTGCCGGGCCGGGGCTCAGCTGTGTGGTCCCCGGCCCTGATTCAGCTTTTGGTGGCCCCGCCGTGGCCTGTTCCGTGGTCACCACGGGCCCTCTCTGAGAACTCTGTTCTGCCTTCCTGTTCTGGGGCAGCCTCTAGGCTTGGCTGCTGACAGTGTGAATCTGGTGGGGATGTGTCTTGACTATTCTGTGGTTAACGCTATCCATTGAAGAAACCCCTCCTCCCAAAAAATGGTTAGTCCCATAATCACGTGACCAACATTGTGAGATGTCATTGTGTGTGTGAGATGTGAAAAAACCATGAGGTATGTCTCTTCTGATATTTCATGATATTTGACAAAACGTTTTATATAGACCTAGAGTAGATTAATTAAATGTCAGCTAAGTTACTACAATATTATTCAGAATTAGTTGACTGATCACATGTTCAAGTACATTTCAGGGGTTAAATAAGATATTTTGAGGTTATATTATCATACTGAATGAATGAATGAATGAAAACTTTATTTAACAGATTGCAGAATGGGTACAATACAGTACGGCTCAATACATACAATTGTTAAGGGGATGCAGACCTGAGAAAGACGTTTGTCTTGTTTCCATCAGGGTCCCCCATTTTCAATTCATATAGACATATATGACATACATGACATACAGATAGTCAGTACTGCTACATCTATACATTTATGACATACCAGATTTGCAAATACAGTACTGTTTGTGATACAGAAGGAGTCAAGAAAAGGGAGTATATACATTTGACGTAGAAACTGTACATTGGAGGTTGGGTGGGGGGGGTTGGGTACATTGGGATATTGACAACCATACTGGGTAATTTACATTGGAGGTGGTTGGGGGGGGGGGGGGGGGCGGGGGGCATACTGTATAAACAAGTAACACTGTACATTGAGGGGGGGGGGGAGGAGACACTGTACAAACAAACACAATTGTACATTGAACTATTGACAAAACCATACTAGGTAAATGACTGTACATTGGAGGGGGTTGGAATGATTGGGTTAGGATATTTACAGGGGCCAGTGTTGAATTGCAGTCTCCCGTAGGTGTCCCTTGAGAGAGGTTTTGAAAGTGGGTAGTGATCCACATTCCTTTACAGCTTTGGGTAGGGCGTTCCACATTGATGTGGCATAATTGCGAAACGTGTTTAGTCCCTTATTTGAGCCGAATCTGGGTTTGACATGATTTGTGGAGCTCCCTCTGGTGTTGTGATCGTGGTATTCACTGACCTTTGGGAAGTATTTTGACATGTACATGGGTACCTTGGTCGTCATTGCGTCATTGCGTCTCGCTCTTGCCATTATGAGATAACTCTTATCTCCTAGCACCTACTGTGCTCATGAACAAACAATTTGCACCCATGCACGTGACCAGGCCACGCCCCAGCGTCCTCCTATAAGACGCCGGACATGGTCACACTCTACCTTCCTCTTTTTTGTTTCCAACAAGGACGCTGCAGTGCACTCCATGAACTAGTTGTTATGAAATGCAAAGAGAGAAATTACACAATGCTGGGTTTTCGTTGTGTGCAGGACTGGTGTTTTTCTCTGGTCTGCAACCCCTTAACATTTGTGTGTATGGGCTAGCCCATTCTGCAGTGTGTTAGTGGAGTTTTTGTTCATTTATTCATTTACCCCTTCATGGGTGCACACCACAGTGGAGGTTGCTGCATGCCTACTAGTGAGGCAGTGCTTCACTAGTAGTAGTCTTTTGTCTGCAGCCACCACTGGTGCTCCGTGCTTGTGAAGCAGGTGGCATCAGTCTTTTGCCTCTGACATGGTGGAACGGTGTCCCGCCCGGCCGACGCCATGAGGCGAGTCGGCCCGGCAGGTGGCTGGTGGGCTGTTAAAGCCTATACCGCCGCAGTATAGAATTAGCAGCGACTAGCAACATTGTTCGAATTGCTGTTTTTTCTAAAAAAAATGGTGTCGGGTGGTGGGGCCTTAGACCTGTCCCATGGAAGGTTCAGAATGTTGACCGTCTCCCACCTGTTAGACGCTGTCAGGTGGGGGCCTGGTTCTCCTCCATAGACCTGTAGGATGCGTATTCGCATCCCGATCTTCCATCCTAGGGCTTACCTACGCTTCTTTTGCAGGGCTTAGCGTATGAGTACCAGAGGCTGCCGTTCGGCTACTCTCTGGCTCCCCGCATCTTCACCAAGTGCGTGGAGACCGCGCTGGGGCCTCTGCGTCGTCGGGGGTTACGAATTGTATTCTGCCCTGGACGACGTTCTGGTCCTTGGCCGGTCAGGGTAGATCGCCAGGTCTCATTCCAGGCAGGTGGTGTCTCACCAGGCTGGGTTTAGCTGTAGACTGGAAGTAGAGTTCTCCTCTTCCCAGTCAACGGGTGGAGTACTTGGGCTTTTTCTAAGCTCAAGGTCTATATGGGCATCCCTCTCGGAGTGGCGGCGAGTGGTTGGGTTCTCAGCGTGCTCGGGAGGTTCCGTCTTAGGACGGTTACGGCGCTGTCCGTGATGCGCCTGCTGCTGTGGTCCCTCTTGGCCTCCTCTTCATGGGGAGAATGCAGAGGTGGTTTTTTCCAGTATGGAAATGGACCCGGTGTGAGACATATGGAAGCGGCTGAAGGTTCCCATGTCAGTACTGGGGGACCTCGTTTTCTGGGGAGGGTCTGGTGCCCTCACCTGCGGGGTCCCCTTGGGCAGCAGGCTGTCACACGTCACGGTCTTCACCGACGCCTCCCTCATGGGATGGGGGGGGACGTGTCGGACCAATGCAGTAGTGGGCAGCTGCCATGCTGCCCGGTCTGCACTACATTCAATGTGTTGGGATTGAAGGCAGTCCTTCTGGTCCTCAAACGGCTCGACCACCTTGTGGTGGGCAAGAGTGTTTTGGTCAGGACGGACAACATGACGTCAGCGTCGTATATTGTCGGACAGGGAGGAGTGTGCTCCCCCCATCTGCACCGGGCGGCGGTCGGGCTCTGGCTATGGGCGTTCTCCATCTGCTCTGCCTGAGGGCTCTCCACATCCCCGGCAGGGTGAATGTGGGTGCAGGTGTGATGTCGCGGGCGGTCCTCACCCTGACGAGTGGGGACTACGTCCAGACATAGTCGGGCAGGTCTGGGACCGATTCCGTGGCCGTCCGGGATTCTGTACGCTTTCCCCCCCTTACACCTGATAGCTCAGCTGTTGGGGCGGGTACGTCGGGAGCGCGGGACTTGGTCCTGGTCGTGCCGGGCCGGGGCTCAGCTGTGTGGTCCCCGGCCCTGATTCAGCTTTTGGTGGCCCCGCCGTGGCCTGTTCCGTGGTCACCACGGGCCCTCTCTGAGAACTCTGTTCTGCCTTCCTGTTCTGGGGCAGCCTCTAGGCTTGGCTGCTGACAGTGTGAATCTGGTGGGGATGTGTCTTGACTATTCTGTGGTTAACGCTATCCGGTACGCGCGCGCTCCGTCCTCTACCGCGGCTTACGCTGGGGAGTGGCGTATGGTCGAGTGTGGGGGCGGAACGTTGTTCAGCCACCCTCTCGTGGGACGTTCCTGCTTGGCGCTCTGCGTCTCAAGTCTGTGGAACGTTCTCTGTCTCCGAGTGGGACCTCCAACTGGTCCTGGGCCGGTTGTCAGAGGCCCTGTTTGAGCCTCTTGAGCAGGCGCCATTGGATCTGCTGTCTTGAAGACCGCGTTCTTTTTGGCCATCACTTCCGCTAAACGCGTGGGTGAGCTGTGTGCTCTCTCGGTGCGGCCTGAGTGCCTGTCTATTCGGGCCAATAGCGGTGCGACTCTGAGGCCTAATCCAGTCTTCGTGCCAAAGAATATCCGGAGCTCTTTTCGCTCCAGGGATATTGTGATTCAGGCGTTTCATCCGCCTCCTCACACTAGTGGGTTAGAGGCGAGCCTTCATCTGTCGTGTCCTGTCCGTGCTTTCAGGGGTTTGCCCTTTGCTACACGGTGGCTGGACAGGTCCCCCCTGGGGGTGTCAGGGCGCACGCCACTCTCGGCCTCGGTGGAGGACATCTGTGCTGCGGCCTCCTGGTCCTCCCCGGGTCCCTTCGTTAAGTTTTACCTCATGGACATGACTGGGAGTTCTGTCTCCCAGGCGGTTCTGAGAATAGAATAGAATAGATCTTTATTTGTCATTGTTGGTACAACGAAAATTTGTTAGGAACATCACCACTGGCATACAAACATAAGATATAGCATGTGCAAAATAATAATGTCAATAATAATAGTAATATAGTAATAAAGTATCAATGTCCCAATGTCCTCAATATAACATACCATCATTGTCCCAAGTGCATTTAGTGCTAGTGCAAAATAAATTAATAAATATAAATATTTCAGTCCAGTGAGTTGATGGAAGGAGGGGGGGGGGGGGGGGGGCGTTGACTTGCAAAGGATGAAATATTTTATAGTGCAGCAATGCAAGTCCGGTTCACAGTTATTGTTGTAATGTGGGAGTGGGAGTTATGTCACCGGGGGTGGGATGCGGGGGGGGGCAAGTTGATGTTCGTCGTTGAGCATCCTGACAGCCCGTGGGTAGAGGCTGTTGGTCAGTCTGCTGGTTCCGGACTGGATGGATCTGTACCTTCGACCAAAGGGCAGCAGTTGAAAGAGATGGTTTGCTGGGTGGTACTGGTCTTGTAAGATGTTATTTATACGCCGTAGGCAGCGGGAGGTAAAGACTGTGGAGATATCTGGGAGGCTAGCTCCAGTGATCCTCCTCGCAGCCTTGACCACTCTGTGGAGGGCCTCCTTCTCTTCCCTGGTGCAGCCAGTAAACCACACCAGTAGTCCGTACGTGAGTACACTCTCTACTGTGCAGTGGTAGAAGTTGGCCATCAGTCCCTGTGGGAGTTTAGCCCATTTAAGCTTCCTAAGATAGAAAAGGCGCTGCTGTGCTTTGCCCACAGCAGAGGCAATGCTGACCCCCCAGGACAGGTCATCAGACATTGTCACGCCCAGAAACTTAAATTTTGAAACCCTCTCCACCTCCTCATTCCCAATGAGGAGTGGAGAGTGGCTGAGGTCACCAGTCCTGCGGAAATCGATGATCATCTCCTTGGTCTTCGTGGGGTTGAGAGCAAGGTTATGACCATCGCACCACTCCACTAGTTGCTCAACCTCCCTCCTGTATGAGGTCTCATCATTCCCTCTGATGAGGCCAAGCACTGTTGTGTCATCTGCAAATTTTACTATGAGGTTAGATGGAGAGGAGGAACAACAGTCGTGTGTGAAAAGTGTGTAGAGAAGTGGGCTGAGTACACACCCCTGAGGGGCCCCGGTGCTAATGGCCAGGGTGGGGGATGTGTGCTTGCCAATCCTGACATGTTGTGTGCGATTTGTGAGAAAGTCCAAGATCCAGTTGCATAGTGCGGTGTTCAGTCCGAGTTTGTGCAGTTTACTGTGGAGTTTGTTGGGTAGAATGGTGTTGAAAGCTGAACTGAAGTCAACAAAAAGGAGTCTACCATATGTGTGCCTGTGCTCTAGATGTTCCAGCAGAGTGTGCAACACAATGGCAATAGCATCCTCTGTTGACCTGTGTTGTGTTGATGTTTTGTAGACTGAGTCTAACCTCATGAGTGCTCAGGACTATGGTGGAGCCGTCAGAGGGGAGAGGGGGCGACACCGGGTCCTTGTTGTCCCTGTCAAAACGTGCATAAAAGATGTTTAACTCCTCCGCTAGGGGGGCGCTGCCATTGACAGGGGGGGATGTTCTTCCCTTGTAGTCCGATATAGCCCTGACACCCTCCCATACCTGACGGGGGTTTGAGGCGCTGTTGAAGTGGGCTTCAATGCGGTTTTTGTATGACAGCTTAGCAGATCTGACTCCCTTTTTCAGGTCTGATCTCGCTGCACTGTATGCGTTGGTGTCACCTGATCTATGCGCTGCATTCCTTGCTCGTAATAGTGATTTTATGTTCTGTGTCATCCAGGGTTTGACATTTGGAAAGACACGGATCTGCTTCCAAGTTGTAACAATGTCTACACAGAAAGTGATATAGTCGAGCACTGAGAGAGAGAAAATGTCCAGAGACCTACGTGTCAACTCTCCCAGGCCACCGAAAATGTCCCAGTCTGTGATGCTGAAGCAGTCCTGGAGTTTAGGGATGGCGTCCTCAGGTCTGGGACCTCCCCTGCGTCCCTCCAGTCGGTGGGCTAGCAGGGGTGTGTGGGTGTGTGCCACGGGGTGCTGTGTCACACGTGGTCCCGCCTGTACTGTGTGCTTTTAGGGGTTTCTGGTTCCCTTTTTTTTTCGCACTTTGGTGGAGTTGACTGCCTCCCCCCCCTTCGTTAGGACGGGCGGGTGGACGGGCCTCCCCTCCTCCCTGGTAGGGGGCTTATGGGCCCTCAGGAGGTACACTTGTCGGGTCACGCGTCTGCTCTGCCCCATATCTCATAATGGCAAGAGCGAGACACGATGAGAGTATGATAATATAACAAAAGGTTATCCTATAACCTAGTTATATGAATACTGGCACAGCGTCTCGCTCTCAGCGCCCTGAGGTCCCTTGGTTGGGTTTTCAATGTTGGAAACTTTTTTTTCCAAGGAAGGTAGAGTGTGACCATGTCCGGCGTCTTATAGGAGGACGCTGGGGCGTGGCCTGGTCATGTGCATGGGTGCAAATTGTTTGTTCATGAGCACAGTAGGTGCTAGGAGATAAGAGTTATCTCATAATGGCAAGAGCGAGACGCTCTGCCAGTATTCATATAACTAGGTTATAGGATAACCTTTCGTTATATATCATCTGGCTTCGCGTCTCGCTCTGCCTACTAAGATATATCATTATCTCCAGCACCTAGTGTGCTCTGGGAAACAAAACAAATGCACCCACTTGCACGTGACCACGCCACTCCCATGCGTGCCTCTATATTACGCCGGAAGTGGTCACGCCTCACCCTTCCTCATTCATTTCCCAACGCGCAAGCAGCTCAGATGCACTTTTGAACTGGAAATTTGTTATGAAGTGTAAGGAGAAATTACAATGTTGGGAATTCGCCAGAAGTTCGCCAGCCCCTGGAACCTTCTCGGCACGTCCTAACAGCGCGGCGGTCCTGTCCTGTTTTTTCCTTGGCGCATGACAGCGGACCGAGGGACTTCGCGCAACGGTTGGCAGTCGAGCCACATCACGCCCAGGTAGGACCTGCGCTAGCAGGGCATTGGTACTGGCATGTGTAATACTGCTCGTTGTCTCGTGAGACAACCGGGTGATGTATTGGCACGGGGGGCTGGATATTTGGATAAACGTGGTCATCATGACTCACTGTTGGATGTTTTTCCAAGTATCCTAGCGCGCAGCTAATGCTAATGCTAAGATGTTTGGGGCGCCGTTCCCATGTGCCCCGCCGGGGTTGTCACCACTCTTCCCTCCTCTTAACCGTTTCATTGCTGAAGGTCAATCGGTGTCTAATGTTGAGGGTTTTGCTGAGGCTTTTTTACCCTTTACACAGGTGGATGGGCTGACGACAGGGCTCAGGACAGGTGTGCCATGCTTAGAGGAGCAGGTAGCATCAGTCCTTTGCCCTGGCATGGTTGAACGGTATCCCACCCGGAAGCCGACGCCGGAGGGCGAGTCGGCCCGGCAGGTGGCTGAGTGGGCTGATGAAGCTTATACCGCCACGGGACGGAATTTAGCAGCAACCAATAACATTGCTCAATTGGCTGCTTTTCTGTCCAAAATGGTGTCGGGTGGTGGGGCCTTAGGGCCAGCCGACGTCAAAAACATCGCGCAGATTTTTGAGGTTATACAACTTTTGACCCAGCCGCAAGCTATAACCGCAGGGAGGGCTAGGATGCTGTCAACGCTTGTTCACAGGCATCTTTGTTGGAACAATCTCCCATTGAGGAGGAGAGGAGACTTCCCCTCCTCAGGGCTCCCCTCTCCGCAGATGGATTTTTTGGTGTGTCCGCAGGGGCGCGGGCGGTATTTGACATGGGCTCCACACCGCCCCACACCGCGCAGCCAGAGGTGAGAGCACGGCCTCGCCAGTGGCTGCGGCGAGGCCCCCGGCCAGCGGCCATGTTTCCCCCGCCTGAGATACCCTGGGCACAAAGAAAACAGGTGATCACAAGGCCGACAGCCTTGGCGGCCGAGGGATCGGCTACATTAGATGGGCACACCCTAAAAAACCATCTAGCTGTGTCTAGCACGCTCTCCGGTTACTCCCCCCTGCTACACTACGGGACTCAGGGCTCTGATTTGTCCCCTTTGGCTGCGGGCCGTGTTCTTCCAGTGAAGCGCAAGCGGCTCCACATTTCTCTTCTCATGGTGACAGGGGCTGACACCCAGTTGCTAGCTAGGCCTGGGTCTGTCTATGAGAATGCTGTGCTGTTAAGCGGCTCCCGCACCACACGTCCTGCGTTTGTGTTTGGTGAGCCTGGTGTTGTGTCTGTCGACGGAGCAGGGTTCCCTGTATCTAAAAAAGGTTGTCAGAGGGGGAACTCTAGGCCCAGGAGGTCGCAGCGTGGGTTTCCCCAGCCCCGCCCTCGCCAGGCCGGGTATTACGTTAGTGCCTCCCCCGACCGGAAGACCGGCGGTGGTCAGTCAGGCACGCGTGATTTGGGTGGTAGTAATATCACTACAGGGCTACGGTGTGTAGGGACTCACCCTATCGGGCAGCATGGGGACCACACACCTTGCATGTCCAGCTGCAGAGCAGGCTGTCCTCAGCAGTCTATGCCGGGAAGATGCTCAGCGGGGGAGCCTATGTCACCAGGGGTGATGGCCGCTCTCCCCATATCAGGCCGGCCCTTTCTGTGGAGGTCCCCCCTTGGGTGCGATTGCCTCATTGGTAGAGTCAGGGTGCGATATCCTGGCTCCGCGAGACACCCTGCTCACGCGGTTGGCGAGTCCAGGGTTGGCAACACACAGCGGGAGGGACCGGGCCACTTATCTATGGTTCCTGGTGGACCAGCGGCAGTTGGCTGCGGGTGCGCTTTGGGATTATCATCACATATGGTTACAGGAGTGCCATATGTCGAGGTGGATGGAGAGAATGCTGAGGGAGGGGCTTTTGTTACAGTTTGCACAACCCCACCCTCCGTTTTTGGGTTTGGTACAGACCCTTTTGTCAGGGTCCGTAGCAGTGACAGCTCTGGCCGACGAGATCCAATCTCTGTTGGCGAAGCAGGCCATCGTCGTGGTCCCAAGGGAGGATGCGATGTGTGGCGTTTACTCTCTGTATTTTCTGGTGCCCAAGAAATCGGGAGGTGTCAGACCTATACTGGACCTGTCTGCGTTCAATCGGCTGATTGTGGCGAGAAGGTTCAGAATGTTGACCGTCAAACACCTGTTAAGCGCTGTCAGAGTGGGAGACTGGTTCACCTCCATAGACCTGAAGGATGCGTATTTTCACATCCCGATCTTCCCTCCTCACAGGAAATTCCTATGCTTCAGGGCATAGCATACGAGTACCAGAGGCTGCCGTTCGGCTACTCTCTGGCTCCTCGCATATTCACCAAGTGCGTGGAGACCGCGCTGGACCCTCTGCGTCATCAGGGGATACGAATTTTATTCTACCTCGACGACATTCTGGTCCTCAGCCGGTCAGAGGAGATCGCCAGGTTTCATACCAGGCTGGTGGTGGAATTCCTCGCCAGTCTGGGTTTAGCTGTGAACTGGAAGAAGAGTACTCCTCTTCCCAGTCAACAGGTGGAGTACTTGGGCTTGGTTCTAAGATCAAAGCCCATGAGGGCAACCCTCTCAGAGCAGCGGCGGGAGGATATTCTCTGCATGCTCAGGAGGTTCCGTCCTGGCAGGACAGTTATGGCGCTGTCCGTGATGCGCCTGCTCGGTATGATGGCATCTGCTCACTCTGTGGTCCCTCTTGGCCTCCTCTTCATGAGGAGGATACAGAGGTGGTTTTCCAGTATGAAAATAGACCCGGTGAGAGACAAGTGGAAGCGGCTGAAGGTTCCTGTGTCAGTACTGGGGGATCTCAACCACTGGGGGGGGGCTGGGGCCCTCACCAGCGGGGTCCCCATGGGCAGCAGGCTATCACACGTCACGGTCTTCAGCGACGCCTCCCTCACGGGATGGGGGACGATGTGTCGGACGCAGTAGGGGGCAGCTGGCAGGACCATGCTGCCCAGTCTGCACTACATATCAATGTGTTAGAATTGAAGGCAGTTCTTCTGGTCCTCAAGCGGCTCGGCCACCTTGTGGTGGGCGAGCATGTTTTGATCAGGACGGACAACACGACGTCAGCGTCGTATATCAACAGACAGGAGGGAGTACGCTCCCCCCGTCTGCACCGGGCGGCGGTCGAGCTCTGGCTATGGGCGTCTCTCAATCTGCGCAGCCTGAGGGCTCTCCACATCCCCGGCAGGGAGAATGTGGGTGCGGAGGTGATGTCGCGGGGCGGTCCTCACCCCGACGAGTGGGGACTACGTCTAGACATAGTCAGATGGGTCTGGGACAGATTCAGGGAGGCCATGGTAGACCTGTTTGCGAGCAGACAGTCCCACCAGTGCCCCTTGTGGTTCTCGGTCAGTCGGAAGGACAACTCCTCTCTGGGGGTGGATGCCTTCTCGATGTATCCGTGGCCGCCCAGGATTCTGTATGAGTTCCCCCCCATACACCTGATAGCTCAGCTGTTGGAGCGGGTACGTCAGGAGCGCAGGACTTTGATCCAGATCGCCCCGAACCGGGGCACGGCTGTGTGGTTCCCGGCCCTGATTCAGCTCTTGGTGGCCCCGCCGTGGCCTGTTCCGTGGTCGCCGCGGGCCCTCTCTCAGGCACACTGTTTCTTTTTTTTTGTATTTTATTTTTTTATTATTTTTTAAACAAACACATAAACAAACATGACAACACACAATAGGATATACAAATACACATATGCTCCAGCTCGTACCCCCCTCTCCCGGACCCCCCATTGGATAATCCAACCATTATAATTTGTTCCTAACCAGACACTACCATTATATGCTGGCTTTTATTCTCTCCACCACTTCTAACCACATTGCCATTTTGGATTCATTGAGACCCAAAATTCTAGCTGTTGATATTTCTTGATAAATCACATCGAGATATGTAAAAATCCAGACCTTACGGCAAATTTTTTCCGGTTGAAACCATCGTGATGCTATCAGCTTTTTAGCCACTGTGATACCGGATAAAACCAATCTCTTTAGCTGTGGAGGTACTGCATGCTCAAAGACATCATTCAGCAGTAATACAGAGGGGTGTACAGGTATATCCAGAGTTAAGAGATTTGACAATTGCTGGGTCACTTCTTTCCAAAATATCTTAACTGGTGGGCAGTCCCAGTACATGTGCATAAATGTCCCTTCGTCCCCATTTGTACATAAGGAGCATTTGGAGTCTTGTTTAAGACCCATTTTGTTCAGTCTTATAGGAGTTAAGTATGTCCTGTGAATATAGTTAAGATTGATTTGTTGATGGTCCGGGTTCCTTGATGCAAGGCGTACATTTGCCCAGGCTTCTTGCCAGTCAAAGTCTATCTCCAGGTCTGGTATATCCCTCCTCCAGACTGAGTCTAGATGTAGGGTTTCATACGAGGCCGTTAGTAATTGATGATAAAAATCTGAAACAAAACCTCTCGATGTCTCTCTTTCATAGAAGAATTTGTGGTATCTGTGGTGTACAATTGGTATCCTTAATGGAACACCATGAGCCTTCAAACATGCCAATAACTGTGCGTAAAAATAATATGAGGACTTGGTGAGATTAAATTTTTTGCATATCTCATCAAAACTACAAAAACCCTGTTTGTTGAAAACATCTCCTAATGTGTGTATGCCTTGCTTTTCCCATCTAGGGAATCTTATAGGTTGTTTTCCAATCAAGAGTGCATTGTTATTGAATAAGGGAGTATGATTATGCCATTTATGTGGGATAGAGTCTTTTTTTTGTGTTTCACGCCATATCCGGATTGCATGAGTGATTATGGGGCCAAATTTCCGTTCGCATTGCTTAATTGATCATTTGGTGTACACTATGTCCTTCAGCCTATGTGGAGCTACTATATTTTCTTCTAAATTTCTCCAGGATACTGATGCTTGGGGATCAAACCATGTTGTCAGTGGTCTTAAAGTGTATGCCTTAAAATAGTGGTGGAAATCTGGAAATGCCATACCACCGTCTGCTTTGTTTCTCTGTGCGGTGGATCTTTTTATACGTGGTGGTTTGTTATTCCAAATAAATTTGTATGTGGAGGAGTGTAATTCTTTCCAGTAACCCTTTGGAGGGGGTAACGATAGCATTGAGCTGAAGAAGTTGATTCTAGGTAGGACGTCCATCTTAATTATTGATATCCGTGCTTGTACTGAGTTTTTAAGTTTTGACCACCTGACAAGGTCGTATTTGATTTTGTTTTGGATTTTTATGTAATTGTGCTTCACCGTTTGGCTTATGGTAGGGAATATTTCAACTCCCAAACATCTAAAGTGTTTTACCATCGGTATCTCTTCTGGGAGGGTTATATTTCTTTTTTCAGGGGCGTTAAGTGGGAGGAAGGCCGACTTCGGCCAATTTATCCTAAATCCCAATAAATCTCCAAAGTCCTCAATCAACTTGAGAAGATGAGGCAGTGCGGTGTTGGGGTTTTGCATGAACAGTATTACGTCGTCCGCATATAAACTAATTTTGTGTTGTGTGCCCTTGATTACGATTGGTTCTATGGCTTGGGATTGTCTTATATATTGTGGTAAAGGCTCTAATGATAGATCGAATAGTCCGGGACTAAGGGGGCAACCCTGTCTGGAAGACCGTGATACTGGAAAGATTTCGGAGGTGATTGTACCTGTTGTAATCATGGCCGATGGGTCTTTGTATAATACTTTAATCATATCAATGAATCCTTTTCCTAACCCCATCCTTTCTAATACTGCCCATAGATACGACCATTCCAACCTGTCAAAAGCTTTCATTGCATCCAGGGACAGCATCGCCTTAGGTGTGTTGTCTTCCTTGTTAGCATCTAGTACGTGTAGTAATCGTCTTATGTTATCAGTGATCAGGCGGCCTCTTATGAAGCCTGTTTGGTCCGGATGAATTAAAGACGTCATATGCTTTTGTAGTCTGATGGCTAATACCTTAGAGTACAGTTTGATATCGGTTCCGAGGAGGCTTAAAGGTCTGTAACTACCGCACTCGGTGGGGTCTTTGTCTTTTTTGAGGAGGACTGTTATGAGTGCAATATTGTCATTCTTATGGAAGTTCCCCTCCTTGACTGAGTATAAAATCATATTTAGTAATAAGGGTCCAATTATGTCCCAACAAGAGAGGTACATTTCTGGTGGGATACCGTCTCTTCCAGGGGCCCTTCCACTTTGCATTTCAGATATGGCCTCCCTAAGTTCATCTAGTGTGATCGGTGTTTCTAACTGTTTAGCGTCATCCTCTGAAAGTTTAGGGAGGTTAATTTGATTAAGATATGTGTCCATTTTGTTTTGATCGAAGGTCGTTTCTGATTTGTATAAGTTGGAGTAAAATTCTTTGAATGTCGTGTTTATTTCTTTGGGTTCTGTAACAAGTCCTTGTTGTGCTCTAATGGTAGTTATATCTGCAAATTTTGCATTGACTCTTAGTCGCATGGCTAATAGGTGACTTGGTTTGGAACCTTGGGAGTACTGCTGTTGTCTTGTGCTACGTATTTGCAATTCAGATTGTTGTCTGTATATGGCGTTAATCTCTTTTTTTAGTATATTGACTTGATTTTCCAGTTGAACCGAGTTGTTGTATTGCAAAGAATTAAATAACGTTGAGTAAAGTGTTTCCAGTTCAGCCAGTTTTGAGCATCGATTCTTGCGTATTTGGGAGGAAAAGCTATCAGTGAAATCCTTGATCATTCCCTTTGTCGACATCCATAATATTCTGGGGTCCTGCACCGAATTCGCATTTATCCGTAGGAATACCGTAAGAGCTTCTTTGATTTGTGTAATGAATTCCTTGTTATTAAGCAGCATCATGTTAAATCGCCATCTTGGGGCTCGGGATGATAGTATACCAAATGTTCCTTTTAAGAGTAAATAACAGTGATCAGACAATGCATTGGGTATCATTTCCACATCGTAGTTATCAAATAGTCTCGGGGTTGTGAAAACGTAATCTATTCTGGATAATGTATTATGTCTCGCAGAGTACTTCCGGGTCATGAGGTTGAGTGATCGCCATAAGTCATTTACACCTGTAATCTTCGACCAATCCTTTAATGCATTAGATGCATTTTTTTGTTCATTGGAAAAGGAGGGGTTTGATTTGTCCATCCTTGGGTTCCAAATGGCATTAAAATCCGCACCGATTATAAATGAGTATTCGGGAAGGTCTAACATTGCTCTGGTAAGTGTAGTGAAGAAACTAACTTCGTATAAATTTGGGGCGTATACCGCTACCAACGCTATTTTTCTGTTCTTGTGTAAAATCTTAGCTATAGTTATCCGACCATCTGCATCAGACCATACTCCCTTCAATTCAATATTCAACTTCCGTCTAACGACTATGGCTACTCCCCGAGTTCTCGTTCCAAAGGAAGAGTGACTGATGTTATGATATGTGTTGTCCGCTAACATATCTATGTCTTTCTCTAAAATGTGCGTTTCGCTTAGCAGAGCTATGTCCACCTGTTCTTTTTTCATCAGTGTGAGCACGCTTTTTCGTTTGTGTTGTTTATTTATTCCACCAGTGTTCCATATCATTATGTTCAAACTAGCCATAATCTATACATGTTGTTGTATGGTTGTTGGTAATGCAATATTTTTTTGACGCTTCTATTGAGGCTAATGTGGGCAGGTCTCTAAATGGCTGGAATAAGGGGGAGGTGAACGGAGGGGGGAGGGGGTGAAGTACATAAAACAAAATAACCCTAACGTCTTGCACAGACGGGTTACACATAAAACACATATGGCCCATCCCTAATGGATGGGCTAAAATGATTAACAGAACATACAAACAATAACCCAAGGCCACTCCATTCAAACCCATTAGCCCAAGGGTCTGGGTGAGTAGCCCAACGTTAACCGCATTTCCCTAGCCAAAGATGAGGGAAAATATATAAGAGAGAGAGAGAGAGAGAGAGAGAGAGAGAGAGAGAGAGAGAGAGAGAGAGAGAGAGAGAGAGAGAGAGAGAGAGAGAGAGAGAGAGATAAGAAGGAAAAATTAAATAAATGAATTGGAACAAACAAACAAATGGAATGGATATGAGATTGAGAAGAAAAGAAAAGCACAAGAGATAAATGAAAAGAAAGGAAGACTTGCATCTGCAGCATTCTGCATGCAGTGTCCTACGTGTATTCAGTCAGGTCCTGGGTAGTCATAGCAACGAGGACGCCTTGGTGATGATGACGTCATCTTCAAGCGTCATTGTTTACAGCAGCTCGGGAAGCACGCTGGATACTTGGAGTCAGTATCTCCTCCTGAGCGTCATGAAAGACGTTTTCGTCGCCTCCACTCAGCCAGTATGTAATACGGGGATTCCTGTACATAGTTCCATCAATATAAAGTTTATCCATGAACATACGAGCATTCCGTTTGTTTTTCCTCGCATCCGCCATGACCGGGTAGAGCAGCCTGCGTCTACTCATGATCTCTGCCGGGAACTGGTCACTGATGGAATATTTGGATCCTTTCAACTCTCTTCCGTTGGACATAATAGCAGATTTCATCTTTGAATCGATGACTTTGGCCACGATGGGACTGGGCCTCTGCTGGTCGACTTTGGCTTTCCCCAGGCGATGGACTCTTGAAAAGCGGATAGCTTCGGTTTCAACCGACTTCATTTTCAGGTTATCTGACAGGAATAACCTAAAAAGTTCCTCGGATCTCTGGTGAGTTTCATTTTTAGTTTCAGGAAGACCGTGAATTATTAAGTTGTCTCTCATGCTTCTACATTGTAGGTCAAGAATGTTATTAGCCATGTTGAAATTTTCTTTTTGGAGATTACCCGTCAGACGTTGTAATTTGTTTACGTCGATCCTGAGTGAGGCATTGTCTGCCTTTAGCACCTCGATGAGTGAGTTGTTGTACTCCACAGAAGCTTTTAACTCCTTGACATTGTTTGTCAGCTGTTCGAGTAGATCAAGCTTCTGGAGTTGATGTTTAATAGATGTTAAAGACTCACGGATGTCGCTGGTTGGGTCATCCGCATCACTCGAGCCCAGCTCACTTCGGGTGCGTTTGGTATCGGGTTTGGTGCCCGCCATAGCGTTTTCTTTATAAAACGCGTCAATATAGGCTTCCAGTCCCTCCACCGTCTCGTTAACAGGTGAATCCAGGTTGGAAAAAGTTCAGTTTATCTCTGATCAAAGCATATATAATGGCATTTTAAAGGGAAGTTTGGCACGGGGTGCAGCTCAGCACTTCAATCAGCAGCCATCTTGTTTTGTCTGTGTGTGCACACTGTTTCTGCGTCCTGTTCTGGGGCAGTCATTGATGGTTTGGCTGCTGAAAGGGTGAATCTGGAGGGGATGTGTCTGAACCCTACTGTGGTTAACACCATCCGGAACGCGCTCGCTCCGTCCACTACCACGGTTTAGGCTGGGAAGTGGCGTATTTTTCAGGAGTGGTGTGGGGTTGGGGGCCTGGACCCAGTGTCTTGCTCCCTGGACTCGGTTCTTTCTTTCCTCCAGTCTATCCTGGATAGGCTGTCGGCCTCGACGGTGAGGGTATACACCGCGGCTATATCCTCTTGTCACGTGGGCTTTGAGGCACGTTTCCTGCTTGGCGCTCAGCGTCTCAAGCCTGTGGAACGTTCTCTGTCTCCGAGTTGGGACCTCCAACTGGTCCTGGGTCGGTTGTCGGAGGCCCCGTTTGAGCCTCTTGAGCAGGCGCCGTTGGATCGGCTGTCTTTTAAGATACAAGATACAAGAGTTTTATTTGTCACGGCATACAGGTATACAGTGAAATGCAGGGGGTCTTGCCCGCAACGATGTGCATAATACAATAGTAATAATATATAATAAGAATCCAACCAATAGAGCGACATTGTGCAATAAACAAGTAAACAAAGTAGGGCATATCGATATCTGTACATGAGTTATTTACAGAGCATGGTAGGACATGCTAGGTCCTGTGGTAGTGCAGTACACTGTTAGCTACGGATGAGGCACTGGGTCTTTATGTACACTGCTATACAATGCTATATTATACAATCTCACGTTATACTATAATATTCTTAAAGTGACCTTTCCTTCTGTAAAGTGTCCATAAGTGTGAGCATGTGCAGCATGAGTGTGTGTGTGCTCATGTTAAAGTGGCTGCTAGTGTATGAGCGTGTACAGTGTGTGTGTTGTGTGTGTGCTCATGTGTGCTTGTGCGTGGAGAGTTCAGTGTTCAAGGCTCTGATGGCCTGGGGGAAGAAGCTGAGCCGAAGTCTCTCTGTCCTCGTTACTGGTATTCGCAGGTGTTTGCCTGACCGCAGCAGCATGAACAGGCTGTTGTTGGGGTGGTGAGGGTCTTTCATTATCCTGCAGGCTCTGGATTTGCACCTCTTGTTGTATAGGACCTGCAGGGTTGGTAGTGCAATACTCGGCTGAGCGCACCACTCTCTGTAGGGCCTTCTTGTCCTGTGCCGTGCTGTTGCCATACCAGGCAGTGATGTTTCCAGTCAAGATGCTCTCTACAGCTCCGGAGTAGAAGGACTGGAGTATCTTCCCAGATACTCTGAACTTCCTTAACTGTCTCAGGTGGTAGAGGCGCTGCTTCGCCTTTTTTACGACTGAGTCTATGTGTGTTGTCCATGTCAGGTCCTCTGAGATGTGGACCCCCAGGTACTTGAAGCTGCTCACCCTGTCCACGGTAGCCCCGTTTATCCTCAGTGGTGTGTGTGTCTCCTGCTGTCTCCTCCTAAAATCCACGATCAGCTCCTTGGTTTTACCAATGTTCAGGAGCAGGCTGTTGTCCTGGCACCAGCGTTGCAGTACCTCAACCTCCTTCCAGTAGGCCTTCTCGTCATTGTCCGAGATCAGCCCCACCACCACTGTGTCGTCCGCAAACTTCACTATGGAGTTGGAGCTGAACTTGGTCACACAGTCGTGTGTGTATAGTGAGTACAGCAGGGGGCTCAGAACACAGCCCTGGGGGGACCCGATGCTCAGGGTGATGGTGTTGGAGGTCTGACCCCCCACCCTGACCGCCTGGGGCCTTTCGCTCAGAAAGTCAAGTATCCAGGCGCCCAGAGCAGAGCTCAGACCCAGCTCGATCAGCTTGTCCACCAGTCTGGTGGGGACTATGGTGTTGAACGCTGAGCTGTAGTCAATGAACAACAGTCTCACATAGCCCCCCTTCTGGTCCAGGTGAGAGAGGGTGCTGTGCAGTACTTGGGAGACCGCATCATCAGTGGACCTGTTTCGCCTGTATGCAAATTGCATAAGGTCCATATCACTGGGGAGGGAGGCACAAATGTGATCCTTGACCAGCCTCTCGAAACATTTCATGGCCACAGAGGTGAGTGCCACCGGTCTGTAGTCATTGAGACCTGTTGGGGAGGGTTTCTTTGGTACAGGGATGATGGTAGACATCTTGAAGCAGGCAGGGACCACTGACTCCGCAAGGGATCGATTAAATATGGCGGTGAACACAGGGGCTAGCTGGTTAGCACAGGACTTAAGTATGCGTCCTGTTATTCCATCTGGGCCAGCAGCTTTTCTGGTGTTCACCTGCATAAATGCTCTTCTCACACTGTGTACCGACAATGAGAGAGCGTCCCCGCCCCCCCCGCGGTTGCCCCCCCCCCCTCCACAACAGCCGGCGCGCCAGTGACGTCACTAGCCGTTGAGCTAGCGGCGCCACTGTCTGCACCAAACCGAGCGTAGAAAGAGTTGAGTTTGTCCGCGAGAGATGCGTCGTCGCTCCCCATTGAGGGGGCGCTGACTTTGTAGTCAGTTATCGTCCTCAGTCCCGGCCATAAGCCTCTTGTGTCAGTCTGTGCCATTTGTGTCTCCATTTTGTCAGCATACGTCCGTTTTGCAAGTTTAACAGCCTTAAGACTGCGTTCCTTTTGGCCATCACCTCCGCTAAGCGCGTGGGTGAGCTTTGTGCTCTCTCGGTGCGGCCTGAGTGCCTGTCTATTCGGTGCGACTCTGAGGCCTAATCCGGTCTTCGTGCCAAAGAATATCCAGAGCTCTTTTTGCTCCAGGGATATTGTGATTCAGGCGTTTCATCCTCCTCCTCACGCTAGTGGGTTGGAGTCGAGCCTTTTGTGTCCTGTCCGTGCACTGGGGGTTTACCCTAGTCGCACGCAGGATCTCAGGGCTTCCGATCAACTGTCTGTTTGTTACGGTGGCCCTCGCGCGGGTGAGGCGTTGTCCAAGCAGCGCCTGTCACATTGGTTGTGCAAGGGCATTGCCCTTTGCTACATGTTGGCTGGACAGGTTCCCCCCGGGGGCGTCAGGGCGCACTCCACTCGTGGTGTGGCGGCCTCTGCTGCCCTGTTGGGGGGGGGCCTCTGTGCAGGACATCTGTGCTGCGGCCTCCTGGTCCTCCCCGAGTCCTTTCGTTTCCTGCATCCCGCCATCAGGTGGGCTAGCAGGGGTGTGTGGGTGTGGACCGTGGGGTGCTGTGTCACACCTGGTCCCGCTTGTGCTGTGCGTTCGGGGGTGCCTGGTTCCCCTTTTTTTGCACTTTGGTTGGAGTTGACTGCCTCCCCCCCTTCGTTAGGACGGGCGGGTGGACGGGACTCCCCTCCTCCCTGGCTGGGGCTTACGGGCCCTCAGGGGGTGCATTTGACGTGGCCATGCGTCCGCTCTGCCCTTTATCTCAGTAGGCAGAGCGAGACGCGAAGCCAGATTATATATAACGTAGGGTTATCCTATAACCCTAGTTATATGAATACTGGCTGAGCGTCTCGCTCTTCAGCGCCCTGAGGTCCCTTGGATGTTTTCCGCGTATGGAATTCGAACTTGGAAGGGTGAGGCGTGACCACTTCCGGCGTAATATAGAGGCACGCATGGGAGTGGCGTGGTCACGTGCAAGTGGGTGCATTTGTTTTGTTTCCCAGAGCACACTAGGTGCTGGAGATAATGATATATCTCAGTAGGCAGAGCGAGACGCTCAACCAGTATTCATGTACAAAAGGCCCAAGGACTGGGCAGACATAAGGACTGTGGGGTGCTGTTCTGCTATTCTGCTGTTCTGCAGCTGAACGCCTCTCAGACATAAAGGCTGTGGGGGTGCTGCTCTGCTGTTCTGCAGCTGGATGCCTCTCAGCTCAGACATGTCTAGACATGTCAGTCGATAGCCAGCATCTATTTATACTAGTGGGCTTTAGTGATTCCTTCAGTTCATGTGTGCGTCCCTGATCACAAGTAAGTGTTAAATATGTGCATAATGAGGACGCTTAGTTATTGTTGGTGATTTATATGGTTAAGGCTTATACTAATGTTATAATTCTACCAGCTGTTTAGGAAGCAATTTACCAGTATGTTTATAGTGATAATCTAGCCTATTGGGTATAATCTATGTTGTTGATTATAGTATTTAGTATCTGTTTAGCACAGTTTATCCCTGTAACTAGTACAGGTAAAGCACTGCTTATCCCCATTGGTAGTTCCAATCGTGAGGTTTATGTTACTTGTAGCAACAGTATATTGTATAGTATATAACAGACTGATTAATAAGTATTAGTAACGCTGATGTCTTTGTTTCCTCCCCATTTAGAACCACACACACACACTCACACATACTCCCACCGTGTTAATGGGAAATAGAAGTAGAAATTGTCTGTGCATCTGTCTGACCATTGATAATAAAACTCATCAAAGAACGTTCCTGCCTCCCGTGTCCTGACTAGACACCCTGTGTTGTTGACTACATTTCCTAACCACCAAGAGCTTCACTACAATTCATATAACTAGGGTTATAGGATAACCCTACGTTATATACATATATTGATAGTTAACTGATTAAAGCTGCACTATATCGTTTTTGTCCAGTAGTCCAAGTTGGGTTAGTGAGCAAAAAGGGTCCTTTAAAGGAAAACTCCAACATTTTGGGAAATTAGCTTATTTGGCATCTACCCTGGAGTTAGACAAGAAGATACATACCTTTTTCTTCTCTGTGCGTGCAGTAGGAGTAGGAAGACATGCACCGTTAGCCTAGCTTAGCGTCAGTCACTGGAAGTAGGTTCCTCCATTAGCCTAGTTCCAAATGTCTTCCTACTCCTAATGCATGCACAGAGAAGAAAAATGTATGCATATTCTTGTCTAACTCCAGGGTTCCCAAAATGTTGGAGTGTTAAGATACATACGTTTTTCTTCTCTGTGCATGCAGTAGGAGTAGGAAGACGCGCACCGTTAGCCTAGCTTAGCGTCAGTCACTGGAAGTAGGTTCCTCCATTAGCCTAGTTCCCAATGTCTTCCTACTCCTACTGCATGCACAGAGAAGAAAAAGGTATGTACTATCTTCTTGTCTAACTCCAGGGTAGATGGCAAATAAGCAAATTTCCCAAAATGTTGGAGTTTTCCTTTAACACTTTGGGTGCCGGGAGCCGTCTTTAGACGTCTTTGCTGGCCATGCTAAAGTTGCCGGGGGACGCTGTACGTCGTCTTTATATCAATATTTCAAAAATCTGCGATCGGATTCATAATGTCCCTCCGCTGGCCTGAGATCCACCAGCAGGACCCACTGAGCTCTCTGGCGGTTCAGGAGCGCCATCTGGTGGCCGATCGGCGCAAGCGCTTAACAGGAAGCGCACTAGAGGTTTTGCTAGACGTCCGTATTGCTTCCGGCCACTCGGTACATGTCCCGTGACTCTAGCTCGTCACTCTACATAGCGATCGATTGCCAATAACTCGATAAACAACATGATTTGGACGTATATACCATTATACAAGCTGGAGATGGACCGGGTAATAATATATCCCATAATGATAAAATTTCTACTCGACGATGATCGCCCAACGGCGCGCGGAGACTGGGGTGAGTTTCAGCGTGTAACGTTACCGTCTTCGATAATAACTGATATTATCAACATTTGACCCACATTAGATGATTGGTATAACGCTGCCCACGGAATTATAAACGCCCCCTCGCCCATCCGGTCAACATCAGATGACGTGTAGTAACTTCTAGAAGTACGTCTAGTTGGAATTTTTTATATCGCGCTGATTGCCATCAAACTGTATTTCATCATCAATATAATGCATTTGGGGCTATATATCACGTTCTGGAGAAAGCTGCAGAAAGAGATGAAAACATACTTATACATTAGACCATACTTTACTATGAATATGTGAATGAAAAAGTTTAACGTTGCTACACAATGAACAATACATATAGGACTTTGAATGGGCCCTAATAATGGCAATGTAGCAATAGAATTTAAAAAGTTATAGCCCTGCAAAGAAGGGGACTTTCTCCATAGACAAATAGCGCTGGCAATCTATGGTATATCATTAATTTAACCTTAGGCAACCAAAGTGTTAAAAGACAAAAAAACATTAGCAAGAAATTTGCTGATTGAACAGAAAGGGCACACTTTCCTAAGAATGAGCTCACTAGCCCCACATGTCAACTAGTGGACAAAAACTACATTTGTATCCTCTTTTTACACAAACATTTATCTGTATCTGACCCTTTTTACACAATTTCTGTATTGACTGTAGGAAGGTGCAGCAATGGCATGTGATTCCTAATAAAGGCTAATAAATGGAAAATGGGCTTTCATAATTTTTCTCATCTAACAATAACACACTTTTAGCTCTGACAGAGCTCTTACAAGGAATTAAGGGATTTGTTTGTATTTCAGAGAGATGAAGCTGTCAGCAGCAGAACAACATGCTTGATATCGGGCAAGGCGTGACGCTGACCCTGTGAAAAGGGAGGCATACCTACAAAAAAGCAGAGAAAAAGACTGGAGGACTTCTCAGAAACAAAGCAGGCATAGGATGAAAGTCTTAGAAAGTCTCAACATCCCACCACACAGTCCTGAGACCAGTCCGTGGAACCTTTTTGAAGCCCACCAAGCAGATTCTTGGATGTGAATGTTACCACACACAAACCTTCAACTTTGATGTTGGTACGAAAGAGAGCCAGCATTCCAACATTCATTGGGATGAAGACATCATTGGTCAATGGTGTATGCTGCAGTATGTTCGAGGAAAATGTAGCCTATGTTGTCTTATATTTTCTGATAAATCTGTATATTAGCCCAAAGAACGTTGTGTTCAACTGTAGCTCATGAGAAGCTCTTTTTACCTCTCAATGGCCCCCTGGCCTGTAGTCACACAGATAACAGCTGTGTCTTCACAGGGGTTTGAGGATGAAGTGGTAAGAATTAAACTAACTTTTATGCATTAAGAGATTTAGCTTGTTCATGTTTATTCATACTAGATATTCTAATTGCCCTAACACAGGGGTCTGCAACCTTTACTATCAAAATAGCCATTCTGCCCCCTCCTGCACAAAATAAAATTCATCTGGAGCCGCAAAACCTATTTACCCTTAAAATGAAGATAACACAGTGTATAACGTTTTATATATACTTATACTATATTGAGGGATATTAATAATTTTTTTTATCCACTTTTTCCTCCTTATTTTTCAATTTGTTCTCCCATCCAAGTTTTCGCTGTTTCCAATTCTCCCCTCCCCTCTCTTGAACGTTGCTCGCATATGCCCCCCACTGGTCGGTTGTAGGGAGGATAGAAGCCTTGCATCACGTGTCCCCTCCGGTACACAAGGAGGCAGCTTGTCACATCTTTTCACCTGCCAGCGCGGACTCTCATTGGCGAGGTGTAACGTGTGGGAGGCTCACACTACCCCCGCCATTTCCTGTCTCTGCTGTGCAGGCGTCCCCCAACCGACCTGTAGGAGTCGCTGTCCACAACGTCCAGATCACCACCCATCGACTTCCACCCTCTGACTCTGCCAATTGAGCCAGTATGACGGCCGGCCCAAGCCGGAGGCAACGCCGACAGCCGGATTCGAACCCGGTGTCTCTTGCGTTGGTGACGAGTGCAATGTCCGCTGCGCCACCCAGCCGCCATCAGGATTTAAATTTATTCAAAAGCTTATTTCTAGTATGTACCTATTGTTATTTTTTGTTCGGTCTCAAGTGTCGAAGAGGAGACGGGCAGACATTTGAATGGTAGCAATAGTATCTAAAGTACATAAGAACATTTTAAAATGTAAATAAAATAAAACTAACAACAAAAAAGCATAGGAATTTGCTTTCATAAGAGTGCTGGTATGAAAATAAGATGAAGGCTAAAAGTCACATTCTCCAGGGGGCAGAAGAACCACTCGGATCCAGTTGAAGTAGAGCGGGCATGGTTAGACGCCGGTCAACTGAGGACGACGTAGAGCAGATCTATCGTGCCTGTGGTACTCATCCAGTTTGAGGTAGAACAGTTGCTGCAGTCGACCCTGTTGGCCACATCAAGGACGGCGCAGGGAAGATCACACCACACTGACAGGCCTAACAGGGCAGGACCAGGGCTGGCTGTATACCTGTATATCAACACACTATCACTCGAGACATCCACTCACAGAGAGACAGGGACAGGGGTTAGAAATAAATACATGTAATATAAGCATATATACATAGTAGCAATAGTATCAAAGTATATAAGAACATTTTAAAATGTAAGTAATAAATAGAACTAAGAACAAAGAAGCATAAGAATACAAGCGCTCAGGCATGTGCACACATAGAGCCCAAGGGGTGCTTGAGCACCTGCCCTTTTGTGCCTCATAAAAAAGTAAAAAAAAGAAAAATGCCCTTCCAACTGAAAAATTTCAGGATAGAATAAAAATATTAGGTAAAAATGGCGGTTAGGTGGCCGAGCGGAGATTGCGTTCGTCACCAACCCCGGAGCTGTGAGCTGGATTCGCCTGTTCGAATCCAGCTCACAGCTCCGGGGTTGTCACCAGCTTGGCTGGCCGTCTGCACCAATACAATTGGCTGTATTAGAGGGTGGGAGAAGCTGGCGGGGTGGGTCCGGGTCGTTGTAAACAGCGACTCCTACAGTTCGGTCGGGGCGCCTGCTAAGCGCGGATAGGACTTGAGGGGGATAGTGTGATCCTCCCACACGCTACGGCCTCTCGATGAGAATCCGCGCTGCCAGGTGAAAAGAAGCGGTGATTGGCTGGACGTGTGTCGGAGGAAGCACGTGGTAGCCTCCACTCTCCCAGATGATCTGACTGTGGGGGGTAAGTGCGCAGCGACCAGGAAGGGACTGGGAATTGGCATACGACTAACATTGGGATGGGAGAAAAATCGGAGGAAAATGGAGGGGAAAAAAAGACAAAAAAAAAAAAAAAAAAAAAAATTAGGTAAAGAGAGAGAGATGCCGTATTCCATTGCAGTTTGCATGCCTCTCCGCGGACCTATATATTTTATGCATAGCGTGGGTGGTGATGATGATGATAGAAACCGCTGTGGTGCATACAGTTGAATGCTGGTATTACATTCACTGAGGGACACGAAGAAGTCAAGTCCGATGGGATTTGGGAATCTCAAATACAATTCGGGATTGGAATAAAAAATGCATTTATATTAAACAATACAGAATATATAGCACTTCTTGGGGTCTGTATAGGGTAAGATGTATGGGCCTTTTAAGTCAGTGATAAAAGTGTCTTTCAAGGATAAGTGAGTTCCTGCACTGATTTTTTTTTTTTTTTTTTTAACTTTCATTTTTATTAACACTTATAGACAAACAGCACTTACAAAAAAAAAGAAACTAACAACACAATAAAAACAAAAAAAGCAGTGCACATAAATGGTTACATGGGTATCATGGTTAGTTGTCTGGTTCCACTACAGTTGTTTTCCAGGTACTTAATACAAAGGCTGATTGTGTACCTCCCTTAAACAGGTATAAAAATATAATTCCTACTCAAAGATATTAAATACTGACTAAGGCATGCATGTGTGATGTGGGTCCAGAGACCCTCCTTGAGCTTCTTTCTTCCCTTATCCTTCGTCCTTTTTTTTTGTTTTTGTTTATTAACTTTCTCTTTGCCTTTTGATTCACCCATACACAAACCACATCATCCCTGAATATTAATATAACACTGTTAAACAGACATAAATAATAAAGTACAAAAACATAAAACAATTGTAATACCCCAAAAAAGAAAATATTATAAAATACTAACTAAAGCAAAAGTGTGTGACATGGGTTCAGAGACCCTCCTTGAACTTCTTTCCTCCTTTACCCTTCGCCCTCTTGTGTTGCATTTGTTTCTTCCTCTGTGATGTCGTTTTCGTTCCCTTTATAATCCTCCCACTTTCCCCATCTTTCCCCAAATTTCTCTTCCTGTAACCTCAGCATGTGTGTTATCCTCTCCATATCCTGTATTTCTTCCACTATTCCTACCCATTGTGCTATTGTCGGTGGGTCTTCCTTGTACCACAGTCTCGTTATTGCTTTTCTGGCCGCTATCAACATTATCTTTATTAAATATTTGTCCCCCCCTTGTATTCCCTCGTGTGTCAGGTCTCCTAAGTAAAGCACCAGTCCTGTTTGTGGTAATCCGTATCCTAATGTTCTGATCATTGCCTCCCCTATCTCCTCCCAATACCCCTTCAGCTTCTGACATCCCCAAAATATGTGCGTGTGATTTGCCCCCTCCTTCCCACACATCCTCCAGCAAGTTCTTTGTGTTGGTGCATATTTTCCCTTCAGTTCTGGGGTTATAAAGAATCTGATTATGTTTTTCCATCCAAACTCTTTCCATATCCTCGATCCTGTTGTTGAATGTTGCACCTCGCATATGTTCCCCCATTCCTTCCCTGTTATTTCTATCTCTAGCTCTCTCTCCCATTTCTCCCTTATGTAATCGGTCGTGTGTCCCTTGCTGTTCATTATAGCCCGGTATATTGCTGATATTACTCTTCCTTGCCCCCCTTCGTATGCCCATACAATCATCTTTATTATTCCATTCTGTTCTTCGTCTTTGGCCCCCCTTATTTCTTTGTTGTAGTAGTCTCTAACCTGTAGATATCTGAAGTGGTCCCTGTTTTCTAGTCCAAATGTCTCCTTTAATTTTTGTAGTGTCTGCATTTCCCCCTTCTCTATCATTTTGCATATCGCTGTTGCCCCCCCCCCCCCCTCTCCCACCTTCTGAATCCATGGTCTAACCTCCCTGGTTTGAATCTCTTGTCATGTGCTACCCATCTCAGGACCCCTGACTGCTTCTCCAATTTGTGTGTTTTTACTACTCTGTTCCATATGGTCAAGGTGCATTTGGTGATTGGATCTAATAGTCCCTCTTTTTCTTTAAATAGTTCCCTATCTCCCACCAGAGCTTGTACCTTGTATCCCTCCCCTTCTTTTTCAATGTCTTTCCATCTTGCCTCATATCTGTCGTTACACCAGCACGTCACTGCTCTCAGTTGTGCTGCATAGTAATAATCTTGATATCAGTCTGTCCCACTCCCTGAATTGATTCTGTGGTATTTGTATCGGTAGTGACTGGAATAGGTACAGTAACCTTGATAGTATGTTCATTTTAATGACCTCTATTCTTGAATTGAAGTCCAAGGGCATTACTGTCCATCTCTCTAAGTCTCTCTTGATGTTCTGATTTATCTGTGTATAGTTCGCCTCAAACAGTTTCTCCACCCCTCTCGTGATGTTCACCCCTAAGTATTTAATCTTGTCCATGTCCCATCTTATCCCGTACTGTTCTCTAATTTCCGTCGTTGGGGTATAGTTCCATGCTAAGGTCTGTGTCTTTGTCACGTTTAGTTTGTATCCTGAGTAGTGGCCATATTCCTTCAGTAGATCCATCAGTGCCGGGAAGCTCTTGCCTGGTTGCCTCATGTATACTATCACGTCGTCCGCAAATAGGCCTAGTTTATATTCCGTTCCCTTTATCCTTACTCCCTTAATGTCCTCGGTCTGTCTGATCAGTTGTGCCAGTGGTTCTATGAAAACGGCGAAGAGCGTCGGTGAGAGACAACATCCCTGTCTGGTAGCCCTCTCTAATCTGATTCTATCCGTCAAGCTGCCATTCACCTTAACCCTCGCTGTCGGTTCTTGATATAGCGCCTTGATCATCTTCATCGCCCTCCCGTTCAGTCCAAACCTCATCAATGTTTTATATAAAAATGTCCAGCTCACACTGTCGAATGCTTTTTCTGCATCTAGGCTAATCAGTACCGCGCTACCCCCTTGTTTTTGTATCTCCTCTACTATGTGTAATGTCTTTCTCACGTTGTCCTGTGTCTGTCTCCCTTTAATAAATCCAGTTTGATCTTCATCTATAATGTCTGGCATAAACGTCTCAAATCTCTTTGATATTATCGATGTATACATCTTGTAATCCACGTTGAGTATGGACACAGGTCTGAAACTACTACATAATTCCCTATCCTTCCCTTCCTTCGGTATCGTGGTGATTATGGCTTCCTTCCACGAGGGGGGCATTTTTCCCTCTTCCATCGTGTGTCTGAACGCCGCCCCTAACATGGGTGCTAATTCAGTTCTAAATGTCTTGTAGAATTCCGATGGGAATCCGTCGCTCCCCGGAGACTTGTTGTTTTTAGCTCTACTAATTGCCTCTTCCAGTTCTTGTTCCGTAATTATTTAATTTAATTCTTCATTCTGTTCTTTCCCTATCGATGGTAACTCTAGCTTCTCCAGATATGCTTCTATTTCCTCTTCTCCCGCTGCTTTTGGCTGTGTGTATAGTTTCTCATAGTATTCTCTAAATGTCCTCTCTATTTCAGCTGGGTCCCTCAATATTTCATTAGTCTTTGTATCCCTTATTGTGTGTATCGTGTTCAACTTCTGTTGCGTCCTAATTCTCCTAGCCAACAGTCTGGTCGCTTTTGGTCCCCCTTCATAGTACATTTGTTTCATGAACCTCGCTTTCTTTTCTATTTCCGTCAATAATTCCCTATTTATCCTGGCCTTTACTTCTTTGATTTCTCCGAGCGTTTCCTGTTCTTTTGATATCTGGTGTCTCCCCTCTAGCTTCTTCAGCTTCCCTATCAGATTGTGATATGTCTCCGTTCTGGCCTTCTTCAGCATTGCTGTCTTCTCCATCAATTTCCCCCTTATCACCACCTTCAGTGTGTCCCATAGAATGTTCGGATCTACCGCCCGTTGTCATTTTCTTCCTTATATCCTCCTTGATGTGACTCACCACCCCCTTGTTATTTAATATTCCTACATTTAGTCTCCAGATCGTGTTCCTCCGTCTCCCTTCTAGATCTACTGTCAGATATATGGCACTGTGATCCGATATGTCCGCTACTCCTATTCTGCTCTCCCGTGCCCTGTAACTGTCCCCCGTCGTCATCAAAAAGTTGTCTATTCTCGCATATGTCACGTGCGGGTGTGAGTAATGTGTGTATTCCCTGTCCATGGCGTGCATCCCCCTCCAAACATCTGTAATTCCCATTTCCGTCATCTGAATATTCATATATCTACTGATGGGTGCTCGTCCTTTTCTAGTACTCGTGGTGTCTAGGTCGTGATTCAGTACTACATTAAAATCTCCCGCGCATATCAATATCCCTTCTAGTTCCATCACTATCATATCAAAAATGGTCTCATATAAATCCCTCTCACTCTCTGGGGGTGCATAAACATTCACTAACGTAACCATTTGGCCCTCCATTTTCCCCTTCACCAGAACAAACCTTCCCTCCTTGTCTCTTACTTCCTTGATCAATTCAAATTTGACTGTGTTTTTGATTAACGTGATTACTCCTCTCCTCGGGTTCCGTTTAAAGGAACTATAGTATGCATTTTCATATCCAAATCTCTTCAGTTTCTCATGATCCTGTGCTACCAAATGTGTCTCCTGCAGAAAAATCACTTCCATCTCACTTTTTTTACATTTCAACATCACTTTGCTCCTCTTTATCGCATTATTCATTCCATTAATGTTTAACGACATCATTTGTATACCTTTAACCATTGTCATCTTTCTTCTTCTTTTGTCTGTCAGTCCCCCCCATGTCACATTCATTCCCCCCTCCGGTTGGAGCCTCCGCTCTCTTCACCGAATACATATAATGATTAACATAAATAAAAAACATAAACTTTACATAAAGTGCTCCCAAGGCGTTCGGGGGGTCCCTGTGTCCCCCCCTGTCCCCTGCTGGTGGGTGAGGGGTAATTGCTCTCCTAGCGAGAGGCCCCCTCCTGACGGCTTGGGGGTTTGAAACCCTTACCCCCAACCGCTCGTCATATTTGTCCAGCTTTCTTACTGTTTTTTTTTGCTGTCGAGCTCCTGGTCAAAAGCGCTCTGTCCTTCATTCTGACCAAAGACCCTCTTTTCCTAGGTCCCTCTCAATGTGTCTCATATGTTTCAATGTCCCTCCTTCCTCCCAAACCCGTGTGTGGTGTCTCCTGTGTACCCCTTTTTACTTTCTTTTCCTCCCCTCTATTTTCTATGTGATGTCCATTTATCCCCTTAATCCCTTCCAACTGTGTTACTCGCAGCATGTGTCTATGTATTTGTTTCAGTATGTTCTGTGTCTCGTCTATCATACCTAGTTATATTTCCATTTATTTCCTCCATCAGCATGTGTATTATGTGTCCATGTATACGTTATGTTCATTTCTATATCCTGCCTCTACCTGGGAATGTGTTTATGCATAATGTTATTTCAGTTTCTATATTTTGTCTCTATTTGGATAGTTTTTTCAATCTCTTGTGCGTGTACTCATCCGTTCGCCTCCTCCCGCCTCCTCTCCCCTCCTTCTCCGTCTCTGGCCTCCTCGTCCGTCTCCGCCCTCAGTCTGTCACGTTTCACCTCGGCCTTCTCCTCTCTCCTCCCTCCTCTCCCTGGTTTCGGTCTCCTACTCTGGTCCATCTGCGTGCCCCCTCCAATCTCTGCTGCAGGCTCCGCGTCTGGTCCTCCTGTCTCCTTCCTTCTCCGTCCTCCGCCATCTGCATCCCCCGTCGTCTCATCTCCTGCGCCGCCTCCCGTGCCGTCGCGTACGTCACCGTCCCTTCCTCCCAGTGAATCCTTAGCGAGGTCATGGGTGATTGGAATCTCATTCCGTTTTCTTTCAGAATTCTCTTCAGTCCCGCGTAGGACCTGCGTGTTATTGCTACCGCTGTCGAGTAATCGTGATCAAACGATAGTCTTTTCCCTTCGATTTCTATCTTCTTGGTCCACGCGGTTCTGAGTATCAATTCCTTAATCTCAAATCTCAGAAAGTTAATAATCACCGCTCTCGGAGGTCTGTCCGGTTTCTGTCTCGGAGCCAACGCCCTGTGGGCCCTCTGAATCTCCATGTTTCTGAATCGCACATGTTAATACCTCGTGTATCTCTGTGTTCCATTCCTCCGCTTGCGCCGTTCTAGTCTGTAACTCGGTCACGTTTCTGTCCTGTTCCGCCATCTTCTCATCCACCCTTTTGAGTTCTGTATTCATTTCACCTCTGAAGTCCTCCTGTTCCTTCCTCAATTCCTCCCGTAGCTTCCCAATATCATTCCTTATCGTGTCCGTGTTCAGTTTTATCGCCGCTGTTATGTTCTCCAATATCCCGGCCTGCATGACCACGGCCCATCCTGGCATTCCCGTGTCTGCCTCAGCGGGACCTCCCCCTTCTTCCGCCTGTCTCTTCTCGGCTTCGCTTCGGGGACTCTGTTTCTTCAAATTCTCCTCTTCCCGTGTGTTCTCCATTTCTCTTTCCTTCACAATCGTTGTCTCTTCCTTACTTCTCGTGTGCATTTTCATTTTTAATCACTTTTTGGGTCCTTTTTTATCTATTTTTTCGCTCATTTGACCAGGAGCTCTATCGCACGTGTGTTACCCGTCTGCTCTCATACCGGAAGTCTCCTGCACTGATTATTATAGTTCAATATTCAATATTAGATCACCAAAACCCCCCAAAAAGCAAAAAGAGCCCCAAAATGTTTTACTCACGCGCTGCACACGCTCGCTTCGCACAGGCTTAGTGCCCTTTTCAGCCTTTGAGCACCTGCCCCTCTAAAGTCCTGTGCACGTCCCTGCAAGTGCTGGTATACAGGATGGAATACAAGATGATGGCTCCAGGCCACTCCCCCCGGGGGCAGGAGAACCACCACAAATTGAAGTAGATCGGACATGGTTAGACACTGTAGGTCAGACTGAAGACGGCATGAAGCAGATCCATGGCGCCAGTGGTGGTCAGATCCAGTTTGAGGTAGAACAGTCGCTGCAATCTGTATATCAACACACTATCAGTCGAGACATCCACTCACACAAGGGTTAGAAAAGCTCCCATGTCCACAATAAGCAGACATGGGAGCAATACACAGACATCCTAACTGAACTAACCAGACTAAGTTAACCTCTTCCACCCGTGCGGTCTGGTACCGGACCGCAAATGACATCACGTCATAAATCATTCTCTCTAGACTGTATGACATAATGTTAGTTTTTCCCCCCAAATGTATCCAACAGTAAACATCCTAACCATATCACAACTGCAGTCATAGTGTATATTTTCAGCAAATACATTTGTTTACCAATAGGTAAACGACTTACAAATTTCCTTAGATTCTTTGTACATGTGATCTCAAGAAGGTACTGCACGAGCTCAACAAGCTTATATCTGGTCATTTCTAGCATGGTGTTATTCACTGTCAAAGATGCAAAGACAAATCATAATTCATATTCTGCTTTGTTTCATCACAATTTAAGCAAGCCTAGTAATAGACACAATATTTCGGACACTGGGAATACATTCACTGAGGTCCATAGATGTCCCTAGATACCAAGAACATACAAATGGACGTAAGGGTCTATCCCCGACCAGGTGAGATCAGGGTAGGCTGAAAGAGATAGAGAAAAGATGGGCAAGGATTTAAAAACGTGGACAGAGCACTGGTAGGTAGGCAACGGCTCTGTGGCCAGCGGATTTCTTTTTTACCCTAGGAATTGATAGGAGCCCCCGCATTTTGTATGCTCTATGGATAGATAGAGCGGTGCAAGCCCATTAAAAAATTTGTAAGTGAGGAGCAACACTTTAAAGTCAGATTTGGCCTGGATGGGAAGCCAGTGTAAGGAGGACAGAATGATAAGATTCGATTGTACTTTATTGTCATATTTGCATACAACGTGATTTTTGGGACTCAAACTTAAGGTGCAGTAATAAAATCACACAAGTAATAAAAGAGAAACATAAAATACTATACACAAACATGAAATACTATACAATAAGACAATGTTACAATCCTGTACAATATACAAAATAACAACACTATACAGAATAACAATACACAAATAACAATCGCAGTGTCCGACGGTAGTGGGTGGTATTGCACTGTGGATATTGCACATCAGGATGTTGCACAGTGTGGGAGGTGAATTATTAGTGCATGTTAGAGTTCAGGGTGGTGATGGCTCTGGGGAAGAAACTGTCTCTGAGCCTGTTTGTTCTGGCTCTGATGCACCTGTAACGCCTGTCCGATGGCAACAGATCGAACAGGTGGAAGCCAGGGTGTGAGCTGTCCTTTTTGTAATTTTTTTTATCAAATCTTTTTTTTTACATGAAACAAAACATATCACAATACAATAATAATAATAATAATAATAATAATAATAATAATAATAATAATAATAATAATAATAATAATAATAATAATAATAATAATAATAATACATAAAAAGACGGGTGCTCCAGTAGCACACCATGTTACCGCGCTGCGTCGCGGGACTCCGTGCTGCGTCACGGATCTGGTTGACTCCGAGTTCGATTCCCGGACTTGCCGTCATTTGCCGAATGTCTCCCCCTGCTCTCTCTCCCGTTTCACCCTACAACTGTCGGTCATGCTTGACCAGAAAAGCGATAAACGCTAAAAAATTAAGTTTTAAAAAAGAATACATAAAAAGACATCCCAGGACAATAACTTAACACAACATGACAAGACAATAATTGAGACAGACTGTACAGTGATCATCCCAAGCCCCCTCCATATCCATACACAGCACCCACGATCCCCAACCCTCGAGGACCCCGAGTCCGGCGCCCCAGCGAGTCAAAGCATCATGCCTCTTTAACACCATGACCCGCCGAGGCCCCGAACCAGGGCCCCCCCCCCCCCCCACCCCGAGCCCGCGACCATCCGACCCAAAGCCAAAGGGGGCCCAGAACGTTAGGTTATGACTATAACCAAGTTCTGTTAGTTAGGGGCGATGCTTGGCATCGCCTTCTGCACTATCTCGCGTACGTGCACGCGTACTGAATAAACCACAAATGTACCTCTAATACCAGTATTAGTCTGACCACACCCCTCATCAGCTTACCTTCATAAGCAGGTGTGTGGTCACCTGCTCTCCTCCTTCCCAAGCTTTCACCACAAGGTGAGGACAAGGGCTGCAGCGGCGTCCGATGCCAAGCATCGCCCCTAACTAACAGAACTTGGTTATAGTCATAACCTAACGTTCTGTATCGTTAGTGGCTTAGCTTGGCATCGCCTTCTGCACAAGGGAGGCCAAGCGGAGCCACTTGGCTGACAAATACACCCCGCTGACAGCCCCCCAAAACCATCAGAACAGGGAGGGCCGAGCCCCCCCGACCCCCCCTAATGGAGGGTAGCCCCCCTATTAGGGACGTCACGGGAGGGCGACGGACCCGACCGTGCGAAGAGGCACTCAAGCAACTCAACGCACAGGGTGAGCAGACCGTGGCTTGACCCACGACTACACACACGCACAACCCGCATGCCACCCGGGAACGAACGGAGGAACAACCTCGTTACTGCCCCCAGAATCACGGGGTCAAGGGCAAACCCAACCCCGTGGCAAGGCCGTAGCAGCGGAGCACGAAGGAAGACCCAGACCCACCAAAAGGACTGGACTCCCTGGAATGGGGGCCCGGAGAAGTCCATGATGCCAGCATCAAGACCCCACCAGGTGGGCACGTAGTGCCCCGCCCCCCACATCGCCAGCGTATTCGGACAAAGGCCCCTCAGTTACTGCACCTGGTATTCCCAGGCGGAACCAACCAGGCCAGTAAGCCGAGCGGGCCCCGTCCCCCCAATAGTACACCGCCTGGCACACTGACCCTGCAGAATAGGCAGTCAGCATGGCCGTAAGCACACAAAAAAGGTTAACCAACGGAAGCAGGCAGCGCACCGGGGAAAAACCAGGCAACAGGCTGTTAACCCTAGCCTGGAGACTGCGGACGAGACAGGCGCCAGAGGGGACAGCTGAACACAGCCGCCCCGGCGGAAGGAGCGTAAGCTGGCGGTGTTGCATGACCAAGCCTCCATTTAACAACCCCCACCCAGAGGGGTCGAGGCAGAGAAGGCTGACACGATTGGCAGACGTCATGAACGTGCAGGGGCACCCTCAACCGGTGAACCCGGGAGTTGACACTGCTCCAACACACCAGGGAATCAACCACCTCGGTGTTACCCAATGCGGTGGTTGTTCCTATAACCCCTCAAGAAAAAACTCCAAAACACACCTGCGGGTATACACCGGCTATACCGCAGTACAAGTGTTTCAGTTTCCAAAAAGGGTTAACCCAGGCCTACGGGTCGCAAACATCACTTCGGACCGGGCCTGGCGGTACGGGAAGCACAGGGTCACCAGAGGAGGTCAAAAAACCACCCCCACAGGCCCCTCTTCGCCATGCGTGAGAGAGGAGCGAAAAACAATGGAGAACCAGCCCCTAAGCACACCGTACCTGGTATTCCCCGGCGGTCTCCCAACCAAGTACTAACCAGGACCAACCTGTGTAGCGGCCGAGATCCGACGAGATCGAGCGCGTACAGAATGGCATGGCTGTAAGCCATGACGACAGTGCTGAGTAAAAACATACCCAACCAGGGTCTCCATAGCGCTTAACCCTGTGACACCCAGACCGACCTGGCATTTTTCCCCCTGAAAAAAGCCCAAGTCCCTCAGGGTACCAGAACAGCAGATCTGCATCCCCGGCGGACAACGGGTTCAACTGATCTGGACCAGCGTGACCAGAACCAGTCCCGTGCCCTAACCACGCCGACATGCCTACTCCAGGAGAAGGGCAGATATGCGTGTTGATCTTAACATGAAAAGAAGGCGCCACCCAGACGTCGGGACGAACCGCGCCTGGTGGCCCACCCCAAGGGCGTGAGACCCCACTACATATGTTCAGATCCATCCCGTCATCATCCCCCAGACATGAACGAGGATCCGTCGACAACCCACCCAGGTCATGGGATGTGGTCGCCGGAAGAGGAAAAACCCCCATCTCAGTTGCTTTATAAAAACGCTGTTTCAACCACAAGCAACTAAGGCGTGCCAGTCAATCGCCTGTTTACAGCGAGCTAGCACTATACGTGCGTCGGGACACACCCCCATCAATGAACAGGCTATTTAGACCTGTCATTGAATCCCCAAGGCGCCCAGGGGAACGACAAGAGGGGTGTGACACTCCCTAACTCCAACACTTCTGGAATAGAAAGAAGGAAGCATCAACAGTATGTATCCCAGTCTACACAGCCGGGGTAAAAAATGTTCACATTTTTACATCCCACCACCCTCCCATAGGAAAGAGACGGGGATCCCCAGAGAGACTTCCCACGCGAGCTGTACAGATTGAAAAGAATATATTGCACCTTGAGCCATGTAAAAAACTGGTTTTAGGGCCTCCGGGGAAGAGGCACCGAACCCATACACACTCAATAAACGAATTGAATCGAATATACATACAATAGAAAAGGACCCTTCTAGAGGGTCCACTCACTTTGACAATCTGAGGAGGAAGGCTCTGTACTCTGATGGAGGCTTCCTCACATGGATCACATGGAAGAAGGAGTCCGAACTCACAGAAGGCCTGAGTAGGCGCTTGGTGAGGAGGAGCCCTGACCACCCCCCCTGAAAACAGATCCATCACATGGACCTGAACAGCACACGGAAGTCCTACCAACAGAGACGCGCACGGTGACGTACTCTATGGCGGGGGAATTCCTGCGGTGCACACGCCCAATATACCAGGCCGTGGGACCAGGAACTCCCTCCCCCCCCCCCCCCCCCCCCCCCCGTAACGTGCCGAACCGCCACGTGACGGGAACCTTGAAGGACAGGGGGTGTACCCCTGACCGACAGAACAATGGGGAGAGGAAAGGTTACCAGTTCACCCCTTTACGACCCCACACCCATGATACGACGTAACGACAAAAAGAGAATATGACACAGTCATAGTCAGCTCTATGAAGCGTTTCACAGCTCCACACAGCGCACGAGCTAACCTGCTATCTGATTTTTACTAAGGAAAAACACAGAATAGAGAGGGCTCTAAGAACCCCGGTCCAACATACACATGTGCTTCTGTGGCCAGTACAACCCAGTTGTAGGTCACATGACACACACAACCCATCATCATCACAATGAGAGAATACATCATTCTTGATTAGTATCAACCACAGGCCTTGCCAAGCACACATGACAGCAACCAAACCAATTTCCCTTTAGGAAATAAGTTTCTCCAGCAGATTTAGCACAACCTCAGCAATCAAGCTGAGAGTTACATCGTATCCCTACCACACAAAAGACACAATTAATGCACAACATGTCTGATAGGAGGTGATAAAGTCCCCAGGGAACCGGGGGGGGAAAAACACAATCCTCCTATTTTACCCTCAATACGGCCAGTTAAAACAGGAAAACCTGTTAATGTGTGAACTCACTGTCCATTGTCATTACAGTCTGAGAAAGAACATTCTTTTACTCACTCGTCACCAAGCATAGCTTCATAGGTTAGTTGCCTTAGTAGTGAGTACACGGTACACATAAACACCATGATGTTTCTCACACAACAACCAGATCAATACATCACGACCTGCACGGAGAAGCTACTGCCAGTGACAAAAACAGCTCACACACAACCCGCAACGTATCTCAAATGCATTGCAACAACACACGTTTTGGGAAAAAACACCGTCATTCACAATACATTTAGCAAGGTAAAACCAGAAGACGTGTTATGAGGGTCTGGCCAACCCCGTACCTGCCCGGAACGCAGATCAGCGAAGTGCAGTCACAAGCCACCGTAGAACACAGCCCTCTTTGTTGACGCAATCCCCGTCTAGGCTCAGGCAGGGTTGACGAACATCCCCTGTCAAGGATGACGTCGTGGTCAAGAGTGTAAAACATGTTAAAAATCAAAGCACGTTCAACAGAATAGCATCAAGCTAACGGCTGCTCCAACCGTTCGGGTGCTATCGCTTCCGCTCGCGAGACGCCGATCTACGACGCACGCGATCAGGAGCGAGCTCCCGGCGGCGCGCGAGAAGCCAAGCTACCCCGCGCCAGGCCACCGACCGGCTAACCGTAAGCTATGAACATGTAAACAATGACATAACACTCACCCAGACAGGCCGCCGTTCTGAACCCTCCTCACTTTTTAAGAGAAAAGAGAAAACAAGACGTCAACACCGCTTCACAACGGTGACATTAACACGTCCGGCGGAATCAGCACAGTACCAACTGGCCTGTATAGCTGACTTTGAACATGAATCTGCCGCTATCGCACATTACATGCACATATCCCCTCGTGAAGGAATACTCTCATTTGGATATGAAAGATGGGGTCTTAACACGGTGACAGAGAGAATCCACTCGTCCAGAACACACAGGGATCACCAGTGTCAATGGTCGCGGCCCACTAGTTAAAACTATAATGGTCGCCAGACCAAGGCCTTCTGTCGCCTAGACGGCTAAACAAAGGACCCTAGCCTGGGGCCGGTTTCCACAAACTTTGTCTAGTAGCCCCCATAGCACTAACAGACAAGTGGAGCCCGCCAGCAAACACTACTCACCCAACCTGGAACGCACCGCTCCTCACAACAGCGGCATGTCCGACAGTTCAGCTGTGGCCTGACAGGTTTCACCCCAACAAACACAGCAAGGAACTGCAGTTGAGAAGCATGCAGCGGCGTGCTCCCAATACGAAAACCGGTGGAGGGTTTGTAGAATGATCATCATCTTCTAGACACTCCAGTACGAAGACAATATCGCCGTATTTTCTCGAAAATAGTGAGAGAGAAAATAAAGATATGATGTCAACGTATCCTTGTTTCCCAAGCTGTTCCTAATCCAATTTCTTCCATCATGGTGTCAAGTGTGGGGATCTACCGAGGCACCTCTTCCTTGTGGTGAAAGCGAGAAGGAGGAGAGCAGGTGACCACACACCTGCTTATGAAGGTAAGCTGATGAGGGGTGTGGTCAGACTAATACTGGTATTAGAGGTACATTTGTGGTTTATTCAGTACGCGTGCACGTACGCGAGATAGTGCAGAAGGCGATGCCAAGCTAAGCCACTAACGATACAGAACATACACATAATCAATTATGCAAAAAACACCACAAAAGAAAACCGAAAAAACAATATACATGGACACTCGCTCGGGACATCCTTTCTCCAAATCCTATCCAGGGGAAGGTCTTTATACGAGGACATAAGTAAATGGCGATAAAAGTCCGAAACGAAGCCTCTCGATGTCTCTTTGTCATAAAATAATTTGTGAAAGCCGTGATGCACTGGAACATCCCATGGAACGCCATGAGCCTTCAGAGCTGCTCTTATTTGTAAATAAAAGAAAAAGGAGGTTCCGTTGGATCATATCCGTTGGATAGATCCTGGAAAGAGTGGAGACCAGAGTTATCGAAGATATCCCCCAATGTGTGGATGCCTTTCTTTTCCCATCTAGGGTATACAGTAATAGGTTGTTGTCCAATAAGGAGAAGATTGGGTAACACTTTATAATAACACTCAGTTATAAGACCTTTATAAGGTATTTGTAGATAATGAACTAATCATGAACAAACCATTTATATACATTCATAAATTATTATTAAATCATTTCTAACTATATTTGTATAACATTTACAAATTAGTTCTACATTATTTATAACTCATTATCAAGATTGTTTGTACTTGATTTGTTCATCATTAAATAATGTTGTTTAATGTGTAGTAACACATTTGTAGATGCTTTGGAAAATGGATATGAAAAACGACTATACTGTACCTCCATTTATTTGTTCATGTTCAACAAATGATTTGTTAAGACATTCATAAAACATCTATAAATCATTTACAGGTGCTATTGTGTGCCCTAATCTAAAGTGAAGCCTATTCATCATTAACAAATGTCTAATACAGTTAATTATTTGTTAACTTTTTCATCATCTGTTACAAATGTTGTAGACAGCTTTCGGATACACCCTTCTTTGTGACATCAAACAGTGACAGAATTAGGACTATAGATAAATGCAATTTTATTAACATATAAAATACATGTGCACACATAACATATAGTGTAACTTGGGGGGCACTAGGACCCATGAGTACCCTGGCCAGGTATTGCCAGAGCATGTAGAGGAGGTCTCACACGAGTGAGACTTGGCTTCACGTTTGTTGCTGTCTGTTTGAATGGAAGCACGATATACATTAGCAGAGCCAAGTTATTCGTGCTGCCCCACACTTTTAAGGTATGAGCAGGTTAAACACCTTTTTTGTTGCTAAATCTATTTAAATCTAATCATTTCCGACCTACAACTCTTATATTTTGTGTAGTATATTGCGGTAGGGCTGAACGATTAATCGATTTAAAATCGTAATCGTGATTTGAAATGATGCAATTAGCAAATCGCAAAGCCTGCAATTAAAAAAATAAGTTTAATTATTTTTTTTTTTACCAGGAAGTCCCATTGAGATACAAGATCTCCTTTGCAAGGGAGACTTGCCCAAGATGACAGCAATAACATTTGCAATACATCACACAGCAATAAAATCTGCGATACATCACACAAGAACACAATAAAAGTACAATATACAATACAATATACAATACATCACATGTAAACACAAAGCAGAATAGTCTACAAGTAAAAGTGTAAAAGTGTATGACAGTATAATACAGGGTAATACAGTAATTTAGCAGTTTTGCAGTTGGGACCCGACTACAGAAAGCAGCGACATTCTTCTTGTAGGAAGTTATGTAATACAGATTTAAATTCACCAAGAGAGACCGGGGTGTCAAGTGGATATGGTCCTGTAGCAAGCCATTCTCCTTTTCTGTGTGTGTGTGTGTGTGTGTGTGTGTGTGTGTGTGTGTGTGTGTGTGTGTGTGTGTGTGTGTGTGTGTGTGTGTGTGTGTGTGTGTGTGTGTGTGTGTGTGTGTGTGTGTGTGTGTGTGTGTGTGTGTGTGTGTGTGTGTGTGTGTGTGTGCACGCGTCTCATATCTGGTCTGACATCAGAGGAGTTTGATAGTATTTACTGAGGATTGCCAGATAATGTTGATATTTAAACATAAAAGAAATTATAATACAAAATAAATATACATGATCATGCAACATAAAATAAATTGTTGTAGGAACAGTTTGGGAGAGGGGGAGGTAAGGGGTTTTAGATTGTGTGTTGTGAAGTTTAGACTTCAGAGAGAGTGAGTAAAGTACAGAAAAAAAGGTACCGTTGGGTACCGGTATCAATTCCCAGGTAAAAAGAAACATTTTCAGGCTCGGCGTCCCGAACAGACCCACTGCGTAGGCCAGATGCAAGCCGCATTTTACAATAAACCTCTGTGGGGCTGCTTAAAAATATATATATTATAATCGCAAATTTAATCACAATCGCAATATCGGTCCGAAAAATCGCAATTAGATTATTTCCCAAAATCGTGCAGCCCTATATTGCGGTATGTGATGATGACATGAGGGTAATAATTATTAGTTTTTTCAGGCTGTATAGGCGCCTCGTGTCATCATCACATACAGGGGTTCTCAACCTTTCTGCTGCCAAGGCACCCCTGTGTTCAATAAAATATTCAGGGCACCCCTACATACGATAAAAACTTTTCCGGTCCTGTCTTTTTTGCTACAATGATGACAAAAGTGCTTGCTTTCAAAATAATGTTTATTTAAGAAACCGGGAAACACATTTGTGTGTATATGCAGGCTATATAATGCATTGCTAACAGGTGTTTCAGGTCTAAATGGCTTAGTACTGTTGACATTACACTGCTTGTAGTAGTAAATCAAATAGCATATTATTTCTTTAAATAAAATTACAGAAAATTATCACTAAAGTGCTATCTGTTGCAGCTGCACTCTTTTCCATAAAAATAGCATATTTGGATAAGTGTGACCATTTCTCAAAAACTGAAAATCATGTATTTTTTTTTAAATACACAAAAGGATCACTAACGTGCTATCTGTTGCAGCTGCACTGTTCTCCATAAAAATAGCATATTGGGATAAGTGTGACCATTTCACAGAAAAGGATCACCAAGTTACCATTTCTCAAAAAATATAAATAAATACAGAAAATAAGCACTCGTTCACTCAGTGGACATTTCTAGCAAAATGCGAGGTCTGCTGCTGCTGGCTAATAATACGGTCAATACGTGGGGAAATCTTTGACAAGGCAACACGCATGTCATCCTCAAGGCTCAACGTGGCCCTATATTTTGTTTTCAGAGCTGTCATGGATGAAAAGCCAGCTTCACACAGATATGTGGTGCTGAATGGTATCAACACCTTAACTGCTGCATCATGAGATACTTGGTACTCAGCACCACACTCTGAAACGAGCTCTCCAGGTGGTATCAGATGAGATTTCAATGAGTTCTTCCTAGAGTTTGGATGGAGATGTGTCAGGAAGCTTTGTCTCAATGTAGTCTGTAAAGGCTTTTTTTATCCAGTGTAACTTGGTGATCCTTTTCTGTGTTTTATTAAATAATGATTTTCAGATTTTGAGAAATGGCCAAACTTATCCAAATATGGTATTTTCATGGAAAACAGTGCAGCTGCAACAGATAGCACTTTAGTGATACTTTTCTTAAATCTCAAGGCACCCCTGGCAGCTCTCTGAGGCACCCTAGGGTGCTGCGGCACCCCTGTTGAGAACCGCTGCCGCAATATACTGAGCACACATTAGGAACAAACACATAATTCAAATGTAACGTTAGCGCCCACCACATCAAGTACGTCTACACAAAATATAAGAGTTGTAGGTTGGAAATGATGGAATAGATTTACCAACAAAAAAGGTGTTTAGCCTGCTCATACCTTAAAAGCGTGGGGCAGTACGAATAACTTGGCTCTGCTAATGTATATCGTGCTTCCATTCAAACAGACGGCAACAAACATGAAGTCAAGTCTCACTCGCGTGATAGTTCAAGTTTCAAGTTTCTTTATTAGTTGTCATACAGAAGTACAGAATACTTTTATACAAAATGCTTCTTTCTGTTACGCTCCAGAGACTGTGCTAGACAAAAATAGATAAGTATAAAATAAGTATAGCAAGTATAAAATAGAAGTCAGGTACGTAGACAAAAGTGTTCAGTATAGACATATATACAATGTTCAATGCAGAGTAGAAGTAACTGAGTTACAATACAATATATTTTATTGTTTTTTTAAATTTTTATTAAATTTTTTTTGCGAGGCCCCCCTTCCCGCGAGGCCCTTTTTCATCACAGACCTAAAATCTAGTTTTGCTTATATGCTTATATATTTCACATTAGACACGTTTGTAGAATGTGTGTGACTTGTTCCTGGCTCTGCGGCTCTGCAGCAGACATACTCACTATTGGAGCTCTGGGGCTCTGCAGCAGACATACTATTGGTTTCAACGAAGGGAGGGGTTACATCATGTGTACGCCGGCGTGCGTCAGCTGCGTTTGACTATTTCGCGCGTGCAGCTTTGGAGGTTATGCTTAGTTATGCCAGCCAAGAGGAAGAGGACGGTCATTCGGCAGATGGACTGAAGATGAAAGTTGTTGCATGTTAGACAGTTCAGTCAGGCTAGCCATGTCGGCTTAGCTAAAGGCAGGGACAGCTAGTTAGCTTTAGCTACGTTATAATATCGAGTGCTAACGTGTGGTTCAGTCGGGATAGCCATGATAATGTCGGCTAGTAGCTAGCTTAGCTAAAGGCTAACTAGCGTTAGCTAACCTAGAGAGAGCGCGTGCAGCATTGTTATGCCAAGATGAAGAGGACGGTCATTGGGCAGATGAACTTCGTCAACTCTACGCGGTTGTCTCCATCCTCTTGGACGTTTGGTGAGTTTTTAATGCACTCTATTCTATTCCCGCCGTGGATATATCTCTCTCTCTCTCTCGGGAGCCAAACGGGCCGGCTAGCTGTTGTAGCTAATGTTATATTGAGCCAAAGCGGGCCGGCTAGCTAACGTTATATTGAGCCAAACGGGCCGGCTAGCTGTTGTAGTAGCTAACGGTGTGTGGCCTGGTGTCAGTACCTGGCTACTCTATTTGCAGTTAGCCTATTTAGCTGATGTCGGCCATTGGCTCCTTGCTACTTTGTTTTCTCTGGTATAGACCCTCTTCTCTTTGGATTTAAATGTTGATCTTTGTCCTTTTGGATCTATGTATATTCATGTTGCCTTTGTGAAGTTATCTTTTCCTTCTGTTTTGTTCTTCCATTAAAAGTTGAATATCCTTTAGGGGCTCATCTTTGCTTATCTCTCTCATACATGCTCTCTCTCTAACACACACACACACAGACATGCTCTCTCTCTCTCTAACACACAAACACACATGCTCTCTCTCTCTCTCTCTTTCTAACACACATATACATGCTCTCTCTCTAACACACACACACAAACAGACATGCTCTCTCTCTATCTCTCTCTTTCTAACACACACAGACATGCTCTATCTATCTCTCTCTCTTCAATTCAAATGGGCTTTATTTCACATTCTTGTATTTCTCCCAGTAGGTATGGGAGTTTTGAGTTATTGTCGATGTTTTCAAAGTCTCTTTGGGTGTTTGCAATTTGTGAGAAGTATGTCTTGGTATAGTGGGCAGGTTGTTAAGAAGTGGAGCTCGGTTTCCACCTCATCTTGTGTGCAGTGGGTCTGTCTTCGCTTGGGAGCCAGGTCTGCCTATGGCGGCCTTTCTCGATGGCTAGGCTGTGCTCGCTGAGTCTGTACCTAGTCAAGGATCTTCTTAGTATTGGGTCAGTCACAGTGCTCAGGTATTCTGCCACTGTGTACTCTCTGTTTAGGGCCAAATAGCATTTCAATTTGCTCTGGTTTTGGGTTGTTTCTTTCCAATGTGTCTCTCTCTCTCTCTCTCTCTGGCCTTGCTCTGGTGGAGGGTCAGGGGCATTGCCGGGTCTGTGCAGCGATAACACTGTATATTGACTGTAGAACGGGAGCTCTCTCTCACTCTCTCTCTTGCTATATGTTGACTGTATCATGCCTAGCCTCGGGCAGCGCTATTATTTAAGAATATGTTGACTGTATGAAAAAATAAAAAAATAAAAAATTATATATATATATATATTATTTTTTTACCTTTTAGGGGGGGGGGGGGCTCGCGTTTAAATCTTGCACAGGGCCTCGCATTTCTCCCAGGCGGCCCTGACTATATACTATACAGTGCAAAGCAGAGATGGGATGAGGTACAATTTAGGTACTTCCTCTACATACAATACTTCCTCTACATACTCTGGCAATACCTGGCAAGGGTACTCCTGGGTCCTAGTGCCCCCCAAGTTACACTATATGTTATGTGTGCACATGTATTTTATATGTTAATAAAATTGCATTTATCTATAGTCCTGATTCTGTCATTGTTTGATGTCACAAAGAAGGGTGTATCCGAAAGCTGTCTACAACATTTGTAACAGGTGATGAAAAAGTCAACAAATAATGAACTGTATTAGACATTTGTTAATGATGAATAGGCTTCACTTTAGACTAGGGCACACAATAGCATCTGCAAATGATTTATAGATGTTTTATGAATGTCTTAACAAATCATTTGTTGAACATGAACAAATAAATGAAGGTACAGTAGTAGTTTTTCATATCCATTTGTCAAAGCATCTACAAATGTGTTACTACACATTAAACAACATTATTTAATGATGAACAAATCAAGTACAAACAATGTTGATATTGAGTTATAAATAATGTAGAACTAATTTGTAAATGTTATACAAATATAGTTATAAATGATTTAATAATGATTTACGAAGTGTTACCGAAGATTGTTATTAAATAGAGGGGAATGCGTGTGCCATTGATGGCGGTTAGTACCCACTTTCTGGGTGTCACGCCAAGTCTGGATCACATGTGTGATAAGAGGGCCAAATCGTAATTTGCATTGCTTAATTGATATGTTGGTATACACAATATCCTGAAGTCTATGGGGACACCATCTTCTCCTCCAATGGTCGCCAAGATACGGCTGCTTGAGCGTCAAACCAAGTGATCAGAGGTCTAAGAGAGAAAGCTTGAAAATAATATTTAAAGTCTGGAAATGCTAAGCCCCAATCGAGTTTACTCCTTTGGACAGTTGATCTCTTCAAACGCGGGCGTTTATTGTTCCAAACGAATTTATATCAGGCAGAGTGCAATTTCTGCCAGTAACCAACAGGAGGAGGTAACGGGAGCATGGAGCTGATAAAGTTAATTCTGGGTAAAATATTCATTTTAATTATTGATGCATGGGCCTGTAATGCATTTTTTTATTTGGACCATCTGTTGAAGTGAATGAATGAATGAATGAATTATTTTATTTCGAATGTTTACACATACAAATAAATAAACATAAACAAATTTTTTTTCGAAGATTTTCACAAATAAACAAACGAAAAGGATGGTTTGAAGCCGAAGGCTTATAGAGCAACCTACCATTCGTAATCCTGTCACCCAAGCTGGAGTAATTATACCTTACCGTCTGGCTAATAGTGGAGAATATTTCAATCCCGAGACATTTAAAGTGCTCCACCATAAGTATGTTTGCAGGTAGGATGGTAGCCTTCGCAGGCTCATTAAGTGGAAGAAAAGCAGATTTTGATCTTAAAGCCGGACAGGCTGCCAAATTCATCTGAGGTCCTTTGTAATGTTTTTTGCTCTGTTGAGGCAGCGGGAGTTGTGTAAGTCCTTCAGGGAGGGGAGGGGGCAGCCGATGATTCTCTGTGCCGAGTTTATGATCCTCTGAATCGCCTTTCTGTCTGCTTCAGTGCAGCTGGCATACCACACTGTTATGCAGTACGTCAGCAGGCTCTCAACCACAGAGCGATAGAAGGTCACCATCAGCTGCTCCTCCAGTCTGTTCTTCCTCAGCACCCTGAAGTGAAGTCTCTGCTGGGCCTTCTTGATGACATGGGTGTGACATGGTAAAATTTTCTAGTTTTAGTTAGTCTATGCAGCCGAATTTGGCACCAGTTGAAGGTTTTTCAGGCTTGAGTTAGGTAGGCCTGAAAAAAGCACATTACAGTAATCTAGTCATGATGAGACAAATGCATGAATTAAGGTTTTGGCGTTGGCCAAAGTTCAAATAGGGCAGATTTTTGCTATATTACGGCGATGTAAGAAGGCAATTTTGGTGACATTTTTAATATGTGCATTAAATGAGAGGGAGGAATCAAAATTTACTCCAAGGTGTTTTATGGTGGAGCTCTGAGAGACATGACGGGTATCAAATTTGAGAGAGACCGCTCTGATTTGGGGTCCAACGACTACAGTAGCATCTAATATTTATCTGTGCTAAGGAGCAGAACATTTGACAACATCCTATTTTTATTAATGGCAAGCAGGCAAGTCTCAAGATTTTGTAATTGGGAGGAATCATTCGGCTTAATAGGTAGGTATAATTATGAACGGCCATTCATAAATCAAAATGATGCAGAGAAGCTAATTCATGCTTTTATATCTAGCCAACTAGACTACTGCAATGCACTATATTCACTGGTCTCCCCAAGAAATTTCCTGAAAGACTCCAACTCATTCAAAACTCTGCTGCTAGATTATGAACCAAAACCAAAAGGAGGGAACACATGTCCTGTCTTAGCTACTCTACACTGGCTTCCTGTAACTTTTAGAATATTTATTTTTTTGAATCCTCTTTTTCTCCACCTGATTTCCTATTTTTTCTCCCCATCCCAATTTAGTCGTTATGCCAATTCCCCCCCCTGGTTGTTGTGTGCATGTTCCTCCTACTGGTCGGTACAAGGGAACCCTGAAGTCAACCACATGCTTCCTCCGACACATGTGGAGACAGCCAGTGGCTCTCTTTTCACCTGGCAGCGAGGACTCTCATTGGTGAAGCGTAACGCGTGGGAGGTCACGCTGCCTTCACCATTTCCTGCCTTTCGCTGAGGAGGCGCCCAGACCTGACCTGTAGGCGTCGCTGTCCACAACGCCAGATTACCACCCTCGACTTCCCTCCCCCTAACTCAGCCAAACGAGTTAGTATGACGATCGGCCCAAGCCGCAGGCAATGCTGACTCCGGGAGTCTAGAATTTATTTTAAGGTGCTTCTCCTCACATACAAAGCTCTAAATGGACAGGACCCAGCTACATTGCTGACTATCTAATAAACTACACACCCACCAGAACACTGCGATCATCAGATGCAGTCATGATGTCTATTAGAGAGGTCACCAGAAAGAGTCATAAGAAAATCGGTGATGCAGCCTTTGTAAACTACGCCCCAAAACTGTGGAACACGTTACCCAACAATATTAGGGAAGCCAATACGTTAGACATGGCAGCTTTACCAAAGCATTTGACTGACTTTACACTATTATACTGCACTTTATTCCCTTTTTATGTTTTTATTCTCTTTTATTTTATATATCAGAAGGCTGGACATCCGTACTAGTCAATTACTGTTTTTCCACAGACAGGCGGGACATTTTGGGAATGTGAGTAGGAAATGTGAAAGGCTTTACAGACCAAGTCTTGGTGTCTTTATTATTTATTATAATTTGTATTCCCTCTGTTTTATTCACTTATTATTTTATTTTATTATTAACAGGAAGCCTCGCTCAAGAGAGGGAGTGAGGGAATCTCACCCTGAGGGAGGGAGGTTGGCCCTGAGAGCATAGGCGGAGTTTGAACTTGACGCCAGGGGGTGCGACTGCTTGGCGAACTATACCCGCGCGCACGCGCAGCGGGCGCGCGCGATTTTTTTTGACCTTTATTTTATTATTTTAGCGTTTTTACAATGCCCTAACCCCTAATTTTTTATTTTATTTAGGTAGTACAGCAGCACACACACACACTCACACACACAGCACTACGGGGGATCATTTTTAACTGACTTAGGCTCTAATTATTATTATTCATAGAGACTCTCGAGCAATAATAATTATTACAGCCTCCATTTTTCGTGGACGAAAAATATACCAGGCTATAGATATCAATTTTCCCGAAATAACGCTACCTGCCTCGACAAAATTCGTGCATTGGTTATCCAGATACATTAATTATCATCTCAGAATAAGTGGCTTTGTATCGCGCTGCTGCTGCTGCTGCTGGCCGCGCGTTGCCGTTAACCCTTTCACTGCCACACTACAGAAGGTTCGCCTTATAATGTGACATGATTACTACTATAAAATGAATGTATTGTAAAACAAAACATAATAGAATTCAGATTTGTTTCTCACAATTATTATAATTTTATTAAAATAAAAATAATCTTGATAAAAAAAAAAAAAAAAAAAAAAAAAAAAAAAAAAAGGCAATTTCACCCCCGGCCACCAGGGGGTGCAATGCACTCCCTGAACCCCCATAAACTCCGCCCATGCCTGAGAGAGAGGTTAGAAGGGTCAAAGTATAGGAGACAGCAAACATATGGACATTAACCATCAAGGTGCCTTTAATTGGAGTTGAAAGGGACCGCCTAGAACTGCACCCTGACAGGGAGCCTCGCCCAAGAGAGGGAGTGAGGGAATCTCGCCTTGAGGGAAGGAGGTTAGATCGGTGTGGTGCCAGTACGGAGGGTATTGTTGTCTAATTTCTCATCAGGAGAAATTAAAGACGCCAATGTCATGTTATGGCTGCTTTTTTTTTGGTAAATGGCTGCTTTTTTATATAGCGCTTTACAATTTGTTACTCACATTTTACCCATTCACTCACACATTCACTCACACATTCACACATACATAGCGGAGGCAACCATGCAAGGTGCCAACCTGCTCATCGGGACCAACTAGGGGTTAAGTGTCTTGCTCAAGGACACATCGACACGCTGCCCGGGAGGAGCGGGAATCGAACCGGGAACCTCCGGATTGCCAGACGACTGCTCTACCTCCTTAGCCACTGTCGCCACTCTTCTGAAGTGACAAAGGGTGAGAGACTTAATTACGTTTCTCAATACTATCATTTTACCCTTGCTATTATTTTACTTGTATAATTTTTTATTTCTACACCCCACTATCCACTGGGTGCATACTATGACCTTTATCATTGAATCCATCCTCACCCACTCCATCATCTCCTGGTTCCCCGCCACAGCGGCAAAGGATCTCGCCAAGCTGCAGCGGGTGATTCGCTCCGCGGAGAGGGTGATCGGCTGTTCCTTGCCCTCCCTCAAGTCCCTGCACGACTCCAGGGCGCTGAAGAGAGCAAGGAAGATCATGGCTGACCCTTCCCACCCTGGTGGAGTGGAAGGTTCTGAAGCCAGATTGAAAAGATTTGTGAAGGTTGTTTGATAGGTCATGTGAGTTGCGTTGCGACAATCCGTTCTAATATTTTGCTGTGTGTATTAGAGATATGGGGTAAGTGATGTAGATAGATAAGAATGGGTGAGTTTATGCTGGTGATTGTCAACTATGTTTAAGCTGAGGACACTAGGCTATTAAGCCAGAGGCTTTTTCTTTTTCAGCCTCGTTGTTTGCTAAATGTGACCAGCATACCCACAGGCCTATAATATATTATTGAGGTGCTGACCTCATCAACATCTTCAAAACATACTATTTCTGTGACTCTCCTGTCTAGATCTCTCTCTCTCTCTCTCTCTCTCTCTCTCTCTCTCTCTCTCTCTCTCTCTCTCTCTCTCTCTCTCTCTCTCTCTCTCTCTCTCTCTCTCTCTCTCTCTCTCTCTCTCTCTCTGTTCACAGAGCTGTGCCCTGAGGAACCAGGGAACATCGAAATTCCATGAGCAAATATTTAAACAATAACATGCATAGTGTTAGATCCTGATCAATTTGGCCAGTATCACGTCTTCGTCTGTTTTGGCTCTCCATCCAATTCCTCTGCGTTGTGTCATTTTAATGGTCCTGACGTCTCCGATACCGGTTGATTAAATCCTTATCTCACCCCGTTAGTACAATCCGCAAACCATAATAATTCTCCACCTCCGTAAGAATTCGACACTTCGACACCGTGAAATACCTTATGAGGAAAAGCGTTGTTTTATTGCTATAAACAGAAACCTCAGCTCAGATGTTAACAGATTGTATTGTCCTTGCGAAGTCTATTCTAATGACCTTTCGGTGTGTTCAGTCTATCTAATGATCTTTCAGTCCAGTCTATTGTCCCTCTGTCTCTGAGTCCAACAGTGGTCAGGCCTGTTCGTTAGCCAAGACCATCCTCGTGGTAGCCGAAGCTAATGATGATGTGGCATTCTCCCCCCACCCCCCCCCCCCTTTGTGATAAGAGGAGAGAGTCTCTTGGTCCCTTCCCTCCTGTGGAATTCGTTTCTTTGGTCCTACCCGGAACCACCGTCAGCTTTATAGGATCTTCGTCATAACTATGATAGCCCACCCCTTTCTGGTTGTCATGTGCCGCGTTGTCATAACTGTGTTAATAACCTTTCACACCATTAAACGTTTCATTCACTGTTGCATTAAAGAGGTCACCCCTCTCCCTCGCTCTGTACCGCTCCTTATCTTTGTTTTGTCTTCCAATCGGAATTCAAAACAAACCCCCCTCGCTGGCAGTGTGCTTGTGAAACCTCTTCTTCTCCACCGTCAATATCATCCCGTGATGATAATGATATTACCCTCTTAAAGCGTCTCTTTATATCAGTTTTATAAACCAAATATACATTGAAAAAACCACCATTTTCTCTCAATCCCCCCTTGATTCTTATCACCCCTTCAGAATCATAAATCATTATTTGGTTTTTTTATTAATTATGCCAAAAATAGCCTGTGGTTGAAGCAAACCAACCTCATCTCTCGTGCACAAGAAATGAAAACGGCCCACGGTCAACCCAGTGATCTTGCTGCCTGATGTCTGTTTGCGCCCCCCTTCGTGCACAAAGGGAACCGAAACCGACCACCAAAACCAACAACATCCAACGACTCATAACCATTGGAGCCCCCCTGTCTGCTCCCAATAATTATATCCTGTTGTTTTACTGTTCTCCCTCTTATCTACCTTCTATATATATATATCCTTCTATACATATATCTTATATATGAATCCTCCATTTATATCTCATACTCCTAATCAATGAACACAGGACTTCTCGCTGTTGTCTCGTCTCTCGATCTCCTGATTGACTCTGAAAGGAAGTCCCTGTTTTGTCCATGATTCACCGCCCATGCTCTGTTGTTTCAAAACGCTCTCTAAACAGCGTCTCCGCAGGGAAGCCCCCTCCGATGTCCGCCTCGTTCTCCCCTGGGCAACACCGCCTGCGACCGCTGGACTCCGCCCTGTCGGCCGTCTCCGCCCCGTTGGCCGTCTCCGCCCCGTTGGCCGTCTCCGCCCTGTTGGCCGTCTCCGCCCCGTCGGTCATCTTGGTTGAGGCTCAGCTCCACCGCCGTCGGCCCTCTCCAGACTCTGAAAGCAGAAACACCACGCCAGCAGTTTTTCTGTACACTCGACCCGGTGCTTTCTATTAGTCTACCGTGGCTTTGGGCCTGCAGCTTGTTCTCTATATATTTTTTCCTCTGCAAGCCCCTGCCATGGCCACGCCCTTTCAGACTGTTGGACGGTGTGAGTGTCCTACAGCCCATGGCGCTATTTGTTCTCTATTAGTCCCCCACCTTCTCAACACCCATATCTAATCCTACAGGGCTGTTCCCTGTTTGTCTTCCGGCGTGACACCAGCAGCTAAACGATACCCACTCCGCGCTCTATCTGTTCGTCCCACGGGTGACCCCCAGCGCGCGCCAGTTCTTTCTGGTGACGTGTCTTCAAGACTCTGCCTATTTATTAGGTGTGAGAAGGCCCCACTGGAGATCGAACTCCCTCTTATTTCATAATTAAACTTATTTAATTAAACCGCATCTCATCTCTCTGTGCAATTCTTATTTAACCCATTCAATAATTAAACTATTTAATTAACCTGTATATCGATATTATTATTATGATAATAACATACAACAGAGCATCGCTCTAACATACAACAGAGCAGGTTGGTTCCCTGCCCCTAACTCACATACACGTACTCGTACCATTATCTAACATACAACAGAGCTGTCCGTTGCTCTACCCTAAACGGGGCTGTCTCCGTTGCCCTGGAGCTGTACGTTGCTCTATACCCTACAGGGCTGTTTCCGTCACCCTGGAGCTGTCACGTCGCTCTATATACCCTACGGGGCTGTTTTCGTCGCCCTGGAGCTGTCACGTCGCTCTATACCCTACGGGCTGTTTCCGTCGCCCTGGAGCTGTCACGTCGCTCTATACCCTACGGGGCTGTCTACCGTCGCCCTGGAGCTGTCCCGTCGCTCTATACCACACACGGGGCTGTCTACATCGCCCTGGAGCTGTCACGTCGCTCTATACCCTACGGGGCTGTCTACCGTCGCCCTGGAGCTGTCCCGTCGCTCTATACCACACACGGGGCTGTCTACCGTCGCCCTGGAGCTGTCACGTCGCTCTATACCCTACGGGGCTGTCTAACCGTCGCCCTGGAGCTGTCCCGTCGCTCTATACCACACTTTGAGTTCCTTTACAAAGTTCTCACATACACCACCGTGTATACACACAAGCAGTTGGTAATTTTGAAACAATTAAACTCCTTAATTAACTTAAAATCTAAATATTCCCCTATGGGTAATGGAAACTCCCCAGCACTACCCCCCCTCCGCCACTAGGTGGCGACCTACTCCTCCTCCATTTGCCTGTATTATCCCACTGCCCCCCTAGATGGCGGCCAAACTCAGTCTAGAGGATTGTAGCTGACGTGTCACTTCCTGGTTCTAAACCCCTCGTGGCTGTGCGGCCATTTTGTCTGCTCAAAAAAAAAATTTCCCTTTTTTTTTTTTCACTGTCCCTTTAATGCCTCAAACATTCTCTCGCTACCGACCACACCCGTAACGTTTGTTCACTGCTCCCTTCACGCCACAGTCCCGCTTTCTGCGTTTTGAACAGTAATCAAACTAAATACGATGTTGCCCCTTTAATTGAATGAACATCTCCCCTTTGCCTCCCTTCCCATCTCCTATACAGTGGCTTCTGTGCTCTGTAGATAAGACTCTCGATTTTCAAAACAAAAACCGGTGCCGCTCTGCTGTTATTCAAACACACTATTACAGCTGGCATTCTCTGTGTCAAACTAATTACGTTTACGGATACACTATTGTTCGTTTTCTTATTGGCTTGTGAAGTTGTTGAGGCTCACTTTATCTTTTCACCGTCAGTTGTTCTGGTCCATGGCGCCGTTTATCTCTCCGGCCTTGCTCGGCTCGCTCGCTGGGTCCATGGCGCTGGCCTTGCTCGCTCGCTGGCTTGGCTCGCGTCCATGGCACCATAATAATTCTCCACCTCCGTAAGAATTCGACACTTCGACACCGTGAAATACCTTATGAGGAAAAGCGTTGTTTTATTGCTATAAACAGAAACCTCAGCTCAGATGTTAACAGATTGTATTGTCCTTGCGAAGTCTATTCTAATGACCTTTCGGTGTGTTCAGTCTATCTAATGATCTTTCAGTCCAGTCTATTGTCCCTCTGTCTCTCAGTCCAACAGTGGTCAGGCCTGTTCGTTAGCCAAGACCATTCTCGTGGTAGCCGAAGCTAATGATGATGTGGCATTCTCCCCCCCTGTGATAAGAGGAGAGAGTCTCTTGGTCCCTTCCCTCCTGTGGGATTTGTTTCTTTGGTCCTACCCGGAACCACCGTCTGCTTTATAGGATCTTCGTCATAACTATGATAGCCCACCCCTTTCTGGTTGTCATGTGCCGCGTTGTCATGACAACTGTGTTAATAACCTTTCACACCATTAAACGTTTCATTCACTGTTGCATTAAAGAGGTCACCCTTCTCCCTCGCTCTGTACCGCTCCTTATCTTTGTTTTGTCTTCCAATCGGAATTCAAAACAAACCCCCCTCGCTGGCAGTGTGCTTGTGAAACCTCTTCTTCTCCACCGTCAATATCATCCCGTGATGATAATGATATTACTCTCTTAAAGCGTCTCTTTATATCAGTTTTATAAACCAAATATACATTGAAAAAACCACCATTTTCTCTCAATAGTGAGTGCTACAATATGTCATGGTTATTGGAATCTGTGTGAAGCAGTGGTGGAAAGGAACCCGTAGGCTGAGCTCTATAGATCAACACGTTGGTGCCACCTGTAGCATGAATGAATGAAAACTTTATTTAACAGATTGCAGAATGGGTACAATACAGTACGGCTCAAATGCTTTTATACTGTACAACATAGTCCTTTTAAACATAAGGTACTACTTATAAACAAAGACTATTACTTTATTTTTTATCTTCCACCAACTAAAAAGTTATACTGCGTAAAATTGCACTGCGCAATATCCATGGGCATACTGTATTTTAAGTTGTCAAATAAATTCAACCAATCATCAATCTCTTGTCCAATTACAATGCATGCTTGGAAATAAATGTTGTATATGAATAGTAATAATGATGAGTTTTAGAGTCCTGAGCACAACATGAGAGCAAAATGGCCTGCCGTGTGAATATGGTCAATGCATTCAATGGTGTACACACATGTTGTGTATACACAAAGCGTTCTCACATTTCTAAACTCCAAAGGCTGTTGTGCAATTTGCAATGAGAAATTTACAAGGGTCACAGATGAGCTCCTGGTTTGTTTGGAGAAAAATGGATGGTGGCAACATTGAAGAGAGAGGTGAGCAGCAAGGCAGAGGAGGAAGAGGACAATGAAGAGGAGGAGGTGGAGGAGGAGGAAGATGAGGAGGAAGAGGACAAGGAGGAGCCGGACAAGAAGAAGAAGGTGGAGTAGGAGGAAGAGGACAGGGAGGAGGATGAGGAGGAGGAAGAGGAAGAGGAGGATGAGGAAGAGGCCAAGGTGGAGCAGGGCAAGGATGAGGAAGAGGAGGTAGATGACAAGGAGGAGGAGGAGTAAGAGGACAAGGAGGAGCAGGACAATGAGAAGGAGGATGAGGAAGAGGAGGAGGAAGAGGCCAAGGAGGAGTAGGGCCAGGAGGAGGAAGAGGAGGTAGAGGACAAGGAGGAGGATGATGAGTAAGAGGAGGTGGAAGAGGAGGTAGATGACAAGGTGGAGGAAGAGAAGAGGAGGAGGAAGAGGACAAGGAGGAGCAGGACAAGAAGGAGAAGGAGGTGGAGGAGGAGGAAGGGGAGCGAAGGCAGGATGCAGACTAGTTGTTTTGTTTTGTTTATTGCCTATTTTATCTCTTTACAGTAACTTCATCCCATTTTAGGTAAATAAATACACTGTTATTATTAGTTCAAGTTCAAGTTCTTTAATAGTTGTCATACAGAAGTACAGAATACTTTCATACAAAATGCTTCTTACTGTTACGCTCCAGAGACTGTGCTAGACAAGATAGTATCAAATAACATAATAACATAATATAGCATTATACAGTATTATACAGTATTATACAGTAAAATAGTATGTGTTGTTTTCTATTTGAGTATACGTAAAAACATGATATGGTCATATTTTACAGAACCGAGCATTTCACTGTAATGTACATGTACTTTATACGTGACAAATACAGTAAAACAAAACTTGAAACTTCCAACAGGTGAAAGTGCAACACTGAACATGTAAAAACATAATTCTACTGAAAGCATTCATATAGTGTTTTCCATTCATACTATAGTGTTTTCCATTTTGCACACCAGTGTTCAGGCTTAGAATGTCTACTCATATGATGTATGTGTTTGTCATTTGAAAAGAAAAGACCATTTAGTGAAGAATTAACACTGTTTTGAGGGCAAAGTGCTTTTGCAAGAGAAGTGTAGGATTTAGCGTTTTGAGATTTGTGTTTAGGGTTTTGCGGAAGTCAGGTAGTCTATCAGGAAATGTGTGCAATTGAGAAAGACTTTTTTACCTTTATTTACCCAGGGTAGGTTCGCTGAGCAGGGATGCTCTTTTTTAGGAACGCCCTGCTTCACACTCACATAGTTACATACATTCACACCTGGGAGCTGCCCAGTACAACCACAGTCTGATGCTGTTACCCACTAAGAGCTGCCCAGTACAACCATAGTCTGACACTGTTGACCACTAGGAGCTGCCCAGTACAACCACAGTCTGACACTGTTGACCACTAGGAGCTGCCCAGTACAACCACAGTCTTACTGCAACTTGTTCCTGTTCGCGTACGACTCAGCCCTGCTGGTCTCTGACAGGGACAAGTTGCAGGTTGAAAAAGCCCTCAGCTCTGAACTCGGCAGAATCTGCACCTGGCTCACTGATAACAAACTATCATTACACCTGGGTAAAACAGAGTCCATTCTCTTTGGATCAAATATCAAACTCAGCAAGGCCAACGGCTTCTCTGTTACAGTGGGTGACAATATTGTCACAAGGAAAGATGAAATTACATACCTGGGTTCCATCATAGAGGCAAATCTTTCCTGTGACAAAATGGCAACCAATGTAATCAAAAAAGTCAACCAACGAACAATATTCTTGTACCGGATCTCCTCTCTGGTAAACAAGAATACCCTGAAGACTCTAACAGGAGCACTCATTCAAGGGTACTACGACTATGCTTGCACCACATGGTACACAGTACATTTTGCAGAGTAAATTGTACTCAAACTGAGTACATTTGACTCAAACTGTAAAATGTACTCAGTTTGAGTAAAAATTACTCTGCGAAATTTACTGTGTACTAAAGCACCTCAAAGGCCCTAAAAACAAGACTACAAACATCACAAAACAAACTGGTCTGACTACTGCTTGACCTTACTCCTAAAATCCACCTCACCCCTGCCCATTTTGACAACCTAGGATGGCTTAGAGTAGATGACAGAGTACAGCAACTTGCAATGGGCCTGGTCTACAAGATACACTAGTACTACACCACTAAGATACCCATGTACATGTCGAAATACTTCCCAAAGGTCAGTGAATTCCACGACCACAACACCAGAGGGAGTTCCACAAATCATGTTCAACCCAGATTCGGCTCAAACAAGGGACTAAACACGTTTCGCAATTATGCCACAACAATGTGGAACGCCCTACCCACAGCCGTAAAAGAATGTGAATCCCTACCCCCCTTCAAAACCGCTCTCAAAGAGCACCTATGGATGGCTGCAATTCGAAACTGGCCCCGGTCCAACCCCCCCCCCCCCCCCCCCCCCCTCCCAATGTACAGTTTCTTCCCCCTCGAATGTATATATTTTCTTTTATGATCTCTGTCTCTTAAACAGTACTGTATATTTGCATATCTTGTATGTCATAAATGTTTGGATGTAACAGTACTGTATATCTGTATGTTGTGTATGTCATAAATGTCATGATGAATTGAAAATGGGGGACCCTGATGTAAACAAGACGAAAGTCTTTCTCTGGTCTGCATCCCCTTAACAATTGTGTGTATTGAGCCGTACTGTATTGTACCCATTCTGCAATCTGTTAATAAAGTTTTCAATAAATCAATCAATCAATCAATTACACTGTTGGCCACTGAGCAATATGATGCAGAAAATGGGTGTTGCGATTGATGTCACGTTCTCCACTGATAAGCCTCAAGATCAGTGCAATTAAGCCGGAACAAAGTTTAGTCAAGCACAACATGGCAAGGTCAAGGACAAGGCATGCTAGCAGGACTTACAAAGGACAAACGGATGTGTCCCCCTCATAACTGTCCCAGCGTATTGGGAGGACTGGTACTGTCTGCCAGTCAGGGTTCAGCATTGTGTCCGATTTTTATTGTTCAAAATCATTAAAAAAGTTTTACTGTACGCTATATTTGGTTGAAAACTGCACAAAACATTATTCTTACCCTGAGACATTATAAACAATGTACAGTACATTAGAGAGAAAAACCATGGCAAGTTAAAGACACCTATAAAGGAAGACAGGAAATAATTGCATAAAGGACTTTGCAACTTTGACCAAATAATGACTTTTACCTGACTTGGATTAACTGCAGTAATTGACAAAGTTCCTGGTTTAGCATGCTCCCAGTAATACAGTATACCAAGAATGCACAATCTCATCAGAAACATAAATAAAGTACTAATCAACCACAGGGGAAAAAAGTACATAATGTACTTTATGTTATAGCCATAAGTAATGTCTTTACGTATTGTATCGCCAAAAGCCCAAAACAAACAACCAGGAGTTGTTGAACCAACAATCATTGCAGTCGCGGGCAAGTGCTCTCACCACTATCTAACTATCTGACTAACTATCAAACCTTTGCTTTAACGGTAATGGTTAAGAAATAAAGTTAGGGTTATGGTATAGGGTTCGATCCCCAACCGGAGAACATGAAAGTTTTCTGAAAACGTAAAAAGTTAAAACATTTTGAATATGTAATATACAGTGTATACTTATTTGTAATACACATTTAGTACATAACATAAAATACAAAATGTACCTTATTTCCTGTGGTCGATTAGTACTTTATTTATATTTTAAGTGAGATCGGGCTTAAGAATGAGGCAGTCCCTTTCCATCATAACCTTCATCTGACGATGAAGACAATGAGCAGTATTCCTACTGTGTCCTGTATGATAACAGTACTGTACCTTATGGGTCAGCGGTGCTCCTGAATTTGACCTTCCGTATTCTATCACTTATTTTCACCTATAATTATCCTAAACCACAATTTTCTCTCACAGCTATATAACTTTGTGGGCTCATATAACCTTTTAAGATGTTACACTAACATTTGCTTTATTTCAGTGGAGGAAATTAGGTATTAGGAAATAATGCCTATATATCCCTGTAGAATCAAACTCTGGATACAGTCACCGCGTCTCACACAGTTCTTCTCCGATTCATTGCCAGCTCTGGGGTTAGTCTCTTGATGACATCATCATGAGACTATTGTTTCCCTTGTTGGCAGCTTTGAGAGAGAAATACTTGTTCAGTGTTTATAAATCGAACTGACTGAACTGGGAAGATCCTGGGAATAACATTTGTGAAAACTGTAAATTGCCCTTTAAAGTAACACGCCAGTCTCCCACTCTGTTCTACTTTTTGAGCAGATGGCTTGGAGAAAAATCAAAAACACTAAAGGACAAAAGACAATAGAGGGTCATTGTGGTAGAGTGAACAGTGTCCAGGAAGCCAATAAAAAGACAACAGTAAAGACAGTCGTGCCGCACCCTGGTGCTCCATTTTGGCAAGTGCAAGGCCAGAGCTGTGTCCCCACTCTGCTCTCATCCCTGTCTCTGTTTCTGCCTCTGTCTCCGTGCTCCCTCCTCCTCCCTTCGGTCATTTCACTGTTGCTCTCTTCCCCCCACCTCTCTCTGAGCTCCTGTTTTCCCGTGGGTGGAGAGAGAGACAGGGAGAGGTCATCCGGGACAGATGAGGAAGAGTTAGGGCAGTCCAGCCAATCGGTGGCCAAGGATCGGGGGTATCCCTCTTCCGGGGCAGAGCCTGGAAAGAGAAACTTCCAATAGGAGTCTCCCTTGAAGAGATAGACAGAGCCTGGAGAAGTGGGGTGGAGGGACAGTGTTAAGAGAGTACTGAGGCTCATTAAATGTGTACGGTATGTAACATTACCTTGGCAGGAACTGTCTCTCACCTATGGGATCACCAATCAGATTTGTGACTGAGTCAACCCCGATCGAGGTCTCAAGTCATGAGGCACAAGTCTCAAGTCATTAATGGCAAGTCTCGTGTCAGGTCCCATGTCTCTCAACACAGAACACCAAAACAAGTCCAAGTCACGTTAAGTAAATTCAAGTCCATGTCAAGTCAAGTCAAGTCACATCAACAATTACATTTAAGTAAGAAAACAAGACATGTTCAGTGCAATATCCTTCTAACAGTTTATTTTATGTCCATTTTTGCATTTAATGAATTCATGTGAAATAATTGTAATATGAGATCAAAGTATGAATCTCTACTTCTATAGCCTTACATTTTGACATTGTCATATTCCAAAGTCAAATTCAAGTCTTAAGTCATTGGAACACGAGAACATAATGTTCTTAACATAAGAACATTGAAACAAAGAGTCCATATCCCCATACGACAAGTCAAGTCTCAAATTCCCGACTCAAGTCATGCGACTCGGGTCCCCTGTCTCTCTTACCAGTCATATAATACCAACCCTTCTCTCTCCTTTGCTCTCTCTCTCACGCACACATACACACACACACACAATCCCCCTCACCGTCTGTGTCAGTGGTGATCCCGTTCACTCGTTCTCTGATGAGTTGAGTCCAGACGTCACCCTCCTTCTCCTCTCCAGCTCCTCTCTCTCCGATCTCCCCCCATACCGGTCCCTCCTCGGGGTCCCAGACCAGGCCATGCTGCATGCTGCTCTTCTCCTCCTCCTCCTCCTTCCTCTCCCCCTCCCCCTCTCCTGGTTCAGCCTCCATGTGGAGGTCAGACAGGGGCCTTGGATATCCCCCCTGCAGAGACAGGTCCCTGAACAGCCAGAACTGGTAGCCTGTGTGTGTGGGGGGTCGGGGGGAGGGGGGTTATTTGGTTCACTGACATTTAAAACAAATCTATAATCTAATGTACTTTAAGCTTATATTGATCATCTCAAGCATTTCCATACAAATACATGTGTATTTTGCCACACCAACTGCTATAACACACTAGTGATTCTACCTATTACCCAGTTCATGAATGCCTTTACATATGCTGTTCTTGGCAGTTCTACACAATCATTTTGAGGCATAACTGATTAATTCTCTCTCTATAATTATGGCCAAATAGACCATCTGGGTTCAGAAACATCAGCAGTTATTATGTTGTTATTACATACGGCTGATGAAGATAATGGCGTGGTCCGTGTGTCTCTCCAGCACGGCCTGGAGACGGGGCAGGTTGGCCGGCAGACCACCCCACAGCCTCCGGACAGAGGCCGCCCGGCCCGACACCAACCCCGCCCTGCTGATGCGCCACATACTCTGACCTGGAGGAGAGAAGAGAGAAGAGAGAGAGAGAGAGAGAGAGAGAGAGAGAGAGAGAGAGAGAGAGAGGAGAGAGAGAGAGAGAGAGAGAGAGGAGAGAG